>NC_139605.1:93030019-93630019 GCF_964270895.1 Podarcis filfolensis | reverse complement strand
GCCGGTGTACCCTGAAGCCAGTCTGGCAGGCCGGAAGCCAAGTTGGCGCGCACGTCAGTCTGAAACAAGCCAGGGCGTGCTGAGAAGGCAAGCCTGTGATTGGTCAGCCCTGGCCTAGCTAAAGATGTGGTCCCCATGGCCTCAGCCCTATCTGGCTCTACAGAGGAGAGAAGCGGATTTCAGCTTCCCAAGCCACCTGCTATGGGGGAACAGCAGTGGGAGAGCCTGCCCGTTTCCAGGAGCGGCTCTGGCAGCCAACAGATTCTGTTGCCAGACCAAAGGAGCTGCGTCACTTCATGGCCTTGCAGGAAACAGTCCCAACATGGCTTCCACACACACACCCTACAGCCTTCCTGCATCCTGAGGGAATGGGGAGGGAGCTTTGTTTCCCAGGGATGCTCTGCTCTTGTTCTGTTCAGGCTAAGGGATACCTGCCAGCTACGACCTGTAGCTTTTAAGAAAAGGAGCCTGAGCTTGCTTTTTTATTTTTCCTCCTCCCTCCCATTCCCTTTTTCCTTGTATGCCACGTCTTTTCGATTATAACCCTGCCTTACGACTGATTTCTGTAAGCTGCTCTGGGAGCATTTTTCCAGCTGTAGGAGAAGGGTAGAAATCCATTGACTAAATAAATGGCACCTCTTCCTACCGGAGCCCTTTTTAATTCAAGAGGCCCCAGATGCATCGAGGAGGACAAGCAGATGGGCATGCTTGGAAGGGAAGCAGCATCAGCTATGCATATCAAGAAACAGGGAGAAGGAGCCGTGGATCCTTCAGTTGTTGAGTTAGGACAGGGATGGGGAGCTAGTCCAGATGTTGCTGGACTACAACTCCCATCACCCCAGGCCCACTGGCCATGCTGACTCGGGCTGATGGAAACTGGAGTCCAGAAACATCTGGGTGGGTCACACAGGTCTCCTACTCTTGGGAACAAGGCCCTAGCTGTCTCTCTTCCTCAGCTCTGCTTGCACACCAAGAGTTGAGTAATGAACCCAGCATGTAAGGATGGCAAGCGCTGCACCTTATCGATGAGGGTCCCTCGCCCCTTCCACATGCATCCCTCAGTCTGGCACACCCACAAGCAGATCTTCGTAACACCTTGCGGTCCATGCAGGTTACGTGTTGTGGCTGCACGACAAGAGGGGGATCAGCAGCGGTGGAATTTTCACCCCAAGAAGGCCAATCGAGCAGAGTAGGGTTATGTCACAGCCCTGACAATGCCCGGCCTCTGCATCAGATGAGCACCGCACAGGCATCTGGCTTCAGGCGGAGCCCCCGAGCGGCCAGGAGAAGCAGGATGCCGGCCAACCCCTCGGTGCCGAAAGAGAGCCAGGCAAGGGCCAGGGACCAGCCAAAGGCGATGCGGACGTGCTCGAAGCGCTGCTGGTCAAACATGCGCACTGTCTCGGCGAAGGCTGCGCTGGAGTAGCAGATGTAGGTGCTGGTTCCCGACAGGGTCAGCAGTGCTGGGGGGAGGGGGAAAGGGGATGGGTCAGTGCCAGTCCTGCAGCAGACACTGCCAACGACCAGGGCTCATGCCGTGCTGCTCCTAACCATGATAACTAAAAAGAGCATCCCAGTACATTTCCGAGCACAATTCAAAGTGTTGGTGCTGACCTTTAAAGCCCTAAACAGCCTCGGTCCAGTATACCTGAAGGAGCGTCTCAACCTCCATCGTTCTGCTCAGACACTGAGGTCCAGCGCCGAGGGCCTTCTGGCAGTTCCCTTGCTGTGAGAAGCCAAGTTACAGGGAACCAGGCAGAGGGCCTTCTCGGTAGCGGCACCCTCCCACCAGATGTCAAAGAGAAAAATAGCTACCAAACTTTTAGAAGACATCTTAAGGCAGCCCTGTTTAGGGAAGCTTTTAATGTTTAATAGGTTATTGTATTTTAGTGTTTTGTTGGAAGCCGCCCAGAGTGGCTGGGGAAACCCAGCCAGATGGGCAGGGTATAAATTATTATTATTATTATTATTATTATTATTATTATTATTATTATTAGTCAGAGGCAGTAGGGTAAATATTATTGTTGTGAATCATCATCACAATTAAAATAGCTGGATTTATTCATATGATGGATGCTCCGAATAGTATTGAATGATACAGTATTCTCATGTTTTTTTTAGTGGGGTGGGATTGAATCTATATGCAGATTTGGCTCATTAACCTGGGAAGGTAGCCCTAATAATAATAATGTTTATTATTTACACACCATCCACCTGGCTGGGCTTCGCCAGCCACTCTGGGCGGCTCCCAACAGAATATTAAAAACACAATAAAACATCAAACATTAAAAACGTCCCCAAACAGGGTTGCCTTCAGATGTCTTCTAAAAATCAGATAGTTGTTTATTTCCTTGACATCTGGTGGGTGGGTGTTCCACAGGGCGGGCCCCACTACAGAGAAGGCCCCTCTAGGAGAAGGATAACTCTTGATGCTAAACCACTGCTGCTGAAGGAGATGAAGGACCTGTGGCCCTCCAGGTGCGCTTGGACTTCAGTACCCATCTTAGTGGCTGGGGGCTGACAAGAGTTGGAAACCATCAAGTGTTAGAATTCCTGCTCCGTGATTGCAGTCATGGGATTGTTGTCCATCACATGACAGTGTATGTTTTGACTCCACAGAGTGGAAAGTGACGGAGACAGGATGTTTGTGTTACTGTGTTCCGTGAAGTGGGACTATTGTCCTTTGTTCTTTTTCTCTTTGATGTCTGATGCTAGAGGGAGAGGGAGCCATGTTGCAGTGCTCCGTGTATGTTTATATGTAAATAAAGCAATTAGCCAAAACACCGAGTTGCTAAGGTCTGTTACGCATGATGCGCAAACTCTGTGGATCCCTAATGTGCCGGTGTCGGTTGGCATCGGTCGCTGTAATGTTCGGGCTGAAGAAAGCTTTTGAAGCTCCCGAACGATCGACCAGGAGGGAGAGAACATGCCAGCCGGGCATGTGTCTCTGCCAGGGTCCTACTCGAGTGTAGGCTGAGCTCCTAATATCAGGTCCCCCCATCCCTTCTGCAAAGGATTCTGGGAGGCTCCTCTGCTGTTCTGAGCAGTTTTCTGCCTTCAAGGAAGGGGAAAGGCGGTGAGGACAGGTCAGGAGTCAATGATGAGACAATATGTGGTTCCCGTGGCACCAAGACCACAGCACACTCGTTTGCACCTTGGTCTCCCCAAGGGGCAGCTGTGACCTGATGGCACTAAGACAGAAACTGCTAAGTATTCCCTGAGAGCAAGTGTTTAATGACATTTTGCCATGTTGTGGGGGGCGGGAAGAGAGAGACCGATAAAGAAAGAAAACCTGGTTTCCCCCCCTCCAAAGACATAGCTGCACTCACCACCCAGGAGAAAATAGCAGCCTGTGAAGAGCAAAAGCCTGGAGCTCTGGACCAAGGAACCGATGACCCCACAGATCCAGCCAAAGACGATCAAGACGAGGCTGAGAGGCAGCAGGACCACAAAGGCTCGATGCATGGCTGGCAGAGAGACAGAAGAGGGGGACATCCAGTGGAGGGGGAAAGCAGGGTGGGGTATTGGAGGATAGGTGACTGCAGCTTTACAGATGACCCCAGAGGTCACTGGGTCCAACCACTGGGCAATCCAGGAACCCTAGTGCTACAGCATCCCTGATAGGTGGTCATCCAGCTTCTGCTTTTTAAAAGCCTCTGACGAAGGAGAGCCCCCCACCTTTCTGTTTCCTCCCCGTGACATTTTATTTCAAGAAACAAATCGTCCTGCTCGCACCTCCAAAACAGTGCTCGTCTTCAACCATAATCTGATTTACAGAAGGGCCTCCAGCGATAAAGGCTGGGCTCACACTCCCGCTTACTGTGCACCTACTGCTTTTCCAGTGCTGGGTATTTAATCCATATTCACACATTATCTAAAACAGGCATTAATCCTGTTATAAAACAGCACTGTCGGATGCAGCTGTTTCTCAAACCAGCTTCACACAGATTAAAGTCCTTAAAGGTAAAGGTAAAGGGACCCCTGACCATTAGGTCCAGTTGTGGCCGACTCTGGGGTTGCGGTGCTCATCTCGCTTTATTGGCCGAGGGAGCCAGCGTACAGCTTCCGGGTCATGTGGCCAGCATGACTAAGCCGCTTCTGGCGAACCAGAGAAGAGCACGAAAATGCCGTTTACCTTCCAGCCGGAGTGGTACCTATTTATCTACTTGCACTTTGACGTGCTTTCAAACTGCTAGGTTGGCAGGAGCAGGGACCAACTGTGCGTAATTGGTCTATGGCCAAGGTGTGGACACTTTTGCCTAGGGTAAAGACGAAGGGGAGGGGGGACCAGCTTCACTGACCACTAAGGTGGGAAAGTGAACACACTCTGAAACTCAACACCAGTGGTGCAACTCGAGGTGCCCCCAATGACCACTCTTAAGAGTGGCAGATGAGGGCAGCAAACAGGCCCAGCACCAGCAGCTGGGGCTCATCCTGGCCACCACACTATCCTTTCTTGCTGCTGCTGCTACTTTTTATCATCATTAAAAACATTTTATAGCCAGGGGTTAGCTGACCAGGCATGTACAGGGTTACAGATACTAATTTTATTATTTGTTTTCTTTAAAAAAAATGTGATCCATTTCTACCACAAAACGGGATTTATTCCCACTTAAATGTGTTCAGCAAATGCAAGCTCTGTATCATCCCTGTAGTCAAGGTGGTCCTATGATCCAAGTGAGTTTAAAATGTGAAGCTGTATATGCTCAGAGTGCATTTTCTTAAATTGGAGTTGGAGAATGTTTGCATTCCTTTTTAATTTGTTTGCTTTGCTCTAACATGGAGCAGTTGTAGAGCATGGAATAGTGATGGGAACAGAGAATATAAAGGTTGATTTTGTGCTTCATGACTGAACCCTTTTGGATCGGGCAAAAAGGCCTTCTAGTCCCAGTATCCTGTTCTCACTGTGGATAAGCAGATGCTTATGAGAAGGCCACGAGTGCAACAGGGCACTTACCAATTGTGATTCCCAGCAGCTGGGTTTTCAGAGGAATATGGCCTTTGGCAGATTGGACGGAACATTGCCATCATAGCTAGTGACCATTAGCAGCCTTTGTCTAATCCTCTTTAAAGCTGTCCGATTTGGTGGCCATCCCCACATCAGTCAATGTGGTAATGCACACACAGCCATCTAAAAGGGTCCCCCCTATAGCCACGAAGCCCAGGGTCCAAAATTACCCAACTTCATCACGCCACCCCCACCCCAAGAACACACTTCCAAACTCCATCTTGCTATACAGAAATTCTCACCACCATCCAAAAGGCTGAGCCCACATTAGGCTGCCTACTCACATATAAGATGCTGGAGCGATGCGGGAACTTGCCAACTCTCTGTGCCGAACGGGTCTATCAGAGGCGTGCAGGCGTTCTGCCCTGGGGGGAAGTGACAAGGAGAGGAACAGCATCAAGGGATGATCAGAGATCCAGCCACAGAGTTTGCCATTCCAAAATGCTGCCTCCCACCTTCAGCAGTGCTAACCTAGACAGGAAATTTTACATCTCCAACACATAATATATCTGGGACCTTGAACAGACAAGAGAGGTGGAGCTAACTGGGTTGAGGTTGATTACCATGGGACTCCTCTTATTAAGCCCAGAGCCTTTATTGTTAATAAGATGGGGTGGTGGGAGAGTACAGTGGTGGCTGGTGCCCATTGACATGGGTGGGGTGGTAGGCCACGAGATTAACAGTAGATGGAGCCCGAGCCAATGACAAAATCAACTACCGTATTTTTCGCTCCATAAGACACACCCGACCATAAGACACACCTAGTTTTTAGAGGGGGAAAGCAAGAAAAAATATATTCTGCGCAGAGCTTGTAAGCGGCTCTCGCTTTTCTTGCTTTAAACCCTTCCGTCCCTCCTCCCGCTTCGCTGAGAAGCTAGCAGAGCAAGCTGTGCAGCTCTCGCTGAAGCCAGCAGAGCAAGAGCGATACGATAGCTGTGCAGCACCTCTTGTTCTGCTGGCTTCCCAGCAAAGCGGGATGAGGGATGAAAGGGAGCTCTTACAAGGGAGCGTTGAGCAGAGCCTGGCAGCAGCTCTTGCTGACTTTCCCAGGAGGTGTGGGAAGGGACAGAGGGCAGCCCGTCAGTCCCTTCTCCCTTCTCGGGGAAAAGCCCCCAAAAGCTGCACACACACTCCGTGCGGCTCTTTAAAGGGAGCACTGAGCAGAGCCTCCTGCCTGCATTCACTCCATAAGACGCACACACATTTCCCCTTACTTTTTAGGAGGGAAAAGGTGCGTCTTATGGAGCAAAAAAATACAGTAATTCTAGTTTTTGCCCCATCCTCTTTCCTGCTAAGTTCTCCAAGGGCAATGTAGATGGAGGAGGAGGAGGAAGCTGAAAGCCAGTACCATCCCCTGGACTGCCTGTAAGTAAAAAAGCCAAGGCAGGTGTGGTGCTGTCTGGGGGAAGTTGTTGGGGCAGGGCCCCATTTGCCGTAAAGGACCAGTCTCCACTGGGTGAGCAAATCAAAGCAGCTGGCCGACCTGCCTCACACTCATTTCTCTCTATGACATTGCAGCAGCAGCTCCTTCATTCCCCTCTCTGTTTTGTATCCATCCAAGGTACCTGAATTATCACTTTTTGGCAATGGAGGAGTAAGACCTTGGGCTAGGAAGTGCACTCTTCAGGTGTGGGGTGGAACTAGCAGCTTGAAAATTTCTGAAGGTCTTCGCACAGCACATAATTATTTTTCTGCCTGTTTAAGTAATTGCAATGTGTTGTGCTGTGTGGTTTTTAATTTTAATTGTTTTTTTAAAAAATATTGCTTCTTCTATGTCTATGAGTTCAGGTTGCAATACAATAAAATGCCTACAGTATAAGAAAAAGAGGCAATAAAGATGCAGTCAAAGACCAGTATGAATGGGCCACCTGAATGAATCTCACGGACCATTGTTTGGGAGCCCTCACTCTAAAGGCCTGGAGGACTTTCAACCTTCCCTTTCCTCCCAATAGGGCAAACTGGTGTTCACGCACAGCAGAGGATTCCCAAAAGGTTCCAAAATCCCAGAACCAAACAGCTTGAGAATGACAGCAATTGAACTTGACAGAGAGGAAAATTCCAACCTCAGCTGTATGGTTGCAAATGTACTTCTGGACTGTTGCTATTTGTGGGTCGGATTCAAATCACATGCTAACCCATTCAGCCTGTGCAATTTAAGGGCAAATCAACGCCATACATTTAAAGCACATGGCACACACACACACACACACACACACACACCTTCGCAAGAATCCCAGAAACTTTACATTCCCCCTACAAAGCCACAATTCCCAGCCCCATTAACGAACTATAGTTCCCGCAAAACTGACCTTTTGCGACAAGGAAAGTGGGGGGGGGGAGGACACATTGGAACATGGGAGTAGCCAGGATTTATTGGGGGGGGACGGGCTTTATGTAGGGGAGGGCAAGAACCGAGTTATCAGCGATGCAGTTGGTCAGTTAGTTAAGTATTCTTATTTATTTACTTGATTTGGGGGAGGGCAGCTGCCCCGCCCCCCGGCTACGTCCATGCACTGGAAAATGTGGAGTAACAACGGCTTGATTCAAGGACTCCCGCAGCAAAACAAATCAGGATGGCTGTTCGGTAAACAGGTGGCGTGGGAGCGACCTCCGAGAGAGCACAGCTCAGATGACAGCAGCGGGCTCTACTCCGCCAGCCCCCGGCTGTGATTTATTTAGCAGGGGGCATATCCACGAGCCCAGAGGTGCATCAACACCCAGGGGTGTCAGAACTCCTGATGGGCGCCAGAGCGTGAAAGCGAACATTCGATGCGTCCCTCTGACATTTCATATCTTTGATGGAAGTTCAATTGGGTCTCTCTTCTGAACAGAGAGCTGAAGAAAGCGCTGCCTCTGCTTCCCCCTCCCCTTTCCTCCTCTCTGACACCCCAGCCCTCCTTTCTCTCCAGGAGGGCGGATTCTTGGCTGCAATCCAGTTCTTTCCTTCTTTAATCTCTTCCCCCACCCTCACCCCTCGGCCCCAGCACAGAAAGTTATAAATGCGTGGAAATCCGTGGAGGTTAAAGCACCACCGGGATGGCTGAAATTCTTCGATTGCCAGCAAAAGGGGATGGAACAATTCCAGCTCGCCTTCACCTTATACCAGGATACTGCGATTATAAGGCACCGGGATCCCTTCTCCCCACCCCCAAATGTATACACAAACCAGGGAGTACAGCTAGTTGCGTCGGGATAGCCCAGGTGGGTAGGAGAGCAGGGGCTTGGGAAAGGGCAGTCAGAGCTCCTGCTTTGCATGCAGATGGTCCCAGGATCAATCCACTGCATCTCCAGGGACGACGGTGAGAGAACTCTGTGAGAAAACCTCGAGAGCTGCTGCCGGCCAGTGTTGGCAATACTGACCTAGGCGGACTAGTAACGCAGCGTCCTATCCGCCTAAACAAACGGGTGAAGCAGAATCAAGACGTCCCCAGGACGCAGGGACTTGAGTTGGGCAGAGGAATGCCGGCTGCCACAACTACTCACCACCAAGCGATTCATCTTGTGACCCGACGGCGATTCCTCTGTTAGCAGAAAGTTTTTCACGACTGCTGAAACCGGCAGATCCAAGCCTAAGCTCGTGTATAGGTTTTTTTTTGTGGGGTGGGGGGCGCTCGACCCCCGGCGCGATCCACTTTGGATCCCAGAAAGAGCGCCCTCCTCTCCGGATCCCAGTGCCGAGGGAAGCGCGGGCTGCTCCCGTCGCAAACCCGAGGAAAGAAGGCGCGCGCGGCGCAGCCCTACCTTCGCAGAGGCGCCAGAGTCCGGAGTGCGAACTCAGCTGCTCGGCGTCCCAAGCGCTGCTGTTGGCCGAGTCCACGCTCACCAGGTACCAGTAATCGGTGCCCAGGGCCGCGGCCAAGAAGCCGAAGCTGAAGAGCCCGCTGAGCGCCGCGCCCAGGCAGAGCGCGCCGGGAGGCACCACCGCCAGGGCCCGGCGGCAGCCGCAGCACCTCGCCACCATCCCGCCGCCAGACTTGCTCGCACAGGCACGGCCGCCCGCTGCCGACGCTGCTGCCTCTGGCGGCGGACACGTGGAGAGAAACAGCGGCAGCCGAGCGGGAGACTCTCCCTTTCTCACTGCAACGCTCCGGGGAGGGGGCGAGGGAGAGAGTCAGGTGGAAACGCGCGCGCGCCCCCCAAGCCGCATCTTCGCGGGGGTTGGGGGCGAAGCCACTGGGTACTTGCGCCCCAAATTGGGGCGACGGCAAAAAGCCACCCTGCCAGCAGCAAGCTTCAAGGTGTCAAAGGCTCCCTTCGAGGAAGCTGCGATCCTCTTTCCAATTAAGGTGTCCCCCCCCCCCCGCCGCCGCCCCAGCTCAGTTCAGTGGGAGGTGGATTTCCCGGGTCTCTTGTCCCTTAGAGGGCGCCTCTCATCATCCCGCCATTCTGAGAGCAGGGAGGGCGCCTCTCAGGAGACTTTCCCCCAGCGTTTGCTTTCCCGCTCAGGAAAGCGCGCGCGGCCCCGGCTGGATCTGCAACTCTTCTGGTGAGCGAGGTTTAAACCAGAGGCAGGCGCTCCTTCTTGGACGGATGCCTGGAAGAAAAAGACCCCGCGGTCTCTTCCTTTCCTTCCCCCGCAGAGACCAGCCACGTCCCGCAGCCGAGCCCGCCTTGCTTCTCAAAAGAGCCGGTCTACTAGAGTTCGTGGCTGCGTGGGAGAGCGCTGCTTTCCTTGCAAAAGGCCCCCAGGTTGAGTCGCCGGCACCTCCAGCTATGAGAGGATGGGAGAGCAGCTGCTAGTCGGTGTAGGCAATAGTGGTCTAGATGGACTAATGGCCCTACTCCTATGGTTCCCTGCCCTCCCCCCGTCTCAGGAGCCCCCAGCTAGAGTGGATTTCAGAATGAAAGAGGCAAGCCACAGTGCTTAAAGAGGTGCTGCTTGTTACTCCTTTGGTTTTTTGCCTGCCCTTCTGCCAGGGCACCAGAGAAGGCCTTCCCCCTCCATTCCTAGGCACTCACAACAAGCCTGTGAGGTAGGCTGAAGCAGGCTGAGAGTGACTGGCGAGCTTCATGGCTAACATAAATGAGAACCTGCAACCAACACAGCACTCTCATATAAGAGCCAGGCTTGTAGCTGGGTGTTGAAAACAATGCCTAGACAGAGCTCTGATAGTAAATCAAAATAATAAGAGAGTGACAGCTGGGGAAAGAGCTTTTGATGAGTATGAGGGTTTTTTGTACAGCGGGTGGGGTTAGTAAGCGACAATGCCATCACCTTTGGAGTTAACACAGAATGTGAAGATGTTGGATGATGTTAAGTGACCTAGTGGTAAGCTTTATGTTCGGTAACCATTTTTTATTTTAAATTGTTAATTGTTGAACTGTCAGTTAAGGTGTTGTTGGCATCCATCTCTCTAGAGACAATGGAGTCACAAGCCTGGGCAGTGTGTATGGAGGTCCTGGGCTGTCCAGACAACAAAACCTCCCCACCCTCTCTAATGTAGTCCAAAGGAAAACAGAACAATACATTTGGCACCAGCTTGCCTGCCAGTGTTGCTAGAAGGAGACATGCAAGGCACCATACAACTGTCCTAGGGAAGACACTCCGAATTTGTGTAGGGTTTACTCCTTAGCCCACAGGTTTTCAACCTTTTTGGGTCCACAGCTCCCTTGACCAACTGCATTCTTTCTGCGGCACCTGTTATATCACCCCTTGCCTGTTATATCAGGAGCCCAGTTATATCACCCCTTGCCTGCAGAGCCAGCAGCCCCTCACCCCTTTTTGAACACCCTCCTTGTGGTGTTCCCTCAGCCTTCTCTCTTCTCCTTGGGAGTCCTCTGGGCAGCCGCAGCTGCTGCCTCTGGTCTCTGAGCTGCACCCCCTGTCCCAAAGAGAGGTGCCCCCTCACACTGCCCCACAGGGGCCTGGGAAGCACCCCATGGCCAGCTCCCGAGGCACCATTCGCTTGGGGAGCTTGTAGCCAGGGCTGCTGCAACAAACAGCTGTGCAAGTCTTTGGGAGGTAGAGATGCAAGGGCATCAGAGGAAGAAGGTAAGATGCGAACCAAAACACCTCAAAACTATTTACTTTTAATATATATATATATGATTTCAGGAGACTTTTGAAGGACTATAGATAGTGACTGCTGGACAAATTCATATGTATGCAATACATGTAATATGCAATGATAGCGCTGTAAGTTTTTTAAAAATGAAGATAAAAGAAAATCATTAGTCCTGGTGGCCCCAATGAAAACATCTGCAAATGTATTGGATCCATTAGTATGAAGATTCCAATTTAAGTGCAAATCGTTCTCTTTTTTCAGTTATGTTTGTGCATAAAAATCATGTTACTGTACAAGTAAAAACAGAACAAGGTGTGCATGGCAAAGGAGAAGTGCACATCACACTTTGTTTCTTGAAAACACAGACTTTATTTTTCTGTATTAAAATTGTTATGGATTTTGTAATTTTATATATGTAACATAAGATTATAATCACAGCATTTTTTGTGTAGTTCATTCTTGTGCCTATGGGGGAATAAGTGCAAATGAATAAAAAAACACCAGTAGGACTGTACTGCACATCCTTTTTAGGCACCTTCCCTGTCATGACCATTTTGAGTTAAAACTACCAGATTTGCATACCATATATTTGGTACTCCCTGCCCCCGCCTCATCCTAATAATTCACAGTAATGATGTTTTCACTGAGCTTTTTAATATGACATTAACATTACTATGACATTCCAGTTAAATTAGACTACCTTAGTGAATCTATATTTTTGGCATTATTGTCCTAATGTGCAGGATAACCCACAGAAATCAGTGGAGAGCTGCAGATATCTTCATTCAGCCCTTAAGTGCAACTTGACCAGAGCCACAGGTGTGAATGCAGGAACGCAGTCGAGAGGCCTTTGGGTCTTGTCCAAGTTCCAAACAGCCCTGCCTCAGGAGCTACCACAGCATAGTACCGTGATCCTAACCATATTAGGGAAGACACACTTGGGACTTGCTTATGAGTAAACAGACAGAGGTTGGTGGGCTTTTTCTCGTTGTAATGCGCCCCCCAACCCCCCCCCCCAATTTTGTTCAGTGGCTGTTGGAACAGAACAAGGGTGGGTGTTTGAAGAGAAAAGGATAGTTGGGCTGCTGCTGCTGGGTGTAAGAAGTCCGCCGAGGAGCTGAAATCGAGCATTTAGGGTCAGTTTGTTTTGTTCATATACAGCAGTTGCAAAGAGAAGGTATTTTGTAAATATCAGGGAATGCCTCCCCTCCCCTCCACCGGCAGACTGCAAACCAACGTTTCACTTTCTATTCATATTACATGTTTTGCTAGAGGAAGAGAGGCGAATGTTTACTTCGCCAGAAAATTAAAGGGACTGATTGGCATGTTTAAGCCTCATTGTATTCAATGGAGATAGTACACTGGGAACGTTACATACGCAACAATTCAATTGCATTACGTGTCTTCTCAGCACGTTTTTCCAAGTCGTTAATTTTCTGGTTAATTTCCTTTCTCTAGGAGAAAAACAGAAAGGAACTCCTGTTAGTAAGTAAAGAAAAGGAAAGTGTTTGAGCTGTAAAGTGGAATACAAGAGGAGGGCTTTGCTGCAGGTAGGGATGGGCAGTGGCTATTGACTTTGAGAAACAAGCAGGAAAACCATACAACAGCAGGGAAAGCCAAACTGATCTCACAGTTGCAGCCAAACCAGTGAAGAACACTATCTTCAAATCAAGGCAGTTCTATGGGCAAGAGACTATGTATGATCTGGTGTGGAGGAGGGTGGGGTTCTAAATGACCATTTTGAAACTGTAGGGCAGTGTTTCCCAAACTTGAGTCCCCAGCTGTTTTTGGACTACAGTCCCCATATTCCCTGACCCCTGGTCCTGCTAGCTAGGGATGGTGGGAGTTGTAGTCCAAAAACAGCAGGAGACCCAATTTTGGGAAACACTGTTGTAGGGAGAACAGGAGAGCAGAAAAAGCTAGAGTACATTCACAGCTCCCTGCAAACCATACTTACAACCAAGGCCTTCATTCTCTCTTTGCAAAGTCTCATAAACTCTTGCAGTGTCAAGTCCTTAATATCTTTCTGGAGAGCCAGAAATGCACAGTTGGGGGAGTGTTTCCGGTGCTCTTCCCTAGAAAGAAGGACAAACTATATTAGCACAATGGTTCTCAAAGGATAAGGCAGACCTCTCTAGGGTTCAGAGTGAAGAGCTACTAAGAGATTAAAAACATTTCACAAATCTTACAGGGATAAAGGTAGCATATGTGGGCCCAATATTTACATGGATTTAGAGGCTTTAACTCATGGGTAGGCAAACTAAGGCCTGGGGGGCTGGATCCGCCCAATCGCCTTCTAAATCTGGTCTGCGGATGGTCTGGGAATCAGCATGCTTTTACATGAGTAGAATGTGCCCTTTTATTTAGAATGCATCTCTGGGTTATTTGTGGGGCCTGCCTGGTGTTTTTACATGAGTAGGATGTGCTTTTATTTAAAATGCATCTCTAGGTTATTTGTAGGGCATAGGAATTCATTCATTATTATTTTTTCAAAATATAGTCCAGCCCCCCACAAGGTCTGAGGGACAATGGACCAGACCCCTGCTGGAAAATTTGCTGGCCCCTGCTTTAACTAGTACCTTGTATTGAGCCAGGAAAACAAAAGGGGGCCAATGCAAATACTGAAACACTGAAGTAGGATGTTCATTAATAACCCACTAAGAACAGAAGGCAGGCCAGAACAGAGGGCACCAGCTTAAGCTTCTGAACCACCACCCAAAACAGTTTAATGTTAATAATAGAGGAGGGCCATGGCTCCACCTCTTCTGTGATTTCCCAATGCAGGGGAAATAATGGAACTGTTTTGGATTACTTTTTTTCTTCATGCCCTCTTTGCTGCTCATGCAAAATCGGGACTGCAGCTACTGAAACTGCCTTTCTCTTGAAGATGTTAAATGTTTACGCTGCTCGGTGCAATTGAGTTTAATGTCATGTGCCAGCTTTACATTCAGCAGTGGATTGCACAGCACCAGCTGGTCTTGTAGTAACTCCTGAAATAACATATCTGATCTCCTGAATTAAAGTAGAATAGATGACATCCCTCCTCGCTAGGCTTTCCACCAAATTTTTGAATTGTTAAATTTTTCTGTGAAAATTAGGGCAATTTGTGTAGGAAAATTTTCTCGTGCCCTAGAGAGCAATCTAATCTAGCATGCTTCTTTTACTTGCAAACAAAGGCAGAAACATTGAAAGTGTCAAGCTTCCCTAATATTTAGTTGCTATTGGCATCCATTCATTGTTACTAATGAAACAGAACCTTTTCCGGGGGGGGGGGGGGAATCAGTAGAAAATTTACTACCCCACCACTGGTCCAGTATAGGATGCTTGTTCTAAGTCTCTAGGTTAGGCCTGCTTCAAAGCAAATCACTTGCTGCCAATATGGACATATAACTTTTCTCCCAGTTTTAACCTGTCCCTGTCCCTTTACCTAAGGGCAAGGTGTTATGCTGCTGTTTGTTTTTTGTATGCGCAGGGCAGACATTTTCTATTTGGAGGTAGGTAATCTTATAAATTTTGGGGGAGGTTAGGAAAGTGATCAAGCAAATTCATTTGTAGATGAAGCTCAGATAGCTATTTTTAGTGTCTTGATATGCACTTCAGAGGAAGGATCTGGGTTTTAATAGTGGCATCTAAGTGAGAAACGATTTACATGGCCAGGAAGGTGGGGCTGCACTGGAGAGAACTGCTATGTGAGCCAGGAAAAGAACTGGGAGACGCTGCAAAGCCGATGAGAGACACATTTAGCTTTGTGCTGTACTGGAAGTTGGGGTTTCCTGGTAACAGAATGGGGAAGCAAGATCTGTTGGGGTATTAATGCTTTGAGACCCTCCACCCTATGCGCAGGTTTTTAAATAAATGTGTAAATAAAACCATGACTCCACTGATCTCATTCCAAGGAAACCTGGGTAAGCACTGGAACGCTTGGAGTGTCTCACTGCTCAAAGATTGGAGTGGCGTGAATCATCAGACTCAGCTATGCAGGCAGTTTTCAGGCACCACCTGCCTTTGAGGCTAGTCAATAGAGAGCCCTTATTAGCATTACTGGCTTGCAGAGCAGCCAGGGGAATTTGGTCTGATTAGTGTTGTGCAGTGTGGCATCAGGAACATGGAGCAGAATTAATATTTACTCTTTGCAAATGCAGTCCACACCATACTGCATAATCTAACCACCTGCTTAAATGTAGCCAGATGTTCAAAGATCAAATAAACTAAATAAATGTAACCTGCCTATGACAAGTGGTCTCATTGGGTCTTAAGTAGCCATATTGGGCTTTTGGCAAAGGGAAAGATGGAAGATGTGGACAAACCATCTAAATTACTTGTACCCTATTTTAAGCTTGCAGATTTGCTTCCTTCATCCCTGTAGTATCTGTGAAACATCATGTTCTGTCTTGGTAAAAAGGCAGATATGTCTATGCCAAGCACTTATTTGGAGGCACTGCAAGTCAGCAGATCCAACAACAAAATACTTACATAGGGTCATCATCTGGCTCCCATCCCTCCAGCTCCTTAAAGCATATGAAGCACTGGGCGACGTCAGGTGCATTGTCACTGGGACAGTGAACAAATCCAGCTTCTGCCATCTGGGAAGAGAGGGGAGGAAAGTTGTTCAACAAGTGTACATTCAACAATCACACATCCAAAGAGTTAGGATGAGCAGTGAGGTAGGCAGGTTTGCTGCTGATACTAAATTGCTCAGGGTAGTTAAAACTAAAAGGGATTGTGAAGTCCAGTGGTACCTCTGGTTACGTACTTAAATTCGTTCTGGAGGTCCGTTTTTAACCCGAGGTACCACTTTAGCTAATGGGGCTTCCTGCTGCCGCTGTGTGATTTCTGTTCTCACCCTGAGGTAGAGTTCTTAACCCAAGGTACTACTTACAGGTTAGCGGAGTCTGTAACCCAAAGTGTTTATAACCCGAGGTGTTTGTAACCCGAGGTACCGCTGTACTCCAAAAGGGTCTCCCCAAACTGAGTGAATAAGCAGCAAAGTGGGAAACGCAAATTCAGTTTAAGCAAGTGCACATTAGGGGCAAAAATTATATATATTTCATGGGGTCCAGAGTGGTAGTGACTGACCAGGAACAAGACCTTGGGTTGTAGAGGATAATCTGATGAAGGTGTTGACCCAGTGTGTGATAGCTGTGGAAAGACAAATGCCAAGCTAGGGATCATTAGGAAAATAAATCAAATTGAATGCAAAATAAATTTGTCAGTATCAAAATACTGTTTTACAAATTGATGGTGCAACCACACTTGGAATACTGTTTACAGTTCTGATGGCCTCGCTTCAAAAAGGATACTGAACAGCTGGAAACGGTCCAAAAAAGGGAAACCAAAATGATCAAGAGGGTGGAGCAACCTCCCTAATAGGGAAGGTCACTTTGGGGGATTTTTAGTTTAGCAGAGAAAAGGCAACCAAGAGGAGACATGATAGAAGTGTGTAAAATTATGCATGGAGTGCAGGAAGTAGATAAGGAGGAGGAAAAGTACATAGGAGGCAAGCTGGCTGAGGAGAAATGGGTCCCTCACCCGGTCTGGAGTGCATGAGCAGTCAGAGGCAAAGGGCCACTGGTCGAAAGTGGCGACTCGGTGCTCCTTCAGAAACTCCTCGAATCCCGGCCGCACTTGCGGACCCACAGGAGCAGCTCCCGCCTCCATTCCTGCCACGTTCAAAACACCGCGGTCAGAACAACGGCCGAGCAAAGGATGACGGGAAATCGGCTGCTATTCACCGAGCATGCCGGGAGTTGTAGTTCTCCCTCTCTATAAAATGCAGTTAGAGGAGATAAGAGGCAAAACTGCGCACGTTTTAAAGACCAGAAACACAAGACAGGACGAACTCTTTAAAATGCCTCTATGAGGTCTCCGTTGTTGTTGCTGGAACAGGCAAATAAGGCTGTATTTCCGAAAGTTAGAGGCAGAAGAAACAAAACAATAATAATAATAATATGGATTTAGAAACCCCACTTCCCACGTGATGGGGAAAAGAAGCTAAAGACACGTGTAAAATCGTTTCAATAAAATAGCCCGCGATCCTAACTTCATATTAGGGAGAACACACTTGGGACATGCTTCTGAGTAAACAGACAGAGGTGATGGGCTTTTTCTCGTCGTAATGCACCCCCCCCCACACACACAAAAAGCCCCGAAATTTTGTTCAGTGGCTGTTGGAACAGAACGAGGCTGGGTGTTTGAAAGAGAAAAATATAGTTGGGCTGCTGCTGCTGTGTGTAAGAAGTCCGCTGAGAAGTTGAAATCGAGCATTTAGGGTTACAGTAGTTTGTTTTGTTCATATACAGCAGTTGCAAAGAGAAGGTATTTTGTTAGCATTGGGGAATGCCTCCCCCTTCCTCAAACCGGCCGACTGCAAACCAACGTTTCACTTTCTATTCATATTACATGTTTTGCTAGAGGAAGAGAGGCGAACTTCGCCAGAAAATTAAAGGGACTGATCTGCATGTTCAAGCCCCATTGTATTCCACGGAGATTGATCTCTGGTAAGCATGTACCGGTAGTTTATGGCTGCAGTGCTTTTTTTATTACAGGCACTTGGCTTAGCTGCTCTCTTTCTTGGTTTTATTATCTCTCGGCTTGCTGCTCCACTTGGATCACAGTAGCTTTTGCTAGTATAGTTCGTTATGAACCGCCTTCAACTGCTATAAGGAAAAGCAAGATATAAATATATTAAACAAACACATGCTTAATCGTGTGTTTCAATGTCTCGGAATAAAGGTCAGCCATTTAAAAGAAATGAACAAACGAAGGAGATGTGCAGCACAAGCCTGATTTTAACAGAGCTCCCCCGCAAATATGTATAGAACGGCGCGCAGTTTAACAGTGTACTCGTATGGCACATTAAATTAAATGGGGTTTATTCCTAGGTAAGTGTATATAGGACTGGAACTTCAGATTCTCCCCGCACCCTGCTCCGGCTATCGGAATTGTGAAAATCAGCTTTAACTTGCATCTACCCTCCCACGCAGAACTTCCGGTTTTCAGATGTGCTTTGAAGTGAGGCGTACTGACATATGCAAACCAGAGACAATGGTTTAATTCCGCCAAATTAAACATTATGTTCTGCTACTGTGTATTGCTAAATGGGGCCGATCTGGGGGGGGGGGGGGAATAAAGATTTCTGCATAGTATAAGAACACTCTCTAAAAATAAAAAGCTAAGTGTTGTATCCAATGGTGGCTTTGCACCAGCTGGTAGCAACTAGTGGAAGTGCTTTCACAAGCAGGGCACCATCTGATCCTCCTTGCACCCAGTACCTATACTGCTGGTGGACCCTCTGGAACAATACAGCATATATGGCACAGAGGGGTGCGGTTGATTGCGGGGGGGGGGGGATTGTTGAAAATGCCTTGCAGAAGTGCTTCTGTTAGCATAAAGCCATTATAAGAAGCTGGGCTAAATCCTTCATTAGGTCAGACTTGGTTCAGTGCCTGGAATCCAGGAGTCTTGGAGCATGCCCAGGCTGAAAGGAAAGCATTTTGAACTGCAAGGAGGAAGAGTGCTCATGCTTGGGTCTCACTTGTTGGTTTCCTACAGGCACCTGGCTAGTGAGTGTGTGAACCAGGATGTTGGGCTAGACTGGCCATTGGCCTCTTCTTAGGATTTAGTTATCATAACTCTGTGCAGCACTCAACACCTGAATGCAAAAGGGGCAGAGACTCATCTGATCTCTGACTGTTGACATCCCCCAATTCGTGGCACAATAATCATTACAACTGACGTTACTTGCGCAAGGTCTTGAGATGTATTTCTTAACTTTGGCCCATTCCAAGGCAAGAGCATAACTAACTGGCTGTCGCAGCACAGTTGTTATAGCCATTGTTGCCATGATTTCCACAATTTTCTTTTAGAACTGTTCCAGTCTGGCTATGCTCTAAATCTGCAGTTTCCTGCTTGCATGATCCCTGATTCAAAGACTGCATTGAGCCCGTGGGAGTAGAGACATGGGCCTCCATAGCACAAGCACAGAGTGCCACTGTTCTGACTGTATAAGGCAGTTTCATATGGATTTAGAAGGCTGAATAAAAGTTTAGTTACTGCTGTTAGTGAAAGATGCCCATCTTCAGCTCAGGCCCTGAGAGACGTGGTGATTTATGCAGCAATTATGCCTTGCCTGTGCTCACTGATTCAGACTATCTCCTAGGAGAAGGTGATAAACTGCCACAATGTAGATGTAATTTATGCGTTGATGTTATTTTAATGTTCTCAGCATGCTGGGAGGAACAGAGTTTATTGCAGGAGTGGACAGGAACTGTCTCTGTGTCAGGCAGTCCATGCGAAAGGAACTGTGTGCTCTCTTGAAGAGTCAATTGCCTCCAAAGCAACAAGGAATAATGTGTTTCAAAGTTCCATTTCAATAGATTTGTGTCTTCTGAATTTCTTTCTTAACTGGATAAAATTGCAATTGCAGGAAGTCCATTCCCAGGGTGAAATAAAACAGCACAGCAGAGAGAGTGGAGGATTGGGGTGGGTGGGTTTGCAAAGTCAGCGATGGCCACTCATGGCTGTATATGGGGACTCCAGGCTGAGAGTTCCATCTTGTGTCAACCTATCAGCCTCTTGAAATCATTTTCAAAATCACCTGGAACATCAAGAAAGAATATGTTTCCCTTGCATAACAAATTGGTTCAACACTGAAGCTTCTCACTCATCATCGGGAGTGTGTTGTGATTATAAAGTTGGCCTGAGCAGGAACTACCTCCCACACACTTCCCAAATTCCATAGTATTTACATAGCTCCTTTGTGTTTCAGAGACACATGTATATTCCACATTGCTGGGGTAAGTGTGTGAATATTCCAGACATGGGTGTGTCTAAATTCATGGATTTCCCCCACCTGATCAGCGCCACAACTAATGTTGAAGACCCATGTGATCAGCCTCAGCCACATTGTTGGAATATTTTCACACTAAGCTCCATAGTAATGTGAGATCACACTACAAGGAAGTGACTCCCATGCTGTTGGATATTTGTGTGAAGGAGGCCTTATCACCCATTCCATTTTTGACTTCATGCTAGATTTGGACATGACACGACAATGGCAAAGCTTATACATTCAATTATAAGGATATATGCAGAAGTCCTGTTTGGTTTTAGCTACAATTAGGAGTCCTCCTTGATGCGGTATTCTGGAGATGCAGCGCATGTCATGCTCTCCCTGAAGCATTACTCCTAACACATGGCAAGTGACAAATATACTGACAGCCACCATCATTTTATTGCAGCTCATTTGCACCCGTGTACCAGCGCCCGTTGCTCGGCCCCTGCTCCTGCCAACCTAGCAGTTCGAAAGCACGTCAAAGTGCAAGTAGATAAATAGGCACCACTCCGGCGGGAAGGTAAATGGCATTTCCGTGCGCTGCTCTGGTTCGCCAGAAGCGGCCTAGTCATGCTGGCCACATGACCCGGAAGCTATATGCCAGCTCCCTCGGCCAGTAAAGCAAGATGAGTGCCGCAACCCCAGAGTTGTCTGCGACTGGACCTAATGGTCAGGGATCCCTTTACCTTTACCTGTGTGAGAAAATAGTCTTCCTGGGAGAGCTTCTCAATAACATCAAAATGATCTGTGTCTCCAATGTCCAGCAAAGAGGCACTCCAGCCAGCTGCACGCAAAGCCTATAGGGCAAGCAATAGGGATTTTAACAAAACTATCCTCACCACAGTACTTGCAAGTGCCTTTACCCTAATGCATTACTCTGATAGATGGCAGAGACTTGGGAGGAATGGAGTTGGTGATCTCATTGATTCATAATGAAGAGCCATGGGAGATGGGAGACCAGAAGTATGAAGCAAATATTAAGTAAATGTTTTAGGCCAGGTATTGGGAACCCCTGGCCTTCCAGATGTTGCTGAACTACAGCTTCCACCAGCCATGACGAAAGACCAGGGATGAATGGGAGTTGCAGCAACATCTGGAGGACCAAAGATTCCCCTCACCTGTCTTAGGTAGTGTTCACCTTTCACACATGCATTTGTGGCTCTTTAAATACATGGGTAGGAGTGTGGATGCACATCATTTGATTCCATGGATGCATCTTTATTATTTGTTTATTTTAAAAAACACTTATATACCACCAAATATTAAAGAGAAACTTAACATGGCGAACATCAGCCAACACACCTCAAAGTACTCCTGGGACTGTCTGTGGAACTCGGGAGAATCATGTTGTGCCACAGTGATGAGTACCTGGCAGCTTCTCCTGCCCTCAAACTTAGGCACACACCTCAAAGGGCTATTCTGTAAGGCCACCTCCCTGAGGAAAGACACACAGACCATACAGAGATGAAAGAGAGGCAGAATGGGCTGGCTTGCTGATAAGCCAAGAAGGCAGCCATTTCTAGGCAGAGCACAATTTTGAAAGCACGCGGGTGGCACTGTGGGTTAAACCACTGACCCTAGGGCTTGCCGATCAGAAGGTCGGCGGTTCGAATCCCTGCGACGGGGTGAGCTCCCGTTGCTCTGTCCCTGCTCCTGCCAACCTAGCAGTTCGAAAGCACGAAGTGCAAGTAGATAAATAGGTACCGCTCCGGTGGGCAGGTAAACGGCGTTTCCATGCACTGCTCTGGTTCACCAGAAGCGGCTTGGTCATGCTGGCCACATGACCCAGAAAAACTGTCTGCGGACAAACACCGGCTCCCTCAGCCTATAGAGCGAGATGAGTGCACAACCCCAGAGTCGTCCGCGACTGGACCTAACGGTCAGGGGTACCTTTACCTTACTAAACTGTTTCACATGATCCTTCATGAACTGCATTGTGCTGAGCAACACAGATGCTGCTAACCTGCCCACTGGTCTGCCGTGGGCTGTTAACAATAATAGGCCACATGTTGGTGAGTAGGGGGCTCCCAAGGGACTCACTGCAGTTTTTCTGCCCTACATGGGTCGAGAATTCCTTTTCAAAGATGCATCTCTCACCGGCTCATGTGCAAAACATCATTGACATAGGTGTGTGTGATGGGTTCCAAGTCATAGAGGCCACTCACCAAAAAGGCTCCTGGGAAGGAAAAAGAGTCCATGTCTTACTGACGCTCCAGCTTGGTGCAAGTTGGGTCATGAAGTTCAGGCAAGGGAAAGAGGGAATGCTAAGATGTAAAAAGAGCTGGGGGCGGGAATGGGATCAGTGTCTCCCAGACAGTACCTTTGATATTTGGCACAACACCAAATTCTGCCCAATCTGTAGAGAGCACCATGGCTGCCAGGTGGGCCCCTGCTGAGTGTCCAAGCAGATAAACACCGCTAAAGGCAAATGAGACGCGGTTGAAATGAGCAGGTGAGAGGATCTGAAGGTGTCGGACGGAGTAGAATTGCCAGAGGAAAGCTATCCAGGGCCTCCATCAACCCTGTAGGGCTTCAGCAGGGTATGACAGGCCCCTTGGTCTCTTTTTCCCAAGGTGCTCTGTATTTTCACCCTGTCTGCGCCTCCTACCTGATCCCTGTGTACTGCTGAACTGCGAAGGCCACGCTGCGTCGGACCTGCCTGACCATCACCTCCAGCTGGCCTGAGAACAAACCACAATATCCAAGTTAGACATGAGATGCCAAGGAGAGCAGAACAGGAAAACGGTTTCCACCACAGTTGCGTACCTTTGGGAGCCACATCGTAGCCAACTGCAGCCAAGGCGACGCCGTGGGTCGCTAGGGGCCCCGCAGCAAAGCCTGAAGCCTCTTTGCTAGAGGAGGAGAAAGAGAACAGCAGTCCCAGATGGTTCCGCTAGGTGGGACATCATCCCATTGGGGTCCTGCAGTCAAAGGAGCAGGGCCTAGGCAACCTCCAGCACAACTCACCTGAGGAATTGCCAGTAGCCGCCATGGATATAGAGGACCAGAGGGAAGGCTGAAAAGGGAAACGGGAGAAAGAATCAGGCAGCAAAGACCATCACTTAGCACAAACTCCCACTAATGTACCACCCCTCGCTTTCTGACATTGGCTGTTTGCCACAACCAGCACTTCACCAACATCCCAGTTTCCCAATCATTCCCATGCTGCTCCTGTACTCTTACTTTCAGTGTGTTCCTTAGGAAGATACACATCAAGCTTCTCTCCCTCGCCCAACCCGTAGGGCACATTCAGCAGAGTCTGGGTGCCAATCTGGGCATGGCGGGTACCTGCAGAGCAGAGAGATGGGAGTTCGCAGCTTACCTGGCCACATCTGGGCTGCGCTCCCACACTCCAGAGGAGTTTTCAGATTGTCAGTGCCTGTCCTCGTTCAAAACTGCATGCTATCTTACTAACCTTCTGGGAAACTGAGGTAGGCTTTGCCACTGCTATACAGTCCCAAGGGGAAGAAACGTTCCTTGCAAGTTCCAAAGGAGAGCCTTCTTTCCAATCCCTCTTCAGAACCTCCTGTGAGATTTTTCCCTCTCCTGCACTGGAGGTGAGCTGGCCCACTAGAACTTCTGCGGCCAGAGTGCATCCTCAGGGTTGCTTAACTGCTAAAGCATAACTGATCCATGTTCAGTGACCCTGGGTATGCAGTCTTGCTTAAGGATAAACATGCCCTTCTTGCTGGATCAGAACCAGGTCCACCAACTCTAGGGCTCTTTGCAAGAATGCCAACAACCAGCAAGCACTGGAAGATCTGTCAGAAGTTAGTGGCCCCTTGGTGATCTGCCCACTCCCATCCCACTTATTGCTGGGTAGTGGACTGCCCAGGGACCCTTTACCTTCGCTCATTGTCTGTACGTGAGCCTCAATCACAGCATCCGCATCCAGCCGTGGAGACCACCTGCTAGGGGAGTACTGCTTCTCCAGCTCCTGCAAAGAGAGGAAGCAAGGCACCTTGCACAGCCACAGTGGCCCTCTTTTCACTCAGAGTAAGGTGACTAGGGAGCTGAGTAGAAACACAGGCAGAGAGGGTGCCAAACGAAGCATGGCTAAGTAAGTAGCATGCAGCTATGCATTTCTTACTTAATAACAGGCACGGCATGGAAGAAGGTTTCTCAAACGAACCTTCATTATTAGAAAAAGTGTTATTACAAAACAAAACTAAGGTAAAATCAAAAATGTATGATACATTATTGGAGTGGGAGGTCAAAGACGAACAGGTCAAGGAGGTAATGATCAAGTGGGCTTTAGATATTGGGAAAACCATAAACTTAACAGCATGGGAAGAATTATGGAGAAAGAACTGGAAATTTACAGCCTGTGAAGTAATGAGGGAAAATCTAATCAAGATGTTTTATAGATGGTACTTAACACCTACCAAAATAGCTAAAATGTATAAGATAAAAATGAATCTGTGTTGGAGGTGTGGTAAAACAGAGGGGACACTTATACATGTTTGGTGGACCTGTGAAAAAATCAAAAGCTTCTGGAACATAGTATATGACAAGCTTAAAAAAATGTTTAAGTATAACTTTATAAAAAATACAGAAGCTTTTCTACTAGGGATAACGGACGCAGGTATGTTCCTCTATGCCACAGGAGCAGCAAGGATCCTAACTGCTAAAAACTGGGGGGGGGATTGGTCCAACAAAAATGGAATGGCAAGACAAACTGTTAGAGTATATTGAACTGGCTAGATTAACAGAGGCAATTAGAGATCACACTAGACAAGAATTTCAAAAAGCATGGGGGAAATGCAGAGAATACTTCACAAAACAGTGCCCTAAAATTCATACCTAGACTTGTTTTGATTAATGTCTGCAGGAGACTTTGTGGATATTTCAGTTATAATTAGGAAAATCTTAATAATTATTTATACAGGAAACAGCTTATAAGAAGTAAATAAGGATGCCAGAAACTGGATAAAGGAAGTCTTTTATTTGGTTGTTTGTATTGTTGTAAATTATGCTTGTTGTTTGTTATGTTTGTGTCTGAAGGGGGTGGATTTCTGTGTTGGGGGGGTTGTGTTATGTTGTAAATAAAATTTCCAATAAAATTTAAAAAAAAAAAAGGAAGAAGAAGAAGAGTTTGGATTTGATATCCCCCTTTATCACTACCCAACGGAGTCTCAAAGCAGCTAACATTCTCCTTTCCCTTCTTCCCCCACAACAAACACTTTGTGAGGTGAGTGAGGCTGAGAGACTTCAAAGAAGTGTGACTAGCCCAAGGTCACCCAGCAGCTCCATGTGGAGGAGCGGGGACGCGAACCCAGTTCCCCAGATTACGAGTCCACCGCTCTTTACCACTACACCACACTGGCTCTCATGGAGCAGGGATCCCTGTCAGGAAGGCAGGGGGAGAACTTACCAAATGAACCAACCCCACCCTGCACAGCTAGGAAGAAACCTTAGGGGTAAAAGTTCCCATTGATGTTGTACATATGGAACACAACCCTGCAAAGATTTTGGCATTGCTGAGACCACCCTGAGAAATGCAGCTGTTCGATTTAGACATATCTCTGCTTTCAGGATAATGTATGTTTATCTTTTGAACGTTGCCCAACAGTTCTTCCTCCCACATTTCCCCTTGTGTATATCATTTCCATTTCCACATATCTGATGTACAAAAGCAATATATCTGCTAGTCCTCAATGCAAGGGTGGCTAATGAGTAGCATTCTGGGTGTTGTTCAGCCAGCATAGCCAACAGTCAGGGATGATGAGTGTCCATCCACATCTGGGGGGCCAGGGGTTTGCCACCCCCATCTTAAAGGAGACTTTGTCAGCATCAGTGTAACACAGTTTCTAGAACAGGCATAGGCAAACTCGGCCCTCCAGATGTTTTGGGACTACAACTCCCATCATCCCTAGCTAACAGGACCAGTGGTCAGGGATGATGGGAGTTGTTGTCCCAAAACATCTGAAGGGCCGAGTTTACCTATGCCTGTTCTAGAAGTTCTTTTTCTCTAGAGGACGTCTCAAATCTTTTCCTGGCTGTAACCACCAAACTCACACAAAACAAGATCTTTCAAAATCTGTCACACACAGAGGTAATACCATTCCCTCCACCCCTTCCTTTACCTCCTTGGTCATTTCCTGCCACTTTCCCATGTCACCGGCTCAGATGTGGCCTATGCTGTATCTTCTTACATCCAAGTTTTCTGTGCTGCAGAGCAACTAGTTAGAAGAGCCAGCCATGTGACCAAATTCAGCCTCTGGGTACAAAGTGTAGAACAGATCAGGTGTTCCTCCTTGGCCACTGGTTGCTCCATGAGCTGGGGCGGGGTGGGGGGTCAGAAAACCCTGACATAGGGAACTATGCTCTCTGCAAATAAACAAATCCGTGCTGGGATTTAGGTGGAGGGCAGTCATATTTGCTCTCAGCACTGACTCCAGAACAGCTATCCCAAGGCAACTGATATCGTCTAGTTACAAGACACAAGCTCAAATCTGTGCACAAATTCAGGGGAAGCTATTTTTGTAGCCAGGTAATTCCCCCCATCCCAGCCAAAAACAAACAAACAAACAAACTCTTTTTGAGAAGTGATCTTTAAATCTTGCTCACACTGGGGAAACCCAGCCAGGTGGGTGGGATATAATAATTTATTATTATTATACTCAGAAAAAGATTTACCCAATGTAGCAATTCTTGTATTTTCCAATGCACTTAAAAAACAACAACCATTGATGCAGACTCTCAGCTCAGTTTGAGGATACTATTTTTGGATCTGTGTCCTGGCTGCCAAAGTATGTAAGATCAAAGCGACCTCAGATATGCTTTAAGCAGCATAACCCACTTAGAAAGGAACATAACTCCTGAATAGCTCCGGTTTCCATAGTTTCTCATTGCTCTTTTTAGTTATGACGGCGGTGTGCTGCGAAACAACTCTGCAATCCCTCCCTTCTCTTTGGATTCAAATGCACTTTTCTCCTGCTGTTGTAAAAATGCAGAGTGAGTCTGAGAAAGTACTTCCTCACACATATTTGCATAATGCGGCTCCTTTGAAAATGGAGTGAATTTTGCTCCTGCAAATGGGGGTTGTGGTGGTGGTCAGGTTTGTGCAGACATACCAGCCGAAGTGCCTGAATGGCTCTGCTGGTGGGTCCAGGTAGCCCCAACTTCACTGCCACCCTACCCAGCCTGTGTCAAGAGGGCTGATCTACAGTGCTGCTGCATCACTCTGACCACTCCTAGACATTAAGTATACAAGGTGGGGCCTGCAACAAAACGGTCTCGGAGTCGAGAGTGGATTTCATGCTCTTTATTCAGCTCATAGTGGTGAGAAGGAATGGAAGTTCCCCCAGAATGTCTGCTTTATATACATTATTTACACAATGGGCCCCACGTGATTGGCTAATTCCGGGATTCACCTGTAGGCCAATCTGGTTGCGAATTCACTTCCACCTGGAGCTGGATTGGGTGGTTCCTGTGGACCAATCAAACTGCTGCATTCTGGACCCTATTGTTCTAGGACCAATCAGACTGCTGCCTTTTGGATCCTATTCAACTCAGTACATAACACTGCATGGTGTTCCACTCAGCTACTCCTTCTCCCAGGGTACTCCATTCCATCCCCCCAAGCTTTCCTACATTTCTCCTCCCATCAGTTAGCATTCCATACCCACCAAGCATTTTCAATCCTCACTGGGTTGGTTTTGGTGTCCGTCCACCCTTTTTGGTACTTCTGCAAACCTTGTGTCTTCCTCCAAGCCTGCTGATACCTTCCTCTTGTGTTGTGGTTGGTGCAGTTTTGGCTGCATCAAGACAGGCACTCAGGAATGAATAAACTATTAGTATTGGATGTCTACCTACCTGCTACAGGGATGAGAAATCTGCCCCCCCTAATGTTGCTGGTCTGCAACTTCTTTCAGCCCCAGGTACCGTGGCACTGGTGAGGGTTATGTGACTGTCGTCTAGTTACATCCAGAGAGCCGCAAATCCCCTGTCCCTAACCTACTAAATCCAGGTATTTAAAAGAACAAAGTGTCTGATTAAATTTCCCCACAAATAGCTAAGGCAGTTTGATGGGGCTTTGGTTCTGTGAAACTATGGCATAAAACCTCTCCTATCCTGCCCCCCCCCCCAATTCTCTGCTGTTTTGCTGCCACTATTCATCGCTCTGTTCTTATTCCTTTCTTCTTCAGATCTCAGCTAAAATCCCTCATCTGACCCTTCCCACCTTTGCTGATGTGTTCCAGTCACAATATAATCAACTCATTATAACATTTTTCACTCGGCAAAGCTTTCAAGATTTTTATGCTGTGAAATGAGCTAGTTCACTGTGAGCGGGGGTGGGGGGATCTCATCTGAGAATAAATCTAAGAAGGCGACAGGTAAGACACCCCTTAAACAAACCTTATGAGAGGAGCAATTATCCTTGCTACCAAGAAGATTCCCAAAAGGCCAGAAGGTTATATTTGATAACATTAACAACAATGTTGTGCTAGTGAGCTTAATATGCAAATATACCAAGAAATATGCCAAGCCTCACTGTGAAACACTCCAATTTTTTCCCTTATAAATGAACACATCAGTAATTATAATAGCTTTCACATTGCAAATCCCTGTTAGGTGCTGTTTTCCCATTTTATGATTCAAATGGGACAGCTGTTTAATCACATCTGGGGGGAAAGGGAAAAAAATGTGAAAAAGAAAATTAGTTAGCATGCAGTACTATCGTACTATGGCAGCTGCTGGATAATCAGCAACCGGTAGATAGTGTGTGGGTTGAATTTTTTTTTTTTGGGGGGGGGGAATCTAGTCTTAACACGTTTAACACTCTACTGCAGCCTATACAAGAAATAATAAAGAACTAGAACATGGTGATCAATTTTGCTACTTTCCTGCAGTATTCAGTGTCAGTTGTAAATTGATAATTATTTTTAAAAAAGAAACACATCCCCCAGTATCTAAAAAAATATATCATTGGAAGTCAATTTTCTATTTGTATAAGGGAGGCTGTGTGAAGGAAATTTTAGAGAAAGACCAATGAAAAGTAGATGTATCATACAGGTATGATGTGGCCAAATGAGATGTCCTAGGGTGAAATTATCCATGAAGATCAAGTATGTACAGTGGTACCTCGGGTTACGTGGGACGCGAGCGGTGCTGTGGGTTAAACCACAGAGCCTAGGACTTACCAATCAGAAGATCAGCGGTTCGAATCCCCGCACGCTGCTCTGGTTTGCCAGAAGTGGCTTAGTCATGCTGGCCACATGACCTGGAAGCTGTACGCCGGCTCCCTCGGCCAGTAAAGCGAGATGAGCACCACAACCCCAGAGTCGGTCATGACTGGACCTAATGGTCAGGGGTCCCTTTACCTTTTACCTCGGGTTACAGACGCTTCAGGTTACAGACTCCACTAACCCAGAAACAGTACCTTGGGTTAAGAACTTTGCTTCAGGATGAAAACAGAAATCGCGCAGCAGCGGGAGGCCCATTAGCTAAAGTGGTGCTTCAGGTTAAGAACAGTTTCAGGTTAAGAACGGACCTCTGGAACGAATTAAGTTCTTAACCCGAGGTACCACTGTATGTCCCTGATGGGTAAGTGGAGATGTCTGAGTAACAAGAAGAAAGAAATTGAGTTATTGAGGAAGAATGACTCTCTAGACCAGGGTGGTCCAACTTTTTATACCAGAACCCACAGGCTGCACTCTGCCTTGTTGCACGGGGTGGAGGTGGGGTGGAGAGTGAGGCCAAAATGTGGTGTGTGTGTGTGTGTGTGTGTGTGTGTATGTGTCAATTGTTACCAAGGGCTACCAAAAAAGGCATTAAGGGCCGCATGTGGCCCTCAAGCCAGATGTTGGGCTACCCTGCTCTAGACTAATACACACTTTTATTTTAACAGGAAAGGAATGTGCTGATTGAGATATTTCACATTCAGCAGTTTGCATCACCTGGAATATTTGCCTACAGGACACACCTGTATGTTACTTTCTGAGCACCCGAACACAAATAAATGTCCTATGAGGAAAGGTTGAAGGGATTGGACATGTTGCTGTACTGTAATATATTCATCTAGACTCCCTCTCAAGATGGAGATGGCAGACTGAACAGGGTTAAACAAAACAAAAGAGCCTTGAGGCGTGTTAAAGCTTAATAGCGATAGCACAATAAATGGTGCCAATCTTCGCTTTTGCTTGCAACCCAGACTATTGCAACTCTGGCAATGGACTGGATGAGTCCCTGCTCGGTGCTGCTGCAGGCCACAAGTTCTGGGACAAAGAAGCTGTGGCTGAAACCCACTCGCACCCATTTTAAAACACAATTACACAACCTTGAGCGAATACGCGCGGGTTCCTCGGTTAATGAGAGGTCAGAAATGATGAAAGGAAAACATGGCAACCTTTGCACAAGCAAAGCTGGAGAACTGATTTTAGGCGCTGCTCTCCGACTGCCAAGCAGGAAAAAAAGTCAGGAAAGAAGAACTATGACTGGAGCCCGGACGCGAGTGCCTCCCCAGCCCCTTAAAAAAAAATTAAAATCCTCACTTTCGCAGAGCATGCCGGGAGGTAGCTTAAGCGCCTACGCCGCCCTTGCCCAACACTTTCAAGAAAGTTTTTTCCCGCCTTGACTCTGATTGGCCAAGGGGCGGAGGGGGTTTCCTTTTGATGGTCTGTGGAACGGCGCGATCTGTTCTGATTGGACAGTGCTTGCCCCGGGTATAAAAACTGCCGGAGCCGGGCGCGCGAAGGGAAAGAAAGGCCGGCGTTAGGTGGATTTGCCTGGGCAAGGACTTGGAATCGGAGCCATGAACTGCCTGATGATGCCGGGAGTGCAGCCGGGGTCGCCCCTCAAGGCCCGCGGCCAGATCCAGGCACGTAGAAGTTGGTGTCATTGTATGTGACAGGGCTTTGAGCTGGAGGGGTTTATTAATGGGAGCGGCTGATAGTTCTGAGGCTGGAGGTTCGCCTTTATAGTGATATTTTCGGGGCCCTTGGCTTTGCGGGGTACTGGAGAGGAGAGCGAGGGAGAGGTTTGGGGTAGTAACCTCGATTGCGGAACTGGGGGTGCGAAAGCGATATTCGCCTCTCCGGCTCCGAATGGGAGTAAAGGCTGCGTGAGGGCGCTGGAAGGGCACAGCTGGATCTGACCAAAGGCCCCCTCTAGCCCACCATCCTGTTCTCACGATGCAGATGGGAAGGGCAACCGCCATCTCCCCTCTTGGGATTCCTGGGATGTGGCATTTAGAGAACTGCTGCCTCTGATAACGGACGGGCTCTTGTAGGGATTGCTGGCTTAAAAGGAGCTCAATCTAGTTCAATAACCTGTTTCTGACTGCAGCCATTCATCTTGCAACCTGTATATTTGCTACTTAGCTTTAAGAAGAAAACATTCCTAAATCCATTTTCCCTTCCAATCTCTATAGGTAATCTTCGGACCCATGTTCTCTGGGAAAAGGTATGTACACTGCAGATTTGAAATAAGTGCTGCTATTATTTGAACTGGTAGTCTGGATGTTGGGCCTAGCACACCAGTTTTGTTAACTGGCGTGGCTGATCTGTATGTGACATGGATACTACAAGAGACACAAATGGCTGGAGTTCTACCTGCTTTATCACCACTAGGCTACTGCTTCCTCCCTCAGTCAGTAAACTAGAGGTGAAAATATATCAAGGCATGGGCTAATGGGCTGCAGATCCTTCAATGAGTGCAAAAGCGGCACTGTCTCCTATGCTGGATTTGCACCTTGCTTGCCCAAAAAAGTTTGCTTTCTATAAAATAGGCTCTGGTATCATTTGCTCTTACCAGAGCAAATAATGGGTCATGCCACTTGGCAGACAAATCGAATGAAACCTTGCCATGCCCTAGCCAATCAAGACTGTAGGGCAAGGAGTAGATCCCATGGACTGAATAGATGCAATTGCCATTTCTTTACTCTTCACCTCTAAACTTAATAAGTGCTGCCTTCTGTAGAACAAAAGCCAATGTCTTAAAATGCATTGTCTCTGCCAGAGCTGGGAGGGAAATGTGTTTTGCACGATTGTAGGTGTTATCTTTAGTAATGAAGCGACTAAAGCAGTCAGTCTTGTGCTTTTGTAATTTCCCTCATGTAGCAGCTGCAGCTTTTTTGGCACACAATAGAACCACATGTGCCCTTCTAGTAAAAGAGCTTGTTTCTCTCTGACCAGAAACACTTTAGGCTTTCCTGGGTTATGCTTGCCACTGGACATCTCCATTCTTGTTTTGCAGCACTGAACTCATGCGCCGGGTCCGTCGGTTCCAAATTGCACAGTACAAATGTCTGCTGATCAAGTATTCCAAGGACACACGCTACTGCGTCAATGGTGTCTCCACACATGACAGGTAAATTGCTAAAATGTCAGGGCCAATCTATACAGTGTATGTGCTTGGGAAATTTCAAGCAGGCACACCATTTTTCACAAACTGTTATCTTAAACTGTTGGCACTGTAATGCTTTTATAATATATGACCTCAGGGGATTCAGTCTGGGCATTCAAGCATCTTCCCTGTCTAAGTCTTCTCTCACGTAGCTGCTATTTAGATTCGAGAGCATTCTGCAAGTGCCACTGGAAAATGAACTCTTTGCCATGGAGTAGGCTTATAACCAAAGCAATCCAATTATCACAAATATTTCTGTTTCTATGTAGGAATACCATGGAAGCCTATTCAGCTTGTTGTCTCAAAGATGTGCATCAAGAGGCCCTTAACGCTGCTGTGATTGGCATTGATGAAGGCCAGTTTGTAAGTTCTTTTATCTTCTCTGAATAATGAAACATATGTTGTAGATATTTTTTCCACATTATGCTATTTTTGTGATACATGACATGAGAAATCTTGGCATACTTGTTTATAAAATAAACAACATATAAATAAAATAAATCTGGCTTGGGTCAACAGTCAAGCACTACCGCATAAGTCTGTTTCACAGCTCTATGGGGCCTTGGGCTGCCATTTTAGTCTCCTAGAATAAGCCCCATTGAGCTCCTTGGGACTTCTGAGTAGATGTAGGATTGCAGTCCTCTTACACAGAACAGTACAGTGGTACCTCAGGTTACATACGCTTCAGGTTACAGACTCCGCTAACCCAGAAATAGCACCTCGGGTTAAGAACTTTGCTTCAGGATGAGAACAGTAATTGTGCTCCGGCGGCGCGGCAGCAGCGGGAGGCCCCATTAGGTAAAGTGGTGCTTCAGGTTAAGCACAGTTTCAAGTTAAGAACGGACCTCCGGAACGAATTAAGTACTTAACCTGAGGTACCACTGTATAAAAGAACATGGAAGGGGTTGCTATGAATACCAAATACTGGGAATCACAGGTGTCTAGAGTGCTGTTGTGCTGATGTCCTCTTTGTGGGTTTCCAGCAAGCATCTGGTTGGCCGCTGTGAAAATAGGATGTTGGACTAGATCCAACAGGCTCTTATGTATCATTGCTAAATAGAATGTAGTTCAATTCTAACAACATTCCTACAGTAAATGGAGTACATCTTTATCTAGAACACACCCAGGTTGCTGCTAGTAGGTTCTCTGGAAGTTATTTTCTTGACTGTGTTGGCAGTGTTAGCTGAACTTGGACAATGTATTGCTGAAAGGTTAGGAGAGACATTAATTTAAAGGGGTGTAGAGCAGGGGTGAAAACGTAAATGAACAATCCACTGGTCAGTTCTTGGTGTGGACTGCACTGTGGCTGCTGGTATTCTTGTCAAGAATGCAGGAGTAGGTGGAGATTGATCTGATATAGTGTTATTTGTCTCCCTAAGAACAAGTACGTGTTTCAGATTGTTACACAAATTAGCTGTCTAATAGCTGTTAAGAGACCCTGAGGATGTACTCTTGCTTTGTACATGTAAAATGCATTAGTAGACCTTGGAAGTTTTAACGAAAACAAAGAAACTTATATATACAAGACTGATCTCGGCTCACCCATGTTGAGTATGTGGAGATGGATGAGCAAGGAACAATTTTCATTTAAAAGCTTATTGGGCGATAATTGCCTGTCTTGGACCATGAGAAGCCCACACTACAGCTGGCCCACCCCTTTAAAGACTTTTTGGAAATTCAGGTGATGTGATGGTGGTAGCAGCAGGCTTGCCAGGTATAGTGGTACCTTGGGTTACATACGCTTCAGGTTACAGACTCCGCTAACCTAGAAATATTACCTTCGGTTATGAACTTTGCTTCAGGATAAGAACAGAAATCGTGCTCCGGCGGTGCGGCGGCAGCAGGAAGCCCCATTAGCTAAAGTGGTGTTTCAGGTTAAGAACAGTTTCAGATTAAGTACGGACCTCCGGAACGTATTAAGTACTTAACCCAAGGTACCACTGTATTGATCTTGGGGCCTTCTGCAAAAAAAAAGAGAGAGAGAGCATGTGATCTATCACCAAGCCATCATCCTTTCCTCCCATAATTGAGACCTTTCTAGCAGCAGCAGATAGGGTTCCCATCAGGGAATACCTTAAAGTATTCAGTTAGAGAACGTGAGACCTGTTGGCTCCCTTAACTTCGCTTTAAACATAGGTGGGTTAAGGTACAGTCCTATACCTGTACTATTAACTTGGGAGCAAGTCCTAATGAATGCTTATTTCTGAATGGGTATGTGTGGGCCGTAGTTGGCCAATGAGGGTGGGCTACAGCTTCTGTCATCCTGACCATTGGCTATGTTGGCTGAAGCTGATGGCAACTGTAGTTCAGCAACCGCAAGAGACCACACCACATTGGCTATTCTCCCCACCCCATAGGCTTTCACTGTAAGAGTACCATGCAAATACTCTTAAGAATGCCACCATCTCCTCACAACCAAAGAACTGGTTGTGTCACATGTAGTCCTATGAATTTCTAAGAGATACGACTTGTCCACTGTGGAGAAACATAGCTTTTCCCCTCTGTTCCTGTCTAGTTTCCAGACATTGTAGAGTTCTGTGAGGCAATGGCCAATGCAGGGAAGACTGTCATTGTGGCCGCTCTTGATGCAACCTTCCAGAGAAAGGTAAACCTCTCTAAATTCTTAATTTTCTCTTCCTGCTGGTATGTGTCCCAACCCAACGATGCATCTGGTTGTTTCACTGCAGGCCTTTGGCAACATCTTGCAGCTGGTCCCTTTAGCAGAGAGTGTGGTGAAACTAAACGCCGTCTGCATGGAGTGTTACCGTGAAGCGTCTTACACAAAGAGGCTGGGAACAGAGAAGGAGGTAAGAGTCCACTGCACTTTCCTTCTCAGAAAGGTTCCTTTCCATCTGTGAGGCAGAAATGTGCCTGCTATCAGTCTGGCAGCAGAAAAGTGCTTTTCACCTGTTGAGTAATTAACACTTCTCTCCTTCTTTAGGTGGAAGTGATAGGAGGAGCAGACAAGTACCATTCAGTCTGCCGTGTCTGCTACTTCAAGAAGCGGCCGCAGCAGCAGGCAACCGACGACAAAGAGAATCTGCCGGGAGGAAATAAGCAGCTAGATGTCGCTGGTTCCCGAAAGGCTTTGGCTGCTCGTCAAATCATGCAGTGGAGCCCATCACACTGAACTAGGAAAGTGACAGCCCTTTTCTTCAGTGGGGTTAATTGATGTGCTGTTCTTCATTCCAACCCTATACCGTTAAAAAGGTGTGCAGATCAAAGGACAATACTAGTGAAAGCACTAGAAAGAGTGAACTGCTTTTGAAGGAGGAAATGAGGCTGGGGCGTGTTGCAAAAGGCTAATAATTTAGGTGTGCTAAAAACCGAAAGCTCACCTCTTAATGGCTTCACATTTATGGGGAAAGACTTCCTACTGTCTCATAGAACTGGGACTTTCCTCTATGTTCACTAGCAGAACCTGTTTCCTAGTCAAACTAGAATATTATTTATACCTTAAAGCCATTGTCTCTTATTTCAGCAAACACCAGTGTCCTTGTTAAACAGTTTACCTTGGAAGGGCTAGTCTCTTTCCCAGTCTTTAACCTTTCTTGAACATGGAATATGGAACATAATGTTCAACTCTAGACTAACTGCCTGAGCAAAACATCATTTCCTCAATTCTATGTGTATCTCTCTGATCTGACATCTAGCTACGTGTGGGTATATAGCATAGTTCTGTGAGGCTTCCAAACTAACAAAATTATTACTAATCCTGCATAAGTTATGAGGCCTCTGCTTTTCTGTAGAAGTGTTTGATAGATATAATGTGTCTCCAGAAGTGGGCAATAAGCAATTCTTATGTTCTTTGTAGTCTTGGCTTTAAGATTTTGTGTCCTGTGTCAGGCCTTTACTTTCCTAATTTATTCAGGATGGCCGAGAGCGTCAATCATGTTCATTATATATGAAACTTGGGGCATGTACCTGTCGTATAACTTCTGCCAGTTCGATCTTACTGTCTTCTGCATGATGAATGGTAGTAGCTATTTCTGCATTTGATTCAGCAAACCATCAGTTTTGCACTTAAAACATGCCCTAAGACTGCTCTGCTGCCTCTTCTGTTTCCCATGAAAATTTGCCGTCTTCTCCCATAGTGATCAATTAAGAGAAAAATGTTTTATTCATCAGGCTATTTTAATAAATAACTTAGTACTGAATGTCTTCTTTGACCTTTTTTATTGATTTCCACCATCATTTCACCAGGCTTCAGAGCAAGGTGTCTATTTTGTTTTTAAAGGCTACCACTTAGATTGTAGGAGACATCCACCTCTCAGTCCCCTCCCCATCAGAAGTGTTGAAGATGACTGGCCTCTTGCTTGGAAACTTTTGTTGTCGGACCACCACTGAAATTGCCCATACTCCTTCTCCCGATAGTACAGACACCCTTTCATGTTAAGAGCTGCACTGGGAGAAACAGTATCAGCTGCTTAGAGTGCTTGGTTGGCCAAAACCCAGAACAGCAGGAGGTGAAAAGTGCAGCCTAAAAAAAGGAGCTGAGATAAGGCTTACGGTACTTGTTTCTGTAGGTGCCAAGACCTTACACCACTGCTTTGCTACAGCCAGCATAATTATTTTCCCACAGCTAGCCCTCGGTCACATAGCTGGGTTCACACATAAACATCTCCCCTGAAGCCATGGGGAGGATGTATAATAAAATCTCACATTCTAAGTGATGGGAGTGACGAGGTTTATTTCTGCCATGATACAGATTTAGAACACTTCCCAAACCCTCAAATAGCTTCCCATGTGGGTGGGTTGTCTCCTGTTACCCGCCCCCCCAACACACAACTGGTACAGTTGGGAAACCAACCTAAGAAGATAGAGCTTTCCCAGAAAGGCTTGTTGGGTACCCAGGAAAGTGTGGCAGTTTATAAGTTTTGTGCAAGTGGGCTTCCTACCCCAAGAAGCAAACAGTAGTACCTTCACCCCAACCCAACTATGTTTCTTCACTATTAGTATATCTGTGCAGAGAGGGAGCTGGTCCCCTCCCATCTTGAACTAGGACTGAATTGAGGGAGGGAAACAAGACAAGGCACACAGGAAAAATTCAACATTGCTCAGTCCAGCACTTTATATACAAATTGTTATTTAAAAAAAAAGAAATGAGGGGGCCTTTAGGCCTAAGCTTTGGCATCATGTCCATCCAGCAGCAAGTGAAAAGCTGTAAGGAAAGCACTGCATCCGCACTATCCTATCTAGAAAGGCAGCACCATAGGAGCCATGGGAGCTAACCCCCCCACCCCACTCAGTGGCTGGTATGAGTCAAGGATGTAACAGAATCTGCACAAAAGGCACAAAGTACTTTGGCCAGCAGCAAGGGTCCCACTACAATAATTGCAGTAGGAAGCAACGTAACAGGACGCTTGCCTTAACTGCTGGATGAAATCTCTAGCTCCTGTTACAGAGTTAGCTGAATATCCTCTGCGTATTTTTTTTGCAACTATTATGCCTTGCACGTCACACACAGGCCAGAAAGAAAGCCTCTCACACCCCTGAGGGGGGAGCGAAGTATTTTCTGCAAGGGTAGAAAACAGCAAGGATACCCCAGAACCCAATGCACACGCACACACAAAAGTTAAGCTGTGGCATTCTTACTCTTCACAGTAGATGCCTTTCCCCAACCCAAGCAAGTGAATCAATTGCACTTAGGTGGCTATTCCCCACATGAGCTGCTTTAAACAGTGCTAGTAGCAATCAGTACACAGGGGGAGGCTGGTAGCCCTCAGAGTCCTCTCCGGTGCGAGGAGTGAAGGGTGGCTGCTGGTAGCTCTCATGACCAACATTGGGGTAGCTTGAGTAGGGGGGCACAGGACCTGGAGCTGGGTCAACGTAGCTGTGGTCAAAGTCTTGCACCCCCATGCGGTAGCGCTGAAGTGCAAAGGTGATCAGGAGCCCCTGTGGACAGAAACAAGCTATTAGCTCTGGCTGGCAAGGACCAGGATGGGTCTGTGAAGAGTTGGTCACATGCAACAGCCATTTATATAGCCATTCCTCTGTAAGGTAGTTTAGTAGCATTGCTTTGTTTCGGATGGGAAGGCCAGGGAAATTCTATGGCCACCTTGTGAGGCAACGCCAGAGAGATCTGAGCTGGTTACTTGTTTTGAGCTCAGTTTAACAGGTGTTGGCAAACTAATTATCAGCTTCATAGCCAATCCCCAGTTCAGGGCTGGCAGCTGGCAGCCTGCCTGACTTCAGCCTTGGACTCCCTTGGGCCAGAGAGAAACCTTCACTCACCCATGAGAAGATGGAGAAAAAGCTGAAGGCAATTGAAGCACGGGCAGAGTCGGCTCCAATCGATACATCTTTGGGAGGTGTTGATGCCCACTGGTTTGTTAGCACGCAGAACCCAATAAACCACAGAAAGGCCCAGAGAGCTGCACAAAGAGAAAAAAATATATTTAGCAAGAGTGGAAGGGACTGGGTGACTTATTAACAGAATATGAAGGCCTACGATAAGCCCTGCTCTAAGGGCTGTATCTGATGCCGCAGCTTCAGTGCTAAAACAGACTTTTAGGCAGGCAATACTCCCAGCTCCTGAGGCTTGGGGACCCTCGAGCTGATTTTGGGGCATGCTGCAGATGGAGGGGAACATCCCGTCTGTTTGCACAGCATTGAATACAACTATAGGTCTCTTCCTTTTTGCTTACCTGCTGGTTATTCTGCCAGTCTCTTCAAATTTAACAGAAGCACAGGCACCCTTCAGCTGAAGTTACAGGAGAACAACTTACCCCGACCTGGTGTGCTGGGACACCTCCCACTAACCGCAGCCAGAATGGCCCATGGTCGCAGATAGTTGGCAATATCTGGAGGGCACCAGGCTGGGGAAGCCTGCAGTACAGAGCACTACCATTCTGCTCCTGCTATCAACTGCAGCTACAACTATATGATAAAATACCTGCCACTTGTGCTCTGGTTATCAGGAAATTCTACGGCTCCTCCAGACAACTTGTTTAATGAGCATTCTTTCCAGCTTGCTTGCACAAAAGCTACCCGGCTTTTTGTCTTATCGTTACTGAGCATTCATTTATAATTTCGGGGGGCAGTTATGTAACTATGAGCATTCATCCTGATTTGCCTGTGGGATGTTCCAAGTCTTCCTGTTAGTCATTTGTTTATCTCACCCTTTTCAATGCATCACACTTTTTCCCCATCGCTTTCCAAACTACATAATTTGTTTAATGGATGTATTGTTCTAGGGCAGCGAAGCACTTTAGATTTGCAGATTTAAAGTGCTTTGAATTTCTGGTATGCACTTGAATCCCTCCCACAAAGTATTGACAGTCTGGAGGAGACCTTACACTGAACAAAATGGGCATATTCTGCAACCGTCTCAGAAGGATGCGTGGGCCAAGTTTTGATTACAGTATTAGTTAATCTAGGCCATGGCCTGGAATGGGAGTCCAGAATCTCCTGTTTCTCAAAGTAGAACAAACGCTATCTAGAAGCCCCCTTAAAGAAACATGTGACATTTTTTTCAAGGTATTAAGGCATGTGGCATTTATGTCAGGGAACAAAGGGGCACCCATTCAATGGTGTCTCCTCCTTGCCCAGCACTAATCTTTACCAATAATATAGCATCCCAGTGTTTTTAGGAACACAGGCAGTCTCTCCTGGAAGACACTTTCATTCAGACAAAACAAGCCCTCGCAGGCAGCATGCCAGGGGAGCTGAGCTGTTCCAGACTCACATCACACTGAGAGCAAAACAAGGGAAGGCATTGTCCAGCTCTGCAAAGGGGGTGGGGAAAAGAGAGAGGAGGAAGAGAACATGTAGGGAGCCTTGCCCTCCCTCCCCACAAGGACTTGTTTCATGTCACACCTCCCAATAAGAAATACCTGAGAAGCCCAGGTCGGCCATAACGAGGTACTTGCGATCAGTAGCATTGCTAATCTGTGGGAAGTAGATATCCACCATCAAGAAGAATACACAAGCCAAGAAGGCAATCACTCCGATGCCAATGCCGTAACGACAAGCATCCTCACTGTGGTTGAAGACGCAGTACAGCTCGTCGGATGAAGAATGGTTGGTGTAGCCTTCACCAATGATGCAGGAGAAAACAATGAGTGCAAAAATCTGCAACAACAAAAAAAAGTACAATGCTACCCACCATCTTCCAGAGTAGTGAGGTGCTTCCGTTAAGGCACAAATCAACCATGATTTCATTTATATCCCATCTCTCTGCGATCATGGAACCCACAAGTGTACATGTTCTGAGGTGGTCACCCATCCAGTTACTGACCAGACCTGCTTAGCTACAGCAAGATGGTGGCCTCATGTGCTTTTAACATCATAACTTGGGACCACTAAATCCCGAAATCCCACCTCTATGCAAAACATTACTCTTGCAAGGTCCCAACCTGCATCTTTGTGCACAGCTGAGAAATGCATTGCATTCATTCTGAACAAAGTACGGAGCAGCAGAGGCCTCAATAGTTCAAACCTCACCCTAAGGAAAAGAGGAGCAATAATTATAGCTGGGTGCTGGACATCATGCCAGCTAAGATAAGGAGTTTTGTTTGAGACCACCTGGCACTGGAGATCGGTGCATCCTAGAAAGAGAACCATACAAATGGCTGAGGAGCCTTCCCTCTTGACTTTTCAGACAAAGCCGCTTCAGGGTTCAGACAGATCTCTCCACCTCCCCAACTAATTTTAAAGCTGTCATTTTCTCCTCACCAGTAACAAGCTGCTCTCAGCCACAGGTCAAAAATCAAGCACGCTTGAAGTGCACTTGCTCACCTCTCAAGAAAATGTCTTTCACATGAGGCAAGCAGGACTCAGGCATGTTAACCTCTGCTAACATGACATGATTTCCTACATAACTCCTACCCTCCTTGTCTGCCCCCTCCCATTATAAGTACCTGATAATACTTTTAGATTGTCCTTAAGGAGTGCCATTATTGACAGAATTTCACATCACCTCTGGAAGATGCTCCTAGAACCCTCACTGAAAACCAGAAGACTAGAAGCATAACTCTCCCTCAGAATGTTTGGAGCAGAGATTCCCAAACTTGGGTCTCCAGCTGGTTTTGGACTACAACTCCCATCACCTGTAGTTATCAGGACTAGTGGTCAGGAATGATGGGAACTGTAGTCCAAAACAGCTGAAGACCCAAGCTTGGGAAAGGCTCTTTTGGAGGAACCAGCCATGAAAGGATCTGTCTTACTGGATCTAGCAAAACTCTGGAGCCAGCTGCTTCCTAAGCAGTTTCGCTCTTCCTTACTGCCAAACAAATACTCCATATATCTGAAGAGTTTCTCTCCATCTACAAACGCTGCCCATAGAGAAGGGCGTTCCTCTTTGTGTTACAGACCCAGAAGCCTTGAGCACCCAGCTCGTCAAAAGGCTAGGAAGGCAGCAGCCTAGCTCCGCTCAAGGCCTATCAGCTGACAGCCATATGACCAGGCTGCTTCTCCTCAAACAACCCGCAATACAAAGCGATGGACTTTATTCGGCGGAGTTGCCCAATCCTAAGCAAGTGAATGGGAGCGAAGCAGCGGCCGAAGGCGGGCCAACAACCAGAAGCGGCCCCTGCCCGGTTCCCACGCGCGGGGCTCCCCACCGGCCGAGAGAGACGGGGCGCAGCGCGGGAGACGCGCTGCCAGGGCGCACCTGCCATCTACATGCGGCCTCGGGGGCCGAGAGCGGAGGGACCCGCCACTGGCCCGAAGTGGATGATTTCCAGAGGACTTGGCCACGCGTCTTCTTCAAAAGCGGAACAACAAGGAGAGACTCCTCCTATCCGACGCCCGGGGCCTCCAGCAGGTGTCTCCATTCCCGACGGCGCTGCGTGACACTGCATTGCTCCGCCTCAACTACTTCCCCTCCTAGGGTGCTACTGTTGGTGGCAGGAGGCACGGCCCAGGTGCCTAGCGGCCCCGCCTCAGCTACGCCAGCCTCACCTGGGCCACTAGCTAGTGGCACCCTGGCCACTAGCTCGCCCTCCTTCGCGGCCGAGCGCAGCGTGGGGGCGCGCGCGCGCCGACTTGCCCGGGGTTAGGAAGGAGCCGGGCGGCCTCTGCAAAAGTTCAGAGCCCAACTTCCGCGCTGCGTTCCGCGAGCCCCGGCCCGACGCCACTCACCGCACTCAGAAGGCGCGCGATGACCTGCGGCTGCTGCAAGAAGCGCCACGGGTCGAACGTGCCGCCCGCCTTGGCAGCTCCGTAGGCACCGCCGCCGCCGTCGCCGCTCTCCATGACTCAGGCGCCGCGCTTTGCTGCCCCGCTCCCGGCCCGGAACTCGCGGTGCCCGCCTCGCCCCGACTTGTGTTTGCGCGTCCGCAAGCCCCGCCTTTCCACTCCGCCCCCAGGGGAGGAGAGCCGACCCGGGACCAGGGAAGCCACGAGGGTCGCGCCCGCCGGGTTTCCTTCCTGGAGAGCTGCGACGGCTTCTCATGCTTCCGCGCCGGCTGCAGCGCACTTCGCAGGCTGGGTTTCAGATTTATGGCCGCTTGGAATTAAGGTGCAAGACGTACTTCAGGGATAGAGAGTCTCGGGCGGGCCCGGAGCTTTTCCCAACCTACAACCCAGCCCAGGGTACACCCCTCCTCACCAGCGCCGTTTCATATCCTCTTAGATATTTGTTTTTTGCTCGCTCTTTCAACTTTGACAATGCCTCTTTGCTTCTCTGGATGGAGGACAGAGACCCCATCAGCGCTATACATTTAAAGCTGTATGCCACTAAAGAACCCCCCCCCCCAAAAAAATCCTGGGAACTGTAGATTAAGAGTGATGAGGGAGGTTAGGAGACCCCCTTTCCCCACCAGAGAGCTATAATTCCTAGCATCCCCTAGAATAGAGTTTGAATGGGGATTGTAACTTTGAGATAGGAAGAGGAGGTCTCCTAACAGTGCGCGGCATCTTTAACGGACTACAGTTCCCAGGATTCTTTGGGTGAAAGCCACGACTGCTTAAAGTGCTATGGCGCTACTTTACACAAATAACACAGATGGGGTCAGAGTGCTGTGTGCGCAAGTAGAAACTAGTCTACCGTACAAAGGAAAAAATAGAAAACCGTATTTCAGCTTGTCTCTACCTTAGATCTTATTTTGGTGTACAAAGGCATGAAAACGTCAGTTCCTCATTTATACTGTTCCATGCTAAATAAAAGACTGAGAACTAGAAAGAAGGATCTGGACATCAGCTTAAAACTCATACTGCATGCAGTGAGTCTTGTTGCAGGCACATTCATTTAAGAAACGAGGCAGACTTTACCCCTCTCCCACCCCCCGTCTTGTACCCTCCCCAAATCTGCTCTGGAAGGTTGGGTAAACACCTAGGACAGATTTAGGTAGTGCACAGGGGAGGAGAGGGAAGGGAGTGAAGTCCCTTTGCACTGGCAGTAATCCTTCTGCTAACACAATGCAACCCCATACATTTTAAGCATATGGCTTCCCCTAGAGAATTATGTAAGGCTGTCATACGTCCAGATTTTCCCTGACATTACGGGATTTCAAAGGCAGAAGTGACATGGGGGGATTTCTGCAGTAGTTCAACAACATCTGGAGACCCAAGGTTGAGAAAGGCTGGAAGAGATCATAGAAGCAGGAAGAGAAACCAGAACCAGACGGTGGGATTCCCCCAAAAAACCATGTCAGTGGAAGCGTTGCACAAAGGTGCTCTTCCTAATCTCTTCCCATTGATGGGCCCTCTCAAATTGTCTCGAGGGTGGGGGGAGAATTCTTAAAACAGTGCACAGGATGAATTGTTTCTGGGAAGCTGAAATGCTTTCTCCGACAGAATGTTTGTAATAGTGCAGTGTTGAATTCCACCCCGAGTTGAATTCTTGAGGCAATCAGACATCACCCATGCTTGCAAGCTAAGAGACCATTTCACATAAAAACAAGTAGCTTTGTAAGTGTTGCTTTTTCTTTTCTTTGTGTTTGTAGATTAATACCATTTCAAAATCGTTTTGAACTTGTCTGATTTATGGTTATTTAGTTCACTTGATGGGGAGACCCCAAGGAACTTCAGGCATGCACTTTTACGCAGGGCAGTAGGATCCCTGTTAAGAGAGTGTTGGGGTTATACTATAAAAAACCACTCCTCCCCAAACAAAATCCGAGTAGACCACAGGAAGACTTTACAGTGGTACCTCAGGTTACATATGCTTCAGGTTACATACGCTTCAGGTTACAGACTCCACTAACCCAGATATAGTACTTCAGGTTAAGAACTTTGCTTCAGGATGAGAACAGAAATCGTGCAGCGGTGGCAGCAGGAGGCCCCATTAGCTAAAGTGGTGCTTCAGGTTAAGAACAGTTTCAGATTAAGAACGGACCTCCGGAACAAATTAAGTACTTAACCCGAGGTACAACTGTATTATGATTATGCTGCACCTTTTTTTTTTTTTTGCACCACAAAGGTAGCTGAAACTAGCATAGATTCATTGTAAAAACCAAGCTGTTGAGAGGTTTGCTCTGTGAAGGATAAAACGGATCTAATTTTTATTTTATTTTTAAATTAAAAATTGAAACTTAGAATCTCTTAATGAGCTACAGTCCCCTGAACTAGAGTGACAAAAGGAGGGAGTATTCCTTATGAATTCCTTGGCAGAGAAAAAGAAGATGGGGTGACAATTGGGTGGGATTAGTACAGTGGATGGAAAACACCCAGGAAATCCATTTTTTTGCCACAGCTTTGTCCAAAAACAACAACGGAGACAACAATCATCACTGTCCTAAATCCGTCCTAAATCAGAGAAGAGGAGCTGAATGTGCTATTCAGCTCTCAGAATTGATGTTTTATCTGCACAGTCCTGACCCATTTGTTTGTTTGTTGAAATATTTATGTCCCACCTAAAATTCCAGAGGGAGACGAAATATGGTCTTAGCTGCCCTAGGAAACAGAAGCAACACAAGTAATGTCTGAACGATGCATATAAAACAGCAGTGAGGAACCTGTTGTTGGACTCTGACTCCCATCACTCCATCCAAGTCTAGTGTCACAACAGGGATGATGGGAGTTGTAGTTCCCCCACCTTGGACAGAAGGCCAGAAATCTCATTTGGTGAGGAGGAACAAGAAGCTTTATCCAGCACTGGCCCAGTACAGGGAGCAAAGAATAACCATTCAGTATAGAGTAGCCCAGCCTGGTCTCTCAGTAGAAACATGGCTAGTGCCAGAGGTTGCCATAACCCAGACTCCCTAAGCCCATTCACCTCCTCAGAGCCATTGCTGCCTTCTTGACTTTCTTGAGAGCCAGTGTGGTGTAGTGGTTAAGAGCGGTAGACTCGTAATTTGGTGAACCAGGTTCGCGTCTCCACTCCTCCACATGTAGTTGCTGGGTGACCTTGGGCCAGTCACACTTCTCTGAAGTCTCTCAGCCTTACTCACCTCACAGAGTGTTTGTTGTGGGGGAGGAAGGGAAAGGAGATTGTTAGCCGCTTTGAGACTCCCTCGGGTAGTGATAAAACGGGATATCAAATCCAAACTCTTCTTCTTCTCTTGGCATGGAGACCAGCCAGGTCAGAGGTAACGGAGCACTATATTGGTAGAACACTGCACTAATAATAATAATAATAATAATAATTTTTTATTTATACCCCGCCCTCCCCAGCCTCAGGGTGGCCAAGTGAGGCTGTCCCCCATATAATTTCCTGTGGTGGAAAAGAGGTTTATGGGTTGTTCTCTTAGTTTATATACCCAATTCTCCTTCACACCTCTTGACAGTTGAAAGACACCCATAAGGATACGGTCAGCTGTCATGTGAAAAAACCTTAGCCCACATGCTCTGCAGCTGTTTCCTGAAAGGCTGATTTAATTTTCTTTGTAAGATGTAACTTAGTGCCTCTAAGTCGTTTTTGCTAGTACATTCCCCTAGGACATCTCTGGGTTCACTGGGCTGGCTTTTCTGGAGGCAAAACCATTTAAAGCCCTGGTTCTTGAAATGGTCTGAGAGCACATGAGGTTACCGCCTAGTAGTTTGTTGCAGGGCAAACTATAAGCACTGCAAATGTGAATTTAAAAAGCAGAGGGAAAGACATTGTATAAGAGTTCTTAAGAGAGAGGTGCAACAAATGGTTTAGCTGTATAGAACACCCAATCCCTCTGACTGCTGGACATTGCCCATAATGTTCTGTTTCTCTGTAAAGAACATGTCAGATATCTGTTCAGAGAGTGCCACATTATAAACAATGCATTATATTCTGTAGTTACTGGACGAACTTGCAGGAAACCCGCACTGTACACAGCATGCAGCAAGAAGAGAACACGAGGCTTGAATCTTAGACAACAGCATGAATTCACATCTAGCCAGAGGCAAGACTGTGCGTACACTTAGTATGAAGATATCTGCCGTTTACAGTCTTAAGTGGGGAGAGTGTTGCTAATAGATACAGAACACAGGGGAAGGTATGAAAGGTTTGGACCGCAGTTTCCAAGTTTGCCTCTGACACAGAGAGGTGCAACATGGTGGGAGTGTATGTTTTAACACACAGGTTTTCAACCTTTTTGGGTCCACGGCTCCCTTGACCAACTACATTCTTTCTGCGACACCCCTGTGGGGCTCAGGCGTCCAGTTATGTCACCCCTTGCCTGAAGAGCTGGCAGCCCCTCACCCCTTTTCAAACACCATCCCTTCTGGAGTGTTTCCTCAGCCTCCTCCCCTCTCCTTGGGAGGCCTCTTGGAAGCCGCAGCTGCTGCCCCGATCTCTGAGCTGCCTCCCCTGTCCTAAAGAGAGATGCCTCCTCACACTGCCCTACAGGAGCCTGGGAAGCACTCCCTGGCCAGCCCCAGAGGCACCAATCCCCTGGGGAACTTGTAGCCAGGGCTGCTGCAACTAACAGCCGCAACGTGAGAGGGCATCAGAGGAGGGAGTGAAGGAAAGAGGGGCAGTGTTGCCCGTGGGACCCCGACCATCATTCAAGGCATCCCAGGGCACAGTGGTTGAAAACCACTGTTTTGACAGATTGACGTATGCTGGTTTAGGACTATGCAAGCTTCCAAGTTAAGCAGAACTCTTCATGTGATTGTCAATCTGATCCACATTGTGTACAACACACGACTCATATACCCATGCCCTCTTGACATTTATTAGACAAAGCATTTGTTTTATTTTGCAATACCAAAAGATCATGATCCAGTTAGTAAGTAATCCACCTCAGTGAGGACTGGTGACATACTCAGTTTCAAATTTTTGTTGAATTAGAATTACTTTGGACGCGGGTGGCGCTGTGGTCTAAACCACAGAGCCTAGGGCTTGCCGATCAGAAGGTCGGCGGTTCAAATCCCCGCAATGGGGTGAGCTCCCGTTGCTCGGTCCCAGCTCCTGCCAACCTAGCAGTTCGAAAGCACGTCATGTACAAGTAGATAAATAGGTACCACTCCGGCAGGAAGGTAAACAGCGTTTCCGTGCACTGCTCTGGTTCACCAGAAGTGGCTTAGTCATGCTGGCCACATGACCTGGAAGCTGTCTGTGGACAAATGCCGTCTCCCTCGGCCAGTAAAGCAAGATGAGCACTGCAACCCCAGAGTCGTCTGCGACTGGACCTAATGGTCAGGGGTACCTTTACCTTTACCTTGGCATGATAAGGCTGTATATATTCTTGCCATACACCTTGTTCTTTACCCAAAACATTTTCAGGCCTGCACGAACTTGTTCTAACATGAAGTTGGCCAAATAAGGTACAGCAACTCACAGGGAAGATATGATATTAGGTACCAAATGTACATCCCAGGGACCTGTATGCACAGTGAAAAAGTAGGTATTGTACCTATCTAAAAGATAAAGGGTATGATAGGGTAGTTCTATGAGCCAACTTGTGTTCACAGGAAAATGAGGTCTTCCAGCATATAATGTTCAAATCACACTCGGGGGGGCTTCTCTTCCTTCTTTAATCCAGGTATGCTTTGACCATTCTGTGGTCTTTGCTTTCCTCAGGAGGAAGACCATTTTTTCCTGCCTGTTGCCCTGCCACCATAAGTTTTCGTCCTTTGGGAGGCCTTTCCCCCCCACAACCCAACTCACAGTTGTTTCACCAGCCGCTGAGCCAGCTTCCTCACTAAACACCATTTCTCCTTGACACACTGGACAGAGGAACAAAAGGAGAAACAGGTTACATAACCTAACATTACATGAGCCAGAGAACAGATCATCACACAGTCACAGGTTACCAGAGGTGCATGATTATTGCACGCCATCTGGCATCCTGTAACATTGCAGGACCACTTTACCTGCACACGTTGCCTCTTGAGCCTTTCAATAATGTGTCTGTTTGCTTGCACCTGAGAAACGTACACTGTAAGGATGAGGCTATGGAAGAAAAAGAGAGGCCATCACACCAATAGTTTGTGGAATATTGGTTCCCACTTACACACCAGGCCAGACAGGGAAACAGGATGCCACCTGCAAAAGGCTGGGTGAGTTCAAAACCATCTGCTAGGTTAAATTTAATCAAGGTTAAACTGAGAAATAGCAATCTGTTTTAGAGCATTTGTAGTTGGGTCACTCACCAGGAGCCTCTTTTTCCTGCTAATAACATCAAGGCATCAAAGTGATGATCAGGTGTGCTAGCAAATGTCTGATGCTGATGCTATTTAAAAATTCCATCCTTATCACTTGACTCTTATAATGGTCTCCCATACAAGGGATTGACCAGCTCCACACCTGCTTAGTTCAGTTGCAGCATCTGCTTCCGGACCACTCAATGGATACACAGCTACACTTTCATGTGTAGTTACACAGAGGCCTGCCAGGACTCTTGACATTTCCTAAAATATTGGTACAGTAATTTTTTCAAATGTGACTCTTCATTTGCCAGAACTATGGGACTTTCATTAACTAAAAAAGGGGGGGGGAGAGAGCTACACTCCTTTTTCATTAGTGGCAAAGTTTCCATTGAAATTACACACTGTGATCATAACCCAACACTGAGGTGTGCTTGAGCCACCTTCCTTTTGGGGTGAAGCAGTAGAAGATAAGAAGTAGTGTTTATAGAGGACAGGTCTCTTGCTCAAGGTCTCTTGCTCAAGTGGCCCTGAGTGGTAAGGCAGATGGTCAGATTTTGCTTGAAAGGAGCCATGGAGGCTGTTCTGTGGCTGGTAAGGCCAAAGACGGTAACACACCACTTTTCTAACAGGGTCCAGGCCAAGAAACAAGGAGGTTGCTTGCCTTGCAAATAATTCAACAACATATGACCATCCCTCCCTCCTTTGGTATTCCTCCATCCATGTCCCTCCCAAAGTACCCACCTGAGTACCATCAGAAGTAAGAAACAAAAGACATTGGATGTCGCATAGCTCAAGGCACGTTGTGTTGACATGGGCAAACGGGACAAAGCCTTAGGTACTGCCTCCCATGGAGTTGAATAATTAGTAAAGAGCCCACAAGCTTGGGATGGAGAGACCCTGGGGGGGAAAAAGAATGACTGTCAGAATATAGGCTTCATCAACCCCTGTGCTCTTAAGATGCTCAACCCTTTAGCTCCCCACCTCTCAGCTCACCTACTGATGACATAGCCCAGAGGGATGTAGGCCTGGAAAAGGCCTAAGAGTAGCATGATCTGGAAGAGGAATTTAGAACGGGATGCTCGAAACAGCTGAGTTGAAGGCTGGCAGTTCTGGAACAAGGTGTACTGTGGGTGAGAAAAAGAGACAGAGTGAGCATGCCTCCTGAACCCTCACACATTCCCAGAGATATAAAACCCATGAGGCTTTGCAGAAGGATGACTGCCTTGGGGTGGGGTGGGGTGGGGTGGGGAGAGAGAGAGAGAGAGAGAGAGAGAGAGAGAGAGAGAGAGAGAGAAGGGCCTTCATTAGGAAGCAGTTGCTTTTATACCATACTTCCTGGGATTCAGACAGCAACTTCAGTCCCCCCTCCTTGACCCCAAAGGTGAACAGCTCAATACCGCTTTCAAATATATTGCTAAAGCCTTCACATCAGAGCTGCAAACATATATTGAAACACCCCATGAAGAATCATAGGAACTGCAGTTTACCCCTCACACAACTACAATTCCCAGCACACTTAAGAAACGACAGTGCCCATGATTACTTTTTTGTGGGGGTGCTTTAAATTATGATTTATATGCAGCCCAGGTGTTCACAGTACTTAGGGCCAGGTTGCACCCAATCTGCTACAGCCAGGTTCAATGGCTTCAAATGCATACATGCTAGCAACAGCTGTGGGCAGGATGAGGTCAGTAACCACCAAAGTGAAGGTTTGAGTCTGGGTGGGACTGCCTCCAAGAGAGGTGAGTTCAGAGAAGCAAGTTCCTTACCCTCGTCTCTGATCTTCCTGTGTGGGTTGCTTGCAACTACCAGCAATTTATCTAGTTTGAGAGTTTGTAACTCCCAGACTCCTCTACAGTCTCTTAGCCAGGATCAGGGCCATCTTCCCTGGCACGGTACAAGCCAAGAGGATGAGGGGCTCAAAATAGGGCCAGATCCACAACCCATGTCATGATGGGCATGATAGGTACTCTTTGTGTGTACTCTCAAACACCCACACATACACACATGTATACACAACCTTTACCTTTTTCAATAACGTGCAGTGAATTTTTTCATAGGGGAACAGTTAGGGCGAGAGACACCAGCTTGCAAGGGCGATTGGGGGCGGGGCTGATGTCACACCCATGAACATCATGCCTCCTTACCTAAGCTGGGCAAAAGCTTCCCAGGCTTTGGGAATGAGGCGCCAGAGGAACATTAAGGGGACTAGCCTAGTCCCCTTAGTCCAATGACCGCATGCCACTGACCTTTTTTATATAGAATGTGAAGAAGACGAAGACACAGGCAAGCAAAGGCAGAAGTGGGCAGAAGAAAATCCCGATCCATATGACTGTTTGAGCTGCTACAATATCCAGTACATTGTGAGGCACCAGGAACTCTTCTTTGCCAAGCCACTGAGCCAGTCCACAGGAGGAATGCTTAGCAATCAGTCTGAGAGAGAGAGAGAGAATTAATTCAGAGGCCGCGGGCATAACCTCTTCCAATAACTGCAGCTGGGTATCGTGCCACTGAATTCTGCCTCTTTTGCATAGGGAGCACATATGCTTATTCTCCCTTACTAAAAGCACCCTGCAGTCAACAATGATACAATGGGCAGATCCGCACATTTAAAGCATGTGACTTCGCCCAAAAAAGTCAAGCTTCTCCCTCACAGAGCTACCATTTCCAGCATCCTTAACAAAGTACAGTTCCCAGGATTCTTTGGGGGAGGTCATGTGTGTTAAATATGCTTTGAATGCAGAGCATGCATCTGCCCAATGACAGCTACCCTGCAACTGGACCACCTGGCATCACTACTGGGAGGCAGGAAGATGAGATAAAAATACCTGTAGATCAGGGGTAGTCAATGTGGTGCCTTTTGGGTATGTGTGTTTTTTGGCTCCAGTTCCTATCACCTCCAGCCAATCTAGCCAGTGGTCAGCAACAATGAGAGTTATAGTCTAACAATGTATGGCGTGCATCATGTTGGCTATCCCTGCCATACATAATACTTTCCCAAGGAAGGAATGGTCTGCCCATTTGTGGAAAGAAAAGGCTGAATGAGGGCTTAACCACACGTAAATTCCCTCCTTGCTTTCCAGGGACTGTCCGCACTTTAAAGCTCTGCATCCAAGCACCCTTTTTTTTGTTTAAGTTTTCCCAGCAAAACCCACTCTTTAAAGCTCAATTGGAACACACGACGATCCATGGAAAACCCGAATAGCCATTTGCTCTGATACAGCTTTAAAGATTTCACAGGGAAAGCTCTGGAACAAAAAAGGTGTGCTCAGACACAGAGCTTTAGAGTGCAGACCTGTGCCTGGAAAGAGCAGGCAAAAGGTAAGTATGGAAAAGCCCTGGGTTAGGCCAAGAATCAAGGAAACTAGGAGAGTAGGGGCACTAGTATTAGTTATGATCTCTTGCCTCACCTCCGGGGCAGGCTGATAAGGAAAGCAGATCCCAACGTGGTCAAGAAACTGAAGAGGGTCATCTTGTACATCTCTTGTCCAATGTGGGTTTCCCAGCACTGCATGCACAATCAGGAGAGAGATAATGTCTTATGGTGAGTATATGGAAGGAAAAAAGAAAGAGAAGGGAAAAAAGGAATCCTAGACATGTCAGGCACATTATTATAAGCATAGTATATTGTAAGTATATGGTGTTAAATGCAAAAAAGAAAAAGAAAAAGCTAAGTTCACATTAAGCATGCACAATATAACATTGTATAGGTAATAGAATGTATGGAGAATTGTTGTATAAGTTGCAAATTTCTAACACATTAGTAACCCCAAATCTGGGGGACTTCAATTGCTAATGATCAACCAGGCTTTCCTCATTGCTGGAATTGGGATCAAACAAGGTGTGTGTTGACGGGGGTGGGGTGGGGGGTGGGGAGTGGGAATCTACAAAATAAGGGGGAAATGATACATTGACACGCAGACAAAAGAAGTACCAGGAAAAGGAATACTCAAAGATGTCTAGACAGCCGAAGAGCCATTCTAGAAATTGAAAACCAAGTTACGCAGCTGGGTGCTTAAAGGTGAAATATACTTTTGTCACTGCACCAAGTCAAGGCTAACTAGCTCTTTGCCTTGCAGGCTAATCATACCTTGCTTTAGAAAACTTCATACCCGAACACATTATGTCTGGGCCACATTTGCTCTAAACAGGAAAAGTTCAGCTGAAATATCCCATCCATGTCACCTGATAGAGTTTGTTGTAACCGCATTGGTGGCACTGAGGAGCACTGCCGCTCCCTATGCATAGCACTCTGCGTCCCAAGAAGAACATGAACATTCCCAGGCTGGACAGTTTCAGGATTACACACCTGCAAGAGACCACAAGAGAGATTGGGCCTGCACCTTACACTTGGTTTCCACCCCACTAATCCTACCATATAAGCCACTGCTTGAGATTACCACCTGACCATGAATGGATCCAAATATCCATCTTACCACACATTTCCCCACACATCTGTCCCTAAAGTGGGGTGTTGTTTGGTTCTGATCATAGCTGTCAACTTTTCCCTTTTCTTGTGAGGAATCCTATTCAGAATAAGGGAATTTCCCTTTAAAAAAGGGAAACATTGACAGCTATGGCCCTGATGCACTTTGCACTTCAAAACTTCTGAAAGATCTGGATCTTTTTTTCCCCCCAACTTAATTTTTTATTAGTTTTCATCAAACATACATTCCAATACATTCATTGTATTAATACATCTCATACATAACATTAGTTCTGTTGAGCTTTGGACCTGGATCTGGATCTTTTTAACATTCCACAATATATTTTTAGAACAGCTGCTGCATTGCATATCTTAAATCTGTAGATATTTGGTTGTTCTTTGGGTTATGGCATTATAATTGTAATTATTATGGGTGGCATTCAACTAAGTTTTACTCAGAGTATATCTATTTAAATAAATGAGCCATTTATTTCGAAGGGTTTACTATGAGCACAATTTAGTTGACCACTATCCTATTGGTTTAGGAAGACAAAGGAATGGGGAATTTTGACAGCAAAAGAACTAAGGTATATTAGAAATGCATTGCTGATGTTCATAAACACATACATTACATGACAGCATTTCCCCTGAAAATATAATAATATTTTTTGAACTGCACTCCTCAAGTTTTCTTTGTGTTTACTATTTGTCAATGGGAATCGATAAAATACACATTTAAAAAGTATATATTGTTGCTGTCAGCATCCGCCTGTCTCGGGAAGTATTGATTTTACTGCATTCCTGTTTGCCCGCTTGAATCATTGTGCCATTGTAAGGGGTATCAATCCCTTCTTGATTGTTCTGCTTCTTCCCTCATACTTTCACTGCCATATTTACAATAAAGGATACTGGGCTTGATGACCGACTGGAGCAACTAGCGCTTCCCAACTTAGAAAGAGAGAATAGCGAAACTAAAACAAAGCATAAAAAACTCTGCTTGCTGCTCAAAGTAATTTAAGGCCTGCAAACTCCTTATACCACAGGACATATACCGTATTTTTCGCCCCATAGGACGCACTTTTTCCCCTCCAAAAATGAAGGGGAAATGTGTGGGCATCCTATGGGGCGAATGCAGGCTTTCGCTGAAGCCTGGAGAGCGAGAGGGGTCAGTGCGCACCGACCCCTCTCGCTCTCCAGGCTTCGCGCAGATCTCCGCAAGCCGTGGGAGCCCGCACCGGGCTCCTGCTGCTTGCGGAGAGTTTCATGCATGCCGAAGGCTGGGCATGCTGAGCTCAGCGCTCTCAGACTTTGTGCGGGTCTCCGCAAGGTGCGGGAGCCCGGCGCTGGGCTCCCGCGGCTTGCGGAGAGTTGCCTGTTCTGGGGGCTGGGGGAAGCTCGGGCTTCCCCCGCCCCAGCCCCGCACCTGGGGGAAAATATTTTTCCCCCTTTATTTCCCCCCAAAAAAACTAGGTGCGCCTTATGGGACAGTGCGTCCTATAGGGCGAAAAATACGGTATCTGCCCCAGGTTCCTCACCAAGATGAAAACACCTACCTGACTAGGGTGAGGTTGACTTCAGTATTAGGAGAGTAGCCCTCCAACTGGGTGAAGACATGAAAAAGTAAAGGCAGGATGACATTCACTATGGAGATGACCACTGGTGGCAGGTACTGGCTCAGTACATCAAGGCTGGCAGCATTTTTCTGGGAGTACAGAGATGGATTTGTTATGGGGAGGCACATTTGTGCCTAGAATCAAAACACAGAGGAATCTTTCCTGACCACTCAGTACCAAAACACGGTGCAAAAAGTCAGGACCACCAAACTTACTGAATTTTCAGAGCAGTACATGTCAGGCTTAATCCCTCACCCTAGCCCAGATTCCTGGTCCAGCTGCAGCAGCTGTTCTCCAAGAGCACACAGCTGAGTTCTGGATCGAGGTACAGCCACCCACAGCCCCACTCTGACCCTGGCAAGGGATGAAGGGTTGGCCTACTTGACTGTGCCCCTGGGAAAACTCAGTGGCTGCGTAGATACAGTAGAAAGCAGCCCCTGTCAGCAGCAAGATGACACCATTGATCAGCAGGCGTAGCAGGTAGAGCTTAGCAAGCTGCTTCCGTGTGCGCTGTTGGTTCTGCAAATGCCGGATCTGCTCCGCTAGGTCTATCTGTGAAGAGAAACCGAGTTGGTCACTTGCTATTTGTGCAGCTGAGCATGCAAAGGAGAGGTTTGCTTCCAGTGCTTCAGCATGCAAAGGAGAGGGAAGACCCAGCCAATCTAGTAGGCATGCACGGCCCAGGAGAGCCATAACACCTTGAGCACAGAAGGGACATAATAATCTGAGGCTAGAAAGAATGACTGAAACATAGCAAAGCAATCCCTTGTTGCCTTGGGAAATGTCCTTTGAGGTGGGAACAGGAATTAAAGGGTATGATTCCTGTTTCCCTTTGCTTGTTGCCCCTACTATTAAATGGTGGGTGGACATATCAGACGACACAGAGATGTCTCCAAGTAGTTTTTTATAAGTAAGCTGGAACTGAACTGAACAGCTCAGCTGGCCTGCTTTTATAGGCAGCCGGCTGTCAACATTGTAACAACAACAGCCCAGGGTTTCCCGCCTAAATTAACTGACGTGGACCTGAGTGAAAACTATATACAGTGGTACCTCGGGTTAAGTACTTAATTCATTCCGGAGGTCTGTTCTTAACCTGAAACTGATCTTAACCTGAAGCACCACTTTAGCTAATGGGGCCTCCCGCTGCCGCCGCGCCGCTGGAGCACGATTTCTGTTCTCATCCTGAAGCAAAGTTCTTAACCCAAGGTACTATTTTTGGGTTAGCGGAGACTGTAACCTGAAGCATATGTAACCCGAGGTACCACTGTACTGTACACAATACCCCTGGTGGCCAGGTTGAGAACTTCAATACATAACACCTACAATGCTTGTTCTCTTTGCTTTCACCCAAGACAGGTATTGTTAATTGCTGCTGCCTGACTTGCAAGTGAAATAAGCAAGAAAGTGACACAGGGCCTGAAAAAAATAAAATAATGGCGCCTGTATCAAATTCTGCAGCTCCACTTGTGCAATAGACTTCTATGCACACAACAGAACTTCCTCTTCCTCTCCCCTCAAAATCAACTCCAGAGGGTTGGGAGACCTCCCAGAGCAGATTGAGGTGGGGTGGTACACAGTGGGAGGACAAGAAAAGGAAGCCTCATTATGCAAGCAGAACGCCGCTTGTGCAACATTGGATTCAACCCTGGTTTGTTTGCTTTTTCAGTTCAGCCAAATTTAGGCAATGGCTGAGGTTTCGTCCAAAAATATTTTTTAAATGAATGGATGTGTATACATACTTGAAAGGATGATGCAATGAAAGAGGTGGGACTTTTGAGGACATGAGCAAATTATCATGAAACCCTATAGGCAATTTTCATGTACCTTTAGGTGATTGTAAATATTCCTCTGTTTGAGGGTGGCTGCCTCTGGGCTTTGGATGCAGAAATCCCACTCTGTGAAGATCCTGGCACTGACACATGGTTTGAATTCCCACCGCAGCATCTGCCACCGGGCCATGCTGGCTACAATCCTGAATATTGGAATAGGAGTGAAGATTGTCACAGGCAAGAAAGACTTTTCTCCTAGCAAATTAATTCCTTTGCCCTGAGCAGTGGCGTAGCGTGTGTTGTCAGCACCCGGGGCAAGGCAAGTAATTTGCACCCCCTAACCCGTGGATTTGCGCCCCCTAACCCGTGGATTTGCGCCCCCTAACCCTAACCCCCAGATGTTGCGCCCGGTGCGGCCGGCCCCCCCTGCACCCCCCACGCTACGCCACTGGCCCTGAGCAGTATATGGAACTCAGTGTGTTGCATAAGAAGTTCCACTGTGTCACTGCAGCGGGTCCAGCCCAAGATATGTGAATCAACATGGGAGTAACACCCAGTTTCTAGAAAGAAGGAGATTGCAAGTCTGCACAGGGATATATGGTATGATGTGAAAGTGTGCAAAACAGTTGCAGGGGGTGATGAAGGCAGAAAAGATGCAACAGTTTAGGAATATTAGCTTGGTCCACTGGAGGAGGGTTACCTAGTGATGCTTCAGAGTAGGAATGTTTTCTGGGAATAGTAGGAAAATTAGATGGGAATGAGTTAGGGATGCAGAGTCTCAAGAAGACTGAGCTGATCTACTATGGCAGGATCTCAACACATAGAATGTTGTTGTAACATGAATAAATGCTAGACTTATTGGAGAAAAGGTAGGGAGTGAAGAAGGAAGAAGAATAGATTTTTGTCCATCAATGTCTGATTAGATCAAACACTCTGTCAGAATGATTGGGCACTGGAATATGCTCCCAACAGAAAGTGTATAATTTCCATTTCCAGGGAATTTGAACATGCCAGGAATAGGTTAGAGCAGAAGTTGGGGAACTTGCAACCCTCCAGATGTTGCTGAATTACAGCTTCCAATGGGGGCCAATGGCAGCTGAAGTTCAGTAACACTTGGAGGACCACAGGCTCCCCATCCTTGGGTTAGAGAAATGTTATTCTGACTGTATGTAAGATATGGGAGTATATAACCTACTGAATTACTACAGGAAAGAGTCAGCATTTTAAGTGGGTCAACATAAGCCATGGTGTATGTAAATCCCTATTCATTAATCCACTCCCTTGCCCTGCAGTTCCTTGCTTCTCTCCTGCTCCCTTTTCCAAACCCCTGCTGAGATCCAGCGCTGAGATCCAGCGCTGAGGGCCTTCTGGCGGTTCCCTCACTGCGAGAAGCCAAGTTACAGGGAACCAGGCAGAGGGCCTTCTTGGTAGTGGCGCCCTCCCTGTGGAACGCCCTCCCACCAGATGTCAAAGAGAACAACAACTATCAGACTTTTAGAAGACATCTGAAGGCAGCCCTATTTAGGGAAGCTTTTAATGTTTGATGTATTAGAGGATTTTAATATTTTTTTGGAAGCCACCCAGAGTGGCTGGGGAAGCCCAGCCAGATGGGCGGGGTACAAATAATAAATTATTATTATTATTATTATTATTATTATTATTATTATTATTACTGCTGTCAAGCCTAGAAAGGCCTGGGTCTCAGCCATCATTAGGGCCCTTACCGCCGGAGGATCCAAATGAGGCAGGCAAAGAAGTATCCCAGGATGCTAAGCAGATATGCTAAGTGTACATTGTAGGGGTTCTTGCTATCCTGTGTCACATGATAAGCACCATAAAACAGATACGAATACTCCAGAGAGCCCTAAGGATGGAACATAAGAGGAAATTACAAGCCAGCCTTATGCTTGCAGATTAACCCAACTCATAACAGAGGAGCATGGGACCTGTGGGTCCTTCAGATGTTTGCAGGACTCCAACTCCTCTCACCTCTAACCACTGATTGACCATGCTGGCTGGGCCTCTTGGAGTCACTGCCCAACAACAGTGGAGGGCCACTGCTTCCTGTCTACTGCCACAATACTTTTCTAAGGACTTTCTAAGTCTGAATCATAGAATGCAGTGAGTACAAAGTTTGGATAAGAACCATCACTCATTAATCCAACATTGTCCTTCCTGCTCAACTCCAAGCTATATTTGTCTTCCCAACTGCTCCGTTTTTGTCCATTCTTCTTCACTCCATCTATAACCACTTGCTTAGGCAGCATTTGCCCCTCCATCAGCCTCTCCTCTCCAGCACAGTAAACTCCAGTCTCTATTTCCAGCAGACTCACCTCCCCGGTGAAGATATCTTGGAATCGTTGCCAGGCAGATCGATAACTGACGTTACTGCTGTACTTTATGCATTCAGGATCTGGGGGGAAAGACTGGGTAGCTTTATAGCACTAGACACTCTGACACTTAGATGTCAGTATAGGATCTAATCCAGATGGGATGTTGGGGAAAGCACAAACGCTCTTGGAAGTACCAGCAGAGACTCACCTGCACTCAGACCTGTAGGAAATATCGTCGTATTTTGAGAAATGATAACAGGCAACAGTATGAAGCCTGTGGCCAGCAACACAGCCAGGAAGTTGATGAAGAGCAGGAACCTCAGGAAGGTAAAGTAGGACTGGATGCCGGGACCAAAGTTCCCTGTACAGTATGTTGAAGAGGATAGCAAAAGTGGGAAACACAGGAAGGCAAGCAGACAGGCATCAGAGGGGATGGGGAGGATGAAAGTGACACACACAATAAATTCTGTCCCAGATCCACAGCCCTTTCTTCATTCACATGTAGTATTGCTAACTGTGGCTGGTTCCTATCTGGTCTGACAGGGGATTCCGCCTGCTGTGTCTACTTCAGTGCCAGTCAAGCAGAGGTTATCTTGCATTTTGAAACTGTTCACACATATCAAAGAGGATAATAACTAAAGTGGGTAGTTTCTTTAGGAGAAAGAACTGCAAACTGCCTCCCCTTCCTAATGTACACAACAAATCCACAACTCCTTGGTTACCCTCCGCTAGAAGAAAGCAAGATTTATTTGTGTTCTCCACAAACCATGTGGTCAACCAGCCTGCAGAGGTCTCCCTTGCCTCACACCAGTTAGAGATAGGTTATCAGTAGTTCAGTTGTTGTATTTAGTATATATAACCAGCAGCCCCTGCCATTTATAATACCAAGTCCCTTCTCAACACAGATAGAACTTTATATTTTCTTCAAGTGCAGCTGTTGATCTGATGTCCTGCAAGGGGTGGACCCTGGGTTTCAAATACCAGGGGTGCCCTGTGCAATGCCAAAATTTGGCACCCCCAGCCTCTTGCACTCCATTCTAAAGCATAATTGCAGTGTCCCCTGTGTTGCCCCTGAGGTTCTGCACCTAGTGTGACTGAACCAGTTGTCCTCATCTAAATCTGCCTCTGAATCCACCCATTTTCCCTTTAGAAGTAGCCCACCTTGTTTGCTGCCACTGGACCAAACTGACACCCCAGTGACATTCCTTGGGTAGACAAACTTTTAAAGGTGAAAATCCATTTCCTAGTGTTACCTCCAATCTCATCCAGGGGAGGCTTCCAGAGTTGGAAGATCCTGACAAGGTTCCAGATTCCTTCCTGAAACTGATTCTGGGCCCTGGATTGTCTCTGTCTCCAGACCACCCAGTAGGACACATCTCTCCCTGTGGATGCTCTCAGCTGCCTGTGCAAGGGAGAATGGGTTGAGTTTAGAATGGGCCTTCTGAATCAGTGAGGCTTTGGGAGATGAGGTTAGGAGAGGACCACACGTCCCACCCCATCTTCCGGTTGAATATCTGCACTTACCTGCCTCATGCTGGGACAAAGACTCCCTTTTGATACTCTTCTATTTTTAGTCAGCAGGTTCCTCTGCCCTGCCAAGCCCCACTAATCCTTTATTTTATTACCTGTATTTCTTTGATGCTTCTGTGCCATATCAGAACCTGCTACAGTGGGATGGGGGAGCTTTTTCAGTTCAGGGGGGCTACATTCATGCATGCGCAATCTTCTGGTAGGCTGGTACCAAGGGCAACTGTGAGTGGAACAATGACTGCGACTCGTCCCTTTGTACAGTTGGCCACCAAAAATCCACAGGTTTTTACACCACTTGGTTGGGTTAAAGCAATCTATCTAAAGTAGAAACAAACCAGCTCTGTTGTGGGAAGGAAGGGAAGGGGGGACGAAAATTGTGTGCCTTTTCTTGCCAAGTACCGCGTGGTTTTAGCAACCAGTCTGCACAATTACAACCAATTACATACTAAATATGTTTTCCCATGTGACCTTGCTCCAGACCTGAGGAGGCGCTTCTCCTTCATGGAGCAGGGCAAGTCCCTGAGCAGCAACTCCTGGCTACCCAGCTCCTCCAAGGAGTCTTCTGTGCTGGAATCAGAGAGAGCATCGTGCTGGGCAAGTCTGTGCCTCAGGACCGGGGTGCCATCCATCGCTTGAGATCCCTGAAACAACAAGTGTGCATGTGTTAAGGTGTGAGGATCTGGGCACAGAATAAACCAGATGTGAGAAACCTTTTTCAGCCTGAGGTCAGAACCCTCTGGAGGACGGAAGGTGAGCAGGGCCAGAGGCAAAAGTAGATGTGACTCTTGGGCTATGTACAAATCAGAGGCTTATAAAGCAGTAAGGTCGTTTCCCCCTTGCTGCATTTTAAGTCACATTTGCACACCAGAGAGGGAGCGGGCATGTCTTCACCCACAGAACATTACTTTATTTGTTTCCCTTGCGACCGCAGCTACCACCACCCCAAACTCCTATTCATGAAGCTGTCATCTGTGCATGCGCAGTGGATGTCTTAAATGCACTCACCTCAGCTCAACTGTGAAGTGAATGTGGCTTACGTTTTCTCTCTCTCTTTTTGCCAAATTATTTTATTGATTTTCCATAATTTTAAAACAAATTATAACCAAATGAATACAAATTTTTGAGAATGTGGCTTACATTTTCAAATCAGATAGAGATAGAAGCTGGTTTGAGGGGAAATGCATCCAACAGCAATATTTCTCAAGAAACTACAGCAGGCACAGGCAAACTCGGCCCTGCCCTCCAGATGTTTTGGGACTACAACTCCCATCATCCCTAGCTAACAGGACCAGTGGTCAGGGATGATGGGAATTGTAGTCTCAAAACATCTGGAGGGCTGAGTTTGCCTATGCCTGAACTACAGGATAGATGTCGATTGTGGCCAACATCTGCTTCAAACACCAGCAGTGGAAGCGCACCAGTGCCAGAGTAATGTGCACACAGCTTTGCCTTTATATAGTAGGCTGCATTCCAGCCACACAAAACTCAAAGGCTTCTACATACAGATGCACATCTCTCTATCCAGGCAAACAAACAATATTTTCTCTATTCAAGGCCACTTTCCGAGTCACGCAAAAACCCTAGGGGGTGCAGAGCAGGGTTGGTGAAGAATATGGCCTAGGAAGAATATCAGGGGCCATAAAGAGAGGCCTGGAAGGCTGAATTTAGCCCCCAGGTCTGAAGTAAAAAATTATCCCTCAATCTGAATACCTGATACCTCCATTATAATTTGAATGTATCTGTTAGCTGCAGACTACAAAAAAATACCACACAACACTCCTAATGTACCATGACTGCCTTTTAGGCCGCAACCACAGCCTAAATTCTAATTTGTTCCGCTTCATGTTTGACTGGAAATTGGGAAGATAGCTAAAGTAAATTAGGATTTCAACATCTGCCAGTAAAATGATAAAATGACTGTTTCACATTTAAAGGTGCATATTGTGGTGAAGCGTTTAAATAAACAACCACAGAATCTTGAACAGCCTCCTAAAAACATATCACAGTCCATTTTTTGAAAAAAAGATGGGGCAAATTTTAGTATGGCAGGGTACAACATGCTAAGATAATCTTGTTTTTAAGAGATATTGATGCCTCTTTCCTAGAGTGCAACTCTAGAAAGGAAGCATCAATAGGCCTTCAGTTTACTGTTATCCTAATCCTGTGTTGTGATAAACAATGCGCACCAGTTAGAGCCAATTTGCAGCTATTGGGTGCAGTTCTGTTCACGTTCCAGTTTACACAGACAGTCCTCAGGTCAGCTGTCTGCTGAGTCACCACCACTAAGAGGAAATGGAAGAGAGAGAAAACAGTATCACTGGTACTTAATTTTACTTTCTATTTTTTCCCTAGGTGGCTGTTCCCTCTCACAGGATTTTCACACATCTACGTGGGTCAGTTGGGCACAGAAGAACAACTGTTCACCCTTGTCTGTGCTATTCCTGCTGAAATAAAGGCTACACGTTCACTTTGTACTCTTGCATGCATACACACCCTACACAAGTACAAGGCTTCCCCCCAAAAATCCTGGGAACTATAGTTCACCCTTCATAGAGCTGCAATTCTCAGCACCCCTTGACAAGCTACAGTTTCCACCATACCGTTCCCAGGATGCTTTGGGGCACGTCATGTGCTTTAAATATGATTTAAATGTATGGTGTTGCATGCGGCCTCTGAAAAAGGAAGCAACTCACCCCTTGTCCTTTTAGCTTCTTATCACGTATCACTACTACAGCACCACACCAAATCCAGTCAACCTGAAGTACAGTTCTGGCGATACAGCTCTCCTGTGCATTAGAGAACCAAACGGAAGTACAGCGTCTTCATCCTAGCTGTGGGTTTTTGCTCGCTTATCTGTGGAGATGCTAGTGGCAAGCCCATGTGACAGGAAGACGCAATTTCCTGTATCGCACCAAGTCATTGTGTTGGGTTCATACGTTGCACTTGGTAGATTACACTTGTGGGAGATGGTAGATATGAATACATTTTTGCATTTCTTTTTCTAGTTCTTTTAAACTGCCAGGCCAATGCTATGTTAAAGGTAAAGGGACCCCTGACCATTAGCTCCAGTCGTGACCGACTCTGGGGTTGCGGCACTCATCTTGCTTTATTGGCCAAGGGAGCCAGTGTACAGCTTCCGGGTCATGTGGCCAGCATGACTAAGCCGCTTCTGGTGAACCAGAGCAGCGCACGGAAACGCTGTTTACCTTCCCGCCGGAGCGGTACCTATTTATCTACTTGCACTTTGACTTGCTTTCGAACTGCTAGGTTGGCAGGAGCAGGGACCGAGCAACGGGAGCTCACCCCGTCATGGGGATTCAAACCGCCGACCTTCTGATCGGCAAGTCTTAGGCTCTGTGGTTTAACCCACAGCATCACCCATGTCTCAATGCTATGTTAGAACTGCTTAATTTTCCATTACAGTATTTAAAAAGCTTATTTGAAGTATAATTACACTTTCTTCCCCCTTTCTACCATTCCCCATCCCCTCAAGTTTCCCTGGGAATCAGCATTTTGTTTTCATCAGGGATAGGGAACCTGGGGCCCCTTCAGACATTATTGGACTACTACTCCCATCGCTCCTGACCATTGGTCATGCTGGCTGGGGCTGATGGGAGTTGGAGTTGGCCCCTTTGAATAAATGAAGTTGTTGACTTCTTTGCAAGCCGCCGTTCAATACAAACCTAACCTAGGAGTTTGCTCCAGGTAGATGCTGGAGTCGGGGAGGACTACATCTCCCAGCGTCCTTTGTGTAACAGGTGAGGCGCAGGGTGTGGTCTGAAACTGCCGAGACGGGACAAAGGAGACCTTGGAGGGGGGAAAAAGTTTTCTGAATCTTGTGGCTAAGATTCTACTGATCAAAACCACAGGATCCCACCAGGTTAGTGAGTAAGATGCCGCAGAAAGGCTGCTTGTGACTTGCTGGACTGAGAAATAGCTCAGTTCCCCTTGTTTTGTAAATACTGAAACATTTTCTTACATTGTTATTGCCTCGGATGATTTCCCGCTGTGTTCTGAGCGGGGATGGGCTACAAACTGAGGACTTTTCTTGTGTCCCCGATGCGTAATCGTTCTGATTCTCAATACCCTCAGCGTGGGAAGGTAACAAAACTGCTCTGGAAGACCCGTGACCGTCCCTCCTTCTCACACCCACTCGGTTGTATATGTAGTAGAAGTACGGCCTCTTAGATACTCCATCGTGTTTGGCCAAAACGCTTTCTGGCCCATCCTTTATGGTTCAAGAGAGAAAGGGAATAAGATGCCCACGGCGTGCATGTACACAGAAGCAGCTGCCTTTGCTCCCTTCCTCATTCTCTCCCTCCAGGCAGCGAGGGGAAATAAAGAGAGAAAGGCAATAGGAGCAGCTTAGTTTGCTGCAGGGTCCTAAAACTAGTGCCTCGCCAGGAGTAGTGGGCTGGAATTAGGTATGTTTTGTTTTGATTTTTTAGTAAAAATGAATAAATCTGCCTTTCTCTCTATTGAAAGCCTTCAAAGAGGGGCTGGGGTAAAAGCAGAAATGGGGTACTCTTGGCATGATGTGCAAAAGGTTATTCAGTGGGACAAGGTGGTGTGAAATTATTAGATGTGCAGCTATTCCTTTTAGAAGTTCTAAGTCACTCCTGCACACAGTCAGGCTTCCCTTGCCTCAACCGAAGTATTGTTTTATTTACTTGTAGCAAAATGCCCAAGACATTGCTAAATATAGTTCATGATGAGAAATATAACATAGCTGCAGTAATTATACGGAAATTTTGGATGCAAGATAGCTCTGAAACCTTTTATTTTCACTATAACATGATTTTAAAGTCAGCCCCTGTGACTTGGTGTGTGTGGAATTTTTCTAGTTAGTAGGGTTAGCTTTTCATATTCCACGTACCCTACTGGAGCACTTTCAAACAATGAAAAGTAATGCTAGGGTCACAAGCAAGTTTACTTGCAAGAAAGTGCCAATGACCTTGGTTGAGTTGTTTCCAAGTAGTCCGAGATGTTAAGCGCCAATGTAAGAAAGGGGAATTGGGTAGTGGGTTGTGGTAAACTGAAATGGTGCCTGGACATTTTTTTCAAAAGTAGTCTCTTCTGCCAGAGTGCCAGTGTGATTGACAGTCTCCTTGTTCTGGCAAGTAAATGAGGTGATAATGTTTGTGACAGATTAGCATAGAGGAAGTTTGGGGTTGAGGACAATGAGCAAACGCTGGGTACTGCTTTCCTTTTCTTTGATGTGGTCCTTGTTTCATAGTGGCAGTTTAAATTAAACTTTTCATTTAAAGTTAAAAGTTGTTTTTCAGCTGAGTAGAGATATTTTGTTAAATGCCAGTGTGCTTTACAAATTAAACCTATACTCCTAGGTAATTATATACTGTACTGTATATGATTTTAGTTGGGATGATCCTAATAAATTGGATATTCTGCTAAGTGGTGCTGCTTGCTAGGTGTGGGTGTGTTGTATTCTCCTTCGAGTGAGGCTGTGAAGGCTGTTTTGATTAACTCCTGCATTTCAGAATTTACCACTGTGCTTCTCTGACTCCTCCTGGGCTGTCCTGCTGTATCAGAGCAGATAATATGAAAGAGCTGTTTGCAGAAAAGGAATAGGGGGAGGGTGGAGGATGAGGCTGCAGCCTGTGCTTCTTGGCACAGCAGAAGCAGAGATCTTTGGAACACTTTCTTGGCCCTGCAGGCAAGCCTTGGGCATGCAGCAGTTCTATTGTTTCCATTATTTCAGAAGCTGCTGTGGAGAGAAAGTAAGAATGCAAAGGTATGTCAGGATGGAAGCATGCCTTTGCCTTCTGCCAGGGAAGTAGGATGCTCTGGTCTAGGCTCTCTCTAGCCCTGGAAGCGTGAGAAATTTCATGGAGTTCAGAGGTCTTCTGAGTGTCCTTACACTGGTAAGTAAGCTATCTGGTTTGGGGATGAGAATTACCAATTGCACTAAGGGCACATCCTGCCAGCTTTCTTTCTGCATTCCTATTTGGGTGCTGAACTGGCAGTGCAAAAAGTGTTTTTGAAAGAGGCACTGTTTCTCTGGGGGCACCACCCTACTCACTGCAGGAAGCCAGATGTGAGCCCTGCCCTTGTTAACTGGCAGGTGATTAGTTCAGTCCAAAAACCCCACTACATCTGGAATGCAGCACAAAGACACCAGAGCAGTGCTTCTAATTGCTTAGCCAATCCTGGCTCTCATGGGTGACCATCCTGAGACTGCTTTGATGTTTCATTTAGGACAGGAGGCGGTAAACCTATTTCCCTCCAGATGTTGGACTCCCAACTCCTAGCAGCCCCAGCCAGCATGGCCAATGGTCAGGGATGATGAGAGTTGTAGTCTAGCAACATCTGGAGGGCCACATGTACCCCCCTCCAATGTTCTAGGGTTCCTACATGATTGTCCTGACCTGCCCATCATCCCCTGCATGTGACCTAGTGTAGGAGGTTTCACTCTAACTGAGCAACAGTAGCTTTAGCAGTTCTGGTGTTGAATATGGGCTTCTTGGTTCTTAAGAATTCATACAGGAAAGCATACTTCCATAAGGAAGAAAGCGCAGAAGCATCATGTGACAATTTTACACGTCTCCGTTTCATCCTAATATATACCCAGTGAAACAGATGCATGCAGACATCACATGTAACAATCTGCACGTGAGTTTCATCCTTTTCCCTACATAGAACTGTTCCTGTTCCAGTGAATGTATAGGAATGGGTGTGCAGCCCAACCCGTTATCTGTCCAAACATGCCCACAGGCTGGGTGAGCAAAACACTCTGAAATTCCTGCTGCTGGGGGCTGGGAGGAGAGGCCTGAATGTACTGCAATTAACTCTTTTATGTCCAGTGGTGGCCATGCCTGTGGTAATGATTCTTCTCCTGTGTGGCTGCCAAGAAGCGGTAATTAAGCTGCCACTGAGATTTGTGTTGAGTTAGAAGTCGATGCAGCTGCTCCCCAACATAACCCTGTGCATGCTGTAGTAATGAGAGTGTGTGTGTGCCCCCATACCGTGCAAAATCACTGCTTCTCTGTGATTTGGCATTTATTCCAAGAAGGGGGAAAGAATACTGCCTCCGGCCATTTGCATAGTTAAGAGTTCATTTACACATGCATAAATTTGACTGGTGCCTGCTGCCTAATTTTGCAGATGTTAAATGAAAACTGGCCAGGGTGCAAGTCTACTTCAGCCCAAAGAGAATAGTCCTATTAAAAATGGGGGAATGCATAAAGTATGGCTGGGGAGGTACGTGAATGTTTGGGATATATAGATGCTCTCAAAACCAAACTGCAGGAGACGGGTGTGACTCTTTGCTTGGACAAAGGCTGTAGCAAAGGCCTGGCATTCTGGCATTCTATTAGGCTGATGTTAAAGCATTCTAGGAGAAAGCATGCTAATTTATATGGGGGCAGGAAAAGGGTTGGCAGCCACGACTGGGCAAACAAATGCCTTTTGTTGCATCGTTGCTGTACCAGCTGCCTGGCCCCCTGCATTCTGGTGAGAAGTGAGAGTTTAAAGCTGGGGTTTACATACATGCCACACATTTAAAGTTCCCCATGAATCCCTGGAACTATAGTTTGTTAAGGGGCATGGGAATTGTAGTTCTGTGAGGGATGAACTACAGTTCCCAGAATTCTTGGCAGGGGTGGGATGTACTTTAAATAAATACAGTGGTACCTCTAGACACGAAAGGGATCCGTTCCGGAGCCCTGTTCGCATCTGGAAGCAAACATAACTAGCAACGGCATGTCTACGCACGCGTCGCTTTTTGCCGCTTCTGCACATGCGCATGACGTCATTTTGAGTGTCTGCGCATGCGCAAGTGGCAAAACCCACAAGTAACGCGCTCCGTTACTTCCGGGTTGCTGCGGAGCGCAACTTGAACGCGCTCAATTCGAAGCGTATTCAACCCGAGGTATGACTGTAGTGTGTACAGAGGCAGAGTTCTAAGTGTTCCAACAATACCAATCTGCATCAGACACCATTGCTGAGCTACTATCCAGGGCTAAACCTTTCTGCTTGCTCTGATAAGGAATTCAAAAGATCAGTGGTTGTTCCTAGCAAGCATGAACTTGGGGCCAAGGTTTCCTCAGGCTTGTTCTTGGAGGCAGCCAGGGCAGTAGTATGGGACGTTGTTAAGTTTCACGTTATCTTTGCAATAGGTTTCAGGTCAGCCAGTTGACTTCCTTTCTGCAGGCTTAATAATTAAAACGCAGCTCCTGGACATTTTAGCTGAAATCTCTTTCAGGGCTACTTGATGGAGAGGAGCAGAGCGTTTTGCTGTAAGACCTGCCTCCATCAGTACTCCTAATACAATTCCCACTTTAGCCAAAAGAGAGAAGTTGATGAATAATGTTAAGCAAGGTCAAAAGAAAGGCCCAAGGGTTCAGGGAGCTGTAACTGTGAGGGAATCTTGAAAGCTCTGGGTGGAGGCATGGTATCCAGCCTATGGAAGGCCGAAATGAAAAGAAGACAGAACAACTTTTGCCACATAGAAAAAGCCTAAAAGAGCCCAAAATGTCAACAGAGTGAGGAGAAATAAGTGGGGTCAGCATATAATTAGGAATGCTCTAGAATAAATTCAGTTTTTAAGGAAGGCTTCCTGACTGTGAGATGAGTCACTAACAAACGTTCCCATGGGAGTGTTGCATTCCCATAATAAATCTCTCTCACAGATGGTCTGAGGAGGGGCCATAGCCCAGTGGTAGAATGTCTGCCTTGCATGGAGAAAGTCCCAGGTTCAGTCCCCAGCATCTCCGAACAAGGTTGGGTAACCTGTAGCTGGCACCTGCCATCATGGTCCCTGGTTGGGGATAATAGTAGTTGTGGTCTAGCATTGAGGCACCTCTGGTCCTCCAGATGTTACTGAACCCCAGCTCCCATTGTCCCTGCCCGTATTTCCTGCTGGCTGAGGCTGATGAAAGATAAAAGTTCAACGTCTGGAGGGCCACAAGTTCCCTCGCCCTTACCTAGAACAACGGGGTTATGGTTTCAAGAAGTAAGGGCACTACACTGTTGTTGTTTTTCTTCTGCAGTATTGATGTAGGCTTGTGAAATAACGGGTGTCCCTTGCACCAGGCTCTAAAATTTGAGACCTCCTTCAAAGAAAAAAATATGTTGCAACTCCTCCTGAACCGAGCGACACAGGATGAACCAAGTGATTTCCTGGCTATGGACGTCAGAACTATGGGCAACCATGCTCAGCTTTTATCTTGTGTGTAAAACACACTTCAGGCATCCAGTCATTTGTTTCCTTCATTCTCCCATGTGCCCTAAAAGCTTCAGACTTTTCCTGGAACCTGAAGCAGGAGTTCCTGGTGTTTCCTGTCAGGCAGGAAGCACCAGCTGCTTTGTTTGCTGTAGTTCTCAGTGCACTGAAGCAAGTGAGGCGTTTTGTGAGGGAACTATTTAATCCATGGGTAGGCAAACTAAGGCCCAGGGGCCGGATCCGGCCCAGTCGCCTTCTAAATCCGGCCTGTGGCCGGTCTGCGAATCAGCGTGTTTTTACATGAGTAGAATGTGTCCTTTTATTTAAAATGCATCTCTGGGTTATTTGTGGAACATAGGAATTCGTTCATTTTTATTTTCATTTTCAAAATATAGTCCAGCGCCCCACAAGGTCTGAGGGACAGTGGACCGGCCCCCTGCTGAAAAAGTTTGCTGAGCCCTAAATTCAGAGTGATGATGAGGGACTTCTATTCCTCTCCACCCTTAAGAATGTCAGGGTCAGGCTCTCCTTATCCCTTGGTAGCCAAGCAGCCTTTGTGCACTGAACTGCAAAGAAAAACCCTTATCTCCCTGGCAACATGTGGCGACAGCTGGTGTAGTCTGATGAAGGCCGAGGCAGTCAAAATAAACTTTAGTGAGTTTGTCTGCTCCCAGAGCAGCGCGGGCGGATGTATGAGAAGCACCTGCATGTGGGTGGGTTCATGAGAAGAGCTCCCCTGCCCTTTCAGTCAAGAGAATGGAGAAAGCCACTCTTTTTCTCCCCTGAGTAGGTGGAGTTCTGACTGTCCTGGAATCTGCTGCTCTCTGTGTGTGTTATCTCAGTGGTGAAATGCAGAGCAAGGTCACTGCACCATGCTGAATTGCAGCCTTTGTCTCGACCTCCGTTTCCTTCCTCTTCGCAGTGTTTTGCTCCTAGCTGACTGGGCTGCTGTGGCGGTAGACATTTGCCTTCTGTTTAAAAGAGTCTTGCAGCGGGAGTTGAAGGTAGCTTTGCGTTCCTGGTCTTGTGGTCCTCCTTGTAGCATAGAGGCAGCTCATAACTCCAGACCTAGCTTTGCTGTCTGTGGGAGTCAACAGGATTAAGCCAGATCAGTCTTCCTAACCTCAAAAGTCTTGTGATCTCAAGTGTATCAGCGCTGAGCCCCAAAGTGGGGCCACCTCAGCAGAAGCAGCTCATCGGTGACGGGATCCCTCTCTAACTTGCATTTAGAAACGCCGTCAGACTGAACCATGAAGAGGCAAGCAAACCAGTAGGCAAGTGATTGGTGCTGTTGAGGGAGGACAGGATGTCTCACACGGTGGCCTTCACCTTTCCTGCCACCGAGAATAGGGAGGCTGCCAGGTGAGTGACAGTATTTTAAATGATATAAATTAATGTAAATACACTTGGGCCTCATTAACTCCATGGTGTTGGGGGTATTGAAATTGCCAATATGGGGTTTTGTTTTGTTTTGTTGCCCTAAACTGTCTTCATCCTGAAATTTGGTATCTGTGTAATGCTTTAGAGAAGGGATTACGTAACTCAATAGGTAGAGGATCTGCTTTGTAAGCAGAAGGTCTCATGTTCAATCCCCAGCATCTTCAGGTAGGGCTGGGAGGGTCCCAGACAAAACTGATCTAGAGGGACAGGTGGTTTGGTGACTTTAGTCAGTATAAGGCAACTTCCTGTGTTCCTGTTCCAAGGCATCCTAGTCACTCATGCCTTATTTCCCTTCAAATGGAAGACTCAAAAGATATTTCCAGAAATATAGAAGCACTAACCTGGCAACGGGGAAAGTCTGAAAGAGGACATGATTGTTCTCTCTTGTGCGCAAAACAGAACCCAGCTGGTTACACTACTTCCTTGGTAACTAGGAAGTTGAAATGTGGTACCCTGATAACCACAGAAGTCCGAAGGGGGTGCTTCAAAGGCTCTCCCTAGAAGCAGGGGGCAAATAAATGTACCACAAGGATACTTCCAGGCCCCCCCGAAAGCTGAACTTTGGCATGCACAAAGTTCTGGACATGCCAACTATTAGAAATACCTGGAAATTGGACATTTTTGTTCAAAAGATGGGGCCTGAGGGATTTACTTCATTGTAGAGGGTAGATTCCAGTGCACAGTGAAGCAGACCACACATGTGATGGAATATTGGGAAGTTCTTCTGATTCATCTATGTTTGCAGAATGCAAGCTTTCTTTAATGGCACGAGAAAAAACTTACTGGGACAGGCAGGTGGTCTATTTTAGTCCTTGGCTCCAAAATTTATTCAGCTGTGCACAAGTTGAGAGAAGCCTACGGCTAACTGCACAGAGCAATAATAGATTACTCCACCACATATGTAATTTGCATTCATCCCCAGCATGTTTCAAAACAACAGAAGGATGCCGATCACCCTACCTAAACTTTTAAAATGTTCCTTTCCTTTCATAAGAATTGTCTGATCTTTTGATGAAAGATATTCTACTTCCCATGGCTGAACCATGTGGCAATGAGTTCCACAGTTCCTTGCAGTACAAATGGCAAAGCTTGGAACTGGGAAACTAGAGGTACAGGATTTATGCACCTATGGGCTCTGCAAGCAGAGGGAAATGGTACACATAGATTTCATTAATCTTGCCTCTGCACTAAGGCACCTCTCAAAATCCTTTTCATTATGTAGAGTGAAGCAGCCCCCTCAGGTGACAGGTGCTGGGGGCAACAGCAGCTCCCTGCTCCTCTTGAGCTTCCCCTCCCCTAGCCATTCCTCACTGTTGTCATAGGCCCTCTCTTAGGTTTGTTGCCTTAGGTGTGGTGGAGGTAAAGGTAAAGGGACCCCTGACCATTAGGTCCAGTCGTGACCAACTCTCATCTCGCTTTACTGGCCGAGGGAGCCGGCATACAGCTTCCAGGTCATGTGGCCAGCATGACTAAGCTGCTTCTGGCGAACCAGAGCAGCGCACGGAAACGCCGTTTACCTTTCAGCCAGAGCGGTACCTATTTATCTACTTGCACTTTGATGTGCTTTCGAACTGCTAGGTTGGCAGGAGCAGGGCCCGAGCAACGGGAGCTCACCCCGTTGTGGGGATTCAAACCGCTGACCTTCTGATCAGCAACTCCTAGGCTCTGTGGTTTAGCCCACAGTGCCACCCACGTCCCTGTGGTGGAGGACCTGTGTCTAAAACTGGTGGTCCCCAGTTACTGCTTTGAGGACTGATAATAAACACTGCCTTGTGGGACATCTCTATTCTTAGGCTCTATATACATCTGACTCCTAGCATTATCCTACACATGGATCCAGTTGGGAGTTAGGATGCTGTCTTCTTAGGCAATGCACCAGCTTAATGCTTTGGTTGAAATTCCTGCGTTGCAAGGGGGTGGACTAGATGGCCCTCGGGATCCCTTCCAACTCTACCATTCGATGATTCTATGAATAATTCTGGATCCTGGTTCGCTGTTCCCCCACAGCCAGGACATAAGTCCTTACGATGAAGGTGCTGTGCACGATTCCTTCCACCAGCTCATCGAGGAGCAGAGCTGGCTGGCTGAACAGGAGGAGGTGGAGATGCAGAATCTGGCCCCCAGAGGCAGAGGTGAGACAATGTGACTCAGTGTTGAGAACTGCTGGGTGGATATCATCCCTCTGATTGCTGCAGGGAAATAGCTGTGATGGAGTGTGATTTGTGTGGTGAAAGTAATTTTTCTTGATTCTGCTTTTCCTCAGAGGCCAATGTGGTTGTAGAGCAGGAGAAAAACCTGGGGAAGTGTTCTGATGTAGCTTCTAAGTTTTCACTTAGAAAGTCAGGGTTGACAGATATTGCTAAATGCACAGCGTCCTAATTTCAGAACATTTTAGCCTCCACTAAAATGCAGGAGTGCTACAGCTAATCAGAATTGTTTTATTTCAGAGAAGCTGATTTTGCAATCTGATCTGTATGTAGTGAAAGTAGAATGAGAACAAACTGTTATATTTTCACGTCTTTTTTTTATTCCATTTTCAGCCAGTTCTTTCTTCTACAACAACCCTGCGAAGTAGGTTAGGCTAAGACATGGTGACAGTGACCTTAATGACTGAGTGGGTATTTGAACCTTGGTGTCCCTAGCCCTAGCCTGGGCCTCTTAACAACTGCACCACACTGGCTTGCAGAAGCCGGTGAATTTTACCCAAAGCAAAATTCAGTTACTTTGGCAAATACAGTAGAAACAGCTCTGTCTGTTCTTTGGATAATACTGTATAATATTCTTTCCAAGGGAGACTATACAGCTAACATTGCTACCGGACTCAAAGATGAGAGCATTGCTACCATGACAAAGACCTTCAAATGGTCTGAGGTGTACCGTAGATTGCAGTGTATTAGGCAACTGGGAGTATTAGACAACCCCAAAAAATGGCAGCTGCAATTTGGGGGTTCGTCTTCTAAGCCCAGTTGCCTAATACACTGGGCAGCTCCACGCTGGGAGAAAGCCGCGCGGAGTGGAGCACGCCGCCCCTGCTGCAGCAGCTGGGGGGCGGGCTCCGCTCTGCACCGCGCCGCCAATACCCAGCATATAAGACAACCCCCAACTTTTTAACCTCTTTTCCGGGGTTAAAAAGTCGTCTTATACGCCAGAATCTACGGTATATCGAAAGTGTCCCTATGTAAGTTATATACTATTGGTTTTGTTCTGTTTACTCAGAAACTTTAGATGTCTCCAAGACATTGTGATAAGAGAATTTTGGAATTGTGTGCTTTAAGAACCTCCACATATTTCAGCTGTTTTGTTTTCTTGTTTATTTGCAAAATGATTTATATAAAACACCAGTTGTAATTGTGACAGTAATTATTGTATTTTAAGCAACTTGATGTGCTAGATGAGTGAACCAAATTACTGGATATTGAAGAATGAAATACAAATAACAAAACTATGAATTCATGAACTTGCAGACTAAGAGACAGATTTGGCAGTGAACTTGTGAGATTCTCAGATGTGATGAAAGTTGAGATGTTTTTGGGTTGTTGTTGTTTTGCTTTTTTGTTGTGCTGAATATTAATTTCACTCTTCATGTGTTTTCAGAAGCCTCTGGCAAGAAACACTGGGGGAGATTTCCCAGGGGTATAGACGACTCAGCCTAGATGACAAAATGTGCCATTTAATTTAATATAATTTAATTTAAAATAATCTCCCAAGGGCTCCTTGAAGCTTCCTTTGTTAACAGTATTGAAGCTGTGGAGAACTCAAAAGGTGTAGAAACCAAAGAACCTAGACACACACACACACATCAATGCAAGGATGGGTTTCCACAACAATGCAATGTCTCAGACCATCAGGAAGGCAGCATAATTGCTGTACCATGCATACAAGTTTCACATATCTATGAATAAGTACATTCTATTAGTGCACTTAATTTTTGCCATCTCTGGCAAGTGGTTGGGGCCTTCAGGGGAGAGAAGAAGGAAGTTCCGTTGTGCAAATGGAAGTCTGTTGCACTAGCAGAACTGGAGTGTTGCAATACTCACAGAAAATGCTATTGTTCATTAAAGATTTTCATATTTAATGCTGGACCAGGTGGGTCGTATGCCTGATTCAACGTTTGTTCTTGAGTCTGCTGTGGAACAAAAGGTTGGTCCTGAGTTGAGGTTGGGGAGAGAAGGCACAAGAAGTTCAAAAGTGGTAGCAAAGTATTTAAAAGTTCGAGAAGCACTGCTTTTATTTAAAACGAGGGAGCATGCACGGAACTGGAAATGAAAAGTAGGTAAGGAGGATCCCTGCTCCAATGGGACAACACCCCTTCCACCTCCCTACCCAAGACTATGCAGTAAATCATTTCGTTCCTCCCTTCCCCCCAGAGAATCTGGCCTACACGGTTTCTCCTCCCCGCCGGACTGAGGCTTGGGAGGCACCAGGACAGATGGCAGAACATCCAGACTTCTCCTCAGCCACTCTGCGCATCCTGGCCAGCATGCCCAGCCGAACTATTGGTGAGTTGGAGCAAGCCTGCAAGGAAGTGCCTTTGCAAGAGGCAGGGTCTCAGAGTTAAGGCTTTTCAGCATGGAGCGCAAACGATAGAGGGTGAAAATTCTCCATGGTATCAGACCAGGAGCCTTCCTCTCATCTTCTTTCCCATCCACTTGCAGGCCGCAGCAGAGGAGCTGTCATCTCCCAGTATTGTAACCGCACTGCCCGGCTGCGCCGGAAGAGCACCCGCGCCCCTCTTCAAGAAGTGTCACGCTCCGCGCGGCCCAGCATTCGGCAGCTTGATCTAGACCTGGATTCCAGCCACGAGGAAGAGGATAGTAAGTCCGCTATGGAAAGCTTGGGGAGATGCACACTCTGGAAAGAAATTGGAAGGGGCCGTGTACTCATTGTGCAGCTGTCTGAGTGATGAGCATTTTAGGGAAATAATAATAATATTTTATTTATTTATTTATGTATACATACATACATACATACATACATACATACATACATACATACCCCACCCATCTGGCTGGGCTTCCCCAGCCACTCTGGGTGGCTTCCAACAAAATATTAAAGTATAGTAATCCATTAAACATTAAAAGCTTCCAATAATAATAATTTATGGTCACTGTTCTGTGCATATGGTTCACCCTTCCAAATATTTGCATCATTAGAACAATTGGATTTTTTCACCAGAGCAGGTGGGGCAGAATACCTTCCCAGGCCAATGACTGCTCAGAGGATCAACTACCATAGCCCTTCAAGGCAGCATTACCATGTTATGGCCCTGTCTCAAGAAAATGTACAGGGTCAGCCTTGCCAGGAAAGGCCCATGGAACAAACACTTTTCCAGAGCTGCAGAATCCAGTGTGTGGTTTATTTCTTGTTTTCTGTACGACTTGTTTGTTTTAATACCCAGTTCAAAATGTGTAAGGAAGGGGAGCCAAGGAGGTACTTTTTTTCTTTTTTGACATTTTCTCTCTTTCGCCAAAATGCCTGCCATTGGAAATGCAGCTGGGTTTACCTCCACCAGCAGTGGGGCCTTTAAACATCCTGTATACTTCCCTCCCTAGACAAACGCGGCCTCCTGGTGAAAGAACTCCGGAGCCTGCCAGCCAGCCAGCGCATCAGCATGCTGAGAACAATGCCTCTAAACCTGGGCGAGAAGTGCAAGCTGAGGTCAGTGCCTTTAAGCCATTTCAGCACCACTAAAATGGGCAGGAATGAGATTCAGTGGCGCCCGCCCTGTGGAATGCCCTCCCACCGGATGTCAAGGAAATAAACAACTACCTGACTTTTAGAAGACATCTGAACGCAGCCCTCTTTAGGGAAGTTTTTAATGTTTGATCTTTTATTGTGTTTTTAATATTCTCTTGGAAGGTGCCTAGAGTGGCTGGGGAGGCCCAGCCAGATGGGCGGAGTATAAGTAATAAATTATTATTATTACTAATGAATGAAATAAAGGGAGCAGTTGGTGAGTGTGCTGAACGACATGAGGAGCTCGTACTTCTCATCTAAAGAGCAGCTTTTTGCAATGATTCTATAAAAATCCTTCTGTCTGTCCCTTTGTAGGCAGGAATCAAGTGGGTATTCGGGCACCTTGATGAAACCCAAGACAAGAGCTCCTTTGTCACATTGCAGCCGGCTTAAATACCACATCATCATAGTAAGTCATGAACTTTACCTGCCCTGCATAGTCCTGGGCCACATCTGTGCCATACCTTTAAAACACTTTAAGGTAAAGGACCCTTGACCATTAGGTCCAGTCGTGACCGACTTTGGGGTTGCGGCACTCATCTCGCTTTATTGGCCGAGGGAGCTGGCGTACAGCTTCCGGGTCATGTGGCCAGCATGACTAAGCCACTTCTGGCGAACCTGAGCAGCGCACAGAAACGCCGTTTACCTTCCCGCCGGAGTGGTACCTATTTATCTACTTGCACTTTGACGTGCTTTTGAACTGCTAGGTTGGCAGGAGCAGGGACCGAGCAACGGGAGCTCACCCCGTCGCAGGGATTCGAACTGCTGACCTTCTGATCGGCAAGTCCTAGGCTCTGTGATTTAACCCACAGCGCCACCTGCGTCCCTTTAAAACACTTTAGTACCCCACTATTATTATTATTATTATTATTATTATTATTACTGTTATTTATTTACTACAATAAAACAGCATAACACCAGCCCTTTCCTTAAACACAGTCAGTTCCCAAAAGCCTGTTGCAATAAGAAAGACTTCACCTTCAGGCAGAAGGACAACAAGGAGGGAGCAGGTCTAGGTTCTCTAGGGAGAGAGTGCCAAAGTCTGGGAGAAGGCTTTCTCCCGCGTCCCTTCCAAGCGTGCCTGTGAGGATGGCGGGACTGAGAGAAAGGCCTCCCCTGAATATCTCGGAACCCAAGCAGCGGTTCATGGCTTCCCGCAAAGAATCCTGGGAACTGTAGTTTGTTAAGGGTGCTGACTGGTATTAGGACACCTCAGTTCTCCTCACAGAGCCACAGTAGTGGTTTAACAATCAATTCTTCTTCTTGGTTAACTCTGGAAATTGCAGCTCCGCAAAACATATAGGGGTCTCCTGCTTTGGCACCACCAGCTGCCCCCAGAAAGAGAGAAGAATCTCTGCTTCTACCCATTGAAGGTGCAGCTAAATGAGGGCATAACTTTACCAACACCCTTTCTATATAGGCTCCTTTCCCCTTTATCAGCAAGGTTGCCTAACTGAGGCCAATTCCTTTCATACAACTAATGAAATCCCTCATTTGTCCATACAACAGCTTCCCAAGCACTCCATTAGTATATCTATATTGTGAGGAGAAAAACAGACTCAGAGGCCTCTCTGGGAAGAAGTGTGGCCTCCAGAATCTTCCTTACATAGCTGTGGAAATATCTATCAGAATCCTAAGAAATCCGTGGAGTATTTAAGGATTTGAGACAGTAATTGTGGAAGGCTTTGGCCCAACTTTTGCCAGTTACGGAGTTTGTGTTAATGCCATCAAGGCATTAAAATGTTTTCGGAGCCTCTTTCTAAGTTTCTTCTAGTGCCGTTGCAGTGTTGTACTCAAGGCCTGGCTTCAAATTCCCACTCAGACATGAAGCTCTCTGGGTGACTTTGGGCCAGTAGCTTGACCTACCTCGCAGGATTGTTGTGGGGATGAGATTTTTTTGGGGGGCGGGGAGAATCATGTACATTACCTTGACCTCCTTCAAGGAAAGGTGGGATAGAAATGTAGTAAATAGATAATGGAAGACTTATGTCAGCTTTCTCTTCAACACAAGTTCATTTTTGGCTTTGCTCGCATTTTGAGAAGACACCATGTTAGGCTCCAAGCTAGTCTTGGAGAGGAGGCAATTAATATTCTTATGACATTCTTACTGTGCCACATGCAAAGCAAATATTTACTCATTTTGTGCCGCACCCCAGTGAGCTAGAACATTGTAATTCACTCTTCAGAGATTGTGGCCCAGTGGTTTGCTCAAAACAGGCGGTGACTGCATGTTTCACATAATGTAGCAGCTCCCAAACTTCTTTCTCCGCCACAGACCACTTAAAAATGGCTGAGGGTCTGAGGGACCACTTAATGGATTTTCTGGCTGTTGTGGCAGCTGTAGTTCCATAGAATTCAAAGGGCGATACGATAAAACACAGTATAAGAAATAAGCAATGAAAATGCGATTAAAAATTAATACAAATATCCAATGTGATTGATGAGGCATCTCCCATCTTCAAGCACAAATTCACAGATGCTCAGCAGACTCCCTGAATGAAACTAGCAGACCACAGTTTGGGAACCCCTGACACAATGGATTTCAGTGGTTTTACTTATCCTGCCAAGGCCAACGGGAAGGAGTCCAGCAGGGTTGGTTGGATGCTTAGTCCAGTGTAGCTCAGGTGCTTGGGTGGTCAACTAAATAGTTGCACTAATGCAAGGGGATTTCCTCCCTCTCCTTCTCCTCTTGCACATGACCTGGACCCTCACCAGGACATGGAACGATCTGCTTAACTGTGTGTTGGTGAAACACACCTGTAGGACCCCAACCAATGGCTTGCTGAAAGCTACCATCTCTTCAGCTGAAGGGCTTCTCTGATCAAAGGCTGCTTTCCCTGCAGGGGTTCCGGAATCTCTGGTACAGCCTTCTGTCCCTCCGTCACACCCTCCAGCCCTGGCATTATTCCCTCAAGCAGATCAGCGGTCGCTTTGGGTCCAGCATCCTCTCCTACTTCCTGTTCCTCAAGACTTTACTCATGTTCAATCTCTTCTTGTTTCTGCTCCTGCTGGTCTTTGTGGTTGCCGTGCAGGCTGCTTACCCTCCTACCACACCCAACAGCAAAGCCTTCACGGGGCTTGAGCCCCTCACTGGAGCGGTAAGCATTTGTCGAATACATCTGATGTCCCTTTGCTGCCATTGGAATAAAGCAGCGTACTTCTAATCGTGGCATGTGTGGAGTGATATTAAAAACGGGGGTGAGTAAACTGTGGCCATTCAGATTTCCTAGGAGTTTGATTCCCATCAGGCCCAGACAGCACAGGCAGTGGTCAGGCACGATAGGAGCTGTAGTCCAGCAAGACTGGGAGGGCCACAAATCCCCCATCACAACGTAAAATATGCCTTTCTCCTTATTCCAACACTACTTCTGGAAACAATTACACAGCAGAGGTGTTTGCTTAGCCCATGAGGGTTTTAAAAACCCCAGACTCCTCTGAGAAGAAATGGGGGAATTGTGAGTACAGTGGTACCTTGGGTTACATATGCTTCAGGTTACAGACATTTCAGGTTACAAACTCTGCTAACCCAGAAATAGTACCTTGGGTTAAGAACTTTGCTTCAGGATGAGAACAGAAATCACGTGGCGGCAGCACAGCGACAGCGGAGGCCCCATTAGCTAAAGTGGTGCTTCAGGTTAAGAACAGTTTCAAGTTAAGAACGGACCTCAGGAACGAATTAAATACTTAACCCGAGGTCATCAGTGTCATCAGTGGTTGTGTCAAGCATGCATGCGCGAGCCAATCCCATGTTGCTGTGCCCAAGTTCCTTGGGCAAAGAGTAAAGCACTTGAAGGACTGGAAACCATTTCTCTCTTCTCCTTGCAGGGCTACTTCAATCACACATTGATGTATTATGGCTACTACAGTAACTTCACACTGAATGACCCCTGCGCATTCAGCCCTAACAGCAGCACAACTTGCAGGCAGGGCAGGCCTGTCCATCTGCCATACAATATGCCACTGGCTTACGTGTTAGCCACCGGCGTCTCCTTCTTTGTGACCTGCCTTCTGCTGGTGTACAGGTGAGATGATACGGGTTTCAGGAGTTTTCTTTGCTTTTTCTCTTACACAGGACCTGTCCTCAACCTTTTCATTTTGTCTTTCCTTCTTGGTTGCATTTAGAAAATGTCTAGGTATCTTCCATATTCTGCATCCTTCCTGATTTTTTACAATTCCCTGAAAATAATATTAATTTTATTATTTATACTTCACCCATCTGGCTGGGTTTCCCCAACCACTCTGGGGAAAACAGAGGTGCTGGGCTCCAAATAACACTTCCTCATTCCCATCAGTATTTCTTACTGCTTTTTTTTTGCTGCAGTCTGGTACACCCAACCTTCTCAAACCTGGTATCCTCCCATATAATTATAAATTCAGCTCCCCATCATTCCCAGAAGGCAGAGCTGATGGTCAGGGATTGTGGAAATTGCAATCCAGCAGCATTTTGAGGCCTCCAAGATGGGGAAGGATTGCAGCAGCAGCAACAAAGCAATCAAGAAGGGTTCATAATTGCCATTCAAATGTGATAGCATATATTGCAAGTCTAAATAGTAACATATTTTGTCATTCAAATGTGATAGCATATATTGCAAGTCTAAATAGTAACATATTTTGTCATTCAAATGTGATAGCATATATTGCAAGTCTAAATAGTAACATATTCTGTTAAATCTGCAGTTTTGTAAGCAGTTTACAAGAAATTATCAATAGAACAGATAAAACATATCTTTAAAGATTTTTTTTTAAAAAAAACCAGTTAAAAAGATTAAAACACGTCACCATTTTACAAAAATGATTTAAGCAAGCAGCGAAAAGAGCACAGCAAAGGTGCCAGTCTGGTGTCAATAGGCAGGGAGTTTCAAAGCGTTGTTGCTACCGTGTTATAAGATGGATTTCTCAGAACTGCAGAAAGAGTATTACGTGGCAGCTACAACAGTGTCAGAGTAGTTGAGTAGGCATATAAAGTAAGGTGATCCTGCAAGTAAACTGGTCGCAAGCCCTTATGGTTTATTATGACATGTGAACACTAATAATATCTGTTTTAAGGTCTGCAATCCAATGCGTATTTATCTGGGAGTAAGCGCCATGGAACATGATGGGACTTACTTAACTCAGACAGTGTCAGAATCTCTCTCTTTTTCTTTCTTTCTTTTTTTTTTTTGCCAGATGGTCAACAATCTGGTATCAGAAAGAGTTCAAATAACTTTAAGAAATGAAAAAAAATAATCATGAAGGGTCTTGCTTGGAGGACTTGATTTAAAGAAAGTATTTCTAACACAAGCAATCTTGATTGACGGTATCTTCTCCCTTCTTCGCAGCATGTCCCGCTCCTTTGGGGAGAGCTACCGTGTGGACAGTGCATCAGGGGACCTGGCAATCAAAGTCTTCTGTGCCTGGGACTACAAGGTGATCCAGAAACGCTCCGTCAGACTTCAGAGTGAAAACATCTGCACTCACCTGAAGGCAAGTACTGAATGTGCCAATTCAGGCTGTGAAAATGCGACAAGCTTGGTGGATAAATCGGTCTCCCTGGGAAGGCTGAGTGATGGGGCTTTCGATATCCCGTGCAGCAGGATGTTGTTGTTGTTGTTGTTGTTAATTATTTGTACCCCACTCATCTGACTGGGTCGCCGCAGCCACTCTGGGTAGCTAGATGTGAGAAGGTAACAAGGCGTTTTGTACGACACTGAATATAAATAGTGCAGCGATATCTATGCCATGATGCTCATACCTCTCCAAACTGTATAAACTTTTCCTGAGAGATGATGCCACATGGAAGATGGAGTTTGCTTGCTTTGTGCTGCTCAGAGGGTAGGACCCAAACCAATGGCTTCAAGTTACAAGAAAGGAGATTCCAATTAAACGTTAGGAAGAACTTTCTGACATTAAGAGCTGTTCAACCGTGGAATGGACTCCCATTGGAGGTTTTTCAGCAGAGTTAGGATGGCCATTTGTCAGGGATCATTTAGCTGTGATTCCTGCATTGCAGGGCGTTGGACCAGATTACCCTTGGGGGTCCCTTCCAACTCTACAATCCTATGATGACAACAACAAGTCTGATCTGCTCTTTTGTACAGATAACCTCCCCATATTACAGAGCAGATTACAGTCACACTCTTTGATTCCTTTGAACTCCCAGGTGCCTCTCCCACAGATTTATCGCTGGCTCCTTTTGCATTGGGTATATTGCCTACCCCTAAGAAATGCAGATTGGCCAAATAACTAGGAAGTCATGTTGCAGCCCCTGTCCTCATTTATCACTCAAGTGGTTGTTTTTCTTCTTTTCCTTTATCAGGAGTGTCTGGCTGAGCGGCGATCCAGGTCTCGCCCATTAAACCTGTGCAAGAGACTGCAGAGGCTGGCAATCCTACTGATAGCCTGGACTCTGTCTCTGGGCATTGTTCTGGGGTGTGTCCTAGGAGTTCACTACTTCTCTATATACATTTACCAGGTGAGATGGCTGCTACATTGTTTTCCAAGGGCCTGCTGTGTTCTTGGCAGCAAGCATTATCTCTGATTTTCTGGGTCTGTGGCAGGGACTCCTTAGCCACTTTGGGGAAAGAGGCCATCACTGGGCTCACATGAGGCCTGCCTTCCCCAGCTTTGGGTCCCCAGATGTTCCCCATCATCCCCTGCTGGCCTGGGGTGATGGGAGTTGTAGTACAACAGTGCCAGCTTTCTACTTGTTTCTTCCATGAAAGGTGGCCACTTTTCACTGTAATAAACAGGCAGATGTAGATTATTATCTCCTGCAATTTCCCAGCTTGAAAGTTGCGATTTCAGTGATAGTCATAAAGGAGGCGCTGCGATGCTTATATCCCGTTCCTAGAACCTAGAGCTCTGTTTGCATTAAACGTGGGGCCCTGATAAGAGTTGAACAGGTAACCCACGGTGCACCACTTTCACAGGTTCATCATGAGAAGCTCTTGACAAGCAACAACCTGGGCAAAGAAGCCCTGCTCCTGGCCCTGCCTCTGCTGGTGTCTCTGATTAACTTGCTCATCCCCTACATATACAACCTCCTGGCTGCCTGGGAGAAGCAGGAATCTCCCGTCCTAGAGGTGTATGTCGCCATCTGCAGGTAACACAGAGCCTAGCAGCTGAAACAGAGGAGCATGTTGCTTCCTCTGCATTTTGTGTCCAGGTATTGGCGTTGGTCCTCCATGCCTGAATGTGCTGGTGATAGCTTTTTCCCTACCTCTTTACTCCTGCCAAGCAGAAGAACAAGAGAACTAAGTGGATCACACTTAAAGCACATGGGTTCCGCCAAAGAATCCTGGGAACTCTAGCGTACCCCTTACAGAGCTACAATTCCCAGCACCCATTTAAACAAATTCATCTCCCAGGAATCTTTGGGGGGGGGAGCCATGTGCTTTAAATGTATGCTGTGGGTGTGACCAGATTCTCCAGGTAACATTCTGGCAATTGGAGGTGGAGTGGGTGGGTTTAGTCGATCTAACTTGGAAACAATTTTCTTCCTCAGAATATTGTTTCTTAGGAAATTCCTTTCCTCTTTTTCTTTCTTTTTGTTTTTGTCTTCAGGAACTTAATTCTGAAGATGGTTATCTTAGGGTTGCTGTGTTATCACTGGCTGAGCAGGAAAGAGACGACTTCAGAAATGGAGGTCAGTGTGAATTTGTGGCAAGTGAAGCTGCTGCTGGGACATTTCCAGCAACTGCTGGTCTTCTGTGGTTTTATCATACTGAACCAAGCCAGGCACAAAAAAGGTGGCTTTGTGTACTTGGAACAAAGTGACCCCCCACTCGGATGGTTCATAATTTCCAGCAAATAGCTCATGAGAAATGGGAAAGGTCTTTGCAGCAGGAAACCTTTTCTGGTGCTTTGAATAACCTTTTAAACTTTATTTATGCCAAATATTAGTTTCTTAAATCCGTTCATTGGGCATGCTAAAACTGGAACAATGCAAAGTATCTTGTGGAACAGGAGGAGAGTTGACCGGCTGCAGCAAAGGCAGGCTGGCGTTGCTTTCCCTTGTTTTAACCTGCAGCAAATAGAGCCCTGCCCCTTCAAAAGCAAGAGGCAAAATGTCATCTTTTTGCTGGCATGTTGCACATATAGCAGGGATGGACTCAACTTCTGTTGCTAGGGATGTCTGAAGCAACAGCAGACAGAAGAAACTGGTTGGCCAAGAGCTCCAGAAAGAGAAACACCTCTCCATTTTGCCTATTTTTCCACAGTGCTGGGAGAACTTTGTGGGGCAAGAGCTCTACCGCTTGGTGGTGATGGATTTCATTTTCTGTCTCTTGGACACCTTCTTCGCAGAGCTGATGTGGAGGTAATTATCAGGCCAATCCCTTTCCCAAATGTGAAAACTTAATCTGGCAAAGCCCTGCTTTGCAATTTGGACTGACTTAGGTGGAATCTAGACACATACAAAAATGCTTTTAAAAAAAGCGTTTTGAAAAATATATTGAATTTGCCATAAGCTCACCAGCACCATCTACTGTCACATTTGTATAATGCACTTATAACATTGTATCTGCAGCTGTATAGCTGTGTCCTGGGTTGAATCCAGTGAAGTCATTGCATAAATAGAACTACTTCAATGGGTACAATGGAACATCTCCTTCCCCTACACCCCACAGAATCTGCTCCAGAGGGTTGGGGAATCCTCAGAGCCGATGTGAGCAGAAGTTGTCCCCCTTGTGCAATGACTTCATGGGATACAACCCAATCTCTTTCTCTCTCTCTCTCTGACTACTACTCAGGGTTATTTTGGAGAAGAAGCTACAGAGTAAGCGGAGGCCTGAGTTTGACATTGCTCGAAATGTTCTGGAGCTCATTTATGGACAAACCTTGACCTGGTGAGAGATGCCCGCTTCCATTTTTTTGCTGGGTCACTCCTTTTCCCTTTGCATATTCATGTTATAGTCTTACATTCTGTTCACCCTGCAGATAAGAGCACTAATCTGTTTTTGAAGAAGGCAGAAGATCTTTAGATCGCATGCATTTTATTTAAAACATCTACACCCTGTCTCATGTGAGCTGCTCAGGGTGGCTTTTAGTGCAATGACATATGTTAACAGAGGAAGCTGCCTTGTACTGAATTAGGCCACTGGACCACCTACTTGATATTGTCTACACTGACCGGCAGGGGCTCTCTAAGGTTTTCACAGCCTTACCTGAAAAAGCCTGGAACTTATGCATGCAAAGCATCTTGTTCTACCTTCAAGCTGCAGGTTCTGCAAATAGCAATCCTATTAAAACAAATATCAAGACCAGCAGTAAATTAAACAATCCTAATTAACCACTTTGAAGCAGGAAAGCTTTAAATTTCCTTTAAATCTCCGCTGCCACAGTCTTTCAGGTACTGCTGCACATCTGCACCTTGTTGTTGGTTGTTTATTTGCAGTATTTTTACCCTATTTTATATCATTCAAACTTTTAAAATAGGATCGCCACACCACAAAAACATGCAATGGGGTGGAGCCTCTAGGTCAAGCACAGCTCCTTATCATGGACCCCTTGCAGCCCATCCATCTCCACCTTCAGTCTTTCTGTGCTTTCATTTCTTTCAGACTCTGCTAAAAAATTCCACCTCCTTTAAAAGCCAGAAACCAGATTGAATAATGTAAAATACTTCACAGGATTCTGGTTGCCTAATTTGAGATTCTGGTGCAAAAATGTGCAGGGGTTTACAAGCTCAGCTTAAGTAAACTACTGATCTCTCCTTTTTGTCCCCCCGCCCAGGCTGGGAGTCTTCTTTGCCCCACTCCTCCCTGTTGTCCAAATCTTCAAGTTGCTGCTCCTGTTCTATATTAAGAAGGTAATTTATCTGCCCATCTCCAACGGGCACTAATGCACTTTCCACTGCACTGAGGCGACATGCATTAGCAGGGGGTTGGCTTATGGAAGTTTTGTGGACAAAGAAATTGGGGTGGAGACAAGCTAGCAAATCACACTGAGTGGACTTGCCTCCCAGACTGCCTTCGCTCTGTCCCGAAGAAAATTAAAGGAAATGGAAACCTGATAGAGGTCCTTGACCAGCAGGAACTAACCTAGATTGTACTTTTATCAGTACCTCGGGTTACAGACGCTTCAGGTTACAGACTCCTCTAACCCAGAAATAGTACCTCGGGTTAAGAACTTTGCTTCAGGATGAGAACAGAAATTGCGCAGCAGCAGTGCGGCAGCAGCGGGAGGCCCCATTAGCTAAAGTGGTGCTTCAGGTTAAGAACAGTTTCATGTTAAGAACAGACCTCCAGAACGGATTAAGTTCTTAACCCGAGGTACCACTGTATGGCTGAGTCCCACTCAGAAGTTGCTGTTGTTAGGAGAGTGAATAAGCTAGTTTAAACTGTGTATTTTTTCCACCCTCCTAGACCAGCTTGATGAGAAATTGCCAGTCTCCCAGTAAACCCTGGCGTGCATCTCACATGAGCACCATTTTCATCACCTTGCTGTGCTTCCCTTCTTTCCTGGGTGCCTCCATATTCCTCTCCTACACCATCTGGGCGTGAGTAGATTTTCTGTTCAGTTGTAACTGACTGCAGTTACATTCCGGGTGTTAGAGGAATGCTATGACTGCTGGATCTTTTGCCACTCTTCTGTTAATTCCAGTTCTCTCAGCCATGATATCTGATATCAAAACATCCTGCCCGTTTGGGCTTCTCCGTCCCATTCTACTGCAAAGCTTGTCCCCATGCCCACCTGAAAGGCACCTTGTTACTAGTCTACACTGCTCCCTCGCTCATAAAAGCTCATCTTCCACCTAGTGCTAGTGCAGCCACACTAGTCTACCATCAAGGCACTAAAGTCTGAACGACTTCTCTGATGCTGGTGAGCATGCTGTCTTTGCGGCCTCTGATGTGCTGCTTTTTTAAAGCATACAATTTATTGCTGTTCCTTTAAAGAATGTGTCAGAAGTCTTGCATTTGGCATCCTGCTCACGGGACATACTGTAAAGCACTCTTTCCATATGGGGGCAGGGGTCAAACATAATTAAGGATTTTTGCTTTCATTCTGGCAGACATGTGCACCTGTTTTGATACTGCTAAATAAATTATGGTATGGTACAGAATAGGTAACATATTAAAAACTTGTCTTTGTGCAAATTGGCATATAAGAGAAGTGCAGGCAACTCCCCATTTATGTGGGGATTACGTTCTGAGGCGCTGCACGCTTAAGTGAAATCTTGAATATTGGGAACACTATTGAAAAGTCTGCAGAGACCCTCTAAACCTCCATGCTCAAACTCTCCATAGGCCGCAGAGGTCAGTGCAAGTGTTTCTGGGATCGCAATTGCCAAGGCTCATGCTAGATTCTGTTCTTGCGCCATGTTTGCTGTTTTCGCCCCTTTTCGGGCCACTTCTGGGTTTGCTGTAATGCGTGCATGTGCGGTGGCGGGTGCCTTGAATGTGCATAAATGGGGAGTTGTCTGTAGTTGAAAAGGGGCCTCTAGCTACTGCAGGCAGCTGAATATTCAGACATTTACACAATCAGTTATTAGTTAAACCCATGTGGGGCCTGCAGTAAAAGGTTGCAGAGTGGAGTACTCCTGTTCAGTCAGCCATGGTCTTCTGCATGATATTCCATTCTATTCCATTCCCCTCCCACCCATTTTTCTATTGTTTTCTTTAACTCAGACAGTCAGTCAGCATTCCATGGCTGCTGAGCACACTCGGTTCTTATTTGGCTATCTTTTGTTTTGGTTTCTAAAGGTTGTTTTGTTTTTGCATTTCTGCAAACCTTTAGGTTTTCTCAAGCCTGCTGGTATCTCCCTCTTGTGGTGTCATTTTTATGGCTTTGTAAGTTATCGAAAAATGCTGTATAAATGTTGTAAAAACAAAATGATTAGGTGTGTAGCTTTTGTATGCCAAGTAGAGCAACAGTCCTTTGAATAGGTCTTTGATGCTGAGCTGCTCTTCGTCCATCCAGAGTTAAACCATCTAAGATATGTGGACCCTTCCGAGACCACGAGACCATCTATGAGTCTGGGAAGACCTGGGTTCTGAAGCTGGAGAAATCCAACCCAAACCTCACCTGGTTTACCTGGATCCACCAGCACCTGATCCAAAATAGCTTCTTCCTGTTTTTGATTGCTGGAATTTTGCTGTAAGTTGGAAAGACTCCGTTATTTATCTAAGCTTAGAAAGCCATAGATGGTTTCTCCCTTCCCAACCCAAAAAAATCAAAGTGGTTTGGTGAATACCATACAGGGTTTACCGAGAATGGCATATACCTCAACCTGTGATATAATTGGAAGGAAGGCTGATTGTGTGCCCTGTTCTCAGCATAGTTCAGCTTCAGTAGCATCAGCTGTACTCTTCTGTAAAAGGTAGATGGCTTCCACTGTGGGACACCTCCCCTTATCAAGCTGGGGTACCTCATAAGCTAGCACTAATGCAACTTACTAAACCTGTAAATATAACCTGCATATTTCAAGCTTTTCTTTACCACTGTTGATGCCATATGCTGTTCCAACGCCACTGCAATTTCCTATTTGGTGGCCTTCGCATTTGTTGCTGGATTCCCATTTCCAACGTCTGTGGCAACTGGCCACCTGGCTGGGGCTGATGGAAGTTGCGCAACATTTGGAGGGGCACCACATTAGTTACCCCTGTGTTACGTAATCCAATTACGATGCAATCCAGAGAAGGAAATTTTGGGGTGTTTCTTTGTGCAGCTAACCATACCTAATGGAATGTGCATCTCAAAGCTGTCAGAGGCTGAGGCACCAATATACGCGTGGGAATGAGTGTCTTAGATGCGCCAACACCCAGGATTTCTGACTGCCCAATGGATCATGAGGGTTTAATGCCCTCCCTCTTCTCTGTATGAGGGCAGACGATGATGCATCAGTTCTGTCACCAATCTGTTCCACATTCCTGGTGTGCATATTACTCTTCTGCGCATTTCTCGCTTAACATCTCTCTGTGCTCATTCTGTCCCGCGCCTTTGTGATTTTGCAGAGCTGTGATCTACCTCAACGTCCAAGTGGTGAAAGGTCAGCGGAAAATCATTACCCTGCTGAAGGAGCAGATTGCCAATGTGAGTGGAGTCTGCTTTATCCTGTGCAGTTCCGAGACCTGAAAGTGCTGCTAATTCTTGCTTTGTCAGAGAATATGAGTACCATGCTGAGTGGGGCCTTAAGAACTGGGCCCTTAGTTCTTGGAATTTATTGGAACCAAAGCAAATGGGCTGCAGTCTGTTTCTTTCCCTGAATGAATGAATGGAGAATTATTTCCCCTGTGGTGAAAAGCAGTGCAATAGAAGCATACTTGGTTTCTCAGCTTCCATTGAAAGATATTTCTGAAGATGGCTGTGTACATGTGTGTGCTCACGCAAAGTGCTTGTATACAAAATTCTACAGATGCATCTTCCACATTAGGTTCCTGCTGTGAACAGTCCCTTTGTCTGCATGAATCATGCTAGTCATAATGGCAGGACACTTCACTAATAATAAATAGATTAAACTTGCAGTAGACCCCTACAGCAGTTAGGAAAACGCAATAGGCATTACAAATTTTTATTATCTGCCTGAAATGCTTCTTGGGAGATGGCAGAATAGATTTTAACCCCTCCAGGAATGGCAAACAAGCCCATGCTGCTGAAGATGTCAGTCTCCTGTTGCCTCCCTTCAAGCTTCTTCCTGTTCAGGAAATTTCACAGTAATCTCATCCACCTTCAGTCCCAGAACGTCCATTCTTACCATTTGCCAGCAATCCCAGCTTCCATGGAAAGGCAAATGGAAATGTTTCCTTGAGCTGGATGAAGTGAGCACAGATCGTATTTGTTTCAACCTTTTATATAGATTCCTAACATTGCTAGCATTTGTTCAAGAAAGCCACTTTCCCGCAACTCACCTTAATGTCTCTAATGTTCCAGGAAGGGGAAGACAAGATGTTTCTCATTCAGAAGCTTCATACTATATATGGGAAATGAGAATGCAGCAACTGAAGATGAGGTAAGGCTTTGGGGGCAGTTGAAGGTGAGGTAAGACTATTGAGGAGCTCCATGGAACTGACAAGATGCTGCTGCCAAGCTGCTTGGCTGGGTAGCACATACATAATGGATTACTGCCTTAGCCAAAGCTAGTGTACACCTTACACTGAGCCCATCCAGGTGCAGCAGAGGCTAATGGGGTGGAGCAGAGGAAGCAAAAAGGTAAGAGGAAAAGGTACTGTAGAAGGAAAGTGGAGACAGTATAACAGAAGTTTGTAACTTCCTGATGAAGGACCCGAGAGGTCCAAAACATGCTGGATATTAGGAAACTTTTTCTCCTCTCCCTTTGCTTCCTGCTTACCCGATGACCCCTAAGCCCACATAGCCTGTGGCTTCTTGCCTGTGCAGTTTGTGCCTGGCAGACTGGGTGCTTTTGAATGATGCATCAAAGCACCTTGAATCTTCCCTTGTCCTGAATTGTGCAGGGAGCCTCCATGAATACAGGAGACTGGCCCTGCAGTTTCTGGGAGGTGATGAGGATGGCAAGAGCTTTGCATACTCCCCCCCCTCATCCTGCTTATGTGTGGATTTTATATAAGCAAAAAATCTGCAGAGACTGGTAATGAGACAAGCTTGGCTGTGTTGCAGCGCTCTCTCCTGTTACTGCTTAATGTATGCATATGTACACACAGAGAGAAAGGAAATGCAGTCCATTTTTGAAAATGTATTTCACTAGGAAATCAAATTGATGGAAGTAAATTGCAGGACCTTGGGGGCAAGCAAGATATGATGGTAGCAGATTGGAGGGAATCAGATTGCTATCAATTTCCTATGAAACACGGCAGGGGAGCAATTTAAAGTGCAGCACGGGAAAGTGGGAGGGGTGCTGAACTTTTGCTCTGCCTGTACTTTTCTCCAAGTTGTTTTTTTCTTCCATCAGAAACAGTGCCTGCCAAAAATAAATTAGGGGGAGAGCAGGTGGGAGAAGGGCTTAGTACTGCTGTCTCGCCTAGGTTTCATTTTAAATGACCACCACTCTGCTTAATAGGAATTTGGCATGATCCGCTAACACAGGATTGTGCCACTGTTGCATCTTGTTTGTCCTTGGATGCTGGCAATCTCTTAGCTCTTCTGTTCACTTCCCAGCACGCTCCCAAGGCAATAATTTACAAGCAAGATTAGAGGTGGAGGGTGTGTTACTAACAGCCATTCTGGTAAGTGAGGAATGTAAAAGAGCACTAAAAGGAAGGACTGAAAAATATAGGTGTTGTTGCTGAGTGGTGCATATTTAGGACCATTATTCTGATTGTAAAAATAAAACCAGTTCTCTAATAACAATGGCAGCTGAAATTTCCCTTTCAATCCAGCAGTATATCAGTGGATGGGCAAGATGAACCTTTGCCTGAAATGCTCCTTGTGAGATGGAGGATTGATGTCGGCTGCTCTAGGAATGCTCTGAGGAATAGCCCGTGCTGCTGGAAATGTCGGTCTCCTCTTGTCTGCCTTCAAGCTTTTCTGTGTTCAGAAGATCATGAGAATCTCATCCATCTTCAGCCCAATAACATCGCTTCTTAATATTGGCTGGCAGTTCCAGCTTCCATGAACAGGCAAATTGAAATGTTCCTTGAGCTGGACCCAAGTACTTGAAGCATACAGAAACTAATGATATTTAAAAGAGAAGGACCAAACACTGAATTTTTAAGAATTGTAATGGCCCTTCCTTTTGGGCCTTGCACAGTGGATTTATAGGGCCATTGAAGCACAATAAGAGGATTGTAAGACATTTGTTGGCAGGATGCCATTTTTACCAGGACATCTTGATTTGATGTTATTAAAAACATTTTCTTTTGAAAAACTACCCAATTACAGCTGATCATGAAGCCTGGATAGCTCAGTTGGTTAGAGTTTGGTGCTGATAACGCCAAGGTGACAGGTTCGATCCCTGTATGGGACAGCAGCATATTCCTGCATTGCAGGGGTTGGACTAAATGAACTCAGGGTCCCTCCCAACACTACAATTCTGTGATTCTACTTGTGAAGATTTGGTTTCGCCCCTTCACCTTCTACCCTGCCCCATCCTTTCCTCTTTTGCTGTTCCCCTTGTTTGTGAGCCTGGTGGCAGTACATCTTTTCATTATTATTGATCTGAGTAACTTTGGGAGACAATAATTGTCAGAAAAACAGAATAGATTATAGCTGATGATAATATAACAGATCACCATCATCTTTTTCAAGATTCCTTAGTTTAAATGTACTTTTATGCTTAAATGTATCTTTGTTTGATTCCCCTCCCCCCAATTGCTTCTGGACCATTTCCTGAACATTTAAAGCTCTTTTCTCGGCAGTGTTACACTGCTTAGCTCAAAACACCTTCCCAAGGAAACTCCCCAGATTGGTTCTGTCCTAACCGTCTAAAAATTAGTCACACTGTTTTTATTCCATCAGGTTTTTAAAGGATGAGAGGGGTGGCTATTTTTAAACTTTCAAAGTGTCACCTCCTTCACATGGCCCAAAGTCTGTGATTGATTCTGGGCAAAAGGAGGCAGGGCTCGGCACAGAAAATTAGTCCAAGCAAGTCGCTTCTTCACTGATGTACAGGATGGATGGACAAATGGATCTTTTGCCTTTTCACCATTCTGTTAATCAAAGATCTTGCCATTGTAGCAGATGAAGCAAGGGGCATGGGGTTTGGTGTAAACGACAATGGTTAGTGAGAATGACATGCAGCTAATAATGTCACAAAAGGATATGGCAGAAGGTAAGTTTCACGCCACATATAATCAAATAGGTGCCCTCGACACACAACCACATTCCACAGGCCAGTTGCAACTGCTGTTGTGTGAATACCTGAAGGGAGAAATTTATTCTATATTATATTGTGTGAAAGTTACAATATCCCTGAAACCAAGAGGTACCTTTTGGATTCTTTGTTAACAACTCTGCATTCATTGCATGAACAAAGTATCCTGCAAAGAGGCTCTAAGCCACAGAAGGAATTTGAGAACTGGCACAGACGCCATCGGAACTTGGACTGTGAGAAATGAAGACCTTAATTAAAATAAATGGATGAGACAGACATGTAGTTTGTCCTCCCCTTCCATAGAAGCATTCTCTTCCAGCATCCTAGTAGCACATGCAGAACAGAAGAGGCAATATACTGAATGATTTAAATAGGAAAATATTTACTTTTGGGTTCAAACTACATCCAAAGTTCAGAGCAGCAATGTTGTTCCCACTGCCTGCAGGGAACTATTAAGTTTTGCTGGCTATAAATTTTGCTAGCTGCCGCTTCCTAAGTGATAAGACTAGGACTGTTGCCTAGGTCTCTTTCTGCTGCTCCATGTCCAACCAAGGTACCTGAGGTGAGAGCAATCTCCAGCTTCAATCACATTGGGTTGTAGAATGAAACCACTGCATCACATTGGATAAGCCATTGCCATCACGTGCACTGGTCTCTACAACAGTGATGGGCTGCTTGGCACAGGCAATGATATCCTGGATTCGGAACAATGACTTCATCTCCACAAGGGACATATAGCAGGGTAGGTCACTAAAGTCCAAGTAGAGAGAGAAAACAGTAGTCACACACTTTTTACTGCCTGCTGAACTTTCCAATAAAAAGCCCTGCCGTGGAACATTGTGAGCAGGTTGCAAATCAACTGAAAATTAAATTATCCCCATTCTGATAACTCTCATCATCCCACTGCCTTGCCATTGGCTACTAATAGTCACTGAAGCCCATCAAATTCTGCTCCCCCTCTTCCAGAGTCCCCTGCACAGAGATTAAAGTTAAATATCACTTACATCTTGTTGAAAATGATGAGTACAGGGACTGATGCTAGCTGCTCAGCAGAAAGAAGTGACAGAAGCTGAATGCAGGATGAGGAGATTTGCGTAGGCTTAGCAGCATCAATCATGTACTGCAGGAGAGACAGAAAGAAAAAGAGAATGATTCAAAGGGAGCCCCAAAGTGAAAAACTAAAGTTCCAGAGTTTTCCAACCAACACAGCATAGCCAGAAGAATTTGGAAATATGCATGAACCACTGAGGTGCTGCAGCATACAAACTGCCTATTCTCTGGTCAGAGCAAGATTTTCTAGAAATTTGAGTTATTTTTTCTAAGTGGAAGTGTAGTACATAGGGCTGCCAAGGAGCAGGTGCAGGACGTGCTGATGTTCCAGGCTCTTCAGACCCTATGCTTTCATTTTTAATGAAAGTAAGTAATTAAGAGCAGCAAACAGCCACAGGAGTGGACAGATTTCCCTTACCAGGACGCAGGAACAGTCGCTATAATAACTAGACCAGATGGGGCCCATGCATCCTCCCAGTTCACGAATTGTGATTTTCTTTCGTATTTGAAGGTCAGTAAGGTTTGTGCCAACCTGCAAAGGGACAACCACCAATTAGACTTGTACGCTGGTGGGTAACTGAGCTGTTATTCACAACACAGGCAAAGGGATTGGTCCAGGTACTTCTGTCAAGCATGACTCAACTCTTGGCGCTAGAAGAATCTGATTGGAGCTCTTCCATGCACTTAAAAGGCCCGATAAGCTGGAGATGCAGTTACAATTCTCAAAACAAGCTACTGCTGCCTTATAATGACAGTGCAATCCTGTGCATACTTAGTTGGAAGTTAAAGAACTCAATGTGTCTTACTCCCATATACGTGCATAGGTTTGAAGTCTTCTACTGGCAGCAAGTCCCACTGAATTCAATGGGATTTGCTTCTCAGTAGACATTTATGGGATCACACTGTACACATCTCATGGATCAAGCAGCCTGTTGTGGACTAATGCAGACTGTAAAAGTGTCATTTTGTGTAGGTAACCTAAGAGCTGTGGGGTGTGAAATAACAGTGTTCCCAGGGAGTACTGGTATAGAGAATGGTGAAGCTACCCTTTAGCTACATCACAGAGAGTTGGTCAAAGTGTTGTTTTAAAACAAACTAATTTGGTTTGAGGTTTAGCTTACAGTGCTACCTCAGGTTAAGTACTTAATTCATTCCGGAGGTCCGTACTTAACCTGAAACTGTTCTTAACCTAAAGCACCAGTTTAGCTAATGGGGCCTCCTGCTGCCGACACGCCGCCAGAGCACAATTTCTGTTCTCATCCTGAAGCAAAGTTCTTAACCTGAAGCACTATTTCTGGGTTAGCGGAGTCTGTAACCTGAAGCATATTTAACCTGAAGCGTATGTAACCTGAGGTACCACTGTATTTACATGACTCATCTGGGCAGAGGGCTCTAGGAATGTTTGTGTGATCAAAACCACTGTGCTTAATAGTTTCAATAGTTTTAACCAGTGTCTTAAGAGCACTAAAAGTTTCTTGGTTGTTTTTATTGATGGTGTGTTGCCCAGAAACCCCAAAATGCTGAATGTGGTCTTGCCTTAAACATACCACTGAACTATGTCCTCTCCTTGTGTACAATTGCTTCTTTTCCCAAAGTTGCTGAGCTTCTCCAAGCTTATTTTGAAAATATTTGGAGCAATATTAGTACTTGCAGGAGGCTGGGGACAGGGTAACGTGATAATAGTTTTGCAGTGTGCAACGAACTGTAAGCCGACTACAACACACAGCCATGTGTAAGCTATACACATGGCTCAGCGCGCCCCCAGGCTTCGGGGTGCAGGCAGCTCTCCGCAAGCCGTGGGAGAGCTGCCCTCCCACGGCGTGCGGATAGCTTCCTGAAGCCTGGAGAGCGAGAGGGGTCGGTGCGCACCGACCCCTCTCGCTCTCCATGCTTCAGCGAAAGCCTGCATTCGCCCCATAGGACGCACACACATTTCCCCTTCATTTTTGGAGGGGAAAAAGTGCGTCCTATAGGGTGAAAAATACGGTATATAAGAAGTGTATCCTTTGTACCAAGAAGAGCGACAAAATGCAACAAAGGTAATCACAGCAGAAACTATAGGAAGAGGTTGGGGCCTGTCTTAGAACAACAACTCCCTGAGAGCCATCTACCGGCCATTATCACACAAGCAAAAACCACTCTGAAATAAACCAATCTGTATATACAGTGTTCAATTTCATTGATGAAATTTGCTCAATGAAGTTTGATTTCACTGACGACAGAAGTGTAAAACATTAGCTAGTGTGACCACAGCAATGCCCTTATCTTTACCACAATTTGCTTCTGTCAAAGATTTTGCCACGTCTTCCCACCAGGAGCAGTAAATCATCTCTAATCAGGGTACCACAACATCCTGTACCAATTGGAACACAAGAAGCTGCTTTATGCCAAGTCATACTCTTGGTGGGCTAGCTGGGCAATATTTACTTGGGCTGACAGTGGTTCTTTCCTACTGATGCTACTCAAGATCCTTTGAACGAGATGTTCAGGAGCAAACCTGCTGGCACCTTCTACTTGCAGAGCACATGCTCTACAGCTGAGCCCCATCTGCTGAGCCACAAGAACCAAACTAAAGACAAGAAAGGCCATACCGTAGGCAGAGTAGCTGGCGGCTCCCCAAGGTCTTTGGCGCCATCTTTGGAGCTCAGCTGTGCGGAAAGACTGTTAAGGAAAGTGGTGGGAATGGAATGGAGAAAGGTTCGGTACAACACAACACAGATAGAGCCCAAACAGGTGCAAGGGGTTCCCTTCAACCCCCAGGAGAGAGGATTGGAGTGGGGTTGCCATATGTCCTCTTTTCCCACCGCGTGTCCTCTTTTTCTCATTGGTAGAGTCATCATAGTGATCCATAGTTAAAAGTGGAAGTCACGAAAGTTTTGCTTTTCAAAATACGGCAACCCTCACGGGAAGGGTCTGTTGTCATGAAGTCAGCCTCCCACCATACTTAACTTTCTGTCACCAGGAACTATCTCCTCTCCCTCCCTCCACGGCTTTTGCCCCAACTCGTGCCCAGTAGCACTGCCAGGCAGGCATGGATGACCAGCAAGAGGGGCACAAAAAGAAGAGGAGGAGTTTGGATTTGATATTCCGCTTTATCACTACCCCGAGGAGTCTCAAAGCGGCTAACAATCTCCTTTCCCTTCCTCCCCCACAACAAACACTCTGTGAGGTGAGTGGGGCTGAGAGACTTCAGAGAAGTGTGACTAGCCCAAGGTCACCCAGCAGCTCCATGTGGAGGAGCGGGGAAGTGAACCCGGTTCACCAGATTACAAGTCCACTGCTCTTAACCACTACACCACACAGGCCAAAGAGATGCAGCTCACCCACCACCCCTTTCCACCCTAGGCAACCTCCCCGCTTCCTCCTTTGCCTTCTCTGCCCGGCCCCCGCAGCCCCATCCCTGGCCCTCCTCCCAGCCACGAGGGGATATTCTGCAGCCGCTTCACCAGCAGGGTCTTGCCCGCGCCCGAACCCCCCAGAAGCAAGTAAGTGGAGCCGCCGCCGCCGCCGCCGCCGCCGCCGCCGGCCATCACCATAGCAACCAGAGGCGGCCGCTTCCTCCCAGCCACGAAACCATCCGTTTCTGGACCGACAAGCTGCTCCGGTCGCCACGTCCGCCAATCGCCAAATGGCTGCCGCCGGAAGTCCCGCCTCGGCGCTCCGTGGAAGCCGGAAGCGGGGCCTAGGCTGCGGAAGCGGGTTTCCGAGGCGAACCAGATCCAGCGGTCGGTGCTACCTGCTCTTGGACGGGGATCGCCATGGGGCGAGGCGGCGGCACCTTCGAGCGGCTTCTAGGTACTGGGCGCGGGAGGGAGTCCCGGCAGCGACCTGCCCCCTTGACCTGTGACCCCAAATACCTGGGTGGGGTGTTATGTTCTGACCCTTCCCCTTCCTCTCCCCACCTTCGCTCCCCTCGCACCTTCGCCCGATGCTGCGCTTCTTCGGGCTGAGCTCCTGTGGGGAACGTCGAAGCCCGGAGCTCCTCCGCGGAGGAACTCCCGTTTTCATCAGCTCCCATTACACTGGAAGCCAAATAGGGTTTTCCCCCCTGAAAGCTGCTTCTCTGTTCGCTGCCCATCCCCCTCCTCCCGCCCCTATTAATTTCCCTATGGGTATTCACTATGGTCGCCCCAAATACGCCCAGATTGAAGCTTCCAACGTAAAAACAAAACCGTGTTTGGGCCCAGCAGCTGTAACCGACTTCCTCTGCCAGACACAGACAGGGTGACAACATTCCTTCTGCTGCCCTTTGATCTCGAAAATGGGTGTTTGGGGTTTGAACCAGTGTTCGCCCTACTCAGTGTGGGTGCATTGGATCTAAGCCACGTTCAGAAAGCTCAGTGGATATACTCTGAACACAAATAGCATTGGATACAAGCCTTAGAAAAATAAACAAGTCACACACATACACAAAAACATATTCAGTGACGAATGAAGGGGTTATCACTGGATCAGAGCTGTGGTGTTTGTTTAAACTGACTAATCTGGCCCTTTTTGAATTCTGGGGAAAAGTTAACAGTCTTTTGGGAAATGAAAAGCTTTATGTTTTTACAGTACAACACTTCTGATCTCACCACTATTACTAAAATCAGGCTCTGCAAGGTGACTAACAATCCAGGAAGTGACAGAGCAAGAACAGAACTCTCAGCTGACTGAGTCAAGAGAGCACACAGTGGTGCATTTAGGGCAGATGTCACATGGGGAAGGAGTTTGAAATGTGTCAGCTGCTGTGGGGGTGGCAATAACATTGCTTACCAGAAAACAAGAAAAGGGGGATGGGGGATGGGCACACAATTGTCATTAGATTATGAGCTCCAGTGCCAATTTTTATATAGTGCTGTCCATGAACATTGAACTTTAGAGTAACATAAGCAAAAGAAAGAGAAAAAAGTCAAAGAAGCTTACAGTAAAATTTTTGACAATTAAGTGAGAGGATGAAAATGCACAGAAGCAGTTGCAAATAATTAGGCTTTGTGGATGGCAGAGTTGGACATGGGCAGGGTCACTAGACAGCAAGTGTGCTCTGCAAGTAATATTGACTGTGCTATTGGGGGTTAGAAATGCTCTTCGTAAGGGGCCACCATTTAGCAGCAACATAACAGTTGTTTCCATTTACAGATTGCAAACTATATGAAAATCTCAACAGTTTGCAATAGATAAAAATAAATTTAGAAACACAATAATTAAAATAAAAACCATATAAAATGATTTATATATAAACAAAACAAATTCATAAACAATATCCATTTCTATATACCATACATCATAAACATAATATCAATTATAAAGTCAGAGAATGTTACAAGACAATACAGTACAACATAAAATTTCAACCAAAATAATGCACATCATTCATACAACCACTCACCCAATCCCACTCACCATCCATTCCATGCAACTGAAATTACTCAATAAAATTATAATCCACATACAAAGGGCTGATGCCAAGTATAGACATGTAAGATATTTTGCAAGATACTATTAGGTGAACAGTAGGTCACAAAACAAAATGCTCTAGGTTCTCAAATTTCTGGTGTACTCTTACCAACAAATACCAAGTATGGCTTATTTGTCCAACAGACTCCCAAAGCAAATAACTATATTAGCATTTGACCTGAATGGTTAATGGTTATTTCAATGTATTTCAGATAAAGCTACCAGTCAGCTGCTGCTGGAGACAGACTGGGAGTCCATCCTCCAGATTTGCGATATGATTCGTCAGGGTGACACCCAGTAAGTGCTGATGCCTGCATCAATCTTTCTTCACTCCATAAGCATCAAGGTTTATTGATAGGTTTAGGACACTGAGCTGTCCCACGTTTTAACCTCGCAACTGCCCTTTGCGGTAGAGTAAGTTGAGTATTTGTGGTTGCCCAGGTTCATCCTTTGAGCCTCAAGGGTGAGCAAAAATTTGAACCTGGGGGTTTCCACATCCAAAGCCAACATTGTTGCTACTATGGCATGCTCTGTGTCTATGAAACTAATGTAGAGGTAAATAACATGTGGGCCATGTGTGGACCCCCCCACCAGGTGATTTCTGGTGGCCCCCAACAATTTGGCTGCTGTCATTGTTTTCTGAGAAGGACTTGGTGTTGCTGAGCACTGTCGTGTTATACTGGTGTGAGCATTGGTTCAGCTTAGTGTCTGGAAGGTATATCTTCTGAGTAGCTGTAAATTTTCTTCAGAAAAATGGATTTTCAAGATAGTCAATTAAGTCATCTATTAATGTCAGTCTTTTTGGATATTAAAATTCCATCTCATCCCAGTGTATTTATTAGTGTATTTACTAACAGAACAACTGTTAAAACTCCATACGAGATCTGCTCTTCTAGATATATGTCCTCTGCTGAAGGAGATGAGGAAATTGTTTTGTGGGTTTCTTGTCCTGTGAAACTAGAGACATGCTGTCAACGAAGAAGTTCCAGCTCTTGTGCAAAAGGAAAATAATAATAATTATGTGACAATTATGTTTGCTTATATTGGCTTGGTTCTGTGTGTTCTGTTTTAATAACGAAATTGTCTGAAAATATTTGAAAAGGAAGGTATCTGTAGAAAAGAATAGGTAGAGAAGGCACTGCGTGTATTTCCAAGTGTTTTCTACAACTACTGATACTTAAGAAAATGAAGCATATTCTTTCATCACACAGCAGTTTCTGCATTACGTAGTAAACTCAGACATGCAAGATATTCACCACCTCACACGTAAATGATTTTGATTGGTAAATGGAACAGTTATCGTAGATTAGTTCAAATAATTTAGCTTCGAATCTTGACACATATTGATACCTTTTCGTCTTCCATTGTAAGTGCTGCTATTATATTTCATGAGAGCAGGGATTTTGGGGTGGCTTCAGAATGACAACTAGTCCTTGTATGCTGCCATTAGACTGAGTTGTTATTCTTCGCATTTTGTTGTCCAGGGCTAAATATGCTGTTGGTGCAATAAAGAAGAAAGTCAACGACAAGAATCCACACGTGGCTCTCTACGCACTAGAGGTAAGCTAAAGTGAACACAACTTCCTCAGGGTGTATTCACTCTCCCCAGGTCAATGAGAGAAGCTTTCTTTCCCTAACCTTGCGAGGGAGATGTACAGCCAGCCCACTTTCTGTTCAAAGGAGGACCAGAACTTCTGCTGCTAATTACTTTTAACTAGGGCAACATTAAAAGGGGATTAGACAGATTCCTGGAGGATAAAGCTATCAGTGCCTCCAATACCAGAGGCGGTATGCCTCTCAATATCAGTCCTCTGGGGGAAAACAGTGGGAAAGGGCTGTTGCATTTGTGCTGGTTGCTGGTGGTATTTCCATGGACATCTGGTTGGCTACTGGGGGAAACAGGATACTTGATTAGATTGGCTTGATTCAGCAGGGCACCTCTTTGGATATTTGGTCAGGGACAGTGCATGCTCATGAATATATTTTCCTTGTAGGTCTTGGAATCTGTGGTAAAGAACTGTGGTCAAACAGTTCACGATGAAGTGGCTAACAAACAGACCATGGAGGAGTTGAAGGAATTGCTGAAGGTAGGAGCTTTTTGGTTGTTTCTCCTCCCCGTAAGCAGCTGTTTAAAGAAAAAGAAATCCAAATTTATAAACAGTGAAGCACCCTCATAGGCCAAACATGGAGTTCCTTTCCAGCAGGAGGAAATTTACAAGGAAAATCACTCTTTCTGTCCTTCCCACCCCTAGTAGATTATGAATATACAAGTAGTGAGCACAGAGAATAACTGAGGTTGGGTTTCTGATACTAGATGGCAAGGGACGTTGCTCTGAGTGTCATTTCCCAGTTAAATTGCACTTATGCTGTTCCCTTGGAAGATTGTGGGTTCGCTTCCATTGAGCATATTGCCTGATCCTGGCTCTGCTCATTTCTACAGAGACAAGTTGAAGCCAATGTTCGCAACAAGATCCTGTACTTGATCCAGGCATGGGCTCATGCCTTCCGCAATGAACCCAAGTACAAGGTGGTGCAGGACACTTACCAGATCATGAAGGTTGAAGGTAAGGATGAGTGACCTGTGCTGTGACGAAGGGGGCGGGCAGGTGGGAAGACAGAATATGTTCAGTTGGGGATCTGGAGAAAGCACACTGGTGCATTTGATTTAAGAAACAGCAATGACCGGCTTCCATGTAGCATGTCAGTGTCTTAGGTATAAGCCCTAATGGAACACAGTAGCTTCCAGAGCCGAGAAGAATTCCTGTGATCTTTGTCACTTGTGATATTATGGTATGTTGGACTATGGGTCAGGCGGTTGGTTGGACTTAATTCTGGAAGGCCAATCTATGCAGATCATTCTAGCCTCATCCCCTCAGTACTTTTGTGGGGATGTCATGTTTTCTTTGGTTGGAAAAGGGAACGTGGTGAGGAGGTAAATGGCTTGTGTGCACAGCTTCTCAGGTCTGTCACTTGGTGCCCCCATCCCAAGTACCAGCTAGTGCCAGTGGTTGAAGATCCCAACAGAGTGACATTGTGGATCTTTCCTGCAGGTCATGTTTTCCCAGAATTCAAAGAGAGTGATGCCATGTTTGCAGCGGAAAGGGTGAGTGTCCCAATTGGGAAAGGGGCACGCCTCACATATGGAAATGATTTGGACTTTTTTGTGGTAATTATAATCTGTCTTGATACTTCTGTTGCTGAGTTTGGGCTGAATCAGTCTCCAGTGAAAATTCAGCTGCCTGGGGGTGGGTGACAGCAAAAATAGAACATATCCCATTCAATTTGTACATTGTGGGCTGTGGGAAGTAAGAGAAGCTAATTGTGTTACTTACTTGCTTATCTCGTTTTTATAATGTTCTTCACAACAGCATCCCAGGGTGGTTCACAAAAGGTAAAAAAAATGTGCAGAACTAAAGCCAACATTAAAAGCAACAGCAGAAAGTAAATACTTCTAATAGATTGTTACGGAATCAGATTGCTCATAACCCAGGGGTGCCCAAACTTATTTTTCAAAGAGGGCCAGATTTGATGAAGTGAACATGCACAAGGGCTGACCAGAATTGTTGAGCTTTTTTTAGAATTGAAGTTGCTGAGCTCTTTTTTTTTAGGATTTTGCCCCAGGACATATACTGCCACAGGGGCTGGATTAGGCCCCTAAAATGGACTTTGGACATGCCTGCCTTAGTGCATTTTAAGCAACCTATGTAACTGAAGTAGGAAGGACACCTGGTAGATCTCCAGAAGCAGGGGAATTCCACATGGAGGGTGCCACAACTGAGAAGGCCCTCACACAGCTCTCTCTCTCACACAACCACACCCTACATACCGAGCACTACTCAGGGGTGGAACCACAAGAAGGGCCCCTTCCACAGATATTAGCTTGCAAGTGGCACACAACAAGGGAAGAACTCAAACATATACTTGGGTCCCAAGTCATTTAGTGTAATATAAGCCAATATTAACACCTTGAAGTAGACTTGGAATCAAATAGCTAGCTGGTGCAGATAACAGAAAATTGATGTAATGCAACTCTGTCTTTGCATCTCATTCAGTAAACAAGCAGCGGCATTCTACACTATCTGCAGCCTCCTAACCATCTTCTAGGGCAGCTCCACGTAGAATGCATTGCAGTAGTCTAACTGCGAGGCTGTCAGATCATGGATCACTGACAAGGGTATCCCAAGAATGGCCAGCATTCCAGTTTGGGAAGAGAACCACCTATTTAGTTTTTACTGCCTCTTTATGTTACATGTGCATTTTCTCTAGGATCCCTCCTCAAATACTGCTGCTCTTGGGGGTGCTTTTTTCAGGCTCTTAGGATCACTTCAAGGCTTTATGACGGCCTTTTTGTTACCCAATACTTGCTTTGTTTCTGTGCGGCAGGCCCCAGACTGGGTGGACGCGGAGGAGTGTCACCGGTGCAGAGTCCAGTTTGGGGTGGTGACTCGTAAGGTGAGTGGTGCAGCTGCCTGTCCCAACCTGGAGCTCCTTTCCTGCGACAGCTGACATGACACAGAGCCATGTTATAATGGCAGCAAAAGGAGGTGGTGGCCGGGAGATTTAAATTCTAGTGGGCTTCTATTCTCAACCTCTCCCTGTGTTCGCAGCACCACTGCCGGGCATGCGGGCAGATTTTCTGTGGGAAGTGCTCCTCCAAGTATTCCACCATTCCCAAGTTCGGCATAGAGAAGGAGGTGCGAGTGTGTGAGCCCTGCTATGAGCATCTCAACAAGTAAGTATCGGAGCTCAGCTAATGAAGAGGGTCATTGGCACAGAAAGGTTGGGGAAGAATGAGGGGGTTTTTTGGCAGCCTTTCTACATGTGCAGACTCTGGAGGGAGAGAGTTCTTATTCCTCTAACAGTAAACTGAATACGGTCTTACCTTGGTTCTTGAATGCCTTGACACTCGTACTTTTTGGCTCCTGAACGCCGAAAACTCGGAAGTAAGTGTTCCAGTTTTCGAACGTTTTCCAGAAGCCGAACGTCCAACCCGGCTTCTGCTTGAGTGCAGGAAGCTCCTGCAGCCAATAGGAAGCTGCGCCTTGGTTTTCGAACTGTTTCGGGAGTCGAACGGATTAAGTTCGAGAACCAAGGTTCCACTGTAGTCTGGCAAGTTGCAGCTTAAAGAGAAAGAGCTAATTGGCTTATTGCGGTTCAACAGATGCTACAATAGAGCAGGTGTTGAGCGGTCCTCTCTTCCCCCCAAACCCCTGGCCGACCACCAGATTACAGTTCAGCTGTGGTCATGATCCTGGCTTCTCTGTATACACAGGAAAGCAGAAGGGAAAGGAACTGCAACCACGGAGCTTCCTCCTGAGTACCTCACCAGCCCTCTTTCCCAGCAGTCCCAGGTGAGCACTTGGCTGTGATGGCAAGGGATGGGGTTCCTGCTTCACTCGTCACCTCTTCACCCAGGTTACAGTGACTGCTGTTTCTTCTGCCCTCAGCTGCCTCCCAAGCGTGATGAAACTGCCCTGCAGGAGGAGGAGGAGCTGCAGCTGGCCATTGCACTCTCCCAGTCAGAGGCAGAGGAGAAGGAAAGGATGGTTTGTGTCTTGAGAATTAGGGGGGGATTCCTGTGACATTAATACTCGAAGGTACCCCGCAGGGTTGACTGCCTTGTAGCGCCCAAAGAGCTTAGGTAGCTCAGTGTTCTGCATAAACTCCCTCTTTCACTGCAACAGCCTAGCCCTCAAATATGGGAAACTTGTGCTGATGTCGTCTTCCCCCTGCCAAAAGGAGGCATTTTAATTTTGGGGTACTTTGCCAATTGGGTTTTGTAACTACCAGAAACGATTCCAGGAAACATACACGTTATGTCGTGTTCAGTTAATTAAAATGCTGCACTAACTTTCCCATTTTGTTGTCTAATTAAGAGCAGATAAAGACCATGCTGATTCTGGGTGAATCTTAATTTCATCACTAACTGCACACTTATTTGTGCCATTCTGAGATGCCCAGATGTGGCTGGTAACTGTCAGGAGGCATGCTTCATGCTTCATTCCCGATCAGCTTCTGGCTTGCTGGCCGACTGCAAAAATGGTTCCTGGCTTGCTGTGCAAGTTCAGGAATCGGTGAAGCATTCCTATATCGTTCTCCCTCTTGCTTTTCCTCTGCAGAGACAGAAAAGCACGTATTCCACATACCCCAAGGCTGAGCCGACACCAGTCACCTCATCGGCTCCACCAGTCAACACCCTCTATTCCTCACCTGTGGTAAGTGCTCACCCGCCTGGAGAGATTTCCCCTTTTGCCATTTAGACACTTCTCCCGTGTCATGAACATTCTGTGGTTCTTTGGTAAGTCCAACGATGTCCATGGGAGAGGAAGAGAATGTGTGTTGGCTTTTCCTCTCACCTTGCTTCAGCAGCTCCTTCTGCTCACAAGTCCCCTCATGCCTTGAAGCTTGAAACAGGCAGCGTTTCAAGCTTGATCTCCTAAGAGAAGGGGAGGCAGTGGGGGCACCCATCTTTGCATGGGTGGTTAATCCTGTAATATGTGTCTTATTTCAGAACTCCTCTGCACCTCTGGCCGAGGACATTGACCCTGAGGTAAGACCCCCCCATCCCCATAAGCCATTTTGTACTCCGCTGGTATCAGCGACACCCTGGCTAGTGACAACCAGCTTGCTTCCTGTTTCCCAACATCTCCTTGCAGTTGGCTCGGTACTTGAACCGTAACTACTGGGAGAAGAAGCAGGAGGAGGTGCGCAAGAGCCCCACCCCTTCAGCCCCGCTATCCATGGGGGAGCCAGCAACCCAGAACACCGAGGTCCAGCCTGCCCCGCTCAGTGTGGTGGAGGTAAGAGCAGCCTTCCCTTTCTGTGTGCACTTAGGATGCTCCACAGTAAGGCAGAATTAGGCTCAGCCGCTGGGTTTGTTTGGTTTTTTTCCTGAAATGGTTGCCAGCTGGTGAGCAACTGCTGTTTCTTTCTCCAATGTGAGCAGCGGGATTAAAGGAGGCCAGGCATTTGAACAGTCTGGAGGTTTAAGGTTTTTACAGGAGATGCATCGCCTTGCAGGGAAACAGGACAGGGGTAACCCAAGGCAGCTGAAGCCACATTGAAAAATGAACTCTGTCGAGCTTTAACTTAGTTGGAATTGTGGCTTCCAGTTAATGGTCTCCCCATCTCTCTCTGATGGTCTCCCCAGCAGCAATACCAAAACGGCGAGACAGACGAGAGCCACGACCAGTTCCTGAAGGCTCTGCAGAACGCCGTCACCACCTTCGTCAACCGCATGAAGAGCAACCACCTGCGTGGCCGGAGCATCACCAATGACTCCGCCGTGCTCTCACTCTTCCAGTCCATCAACAGCATGCACCCTCAGCTCCTGGAGCTGCTGAACCAGTTGGATGAGCGCCGCCGTAAGTTCCCAGGGCCCCGGCCCTTAATGTGGGCAGAGACCTGCGGGAGGAGCTTGCAGCACGGTTGGGATCACCTCTCTCTCCATTAAATCATAGGCGGTTAATTGACTTCCTTGCATTGAACCAAAATGGGCATTGGGGCTTCCTTTCCACTTTTTGGGGTGGGAAGGAAGGGAAGATGGCGTGATGCCTTTGGCCCACGCTGAGGAGTCTGCCCTGCTTTCCTTGAGGTGAGAGCTATAATATAATATTTTTATTATTTATACCCGGCCCATCTGGCTGGGTTTCCCCAGCCACTCTGGGCAGTTTCCAACAAAACACTAAAATACAACAACCTGTTAAACATTAAAAGCTTCCCTAAACAGGGCTGCTTTCGGATGTCTTCTAAAAGTCTGGTAGTTGTTTTTCTCTTTGACATCTGGTGGGAGGGTGTTCCACAGGGTGGGCGCCACTACTGAGAAGGCCCTCTGCCTGGTTCCCTGTAACTTGGCTTCTCGCAGCGAGGAACCACCAAAAGGCCCTCGGCACTGGACCTCAGTGCTATACCTCCTGTGGATCTCATGGAGGTGGGGCTTCTGACTACGCCTTTTTTCGCCCCTTCCCCCCGCCCAGTGTACTATGAAGGACTTCAAGATAAACTTGCCCAGATCCGGGATGCACGGGGAGCCCTGAATGCTCTGCGGGAGGAACACCGGGAGAAGCTGCGCCGCGCTGCCGAGGAGGCCGAGCGCCAGCGCCAGATCCAGCTAGCCCAGAAGCTTGAGATTATGCGGCAGAAGAAACAGGTGAGGTGGCCGGTGCCAAGTGTGTCCGGTACAAAAGGTACATCTGCCCTCTGCAAAATGGTTTGCAAGTGGTGCAGCCTAGTAAAGCATGAAGTCCCATGGCTCCCGTGTTGTAATGCATCCCATGTTCTTCTCCAACTTGTAGGAATACCTGGAGATGCAACGGCAGTTGGCGATCCAGCGCCTTCAGGAGCAAGAGAAGGAGCGCCAGCTGCGACTGGAGCAGCAGAAGCAAACGATCCAAATGCGGGCCCAGATGCCTGCTTTCTCCTTGCCGTATGCTCAGGTATGACGGGTGGAGAGGCCGAGAATCCCTCCTCCTCTTCCCTTCCATGGCTGTTCTCTTTGCAAATACATCAGCCAAGTCACCGTCCCTCTCTTAACCTGCTTCCTGTCTCTCTAGCTGCAGGCCATGCCTCCTGCTGGCGGGGTGATCTACCAGCCATCAGGCCCCACAAGCTTCCCAGGCACCTTCAGCCCAGCAGGCTCTGTGGAGGGCTCACCTATGCACACAGTGTACATGAGCCAGCCTGCCCAGGGCAGCACCGGACCGTACACTGCAATGCCTGTGGCAGGAACAGGTAAGAGCAATAGGATGGAGGGGGAATGTGTTAGCTGAAAGCACCTGAAACGGGATACTGGGCTACCTGGCATGGTCTCGGAAGGCTGTCCTTTTCTCATATTTCATCTGTATTTCAGATCCCAACATGGTGAGCACCTACATGTACTCAGCAAGCACTAATAATGCCCAGGCAGCTCCGCAAGGGCAGGCTGTGCCCACCACGAATCCTGCCTATTCTTCCTACCAACCTACACCTACCCAAGGCTACCAGGCAAGTTTGACCCACAGCCCAAATTTCCTCTGCCCCAAACCAGGGGATTAAATCCCAGCAGATTATATGTGCTGCTGTGAAAGTGGAGGGGGAGAGTTCAAGCCAGTGTGGTGATGTCTTTAGTGTTTGACTAGGACGGAGAAGATCCAAATTCGAATCATTCTAGTGATGATGCTTCTGTTATCATTTAGCTGAAGCACCTATTTTAAACCATTTTCGGAAGGGTAGCCAAATTAAGTCCGTTGCAGCAAAAATAACGGAGCCTTGTGGCAACATAAAAGACAAAAAATAATAATCATTGCATCAGCTTCAATGGACTACAGTCCAGTTCATCACATTATGTGTGTTGTGGTTCAAGCATTTGGATTTGGACCCGGGAAGTCCAGGTTCAAGTCTTCCCATAGCCATCAAGCACAGTGCAAGTAGCAAGCTCTCCGTCTTACCTATAGCACCTATGTTAATAAAGTGGAGAGGACTGCACATGCCGCCTTGATCTCCTTGGAAGAAGAGTGGAATATAAATAGTCTTTGCCAGCTTGCAAGTAGGAAAAGTTTCTCCCTGTGTGTTCTTGCCTGTGTGTGGAAGTTTGTCTAGACTTCTCACCCATTCCTGCCTCCTTTACCTTTCAGAACGCAGCTGCCCCTTCCCAGACCCAGGCAATCCCAGCCATGACACAAGCACCACAGGGTTACATGGGCAATCAGTCGGTCTCCATGGGCTACCAGCCCTACAATATGCAGGTGAGAGACTCCTTGAAACTGTTGCGCTGTGCCCCTTCTCCAGTGTCCAGTGTGAGGGCAGCCAGCAGACAGGACTGAAGGGGAATTCTTGTATGTGCATAGAGGCAGCAAAGCCACCCCTAAGCTCCAGGCTGACTCCTGTTATGAATGGAGCCATGTGGATTGGCGGAAAGTCTTATGCCCTCTTCTTTTCCTGCCAGAACCTCATGTCAACCCTCCCTGGCCAGGAACAGGGTTTGAGTAACCTGCCACCCCAGCAGCCTTACCTGTCAGGACAGCAGCCTATGTATCAGCAGGTGAGTCTTCGACCAGCCACTTTGGGGGCAACTGTTTTGGCAACTTCTTCATTTTATGTTAGGCTGATGCCCTGATTTGCTTCAGCTCAACATTGTTTGGCTTTTTAGCCTCTGTGCCAATCCATGGGTTGGAGGACCGTTATCTATAGTAGCTTTAAATGGGGGAGGAGGATGCCTTTTTAAACATGACCTCCTTACTCGCTTCCCTGTTTGCCTCCTTACAGATGGCACCTCCTGGAGGACCTCCCCAGCAGCAGCAGCAGCCTCAGCAGGCTCCAGTCCAGGTGCAACAGGCACAAGGCGGCAGCGGAGAGGCTCAGCTGATCTCCTTTGACTAATCTCTTGGCTTATGAGGAAAGGGAGGGGTGGGTTTCTAAGACATTGTAACACTATCATCTGTTGGTCACTGCTGTATTCGCTACACCATTGCTATTACCTTGCGCCATCCCCACCCTGGGGAACGGAGAGCTGAGCCCCCGCTGTCCTAGGTAGTTACCTGTTGGCTACCTGTACCTCCCCCCTCCATCCCTCACTAAGTGAGCCTTCTGGGAGGAGCGAGAGACACCTGTGCTCAAATAACCTTATACACTGTTCCTTGGCTGTGGAGAGAGAGTAGCCCACTGCCTGATCCTCCTAGCTTTGTGTTGGCTGGGTAGCAGAGCAGAATTCTCAAGGAGTGCCTCCTATGTGCGCCGTTACAGGTTGGAGAGCTGCTCTTCTCATTGGAAACTGCATTTAAGCATGCTCCAAAGCCAGAGTAAATGGGTCCAGCCCACAGCATGATCTGGGCCTACATCCTACTCCCCACCTCCCCTTTAGTACATTCTATGGTTGCATCTTGCCAATCAGGTGGCCTTCACCTCGAACACCACTGCCCCCTCCCCCTCCATGATCTCACAGCCCTCCATGTCTCTTCTCAGTCCCTTTGGAGAACCCACGACATTGAACACAGCCTGCTCCCGGCCTGCGTTTCTTCTCCCCTTCCTCTGCCCTACTTATGCTCGCTGCTTTTGAAGACTCATCTCTTGTGTTTAGTGCTGGTGTAGACAGAATGGAACCAGTGACAATAAAGTATTTAAAACTTTTTTCAGTCTGTGCTTCCGCATAGGCCTTGGGTTAAAAGTTTCTGTCTCTGCAGAACTAGTTGGTGGGTTGTGACCACCAGTGTATGCAACTGGGTACAGGAGGCATTTGGCATCCTGGGGCAGCACAGAGAATAGAATTTCTTAAAGCCATTCTGAAAACGTTATCCCCCCCCCCTTCCCCAAAGAAGCTGCAGAAGCATCCATTTTTTCTTCTTAATTTAATTTCCACACCCATCCATATAAATAGGGCAGTCCTCCTTTGACTTTTCCGTAGCCAGAGATCATAACTCCCTCCGCCTAAAGATCAAACATTTGGTGTATTCAGGCATCTCCAGCTGAGGAAGAAAAATAGGCGCCGAGTCATTGCATGAGGGAGGATGAGCAAAATGGAAGCCTATGGGAGAAACTGCAGAGCTGGCGGGATCCCCCTCCCCAGGAAACAAAGAGCAAGAGGGGGAAGTGGTGGTTGTGGTTTCTGCAGTTCTATTTCATTGCCCCCTACAATATTGTAGGCTGACCTCAGCCTCTTACCATGCGCTCGAGCCGCAGTGCATTAGTGTTTGCCAGTTGACGAAGCTCCTCCACATCTCTCAGTCCCCACTCAGGATTTCTGCCATTTTAAAAGTATAATGTGTTAAAATAGAACATGGCCTCGTCACAACAAAATCTTTAGAGCCTTTCCCAAGGAAGGAAAAACAGTAGGCTAAAGCTAAACACGATCTCTGCCTGTAGCTCATCTTCATCACCTAACACGATCTTGCCCTGTTGTCCATCTTCCGTGCTATTATACAACAAGTAAATAGTGAGGAAATAAATCAATGGGAGCTTTCCGAGTAGCCTTCCCCCACCCCGCCTTGATCTCACTAGGCCTTTGGTGGTCACCACAAGGAAGACAAGAGATGTCCTTCAGCTCTAACATACCTGGCCTGGAGCATGTTATCCAGTTGCACATTGCACTCTGGAAGGATGATCCCATTAACGGCGAAGGGCTGTGGAGTGGAAGCAGAGTGGGAATTAACTCCGGGCCAGCATTCTATGGAGCTCTTAGGCCAAAGGTCTAGAATGAAGGCAACAAGCCTAACATCAGGGGTCCTTGAGCAAGCCCCATTGAATTCAGTAGGATTTACTTCTGAGGAGGCATTGTGCTGTAAGACTCATGAGCACGGTCACGGAAGAGCAAGAAGTCTTGTGGCAGAACTGAATCAAAATATGAGCTGCTTTCCAACCTTAAGGTTCTCCCTTTCCATCAAGTTGATGCAGGGGCGGTGGTGGATACTGCTTAGTGCTGGGCTTGGGCATCCGAGCAGAGCAATAAGCAGAAGCACTCGGCCTTCCTGTTGGCTGATGTGGAGGAGAGTGATACTTGGGGCTACTGTTTTGCACATCAATTCAAAGGCTCCCAACAAGCAGCTGGTGGTCGGGCACTTTGAGAGCTGCACAAATCAAGACTTCTGGCATACCCAACCCATACCTAGATGTAATGAAATATGACCTTGCAGGTCAGATAGGGAATCCTGGCAAGCCCGGACTTTGCCTGTGATTGCCTTCCCACTGAGCTTAATGGATGGTTTTCCTATACTCACCCCATAGGCCAAGCAAATGCCTCCAGGTTTCAGCAGTTGCCCTATGCCTTTAAACATTCCCTGTAACACAAAAGGTTATCTGTTGAATAAGTTCCTTTGCAGAGGTCAGTTTCCATAATATTGACCTAAGTGCTTTGTCATACCTCCAGGCCTTGATCAGTCATATGCAGCAGGTTAATAATAATGATGAAGTCACAACAGCCTTGACTCAAGCCAGCCCACTGGTCCCATGGCTGTGTTACATCTATGGCAAGGGGTTCTCGGACATTGGTCACCTTGGTGGCTTGGATGTAAGCAGAGATGCTGTGGGAAAAGATGGAAGATTCTTATTTTTGTGTGTAAAGCCATAATAAAAAAAAGGGGATAACTACTTTCTCCAGTTTCCTTCCCTCTGGCCCCACAAAAAAGCAGTACTGGGTTTGAAATACAGTCAGGCGATATAGTGGGATGCTGAACCAGAGAAAGGCTAGACAAGGGTATGATATATGCATCCAACACTGATTCTCCAAGTTAAAGGGGTGGACACATTTTGATTTTTCCAAGTGACAGCGCTAAGATTTCAGATGTGACTGCTCTATGAATTATGGTCAGTGTAAATGACACAGGCACTCAATCACATGTGTATGTGACGCTAGCAACAAGCAATACAGCACACTGGCACAATCTCCCATGCCATTTTATGCCCTTCAGTTTCTGTCCTCATCCCTCCCAACACCTCTTGGTGAGCAATGACTATTAGAAATGTTATTGCTATTTGAAAAGGAATACCCCACACAACACCCTCTTTACTCCATCTGTTGACTTAAGCTGTTTGCGCCAGATGATTTTTGCACAGGCCAAGATGCCACCTACGAAATGCTGTTACAATTTTATCCTCACCCTTGCGCATGTTTTGCAAATTGTAAATTTCAGGAATAGCTAACAATAAAATAAAATGTAATGAAGGAACGTCTGGAAAAGCCCTTGGACGCTCGTCAACTGTTTGTTCATGTTTATCATACAACAACTCTAAAAAAATAATCCTTTCTCATACTGTAATCTAGTGCACATTAACCATGATAATTTTAATCTACCCACAATCCACAGACCCAGGCTAAGCAGTCAAAGCAACACCAGGTATTAAAACCAAGTTTTTTAAAAATGCATCTACCTTGGCATATACTGTTTTATTGCCAGATTATTCTATAGTCTAAAACAGGTTGCCACCAAGTTCTCATTATTCCGTTTAAATGTACACATGCCGTTACTGCTTCAGCAGCAAGCCTTTCTTGCTTACCAAGAATATATGCACAGCTAGGATCTGTCCAATGCAGAACAGTCTAGCTATTTCTTGGAAAGGCATTTTCAGTCTACTGAACACAAGCTGCCATATGGTTTTTGACAGTCCCTTTTGGCTGACTATAAACAAGGACTAAGAGCCAGTTCTTTTTAGTGCAGATTTTGTGCCAACATTCTGCTGGGGCCAAGGCAAAGCATGGTCTACACGCCACTACAACACCCATCCCTTGCTGTCATCACAGGCCCCAGTGTACCTCTGTTGAGAAGCTGGGCTGATCTCTGAGGGTTGCCAGATGACCGTGGGCAAGGCCTGAGCAAAGTGCACCACATGCTGCCCTGTGCCAGATCCCAGTTCAAGCCCAAAAGCTGAGCTTGTATCATCCACATAGTCAGCCAGCACCTCGAGGATGGTTTCCTTGTTTCTCTCAGCCATCGGTGAAACTAGCATCTTTTCTGTTGATAGGCTTTGGTCTCTTCTCCCAGGATTTCTGTTTGCTTTCTGATATCTCCAGCCCTACAATGATGCCTTAAGCTAGATTTATTAAAGCAAAGGAGATTACACTAAGATGCACTTGGCTACAGCAGGAAAGGCACGTGTTGCCCTTGCACCTGCAGCCCAGACAGTCCAGCTGCAAGATTCAACACAATGTTTTCTCTGGGATATTTTGTACAGACCTCTGAGCTGCGTGTCTGCTTCATACACCTGATCTATTCTACAAAGTAGGCTGATCAAATACTCATCATACTGCAATAAGATGGTTGCCTTTTAAGGGGCCACAGAATCCTGTTGTTTTTATTCAGAAACATGTTGCCTTTGGGATCTTGTTTCTGTTGGATTTTTTGTTAGATTTTATTTATATGCAAATGAAAATACAGTAATACATAACTTTAACAGCATTATTATACAAGATCACTTTTGTCTAGGAGTTTGTTTTGTGGGCTATTAAGATCAGTGCCAGCTATCGGTACTAGGCTGGCTGCAATACTCCTGAATCAAGAATGTGTTCTAAATCAACAGTGCCGAGACTTGCGACCATCACTCACTGTATAAGAGGTCAAGAAATGGAACTGCTGAAACTAAAAAGTACAACTTCATTTTATTGTGAAGGATCACATTAATACATGCTTGTCTAAAGAAAGGTTTTAGCAGGCATTGAAAAACAATACAAAAAGGCACCTTGTTGATAATACTGAAAAAGCCTTCAGGGGGTAGGATAAACTCTGCTGTGGGGCTTCTGGTGCGCAGCATTCTTTGGGAGCTTTCCCCACCGAGTTCTTCACTTGTGGTGTCTGGTGGGCAAGTCTGTTTCTAAAAACTTTCAGTTCTTATCGGCATTGGCTAAAATCAAACTAATGCAAATCCTTGTCTCTGCATCTCTCCCACACAAAAAGCCCTTTGTTTCAAGAAGGCAGACTGGGTGAAACACAAAGCTAATTCTGGATCCAAGCCAAGTTAGACTGTACATCTTTGTGTTCTGTAAATATCCAGCACGCTGGTATATATCAAATTACAAAAAATTAGTCAGGACTAATTCTGTACATCACCAAAATCTTTTTGGAAATTATTGTTTACTCAGGAGTAGGTCCCACTGAATCCAATAGGGCTTGCTCCCAAGTGTTTCAAGGCTGCAGCCTTAGCTTAATTATCAGCTTTCTAAACAAACCCTGTGATTTGCTAGGCCGAATTTTAATTGTCAGCAGCCCCAGCGCCGTGCTGTTAGTATGTGCACTTGGCAATATCAAATTATGCCTTCCCAGCTTTTGAATCCCACCGGTCTCCTTGCTAAACGAATCAAGCAACCACCTCTGAAGAGCTCAGTGGCACGTTTCGGGAACACCATTTTACACCCATTTTACAGTTTACACCGTCTCCATTCCACAGGCTCCAAACGCTCCTTCCTCTTCCCGCGCAAAGAAAACACCCTCCCAAATCCCGCGCGACTTCCGCCGTTGCTAACAAACGCGTCGGCCGCCGCCGCCGAGCGCAGCAACGCCTGCCATAGAGTCTTCATCCCTAGCGCGGCATTGTGTAAGGCTGGGAAGCGGCCCGAACGTCACCTCCGTCAACCACGGAGATGCACGGCGGGCCGCCTAGAGCGCCGTCGATCGAACTCGGCCGCGATAGGTGCACCCCGCTGGATCAGAGAGAAGGAGCGGGCAGAGCGTTCCCTCGGCGTCCTCTGCCGCTCGCACGCCGGAGACAGAGGAGAGCGCCGGTGTGTCTCCGTCCTGCCCGCCTCCTGGAGCTGCCGCCATGGCCATGTTGCCCGCGGGCCGGCTCGGTACCGCTATCCGCCTGCTGCTGCGGTATGCAAGAGGCGGGAGGTGGGCTGGGCGGTTCTTCGGGGCGCCGAGGGGCCCGAAAGAGGTCGAGGTTAGGCGAGTTCACGTGCCAAACTCCCAGCGGAATCCCGCCTTTCCCGCGTGAGGGATGAGGCGCCCACGCGCGCTTTTTCCGCCGTGAAATGTTCAAAGCTGCTTCGGGTGCTTCCCGTTTGGTGGTGCCCGCAACAGCTCTGAAAGGTGGGCCGCCCTCGCTATCCCCAAATCACCATCGAGGGCGCAAAGGTGGTGGTGGCAAGTTCGCCAAAGGCCGACCTGCTGGTTTTTATGGCTGAGGCGAGACTTAAAACCAGAAACTTCCTGCTTCCTGGCTCCTGCTTTTAGTCAGTAGGCTAGGAGTGGGTAGGAGCTTAAAACTGAAGGAAGGAAGGGGTTCCCAAGGGTCATCTAGTCCAACCCCCTGCAACACCAAGAGAAGGTCAACCACTGGGCAGTTTCAGCTGGACAACCTAGTGCTATCTCTGCAGGTGTCCCCCTCCCCTTGTTCTCATTATCCAGTTTCCAGTCACAAACAGCAAGTTTGAGAAATAGTCCGTGTAGAACCGGAAGACAGAAGCTGTGAATTGTCTGGACTATTTTTGACAAAAAAATAGTAGATTAGCTGGCTCTTGATTTGTTCCAAGGTAATTTTTATGTTTATAAGTAAGAAGGTACATTTGAGGTTACTTAAGCCCTACTAAGATATGAATATACATTCTTGCTTTGTGGAGCAGAGGACTTCCTTTTTGAAAATTAGAGTAGACCATGCAAGATTGAAGTCAGTCCACCCTGCACTTCACCTGCTCTGTTGACAACTATCTGCTCTGAGTTATCCCACTGTGGAGCTCACAGTGCGAAAACAAATTTCTCTATACCTCACGTTAGAAAACACTTCAAGCTTTTAAAAATGCCTTTTAGTAATATGGTCATCTCCTTAAATTTGTTTTTAAAATTACAGTTTTGTCGCTGCTGAGAGGTGCTGCTTCTCCCTCCCCTTTTCCACAGCACCTACACCAATCCATGTTTCTATCACCCTTTCTTCTCACTTGGGTGGCCTTGCTGTTTCTCCTGAAGCACATCTGTTCTCATTCTTTCATTCATTTGCTGCTTGCACAAGTCTTTATGTTGTGAACCATGAAGTGCTGACAAACTCTTTGTTGGTTTTTCTACAGGCAGCATCAGCCACGAGCATGTGCTGTTAGGATGCTGAAGACTACCAGCTCACAGCGAAGTGAAGCCTTGGCAACTCCGCCTCTTGATAATGTTCCTAAGGAGTACTCACCCAAGATTCAGCAGCTAGTTCAAGACATTGCCAGCCTCACCCTACTGGAGATTTCTGACCTCAATGAACTGCTGAAGGTGCCACTGTTTGCATGGGAAGCAGGGTGATTGCTGTACTAGGGAAAGATGGGGCAGCAGACAGCTCATTGTTGGTCGTGTCTTTCTCTTTTTCTGTAACAGTGGGATGGAGTGCTTTGGAACTCCTTCCCCAACTTCTGTGATGCATATGATATATAAGAAGGATTAATATTTCTCTAACACGGTCTTTTTCTTCAGAAAACCCTCAAGATCCAAGATATGGGACTCATGCCAATGGCTGGGATGATGCCACCAGCACAAGCAGCAACTCCAGTAAGGGATCGATCGTTTAACTTGTTGTTTATTTGGGCTGAGTAGCAGCTGTAGCTGGGCAAATGTCTGAATGGAAAACTTCAGCAGCCCTACAAATGAGCATTCTGTTGAGAGAGTTGTGTGTGAAGGCACCAAAATATTACATAACAGGCATGTTGATTGCTTGAGGCTGTTGGACTAAGCATGCAGCCAGCCTGTTGTTGCCCTGCATTTAACAGTGGCTTTTGAAGCAGAAAGAGAAGCAGTTCTGCTGCAGTGTCATGGAAAAGGTTGTTTCAGTGTTGCTAACTCGTCAGATGACATTTTCCTGGATGTTACTGGTGTATAACAAACTCAGCAACTGGAGATGGGAATGCAGGGGTGAGAAAAGTTCTCTGCTAATAGGGGTTGTGGTTGTGCTTGGTATCACAATCATCTTGCCACATTTATTTATTTATATTCCCTGTCTTATGAACTGTTAATAAATAAGATATTCAGAACCAAAATACCATTTACTGTATATAAAAGCCACACAAAGCCATTAACCTATCTAAAGAGTAAATAGCACTAACACAGTGCAGTGGGCCTGCCACTTATTTGAGGTTCAGTTCCAGGGGTCCATGTGTAAAGGCAAAATCATGAATAGTCTGCCCATGAAAAAGAGGGTGCCATTGCATCACATATTTTCAGGCCACTGCAACAATTTAAATCGAACACATGATGTGTTGGGCCTGCAATAATCAAGGATAACCCTGTCATTATTGTGGACATCACAAAGACCTGAGCTGCAGGTGATATGGAAGCCTGGACATGGATGTTAAAACCCTTTACCTAAGATTGGGCAGATAGTTGTAATAACTCTTACCGCAGTTGACATCTCATGGCTGATACTACATCAAGAATCAAGTTGGGAGCTGTTGGATCAAAACAGGTCGGCTTGAATTACGCACTGAGTTCTTAGTTCTATATTCCTGGTCAGTAGCGTTCACTAGAATAAAATACTCAGTGGTAGATGTTTTGTTGACAGTTGATTTGGCGTTAATACATTGCCCTTTGGCCCCTCACACACACACAAACAAATCCCACTGCAGCCAAGCAAAGGCAATCAACCACATCCTAGGCCACCCCAACCTCTCTCACCACCAAGGAAACATAACAAGCGAATAGAAAGAGAACCTATCCAAGTGACGCTGAAACAACCCTCTCCCCACATACACTGTCAAAAAACATAAACTTTACCATCCCACCCCCCTCCCATCCCCTCCCCCTTCCCAAGCCTATACTGCATATAACACCAATGTTTCATGACAAATGTAACTGATCTGTAGAAAACACAGCTTGAAGAAAGAGACAATGCATGTGCCTTTTATAAACGAGGAAAATCTTTAATAAAAATTGTTTTTAAAAAATAAGTTGCCCCTTGGGGCCACACCTTTCTGTGACCCATTCCCCTTATTAAGATTTTCTAAGTACCATGCAGGGATTTGCGTAAACTGCATGCAGGCACTTCTAAAGCTGCAGGCAAGTGCTCCTTAAATGTGAAGATTTCCCCATCCAAGTCTCCTTTCTCAAAGGAGGTTACTTATACAACATTTGTGATACTTCTCCCTTCCAGCCTTAGATCAGTGTTTGCCAACCTGGTGCCCTCCAGATGTCTTTGACTACAACTGCCATCTGGAGCTGTAGTCCAAAACATCTGGACAGCAGCAGGTTAGTGAAAGTTGCCTTACTGTATTACATTGGTTAAGATCTTGAGCATTTGTAGAGCAGATGAAATGTCCATTCGGCCCGCCACCTATTTCCCATTGTAGACAATCAGAAGTTTCTGGTCCATATGCTGGGCCTTTCAAGTCAATAACAATTTGCCTGCTATTACTTCCAGTAACTGATTAGATATGCTCATTGGGCCACTTCCAGTAATAAAAAGCTGGTGTTCAGTTAAGGCAAGGCTTTTGGGCTGACCTACTGTCTCTATTCCTTCATCATTAAAGGAGAACTAGCATAGATGGTGAGGTGTTTTAATCTTCTTTCTAGTTTACTGTTGATTTTGATCAACTCTTAAATGTTTTAACTACTTGCTTCTAACTTTTCATTGATGGTTTTCATTTCTTGTAAACCGCATAACGGTTTTGTTGCAGTCAAGTGCTATATACATTATGGTTAAATAAAAATAAAGATTCAGCAATGGTCTTGCAGCCCAACACAAGAATTTAGGGGAAATAATGAAGGAGTAGCTGGTGCAAGTTTTGTTAGATCTTCCCTCTGTATTTGGTACTTTGGTACTACCATTGGCTAATGAAACTTCAGGGATGTGAGGGTCAGGCTCCTGTTGCCAATTGTGAGTGGGTTTTTATCTTTTTTGCTAGGAAGCTGAAGAGGATTTTGTCCCCAAGAAGCCGGAGAAGATAAATTTTACAGTCAAGTTGACTGAATTGAATGCTGCAGATAAGGTGAAACTTATCAAGGAGGTGAAGAATTGTATGCAAGGCTTAAACCTTGTCCAGGTAAGCAGATGGTGCTCAAGGCTGACTTAACAGGTGAATGTGCTAAAGGCTTGAGGGAGGCAAGTTTCCTTTTACTTGTACCATACAGAACTTAATTATCAAGTAGCCCCATCTACTTGGGCTACTTTTGTGCATTTAATGGTGGTGCAAGTACCTCCTTGCTCTCTGCCTCTTGTCTGATATATTCACAAGAGGTCTGCAGTCAGTACTTAGGGCAAATGCACATTTTGCTTGACCTGTACTTTGATTGTATTGTGTACCAATTTATTCCCCTGGGTCCGGGAGCTTTTCTTTTTCTGTGGCTGTGCCTTCCGAAAATCTGATCCTACCTGCTGACTTGAAGCTCCATTAAGCAAAATCTCTCTTTGGATTTTCTGCGCATCCATCAAAAAAGATCTGATTCAGTGGGAAAGATCAAATTTTCACAAGGCACAGTTGCAGAACAATGAGGAAAGCCCTGGGACCTTTAATCAGTACACAGTAATCAGGGGAAATGAATCAGTACACAATACAGGTCAGGTGAAGAGTGGATGAGCCCTTGGTCATACCACTTGGGGGCAGCAAATTACCGTACTTTTCGCACCATAACAGTTTCCCCCCCCCCTAAAAGGTAAAGGGAAATGTGTCTGCGCGTTATGGAGCGAATGCAGGCAGGAGGAGCCGCTCTTGCTGGCTGTTCGGGAGGCAGCCTCTCTTCCTCTGCTTGGCTTGCTGAGAAGCCGGCAACAGCTGAGCAACAGCTGAGTGTCGGGAGACAGCCTCTCTTCCTCCTGTCTGCCTGCTCTATGGCTTTTTGGCGAGGTGGGAGAAGGGAGGCAGCTCAGAAGCCGGCAAGAGCTGCACGCAGCGTGTAAAAGCCAAGGTGGGGAAAGGGAGACAGCCTCTCTTTCTCCTGTCTGCCTGCTCTATGGCTTTTTGGCGAGGTGGGCGCTCGGAAGCCGGCAAGAGCTGCGCGCAGCGTGTAAAAGCCAAGGTGGGGAAAGGGAGACAGCCTCTCTTTCTCAGTGTCTGCCTGCTCTATGGCTCTCCCTTACACAAATGTAAGCGGCTCTTACTCTGCTTTCTTTACAATGAGCTGGAAGGAGGGACAAAGAGGGCATCCCCTTCCGTCCCTCCCCCAGCACCTCACCGGTAAATTCAAACAAAGCAGCTTACAAGGCTCGTGTCCCTGAGTCTCCTCCTCCTCTTTTTGCTCCGATTCGAGGCAAGGCAGCTGCACAAATGTGAGTTCCCCCTCTCTCTTCCCTCCCTCCCTCTTCCAACTTCAAAAAATATTGGGGGGACAGCCAGGTAAGCCCCACTCACATACCACAATGGGGGGTGGGGGATGACTCCCTCAAATATTTAATGGGGGGGGGTGAAGGCACCTAGGCCCATAGGAGTTGGCTGCTTTGCCTAGGACAAATGTGAGCTCTCCATCTCTCTTCCCTCCCTCCCTCCCTCTTCCAACTTCAATAAAATATTGGGGGGGGGGCAGGTACAGGTAAGCCCCATCTCACAGACTGCAATGATCTCAAGACAAAGTGCATGCACGCTGGTACCTTATATGAATGGCAATGCCCATCAGCATGGGGGGAGGATGACTCCCTCAAATATTTAATGGGGGGGTGAAGGCACCTAGGCCTATAGGAGTTGGCTGCTTTGCCTAGGACAAGTGTGAGCTCCCCCCCCCTCCTCTTCCTTCATCACTGTATTGGAGATACCATACATTACTGACAGTTCCTTCATTCACGTGGTTACAAAGCACGGATCCACATGGATCCTCAGGATTTTTGCACTGGGTCACCCCAAATTCACCATCAGATCATATAGCATGTCCATGGCTACAGCTTGCACCAAAAAAATCACGCACCCACTGTTGCCTAGGGCCGCAGTGGTGCAAAAACGTGGTTACAAAGCACGGATCCACATAGATCCTCAGGATTTTTGCATTGGGCTACCCCAAACTCACCGTCAGATCACATGTCTGTGGCTACAGCATGAACCACAAAAATCATACATCCACTGTTTCGTTTAGAATATTTTTTTTCTTGTTTTCCTCCTCTAAAAACTATGTGCGTGTTATGGTTGGGAGCGTGTTATAGAGCGAAAAATACGGTACAAAGAGATGAGCTGCCAAAGGAACGTTCACATGAGGAAAGTGAGGAGCTAATGCAGAGTTAGTGGAAGCGAATTTGCATCCTTTGAGATAGTACCAGCTAGTGTGGCAAGTCCCTTGCGAATCATTATGCTCCAAAGAGGATTCTTCTAAGCATTTGGACTCTGGTCAGAAATGGCTTACTGTTTCTTGCCAGGAACTTGGCCAGCTGAAAATTAATACTGCCGCTTCAGCCTAGGAAACGCTTCTGCTTGGCTCATCTTCTAGGCTGCGTGATCTGCCAAGTGGGGAGATAGGGGCGAAGTCACAGAGGGTCCCATACTAGTAGGAGCAGGCAGCAGCAGCTTCTTGGGTACAGTGTTATCCCTTTCCGTGGCTAACTGGAGTGGCTCTCTTATCTCTTGCAGGCGAAAAAGTTGGTAGAGTCTCTTCCTCAAGAGATCAAGGCACACGTCTCTAAAGAGGAAGCGGAGAAAATCAAAGCTGCTCTGGAGGCAGCAGGAGGGACTGTCGTTCTGGAGTAACGGTTGGCATCGGCAGCCAAAGGACTAAAGCAGAGCAGGGGAAAGTCCTGCGCTCTGTCACCCACCTGAAGCTTTTATTTGCCTGCTGACTGGTGGTGGTGGGGTGCTGTGCAGTTCCATGAAGCTGTGCCCCGCCTTGTTTTCTCTGCAATGTGGTTGTCCACTGAGATGGCCCAGTGTGGGATGAATGTCTTCGGCACAATGGGGGTCTGTTGTTTGTACCAACACTGCAAGGAACTGAATCTATAAAGAGTATACACGGGGGCAAATGCCTTTAGAACAAGTGTTGTGTGAGCAGACTTTCTTGCATACCAGTGTCCCTCCTCACCTGGAAGGGCTCCCTGGTTTGTGCGTTTTTGCACCAGATCCTGCTAGCAGCTCATCTTAGGGTCTCTTGGTGTTATTCAGGGCCACTCTCTTAGCTGCAGTTTCTAACATGACCCACAAGGACAGCCTTCCCAGTTGACTGGGAGGCTGTGGACTCTCCTTCCTTGGAGGTTTTTAAGCAGAGGTTGGATGGCCATCTGCCACGGATGCTTTAGTTGAGATTCCTGCATTGCAGGGGGTTAGGCTAGATGTCCCTCTGAGTCCCTTCAGACTCTTCAGTTCTTTGATACTGTGATGGGAATTGTAGCCCGGGTTGGGGAGAAGCATGTTGACGAAGCATGGTGATGGCTAGCCACTCAACATAGAAGTGTAGTGGTCCAGGGACCTGCCTTGCATTGCAGGCAGCTTTCCCCATCATGAGCTGTTCCTCCCCATGAAAGAGATTGAATGTGAAAAAGCCTGATCTCTTTTCTCCTCAGGATATTAACTTAAATGACAGGTTTTTCTGCACCAGGTAATCCTGGGCAGGGACGATGCATTGTGTAGGTCCGCACCATGCATAGATACCCTGAGTAATACTAGTTGCCCTGTTTCTTTCCACCTGTTTTCTGCACCAAGAACCTGAGCTCGTGGGAAAATCTCTCTGGCCATCTTCCAGAACTCCTGGCTGTTCTCTGTTACAAGTGGATCAGTTTTACACTCCTTCCCTCAACCCCATCGGATGTGATTTATAGGCAACTCGGCTTTTCTTACTGCCAGGCCCTCGCTGGCTTGTAGCTTCACCAAATGAAAGTTGGGCAGCTAAATCTATCCAAAGAGGAGCTCCTGTTTCAAGGGATGAGGGGAGTCAGTGCTTGGAAGAGACCGTTCTTGGAAGGAGTGGAGCACAAAGGGAAGGGCCTCTGGGACACAGTGAACCTCTTTCAGCCTGTTCCATGTTCTCTTCATAAATGACAGTGTGTTCCTTTTCGCTACACCGTTTTGAAGTGGCCAGAATTGATCTTCTCAGTTGGTTTTAGATAAGACACCCAGTGAAACAAGCTGGGTTATTAGTCCAAAGGCCATATTGTCACACCTTTCACCTTGACTTGTTCCTGAGTTCTATTTGGCAGGTGGGGGGGTATGGAAAGTAATGCCGTATTTGACCACTTTTGCTTTCTTGCCTTCCTCAGCCTCATAAAAGCTAGTTCGTTCCAAACAGTCTATCCTGGAAGTGGCCAATTGCATAGGCTTTTTGCTAAGAAGCATGGAGTTTGGTTTCTCTTTCTTTCTTGAATGTCTCTTATTAGGCATTTCCCATTAAATCAGTTCACTACAAAATGCCAAATATTCCCAGTGAAGAACTAGTTTAGGATATTTTTGTCCTATGCATCTCAGCGGTTGTGCACAGAACCTATGCTATGATGTAGTCCTCTGTGGATACAGCCATGCCCTCTTGCAAGAAACTCTACATACTAGGAAGCCCTGATTACTTTCTGCGGTCACATACATCACTTATAGGAGGCCGTGAGTGTGGAGGGAGGCAGCTGCATCCTCCAAAGTTGGCAGGTGTATTAATAGTGGGGAGAAAATATTAAAATGGCCAAAGCACTCCAAATTCCTCCCTTGTAACCATACTGTGTGTCTAAATGCCATTTTGTTTTAAACATAAATATGTGGTTTCCTGCTTCCTGTGTCCAGTGAAGTAAAGAACTCTATTGCATCGCCCTTGTTAGTACATCCATCAAGGTGTGTGCTCTTAAAGCAGTTTGCGGGGAGTGGAGTGGGAAGGGATGCTTTTGAAGAGAAGGTTGAACAATAAACAGTGTCCCTGGCCAGCTCAGAGAAGAGCATGATGCTAACATTCAACTTTGAATCAGCTTTGATTTCTGTTTGTTGTCTTTTTTTAAAAAAAATGCAACAAATAATACAAAATGAAGGAAATGTTTAGAAACATTTATTTGACCCTGCCCATGTATTTCCATGCTTTTGCACACTGGGGGCTAGAAACACACAAAATTAAATTTCCACAGTTTTCTACATCGCCTTCAGCTTCAGACATGTCTGAGATGCTGCATAGTGCAATTGTAGTCAGGCACATATTTAGGTGCTCCTTTCTACTAAAGGTGCTGTAGTGCCACTGTGGCAGTGGCTGCTATGGCAAGACTACTGTTTACAATCCTAAATACAAGAAGAGTTATAGAAACAAGATCCAGTAGCCTGTGGGTGTTTCACTTGCATCTCTGCCAACTGACACTAGCCATGCATGGTAGGCATGTCAACCTGCAGCAATGGTACAAATGTCACAGAACACCCCACTCCTGCCCCTCCCACATACAGGTCCTAGCTTCAATCTCTGGGATATCAGAAATACTGGAGAGCCACGGCCAGTCCAAACAAGACAGTACTGAACTGGATGGACTAATGTTCTGACTTCATGTAAGGTGGTTTCAGATGTTCTCTCTACATGCAACAGACAAAACTATGAGGTAGCCAGCACTTCCACTGGAAGAGGTCAAGGCCCATCAACAACAAGTACTCCAACATACAAGCGCTCCCAAGGTTTTTCCTCCAAAGGAACTCAAATCCCCTGCCAGCCCAAACAGCCAGTATTAACAGCATGAAGGAACATCAGCAGCATTCAGGCTACCATTTAGACAAGGAAAGTGGGAGTGCCCTTCTGGTTGCCAGAGCCATCTGAATCCATGGCCCAGTACATAGCAGAAGGTCCATATATGGAATGTTAGGCCACAGGCTCCCCAAGAGAAGAGGTTGGCTAGGGTAAAGCAGCTGATAACATTCAGATCACAATACAGAATATGTTTGTGTTGGTTTCAAGGTGCAGTGGGAGAAGAGAAGTTTATTGCGAGAGGTGAGGGTAAGTGGATGGGGACAGAGAGTGTGGGCAAATAAACACTGCCAGGAAGCTTTCAAGAGGCAGGTCAACAAACTATAGTAGCTCAGGGAAAGTGTAAAGCAATGAGAAAAATGTTGACCCTCATCTCAGGCAAAGCCAGTAAATTTGATCCTCATCTCAGGCAAAGCCAGTGTCCACAGGGCTGGAAGAAAAGCGGCAGGATCTGATCCAAAGAGCTCTATAACTGGACCTGTGACTCCTTGTCTCCCAGAGGACTGGCCCACTGCATGCCTTTTTCCTACTCAACATGAACCCAGAAATCTAGGTCAGGGGTACCCAAAGTTGGACTACAACAACCATCATCCTTGGCCATGAGAGCACTACATTAGCCACTCCTGTTCTAGGTAAAGCCATTGCTCACTGCACCAGCATAGGATTAGCACATGAACGGGCCTGGATCCCAGCTATCACACTCCTAGCTGAGAAGATGAGAAACCAGCAGACTCTTGGGACAATATAGTGTGGTGCCCTATCAGATCACACGTAGTACAAGGGCTAATGGTCTCACTCTGACAACTGTGGGCCCCCACAAAGCCTACAAGTCTGCTTGGTTTCGCTAGACTGTTGTATCTTCAGTCTCTGTCGGTGCAAGGGAAATTAGGAACCATCTTATCGCTGGCCAGAAAGCACGTAGTTCAGGGATAGGAGGAGCATACTGTTTGCGTTTTGATGTGTTAAGAAAGTGAACACTGATAGAGAGCAGACTTCGAGCTAGAGCTGGCGCTGGTACAACAGTGTTTTGATAATTCAGGTGTTGGCTCAAGGTAAGTAATATTTTGTCAGAGCACACTTTGGTGCTAGTTAAGAATTATATGTTATATAAATTATTAATCAATCAATTTCCATCCTTCACCCTAAGGTCCAAATTATAAGGTCCACCATTTCCTGTTTAGGGCAGTGTGACTCACCAAGAATGGCAGTTCAGCCTAACAGTGGAGTTTGATCTCTTTGCTATCCTGGAGTTAGAGACAATATGCCAATCTCTAGGATCCTATTGCTTTTTGAGGACCAGTTTTTGCACACATGCAAGCCACTTGATAGCTTGCAGCCAAGAGTGGGAATAGACATTATGCTTGTGGGCTGAATGATGCTGTTCTGTGCCTTTAACAGTTCTTATCTTGTGCCATCATATTACAGTGAATATTTCTGCTCCATATGGTGGTGAGGATACCTAGTGTGATGGTTGCCCTTCACTGTGTATAGAATTTGCCAAGGGGATGCCATCTTCTGTGGCATTCAGCTCCCTGCAATCCTAAACCCATGTACTGGAGTAAACGTCAATAAACACAGTAGGACTTGCATCTGAGTAAATATCCATAGACCTGGTCTATGAATACAAGGACTGTCGCCAATAAAAGATGGTGTGATTGAGGTGATATGACACGGCTTTGAGATGCGGGCTTAATATTGTAAACAGGTTTTTCAGATATTGCAAACAGTCACTGTCAACAGTTTTTTCTTAACAAACATTCCCTGGAAAGGGTAAGTTCTTAAATGAGGGGGCAGGAGACATAAGGGCTGGTATTTTGATGCCAGCCATGTCTGTTACAAGGCTGCAGAAATATCCACCTGCGCAAGGAACACACACTTTCACAATAAACATTTCTCTCAGCACTCTGAAAGTCATATGTAGAACAAGAAACTACAATGGCGTTATGTACAATAAGTGTTTGGCTGATGTAACACAAGAACAAATCCAGGTTTGCTGCCAAATATACACTTGACAGGGAGTTGTTGTTGCCAGCTAGTGCACTCTTCTCCTTTTGCAATTGTGTTTGACCTATCTATTTGTTGTTGTTTAGTCATGTCCAACACTTCATGACCCCATGGACCAGAGCACGCCAGGCACTCCTGTCTTCCACTGCCTCCTGCAGTTTGGTCAGACTCATGTTCGTAGCTTCGAGAACACTGTCCAACCATCTCATCCTCTGTCGTCCCCTTCTCCTTGTGCCCTCCATCTTTCCCAGCATCAGGGTCTTTTCCAGGGAGTCTTCTCTTCTCATGAGGTGGCCAAAGTCTTGGAGCCTCAGCTTCAGGATCTGTCCTTCCAGTGAGCACTCAGGGCTGATTTCCTTCAGAATGGATAGGTTTGATCTTCTTGCAGTCCATGGGACTCTCAAGAGTCTCCTCCAGCACCATAATTCAAAAGCATCAATTCTTCAGCGATCAACCTTCTTTATGCTCCAGCTCTCACTTCCATACATCACTACTGGGAAAACCATAGCTTTAACTATACCAACCTTTGTCGGCAAGGTGATGTCTCTACTTTTTAAGATGCTGTCTAGGTTTGTCATTGCTTTTCTCCCAAGAAGCGGGCGTCTTTTAATTTCGTGGCTGCTGTCACCATCTGCAGTGACCATGGAACCCAAGAAAGTAAAATCTCTCACTGCCTCCATTTCTTCCCCTTTTATTTGCCAGGAGGCGATGGGACCAGTGGTTTTTTTTTTATGTTGAGCTTCAGACCATATTTCGCGCTCTCCTCTTTCACCCTCATTAAAAGGTTCTTTAATTCCTCCTCCCTATCTATACTGTACCACAAAACCCAAAAAAGGAGTGGGCGAGGGGGGGGGCCGAGGAACTGTGTGTGAATTTTCAACGAAGGAGTCAGCAGCAGCTTGGCTGCTCGATTTAAACAGAGCCGGGATTTCCTTCCAGATTAGCCATGATCTTGGCGGGCAGCGGAGATCAGCGGCGCCCGACGCTGCAGAATCCGTCGTCGGAAGGTGATTGTCCAGAAGCACGGAATGCGCGGGGGCGGACAAAGACGGGGGCTCCGCCTGAGCGGAGAAAGGCTGCGTACCCTCTCCCGGTTACTCTCCCTCCCCGGTACACCCAGCCGGGCCTCCACGTTGCTCTTTTAAGGCGTCCCTCCCATGGCGGGCGTTGCCCCTTTAAGGCCTCGTCGGTTCAGTGCAGGGAGCGCCGGCGGTGAGCAGGAGGAGGCGGCGGCCGGGCTTCCCGGATCCGTGCAGCGGGGAGGTGAGGAGCAGCAGCAGCCACGCAGAGCCGGCGGCGCGATGGTGGAGAAACGCGTGTCCCGCTGGTACTTCGGAGGCCTGGCCTCGTGCGGGGCAGCCTGCTGCACCCACCCGCTAGACCTGCTCAAGGTGCGTCTTGCGTTAGAGGGGGAGAGAAACCCGCCAGGAAAGAAGACGGGGCACCCCCTTCCCCGGCGACGGATGGGGGGACCTGGCCCCTAAAATCCCTCTCCGGCCCTCTGCCTCCCGTCTTCCCCCTGGGCTCCCCTGCGCTGATCTCTGCTGGCCCCATCCCTACTGTTTGTCTCTCGCCGCCCCCTCCGCTTCAATATTGCCGCGTGTTTCCTTTGCAGCTTGGGAAATCCTTGCGCCGCTTCCTTTCCCTGCTTGGCTGCAGGCAAAGGTGGCTGAACAGCAAAGTGCTCCAAGGAGAGGTTCTTCACCTCTAACCTACCATTTACGTCTAAGGCAGCGCGAGCGACGGCAAGGCGAGGAGACACTTCCTTAGCCCACCCCCACTCTGGGTTGGAGGCTATAGGGGGTTGACAGTGGCGTGGCATTTCCCTTTTCTCCTCTCCCCCCCACCCCTTACAATGATTTCTATCTGCCATTTTGGCTCCGTTGATAACTAGGAAGTTGGAACTGCCTGGGCACCACCACCACCACCGTGGTGCACAGATGTACCCCGTTTCCCAGGCAAGAGACGTGGCCTGCGGTTGGTATTCTGGCCCTGGCTGGCACCCCTTGGTGTCTCGTTTCCTGGGCACAGCAGACTGGCATCTGCTGCCGCTGTGTGCCCTGTAGTGGCTCCCTCTGGCCAGACGGTGTTGGCTGCCTTCCAGGAAGCAGTGCCTAAGGAGCTAACTGAAGGCAACAGTCCTGAGTCTGTTCAGATTGATTGATTGATTGATTTATTGATTAAATTTGTATTCAGCTGAAGATCACAGGGCAAGTTCGAAACATAAAAATACAAAAACGAGAACAGACACCTCCCCCTCATTTCCAGTTCATTCTATGTAAGGTAAAGGTAAAGGACCCCTGGACAGTTAACTCCATTATGTGTAGTATAATTTGACCAGCTAGCATTCTCCACTACGAATGAGAGAGCACAGATCAAGGCATAATTATCATCACAGTAGCTGGGCCCCTGCTCTGTTAAATATTACTGTACTGTACTTGTAAAACAGGTATAGCCTGTCTAGTTTCTAGCTTCTACTGTGTGTCAAGTGATACAGAATTTGTGCAGCATTTTCTTGGTTTGAGAGACTGAGGCCTAATTGTGTTGGTTTGGAAGTGAGGACTTCCAAGATAACAGCTTGAATTCAGTGGCAGTATCTCCTGGTATGAATGGAGGCCTGCAAAAAACAAAGAGGCCCCATTCAGCCACGATTCTGCACTTCTGGCATTGTGCAGACCCCTCACAAGTGGCCAGATACCGTAGTTTCTGCCTTGAAAGGCAAGCACACAGAGGGAAAGTGGCATGTCCAAGGTCAGTGGGGCCATTAAGAATTTTTCTTAATGATCTCTGGCATGCAGCCCTGATCAGCAGATGCAGTGTTTTCCCGTACTCTGTTGAATGGGTACAGATAAATTATTTTCTTTTGCCTTGTAATCTTTATTGCTGTTATTTCTCAGTTAGTCGTCATAGTGGGCGTTCTTAAGTTTTTTTGTTTTCTGTTTTAAAAACAGAATCCAAGGTTCCTCAAATGTACGCGAAACACATTCGTCCTTGACATGGGGCAAGCCAATCAGAAAGGAAGAAAGAGGGAGGCCAAAACATGGGGAAGAATTCAAATGTCGCACTAAAACAAACATTCTGGCAAGGCAAGCATTTCTGTTTGCTCAAGGGAACAGTCCTCCCTTTCCTCCCCCATGTGGTGTTCTAAGGGTTCTCCTGATTCCTCCCTACAAGCCAATTTGGGGAACGTGGGGTGAGGAGAGGGGAGAAAGCCCTATTGCACTAGTAGCAGTCCTCGTGTGGGCTTCTTCGAGCTGTGCCAGTTAGTCACATCTGTCCTATAATCCAGGAAGAGACCAGTGTCAACAGGCCTCTCCTGGCTGCTCTCTAGATCTCCACACAGAAGCCTGCTTGGGATTTTAATGATAACTTTTCTAAGCCCTTTTATTACCCAACTGTCCCGCCTTTCTTTTGTGTGTACCTAGACAAGATCAGCCAACTGCCTTTCTCTGTCTACTCTAGGGCCTATTTCTCAGGGGTAATCTGTCAGTGGCCACAACATTGGTGATAAGTGAGGCTACATCCTGTTTCCACCTTCCTTTCTGCCTGGCCCAGCCCCTGCCCCTTTCCCCATCTCTTTGTCACCTGCATGAACTTAGGCCAAAAGTTGCATGCAGTCTAAAAGTGGTCTCTGAGGCGTTGCTCATCATGGCAGTAAAGTGTCCCCAGCTTTGGTCCTTGCTCTTCAAAGTCAAATGTCAAAGACTGCATACACAACATACATCTGAAACACACTCACACACCTTAGAGAATCCTGGGAACCCTAGTTTACTCCCTCGCAGACCTACAGTTCTCAGCACCCTTATCAAACTGCAATTCCCAGGATTCTGTGGGGGTGGGAATGTATGGTGTGTACATGGCCCAAGTCTGCCCCACAGGCTGCTTTAAAGCTGACAGAAAGGGGATGGACTTGTCAAACTCAATAAACTTGAAAGATAGCTTTCTTAGGAGGGGAGTTTGTGGGGCTACGAAGTTTTTCTGCCCAGCCACTGACAAGTTACCAGGCAAGGCCTGTTCTGAGATTCTCACCCACTCCACCCGCCTCTCCCTGAGCATTCTGCATACTTAGCCCTGGTCCCTAATGGGGTGGGAACATTCTTTTCCCTTGTTATGGTCTGGCAGGGGCACACTAATGCCAGCATGAAGCTGCTAACCCTGGAGATTCCTGCAGATTTGAGCCTCCATCGTTTGCTTTCCCTGTGTCACTGCTGGGCCTGCCAGCTGCTTGATGAGCACATTCCAGCTTCATCCTTCACAATGGGATCTTTGAGCTGCCACTGGCTGCCTGGGAACACTGCCCATCTGAGCTGCTGTCCACCGCTTCACTGCCCTCTCCTGGCTACTGGTACTTCTGCAGCCTCAGCTGATGTGTGATTCCACCGGGGGCTGCTTCAGTCCACTTGCTTTTTAAAAGGGTGGGTCTTACCAAAAATGGCGAAGCTGTGGGTCTTGTTGTTGTTGAACTCTAACCCCTGCTCCTAGAAGGCTCTTGGATTGATTGATTGATTGATTTTATTTAAATTAAATTTATTTAAATTTATATATTTATATAAAATATATTTTATTTTATTTATTGCTTTTCTCCCAAAAACTCAAGTACATGGTTTCCCTGCTCATTTAATCCCCAGGACAACCCTGTGAGGTAGTGCCTGGCTCTGCGGCCAAGTGAGGATTTGAACCCTGGTCTCCCAGCTGCTAATCCAACACTCTAACCAATATAGAATCACTATAGAGTTGGAAGGGACCACAAGAGTCACCTTGTCCAATCCCTTGCAATGCAGGGATATTTCGCCCAATGTGGGGCTAGAACCCACAACCCGGAGATTTAAGAGTCTCATGCTCTACCAACTAAGCTATCCCCAGCTGCCTATAAAACATTGGTACATTTGCATTCAAGAACCTCCAGTCAGATAATTGCTTGGACTCCTTGTTCCTTACAGTAATATCATGCAGGATGGGAGAAGGCCAGTGTCGAGAAGTGCAAGTGTTTTGTACTATTTCATTTCTGGGTCCAGTTCAGAACTTATGTAGGCTACATTCTCTTGTTGCTTGAATTGACCTCTCCCCTTCTTCAGGATAAGGGCTGGTTGGCCAATGGCCCTGCCAAGGTTTTTTTGATTTTTATCAACGTGGCAGCCTTTCACCTAAATTCTCTCCAAGTTGGCTGTACAGTACTATAAACACGAGCTGCTCCACTGCGAGGTCAGGGTGCTTGCAGGTGGGATGGTAATCTGGGAAACCAATGTTGACCTGCATTTCTAAACTACAGAAGCAGATGGGTCAGCAATCGTCTGTGGATGCAGGCACCAGACTGTCCAGGGAAGCCCCTTGCCATGGCTGGAACAAGTGCCTTGCGGCTGTGATTGCAAAAACATCCAAAATTAATAGCACCCATTAGGTTATGGGGTGAAGAATGCAGGAATCTTCTTACAGCTCAGTGGGGGGAATAATATCTGGGAGAAATTGGGGGAGGTAGCTGGGAGGTAAGACTTGTCTTTCTGGAAGGAGTGGGTTTTGTTGGGCAAGCCACATGTCCTGATGGAGGGGAAAGGGTTTTGTAAAAGCAAGGAAACCAGAAGTCAGGAATCCTTTTCAAATTTTATGGGGGAGAGTGGAGCAGGATAGCAAAATATAAATTCTTATGCAAAGGGATTGTCTCTAGGGGGAAAACATCAGTCATGGCTTTAAAAATAGAGAGAATCTCTCCTTAAGCTCTGGTGGGCAGTATTCTTGGAGTAGAAGATTCAAAGTGGATGTTTACAATGAATTCCTGAGATCTTGTTGACGTGGAGTTGCAGTTTCATTTGTTTGCTGTATCAGAGGTGCATGGGCCATGGCTGCTTAATCTTTTCCTTGCCCTGGCCCCCCTGGAATATCCCTCGGAGAACAAAGAGCCTGGCAAATCCAGCCTGACCTGTTTGCTACCTGCTTTCCTTGCCTCTAGGTCCACCTGCAAACCCAGCAGGAAGTGAAGATGCGCATGACGGGCATGGCCTTGCGTGTGATTCGCAACGATGGCTTCCTGGCCCTCTACAGTGGGCTTAGTGCCTCCCTCTGCCGGCAGGTGAGTTGTTGGACCGCTGCAACGATTGCTTTACGCCTGTCTGTTCAGTCCTGCTCCTTTCGTCTGGCTTCCCATGCCAGCTTTTTGGTTCCGTCACGCTACCCGTGAGAGTTCTGCAGCTTCTTCCAGCACCCTTCAAAGCGTATTCCACAGATTTAACACTGAGACTGTGTTTGGCTTCACGGACAGAGCTTTGTAAATTAGGTCGACTTGCAGTCTCTGAAACTGAGAGGCCATTTGGTCACAGTTAACGGCAAAAATCCTGCAGAATATTGTCAATAGAATATAAGGATCCAATAGCCCCTGCCATCTGAGAAGGTCAAGCAGGTTTTTAGACTAGGAATTTCTGAAATGAGGCATGTGCTTCTAAGCTATGTCCTCCCCAAGACTTTGATGAGTCAGGCATCTTGTGCAGATGAGGAGAAGCTGAGAAAAGCGACAGCTTCTTGAGTTGTATCCCTCTTCCTTCTTAATATCTTGTTTATTAGCAGCACACTGACAGTCACAATGGCTCCCTCCACTCCCGGCACACTGTTGCTTCTCCCACCACTCTGCAAGGGAATTCTCAATCCTTGCAAGTGGCTCTGTAATAAGGTTACATTGATTTCTGCAGTCACCATAAGCCCTGCTTGAAAATCATTCTGCGTGCAGAATCTATGATTCCTGAATAGTTGGGTGTTAGGGTTGGCCTCTGCTATGGCAAGCAGGGTTCGGGGAAGAAGAGGGCTTCACTTGGGGTGGCACCTCTTGCATATATGGTGCCTGTTGATTGGCGAAAAGGACACTGCTGCCATGGCTCTTAAGAGCACAAGCTCCATAATGCCAAGGCTGTGGCCATGCCAGCGCAGGGGCTGCGCGTTGCCAAGCTGGTGCCGTGGCTGAACGGTGATTCTGATGAGCGATTGCCCCGTGCTGGGCAGGACCAGGGCCTGAGAGCTGCTGCCAACCTGCTCTGACTCTTTCTGCTTCTCCAGATGACGTACTCCCTCACCCGCTTTGCCATCTATGAGACTGTGCGGGACCACTTGAGCCAGGGTGCCCAGGGGCCAATGCCCTTCTACCAGAAGGTGCTGCTAGGTGCAGTAGGAGGTGAGCTGGGGCTTGGCAAGCGCAGGATGACGGGCCACGCCAGTGCAGGCTGCACAGTCCCCTTTCACCTGCTGTTCTCTGGTTGCAGGTTTCACTGGTGGGTTCGTGGGGACCCCAGCGGACATGGTGAATGTCAGGTCAGTGGTCTCCTTCCCCTTTCCCTATGGCTGTGCTTCAACCTTTCCCAGTTCAGCTCCCCGTGACCTGTTCACTTGACTCTTTACACCCCTACTGAACTCGGGGGCATTCCATGGGGCTGGATAAGCCCACACAAGGACTTTCGCCAGTTCAGTGGTGTTTTCCCTCTTCGTGCCCCCTTAAATTGGCTCGGGTGGGCAGAGGGGTTTGGAGAGTCCCTGCAGCAGCATGCGGGGGGAGGAGAGGGCTGATCATTTCACCATCAGAAATGCTTCTGCTGACAGAGAAATCTGCTTAGTGCTAGCTGGATAGCTCAGTGGGTTACAGCATGGTGCTGAAAATGCCAAGGCTGCAGGTTTGATCCCAGCTGCATATTCCTGTATTGCAGGGGGCTGCATTAGATGATCCGTGGGGTTCCTTCCAACTCGATAATGATGATGATGTACTATTTATACCCCTCCCATCTGGCTGGGTTCACCAAGCCACTCTGGGTGGCTCCCAACAGAATATTAAAAACACCAAACATTAAAAACTTCCCTTCAGATGTCTTCTAAAAGTCAGATAGTTGGTCATTTCCTTGACATCTGATGGGAGGGCATTCCACAGGGCGGACGCCACTACTGAGAAGGCCCTCTGCCTGGTTCGCTGTAACCTCACTTCTCGCAGGGAGGGAACCGCCAAAAGGCCCTCGGCGCTGGATCTCAGTGTCTGGGCTGAACGATGGGGTGGAGATGCTCCTTCAGGTATATGATCACAAAATTCTGAACAGCTACACAGAATTTAGCCCATTGTCTCTGTGGTTCGCCTTGCTCTGGGGCAAACTCAGCATCCTATCGTGGTGGGGGTGGGGGGGTGTGATTTGGGAAAGGCTTTTGTCTCCCTGCCCTCATGAAAGTGTCCTTAACGCTGTGATGCTTTTCCCTCCACAGGATGCAGAATGACATGAAGCAGCCGGTGCATCTGCGGCGCAAGTGAGTGTCCAGATTGCAAAGGGGGGGGGGGTTGTACAGGAGATGCACAAGTGAGGGAGAGGCAAATAATAGCATTAAGGAGGCGGACCCTGTGAAAGCCTTTATCCCTCCGAAAAGGGTTGTATTGAAGCTGCATGGCCACAGAGGGGCAGCATGGATCCTCAAATTCCGATTGTTTGAAGCTCAAAGACACCTTTCTGAATCAGGACAGCACCCCCTGGCGACCAAAGCCCAGGGTTCTATAAGTCCCTACTAGATCTGGAAGAGTCTATAGTTGCAGCCTTCTGTCTGGTGTGGCCAGCAGAAGTAGCAGCTGCAGCCAGATGGGCTTAGGTGTCTAATATGGTCTCTCTTTGCTTTCTAGCTACTCACATGCTCTGGATGGGTTGTATCGGGTGCTTCGTGAAGGTAAGGATTTGGTCAGCGCGCAGTGTGGCTAGTTTGAGCTTCTGAGAGGCCACAGGGAGCTCACCCTGAATGAAAGAAATTGGCCTTGGGGAGAATCTGCTGCAGCCTCTGCCCCCTTTTCTATACGGAAGTGGGAGCTGTTAGGTCACAGGCCAGTCCCGGTTTCAGGAAGCTGGCAAAACCAGTGCCAGGAGAAGGGGCAACACCATCCAAGGCAAACTACCTGGAAGTAAAGCTGGTGGCAGGATGAGAGCCTGTGAAAGATGCAGGTACAGCCTTTGTTTAGTGGCTCTTTGGGATCAGTGATGGGAGCCACTTGCAAGCTCCTCTTGAGTCTGGCAGCCGCTGAACGTTTGGAAGGGAGAGGGGTGAGTAAGCTGATGGGAAGTGCAGAGGAATATGGTGACCTGGAGTTCACACGGGTAGAATTCAGAGTTGACCACATACTTGGCTTCTAGAGCGTCACAGAGAACAAGCATATGGGGCCCAGGGAAAAGGGAGAGAGGAGACTAAAAGGGTTGTCCCTTCGTGTGTGTTAGAGGGGGGCAATGGGGGGAGAGGCAGATTGGCAAGTGGAGAAAATAAGACCCATCCCTCCTGCCTTTAAAGTCCAGTGGAAGGATGAGGAATGGTAGCTTCCTGCTCCATGTTGCTCTGGAAATTGAGGAGAAAAGGCAAGGAGCAGAGTCTACAAGTCATGCAGCCTTCATTGGTTCAGATCCTCTGTGGTTTGCCCCCAGGCAAGTGCTCATAGATTGGCAGCTGGACTGGGTTTCAAAAAGTGAAACTGTGCAAGAGCAGAGAGACCCAGTCTGAGCAACTGCCCCTGTCCTCTGTCCCTGATTAGTTTGAGCAGTGTTCTCTCTTCCACAGGCATCTAATTGGAGATCTTATCTTCTCTGATGCTTTGATTTCTAACCACAGATTTATATTTTAATCTTCCAACCACAGATATTTTATTGTGATGGGGCATCAGTATCTCTGCCCTATCAGGGCTTCTGATCGTCTGGCTTTGGCTAAATGAGGAGCTATTTCATAACCTTTTAAAACCAACCTGTGCTAGAATACAGTGAAGTTTTTTATGGATTGGCTCTGCTTTCTAAGCACCTAGTAGATTATAACATCATTCCTGTATCTTTGGGAGCAATAGAGAATATCTATTCCTGTGCAGTGTCTTAGGGGCTGGGAGGCTGTGGTTTCTGAAAAGTTGACGAGCAGAAAAGCACTGCTGTTTGTAGACTGTGCAACCTAGTGTATACCCCCATGCCTTGAATCCCTTTTGTCTTTGCAGAGGGTGTGAAGAAATTGTTTTCGGGAGCTTCAATGGCAGCAAGTCGAGGGGCCCTGGTTACTGTTGGACAGGTAGTGATACAAAAAAGATCCATAGTTGCTTATGGCTGTGCACCTAAATCCAGCCTACATGTGTGCATATTCAGCTAGGCATATACCCACCACAATGCACACCAAGGCCATATCTATATGCCCACTTTTCACCCCAGGCATGAAATCGATTGACATGTTCTCTAGCCACCTGGGGAGGGAAAATAGGATTTAGTAGAAATCCTGCCCTGTTACAGTCAGATGTAATGGAAGAGACACCCGCTCTGCAGTTGATGCGAGGTAAGATTTCTAGTCCAGGCATAACTTCCCCACAAGAGCCAGTCTTCCCATTGGGAGGCTATAGGCAGCTGCGTTCAGACAGCAGGATGCAGAAGGCAGCATGTATTTGCAAAACCTGCAGACAGCACTAATAGCTTTTGACTCAAAATGTTAAAATGTTTGAAGGCTTCTCTTAGTCTCTGGGCCCAAGGTTAACAGGTTAGTTTGTAGGTTCCTTCGTACTGTCTCTCCTGTCTCTGGGGCTGCAAGGGGGTGGGGGTGAGAGGAGAGGTCAGGCTCTGTAGCAATTGTTTTCTCAAGGTGAGAGATTTGTGCAAAAGGGTGTAAAGGCACAAGTGACCCAGTGTAGGCTGGAGAATGAGATCCTATATTTCCCAGTCCACCTGTGTCCTCAGCATATTGGCTTAGGGCTTTTAAAGATGGGTTAGGCCAGGGGTGGGGAACCTGCAGCCCTCCAGATGCTATTGGACTCTCATCACTCCCAGCCAGCAAAGATAATAACAAGGGTTGGTAGTCTAGAGAGCCCCAAGTTTCCCCGGATTAGACGTACAACTTCCTTGTCTCCCTGGCAGTACTGATGAGACAGGAGATTTGTCTGAGAGGGCTGAGGCTTAGTCACACTTTTGCCACTTGTCCTCCTGATACACTGCAGGGGCTGGTGTCGCTGTCTTGCCTGATCCCTTGTGGTTCAACAGAGAATGGACACTCTGTTTCAGGGCCAGTCTCTCTGCTTGCTCATGAGTGCTGGGAGATTTGGGGCCAGTCTCACATCTTTCTGCTTCTCTGCAGCTCTCCTGCTACGACCAGGCTAAGCAGTTGGTTCTTGGGACCGGTTTCCTCTCCGACAATATTCTCACCCATTTCTTGGCCAGCTTTATTGCTGTAAGTGGATACCTGGGTGTGGGTGCAAAGTCAAGGATTTTATTTTGTTTGTGTGTTTGTATTCATTGGGGTTAAAGCCATGATGCTTGTTCCACCTTCTTGGGAGATGGAGGTCCAAAGTCGAAGTCCATGGAGCTACCAAGAATGGATTGTTATGAAGGTCCTAGTCCTTCCCTGCAAAGATAGCATTTCAAACCGAGAAAGCTCATCATTTAAAGTTGGGTTGTCTGGCAATTGAGCCATAAGAGTTATCTCTTATGTTAACCAGACCTGCACAAGTGGTAATGCTCCAAGATAAACACAATGTTTGACCTGCCTGAGATTGTAAAAATATGGGGGAGGTTGGTAGGTGGTGAAGTATCTACCATACTTGACTGGGGCTTGTTTTGGGCTTGGTGGGGACCATACACTGTTTAAGCCTGTACTAGGCTCATGACTGCTTTGTAGCTCCTTTGTAAAGCTGTTACATTACTGAGCATCTGCTTGGACCCAGTAGTTAGTCTACTGGGTGCTGTTTGGAATGAATAAGACCATGAGCCTCTGGATTGAGGACTAATGGAGAGAGCAAGGTTTGACAAAGGGGAAAAGGTAAAAGGGAAGGTAGGGCTAATAGCAGGCACTGCAGTGTAGAAGAGGCTGTTGTGATTCTGAAACGGTTTTGCCCAAGAAGTTGGTTTTATAGAAGGCTTTGAAAGGTTGGTGAGAAAGAGAATTAGCTGGATAGAGGGATGGGGTTCTTTAAGGTCTGGGGCACTTCAGGGAACTATATATTCCAGTGCAGATCATGCAAGATGATTTTGTGGCCTCTACCCATTTATTCTGCTCCATGGCTTAAAAACACAGCACATGCCACACACTAATTTTAGGTAACTGTTTGGTAAACCAGTGGTCTGCAACTAGAGAGAAATGCCTTGCCACTCCCCTGCTTCATCACTGGATTTCTACTCTTAACACAGCGGTGGGGTGAGATATCGCCCTTTCCTCCAACTACCACGTAGCAGTATGTCAGCTGATAACTAGCTTATCAAGTGGTCATGCTTCTAGTGACATTCACACCATGCCCTGTAACACAGGATTTCAAAAAGGCTCTGCTGCCATCACACACACACCCCTTTTCATTGCAGGGAGGATGTGCCACATTCCTGTGTCAGCCCTTGGATGTGCTGAAGACACGCCTTATGAACTCCCAGGGGGAGTATCGGGTGAGTGATCTGATCCCTGTCAATGGCTGTCCTGATTTCCAGTCTCTTGATTCATTGGTTGCTTGAACTAAGCATCATCCTACAGATATCACTGGCCTTCTGGCCAGCTTTCTGTTTTTTCTTTTGCTGCTGCTTGGTGCCATGCCCCTGAGCATCATTCTGGCTGCTGCAGCTCTTCATCAGTTTGTGACTGGCAGAGATTGAGCCTTGTAAGGAGAGGAATGGGATCTGTACAGGGGGCTGCCTGGGCATGGGCTGACTTCTTTCTCATTCTCCCTCAGGGTGTCGTGCACTGTGCAGTGGAGACAGCCAAGCTTGGGCCACTGGCATTTTATAAGGTAATGCAGATGCAGCAGAAGCATCGATGGGTGATTGCACCAAGTAGACCAGGCACACAATGCAGACAGCACAACTCCTAGCCCTTCCTAGTCCTGCATTCCTGCCCTTTTGGTCCCCAGCCACCATGCTTCTCCAGTTTGCCTCCCTATTCCCAAGATGGCTCCACTGCCTCCATAGCATCCCTCCCCCTGCTCAAGTGCTACAGCTGCATGCCAGGCTACCTGGCCTTTAGGTGATGCCAGGTGAGTGAAAAAGCCTCATATGACTCCAGATACTGGAGTAGACGCATGGGATCAAAATCTGGGCTTCTCTCCACTGGGACCCTTTGCCAGCTGCCTCTTTTTCAAGCCCCACCTTCCCTCCTTGGTCTAGCTGTGCAGCTTGCGGCCACGATTCCAGGATTGACAGAAGCTGACCATAACCAATTTCCTCTTCTAGGGCCTTGTTCCTGCTGGCGTCCGCTTGGTCCCTCATACGGTGCTCACCTTTGTTTTCCTGGAGCAGCTGCGCAAAAACTTTGGGATCAAAGTGTTGGCCTGAGGGAGAAGAGGGCCTGCCTTAGTCAGAGGCATAAACCTGGAGGACCGGGGGCGGGGAGGGCTTGGACACTACGACCCCCACAGTGCCCGGGTATCACACAATATTCCTTTGCCAAGGTGAGGCATTATTAACAGTGCCAGCTGAACTCTCGCAGAATGCCCCCTTTCAGTGCCTGACAGTTTCTCACAGCTGCTAGCCAACCCTTTGGCATTGCTTTGTGCCTGATGGTATGACAGACAGCCAATCAGAACTCTCTCCTTTAGTGCCCAGTAGCAGTGAGCGGCCAACCTCTTCCCACAATGCCTTTCTCCTATGCCCAGCAGTTCACTGGAGCCTCCATTCCTTGCCGTTAGCAGCAGCACCACAATACTGTCTGCCGTGCAGTAGTAACCCTGCTGACCCCACAGCATCTCCTCTTAATGCCCAACAGCCCCACGAATGCCCTTGTCCTGCCCGTCGGCATTGCAACATTTGCTACCACTCGCTACGGGAGCCCTGCAAGACTGAAGTTGCTCCTGCGCTGTGCCATGGGCAGTAACTTGCCTCTTCTGCAATACCACCATATTTCTCTGTCCTCTCAGTCTCCTTCGTTGTTTCTTTGGGGAGGGGGGGGAGTTGGGTGCCACGGCCTCCCATCTCCCAGTCACCTTGCCATGCTGAGCACTGCTTTCTCCCCTGCTCTTCTGGAGCAGACGTGCATCTCCATGTGGGGAGGTAGAAACTTAATAATAATAATAAGGTTCTCTGTCCATTTTTAAATGTTTACGAGTGAACTGGAGAGGGGTTCTATTAGTTAATGGTGGGGCTGTCGATAGCAATACACCTGGCGGGCACCTTTTCCTTCTTACCCTTCAGCGTCCCAGATTTTTAAATGTTTCTACGAACACAAGGTTTCCCTCACTGCGTCCGGCCTCCTCCCTTTATCCTACCTCAGTCTCTTCTTAACCCTCAGGTCTGCTGTATGAGGCACGGATGGTCCCTTGTATTTAACTGTGACTGGTAGTAGTGGTAGCATAGGGCAAGCAACACCGCAGTCTACGGCCGGCCTAGCAAGCCTTGCCTCCTTCATTTTGCTTCTCGCTTTAACCTTGTTCAGCCAAAGCCTCCTGAAACCAAAGGGCCTCCTGGGGGAAGGGCACTAATGAGAGCAGAGAATAGGTTTCTGAGGTATTCCTCTAACTAGCAGGAGCCAAGTTAGCTCAGCCTGGGGGAGAGAACGTTTGAATCCCTTGTGACACCTCCTTCGCTTCTCATGTACCCCAAGTGAGCAGGCCTCTTTGCATATGATGGTGGAAGAGGGGGCTGTCGTAAGTCGGCAAGGCCTTCACGGAGGATCTGGGATGGGGAGAACATGGTCCGTATTTAGACCCGTGGCATGGGCTAAGGTTGCAGGGCAGGGGGAGGCCCTCTGTTTACTAGGTTTACTCTAGAGTAGGTGCCACAGATAGACATTGTGTGCCTCTTAAGCTGCCAAACTTTCCCTACTCCCTGCCTGATTTATCCTCTGGCAGTTCCTCTGAGCCTCTTGGCAGCTTTGGAGGGAGCCTAGACGGCTGTGAAATCTTTCCACGTTGCCTTGCTTTTTCTGTGATGTTGTCAAGGCCCCGTTCTGTGGCACTGATTTTTTTTTTTAAATGCCTCTGGATCCGGCCCACGCCTAATGAAGTGATTGTCGTATCGGCCGTTTGTCCCTTGTTTCTGCTGGCCTTTGTTTTGCCAGCATGTGGTGCCCCCCTCACTGGTCACCGCCCCCCCCCCCAGGTGTGAAGCGTCATTCCAGAAGGTAATGACTCTGCGGGGTCGAAGAGCCAGAGCAACTAAATCAGCACTTTTGTAATCATGACAATAAAGTAATTGTGAAAAGCAGGTGTTGCTCGTTCCTGAAGCGCCAGTCCCTTTCAACGTGTGTCATATGACTTCAGATTTACATCCTCCAAGTTCGCTCTGTTGGGGAAATGAGAAGGCTAAATGGTTTTGTACAGTGCTGTTATTTAAAATGTCCCTCAAATGTGGCGTATTGAACCATTTTTAGTTAACAGTTTCCAGAGAGAGAGAGAGAGAGAGAGACGTATTCTCATTTTCAACAGGTGCCAACCTAGCATGGTTGAGTGAGCAGGGCTAGTCCATGTCGCAGCAAGTTGCTTCTGTTGCCAGACTTTAAGGAATTTGATGTCCAAATTGTGTAGATCCACTTTCTCCTATGCAGTATCTTGCTGTGGTACAAAGTGCAGCGGGAAGCTACAGGACTTAAGATTGAGTCCCTTTATTGTATGAGGCAAATGGTACTATAAACCCACGTAGGGGAATTGACCGGTGTTAGAGCCTCTGCCTTACATACAGAAGGTCCCAGGTTCAGTCCCTGGAATCAGCAGGATTTTAGTGGGCAGCCCTGTTCTGTCTCAAACAGAGCATGAGGAAGCGGTGTCTCAAACACAGGTGTTGTCCCTAGTTATGGCTGCCAACATTTATCTACCCCATACTGTGTGGCTTGCATGAGAGGTGCGTCTGGACAAGGCGCTAATTGGGCTGTAGAAGAAGGCCAAGGGAATGCAAATTCGTCATCTTAGCAAAGCTTAATTAGGTCTGGCAATAGCAGCGCTTTGTTCCCAAGCCTGCTCTTTGAGCCGCATTCCAGTATCCCCAGGTAAGAACAACCTATGGACCTCTTAAGTGGCTGAGGCACATAGCGACAAAAAGACTGGAAGTTGTAGTGCTGTGGTAGGCAACGGGTGGCTCTGTGCCATATATTGCGCGGGTGGCGCTGTGGTCTAAGCCACTGAGCCTCTTGAACTTGCCAACCGAGCAGTTCGAAAGCACACCAGCGCAAGTAGATAAATAGGTACTGCTGTGGCAGGAAGGTAAACAACAGTACTGTGTGCCCTTGCTTCTGTCATGGTGTTCAGTTGTGCCAGAAGCGGTTTAGTCATGCTGGCCACATGACCCAGAAAGCTGAAGTGGAGAAACACCAGCTCCCTTGTCCTGAAGCGAGATGAGCACCGCAGCCCATAGTCTCCTTTGACTGGACTTAACCATCCAGAGGTCCTTTACCTTTACCTTTTTACTACAATTCTCCCATCATCCTTGACCATTTGTCATGCAGGCTGTGGCAGCTGGGAGTTGGGAGTCTAACAACATCTACAGAGCCGCAAGTTCTTCACCCCTGGGGATCTGACTTGCACCCCTTTTAAGACACATTAGATCCCTATGTCTTAGTGTGATTCTGGGGGCCAGCAGCTGTTGGTTGGCACTTATCCTCTGCTCCTTTCCCCAATTTATTTAGCCTCTCCAAGTAGGATGCAGATTGGATACTGAAAGCTGCACTGTTCTGCACAGCACAGAGAGCTTACTGCCCGCAGAGGCAAGTGCGCTGCTCTTCCATTCTCCCCAGCTTGATGCATTCAGTGCTAGGTTGCTGCATGATGCATAAAGCACTGGAGCTGTGGAGATGGCTCCAGGCACTGTCGGCACTCAGCAGATGGAGCTTGGGTGCCGACTGTGCTCTCCCTACCCCCAATTAGTGATGGAAAGGAGATAAGCATATGTGACTCCTGTCTCCTCTCTCACCCCTTCCAGCGTGTTGCCAGGATAACCTGGGTCTGGCTGACCTGTACTGCAGCAGGACAGAGGGAGGTATCACACATTGCATTTGTTTAGAGGCGTGTCCTGACGGTGCTTTCAATGCACGCCCAAAAAATGTAGCTCTAGCAAATGCCTGTTTGGCTATGCTTGTCAGGGAGCTAGGATTGAACATAATACAACTGCCTTGTTGGTGGTCAGCCAGACAATTTTGGGATGTCTACAGGTGGGGCATGAGCACAATACCCCTCTTGCTGCTGTTCTCCAGCTGCTGTTTTTTAGAAGTATGCTGCCTCTTGTCCTGGAAATAGTATTCGTCCACCATGGCAGGTAGCTGTTTGATTTGCTGCTGTATAATGTGTAAAACTGACCACAGAACACTAAAGAAGATGTGGTCAGTCTTTTTTATGAATATATGCAACATCGTTCAGAGATGCCAAGAACCTAAGCCACATGGTTTGGTCCAGCAACTGCACCCCTGTCAAGTCACAAAATACATGCTGGATGTTTCCTACGAAGGACACTGGTTTTTCCTAGGATGGAGCAAGGACTGCACAATATCCTGGCTAAGCAGGTGGGGTCAGACCAGGAGGAAGCTGGCAAATGCCTCTAACGTCTTGCCATTCAGAACAACTACCAAATGAGTGGAGAGTGCTACAAAACACTGAACAGAACTGCACAATCTTGGCTTTGCACATTATTTATTTCTCCTATTTGTGTGTCGCTCTGGCAAACCTAGGCACTGGGATCAGGTATTCAGCTTCTAGTATTCGTTAGGCTTGACTTAATGGTCATAGTGGTGTAACTTTGCTTAGCCATGGAAGAAATGGCACAAATGTCAACTGGGCCGGTGGCAAGGAGTGTGTGTAATTTAGTTCAACCAACATGCGTCTCAAACTTATTGTTGTTGTTATTATTATTATTATTATTATTATTATTATTATTATTATTATTAAATGGGTAGTTTGACTTGCTTTTACTACTGCTACTGCTTCCACTTGACTAGCGTAGTTTGGTTTAGGTAGCATAAGGAGCCCTGAGTAGTATAAGCAAGGGTACCAGGCAGGGGTGCCAACTTGAATAAAATATTGGAGGGGGTGCCCAGGTAAGCCCTGCCCCACATAATCAATCACATGATGTGGCACACACACACCATTTGAAAGGCAATGCCCACCAACTTTTGGGGAGGCTAGCCCCCTCAAATATTTTATGGGGGGGTGAAGGGACCTCAGCCCCTACGAATTGGCTCCTATTCGTACCTGGGACTGAAGTTGTTCAGCACTGGTGCTTATGAACGCTCAGGGTTAGTTTGTGCATTGTCGCAGGATCAAGCTGTGAAATTTTCCCTGCAGAGGCCGTAGCACAGGCTTCCTCAAACTCGGCCCTCCAGATGTTTTTGGCCTGCAACTCCCATGATCCCTAGCTAGCAGGACCAGTGGTCAGGGATGATGGGAATTGTAGTCTCAAAACATCTGGAGGGCCCAGTTTGAGGAAGCCTGCCATAGCACTTCATGCTGCATATAATTACAGTGCTCCCTCCTGAAACATTTCCCTTCATTGCACTCTCCTCGTTCACATGACAAATGTGTATGCAAAATTATATTTTTAAGGATGCAGCATGTTTCAATGTATAATACACATTGCGATGTGATGCCTGCTGCCATGTGGTTAGAATGTCAGCCTGGGACTGGGCAGACTAGTTCGAAACTCCATCAGCCATGCTCCTCACGAGGTGACCTTTAGCCAGTCATCCTCTTTTGACCTATCCTAACCCACAGGGTTGCTAGAAGGATAAAATGGGGGGGACGGGACTGTTTGCTCCATCTGGAAAGTCTTGGAAGAAAGGTGAGATATTAACCCCATTTGATGTTGTTGTTGTTTACAATCAAGCAGTATATAAAGTTGATCAAATAAATAAATAAAATGCAATAGACAAAAACTTCAGACTACCGGTACATACCACAAAACGAGCCTCCGGGTAATGTAATAAAATGTTAACTGACATTTTGTAAATGTTTTCTTTCATCTGGGATAATGAGACAAGTGTTCAAAGTGATAGATGAAAACACAGCTGCTGTTGTTGTCCTTTTGCTGCTATATTTCTTACATTTTTTTTTGCCAGGTTTCCCCCCCATAGTGGCTCCCGCAGCAGATATAAGTATTCTGGAAGCCTTCCTGAGAGCACCAAGCCAGGCAGCGTGATGCTCTTCCTGGATTCTCATTGGCTCTTAGTCGGCCCCCTAACACAGTGGGGAGGAGAGAATGGGAGAGATGTCACTGGCCAGCTACTGTTAATTGCATGGTAGGAGCCAGCCATGTTCTTTTGAGTGCAGAACGAGCCGTCTGCTTGAACAATAATAGTTAGGAACTTCAGCATCTCACACTTGTTCAGGATGTTGAAATAGTTGCCAGGAGCTTTTGTTTGTTTGTTTGCAAAAAGATGACCAGGGTGGAAAGAGGAGAAACACGGCAGAGATTTGTAGAACTACAAAAAGCGTAGAGAAAGAGAATAGAAATGTGTCTGTCTCAGATGGTGCAGTGGGTAAGATGGTGAATTTCTGCACCCTTCCACTGATCCAGCCACCTGCCTGCCACCATTTAGCACTAAGAGTACCATCACCACTTTGTGGCTGCAACAAAAGGGTCCATGGCACTCCTACAGGGATGTCCTCAGGGCCCTTCCACAGAGCAAGGCATATGGGGAGAGGGGGCCACAGAGAATGCCTACACCTCCACATTGCTCTGGCAAATACAGCTTATCGAGTAGGAAACTGTTAAAACTTTAAATAGAGTTTCTTCTATTTGTCACAACTGTGACAAAGAAGCAGTGGGAGCACAACCACAATGCCTTGCTGTGGAACAACTCTGCAGTCCCAGTTTGTTTTATTGTAATTGGATTCAGCAGCTTTACAGTTGCAACTTGCTATTTAATGTATTGCAAACTGCTTTGTGGGAAGATTGTTCTAAAACGTGGCATTTTTAAAAACCTTGGTCTTCTCTATGTGAGCCTGTCCATCGGTTAAGATAGTGTTTGGATACATTTCTCTGGAGGTCTTCCAAAGCCTTTGGATAATGATGGCTGTCAGACATGGGGCCTTTTCTGTGGTGGCGGCAGAAGAATGGATTTCTCTTCCTAGATGTGTTCACCTGGTACCCATGTTCCTATATTTTGGCTCCAAGCAAAGACTGTCTTATTCTCTTGTTTGATGGTTCTTAACTTAAGGTTACCAGACATCCCTGTTTCCCGGGGACAGTCCCCAGATTTACAAATCAGTCCCCATACAAAATTCATTGAAGTTGAAAAGTGTCCCCGGATTCATTGGAAAAAATCTGGTTACCTTATCTTAACTCCCCCTTTGACATTTATTGATTGCTGTTTAATAACTTCTGCCCCTGGATAGTTTCGTGACTTCTCAGTCACTTTATTCCTGACATGTCATTGCTGTTCTATTATTGTTTTATATTGTGTGGTATACTATTGGTTAACTGCCTTGAAGCAAATGCAAAAGGCAAAGATAAAAAACCATAAAATAAAACAAGAGGCAAATAACATAATTCTGTTTCCCAGACTGCTAAGACCCATTGTTGTCCGATGAGAAAAGTGTAACTTTCAGGACAAAAAAAAAGTGCCTCCTAAATAATTGATGGCGTTAATTTCCAACAGGTTGTGTTGATGGCCACTAGCTCAGACAGCTTTGTGGGGGGGGGGGGAGAATAAGATAAATTACTAGAAAGCAGATTGAGAATTAGACAAATTAAGAATTAACAAAATTACTGGAAGTTATGTTGGCAGCTGAGGCAGAAAAGTCCCACAGGTACCTTTCTCCCTCGTCAGCAGCAACAGCAGCAATATCAAATAAATTACAATTTGCTGCCCTTTCATGACACTCAAAATCAGTTTCCTGAGATGGCCCACCTCACTGTGCTTAATGGCAAGGTCTACATGAATAATTGCTAAAATTGAACTTGCATGTTCAAAGGCTGTGAGCAAACAATAGTAAATGGCTGTCTCCAGCCTGCCCTGCTTCTGAGCTGACCACCGTTGGAAACAGAGAGCTTCAACTTGATTGCAAGGCAATTCTTGTGGCTTCGGATATCAATACGTAATAAACTTAGCCAAGCCTGCCCTACCTACTTAACTAACCCACTCAGCGAAGGAGGGTCTTGATTTCTCCCTTCAGTACAACTCTCAGGCTCTTGGGAGATGCTGTTGTGTAATTCCCAGAGGCAGAAGAGGGGGGGGGAGCCCCTTCAAATGCTGGGTTTGTCATACGCTAAGAGTAGCAGCAGCATGAGATTTACAGGCTAGAAGAGCATACAGCTGCAGGGCCAGGAGAATGTCTGGCATTTGTGTCCATCCGTATCCCAGGCAAAGAGGCATCCAGTGGTCCGATTAATGAGCACACAGCAGGGTTCCTTGGCCCGACACTGCCATTGTGAAAGGAAAGCTACCACTTAATATGTGTGTGTGTCGGGCGAGACAGGGAGAAGAGGAGGGGGCCCGGGACACAATGGAGCAGAAGCTCACATTGCCAGAAGGAACAGTATCTAGTCCCAGTGGAAGCGAATTGTGAATCATTGAACCTTGGGCCAGCCCCTCGGTAAACAGGCCTATGTTTGGCAGCACAGATGTGCGTGAGGAAGCAGACCGAGCTTCTGTGGGGCCTAGCGGTGGGGTGGCCCTCAAAGATAAGAAGCAAGCGCAGCAGCAGCACGGAACGGCAATATCTGAAAGCATCAGACTGTATCCAGCTAACTTTTGCTCACTTAGTAGACCCACTGAAATGAGTGGACTTAAGTTAGTCATGCCCATTGGTTTCAACAGGCCTACTCTGAACACGAGTAACTGGATGCAACCCATGGCATATTAAGCGGCTACAGTGTGTGTTAGAGATCAACATCATCTCCCCTGTTCCCCAAATTAATCAGTACAGCTGTCAGAAAGCGATGATTCTTGGTCGTGGGGCTCTTGTAGGGCTTACCATCATGAAGCCCAGAGAGATGTCTTGGCTATTTGCTGGCTGCACCCGATTTGACGAGAAATAAATTACAACATGACGTTTTCCTCGAGTTTGTATCCAGCGGCAGCCTTCCAGGAGAAATGATTATGGCTTTCCTTCTGAAGCAAGAACAATTAGAAACTAAAGCAGACGGCCCTTAGCTGAGATGAATGGGCATAAACTAACCAAGGCTGAAAAAAATACTTGATGTCCCGTTGATTTTGACACGAGAGTTACAGTGCAATGCTATGCCTGTCTATTCAGAGTTAAGTTCTGCTTGCTCAATGGGGACTATTCCCTAGTAGAGGATGAAAAACTTGTGGCCCTCTATATGTTGTTGGGCCACTTCTCCTATCAGCAGAGGGACTGATTTACTTAATAGTTATTCAGATATTGCATACAGTGGTACCTCTGGTTACATACTTAATTCGTTCCGGAGGTCCGTTCTTAACCTGAAACTGTTCTTAACCTGAAGCACCACTTTAGCTAATGGGACCTCCCGCTGCTGCTGTGCCGCCGCCCGCGATTTCTGTTCTCATCCTGAAGCAAAGTTCTTAACCTTAGGAAATATTTCTGGGTTAGCGGAGTCTGAAGCGTATGTAACCTGAAGCGTACGTAACCTGAAGCGTATGTAACCCGAGGTACCACTGTATACCAATGTTTTCAGCAACAAACCATGAGCAGTTTACAAAAATTATAGAGTGGAATTCAGCATTGCACTAATACAATTGTTCCTTCAGTGCAAGCATTTTTGCTTCCCAGATGGAACAATCTCTCCTCTCCTTCCCCTGCATGCTGTTCTGGGGGGTCTCCCAGCCCCACAGAGTATATCTGGGAGAGAAGCAGGGGGAAGCCCCATTGTGCAAGCATAAGTCCCTTTGCTGGCTTCCCCTGACATGCTGCGTTAGTGGAAGCCAGCTAAAAAAACCAAACCAAAATGCAATTAACTATAATAGATGTCAGATAAATATCAGAATGCAATAAATACATTTTTAAAACCACCATTTAAAACAGCAAGTTGGAACTGAGCGCAATAGCATTCTCAAACAGACCTGCGTAACCAGCTGATATCTTGGGAAGCCTTTGAAGCATCCAGCAGACGGAGCTTCTCAGATCTTTTTTGGGCGAGTGCTCCAGACGGTTGGTGCTATAACTGAAAAGGCCCATTTCTGCGAGGTTTCCAGATGGTACGGCCAGCAGAGTCTCCTCTGATGAGCATAAAGTTTGATTTGGCCGATAGCAGGGAATGCAGTCTGCTCGGTACCATAATCCCAAGTTGGTTGGGTCTTTATATGTCCATAATAAAACTTGGAACTTAACTCAGTGGCAAATAGATGGCAGCTGCAGATCCTTAAGAACCAGTGTCATACGTGGCCCAGCTAGATGTAGTCAGTAGTCACAACATTCTGCACTAGCTGCAGCTTCCAAACCAACCAACAGAGTTTAATATTTAATGTGCCTAATATGGTGGGGTAGGAATGTTAAGGTAGGGCTTTACTTCTCAGCAATGACTGGTGGCTTTTGCTTATCAATTGCAAGTGGTCCTTAGAATAACTTTTTTTAAGTATTCTGTTGAGGTCTTGTAGCATGCTAGTCAAGTATTTGCATTTCAACGATTGCTTAGTAGATTGGATAAAAAGCCAGAACATTAATCAGCTAACGATCTTTAATCAGTTGGCAGTCCAGCTTCTACCCCACTTGCACGTGAACAGGTCAATAGGTCATCCCGCGCAATGTTTGATGTCACTGGAATTGAGCACATCAACGCTGCCCTGCTGCCAACTGGCAAGCAATGGAATTGGGCAGCTATGAGGGGTGTGGTCGTGCTGCTTAGCTCATTGGACTGTCCTGCAACCGAAGCTCCTGCTCACCATGGGGAATGCAACGACTTGGCCATCTGAGCAGGAAAAGTATAACTGAGGCAAATCACTGCTGCTACAGTTTTAGAATCTTAAAACTGCTTTGACTTAGAATAGCGGCAGAGAGGTATTTTAATGGCCCTCCAGATGTTGCTAGACTCTCTACTCTCATCAGTCCGAGCCAGCATGGTCAATAGTCCTGGATGATGTAGTCGAGTGACATCTAGGGAGCCAAAGCCTAGCCCCCCCCCCTGCCTTAGACTGTCCTAGCAAGGTGTGCTTGAAGTTGGGGAACAAGCAATAGTGGAGGGCATAGCGGGTCTTTGCTAGAGCTAATTCAGTGTCCTCCAGTAGGTGAAAGGAGCATGGAAGGAAATGCTTGCTATCCAGGTTCTCTCCTGACGTCACTTGGGAACCATGGGAGCTGCCTTACACCAAGGCAGATGATTGTTTTTGCACAGGCAGCATCCTAAGGGTTTCACACTGGAGGTGTTCCCAGTCCTACCTGGGAAAGCTGGGGGTGGAACCTGAGACCTTCTGCATGCAAGCAGATGTTGTACCAATGAGCTACAGCCCTTCCCCAAGCAAGAACCAACAACCTATGGCAAACATGGGGCAGGTGAGCAAAGCAGATGAACTCAAAACCTAGGCGAGTTGGGGTAGCTTTCAGCCCCGTTCCACAACATGCTGTTTGTTTGCTGGAGAATGTGAGGTGCTCCCAGAGGCCTCCGACCCCATTCCCTGACCAAGTTTACTTCACCCAGTTTGGCCTCTGTGAGTCTCTGTTCTGCTCCTGCTATGCACCCCTCTTCCCTCCCTCTCTGCCGCAGTCACTTCCGATGTCCCGAGACACCCCAGCTGCGGGAACCATTCTTAGCCTTTCCGTTCACCCAGAGGAGCAGCTGAGCCCTTTGTTGGGGCCGGGGGTGGCTTTAATTTCTCTTCCACTCTTTTGAGCAAACAAAAGTGCCAGAGGAACATCTCCTTGGAAGCTGGAGCCCTGTTTAATTTGCAATGATCATGGGCTTGGAGTGGCCCAAACTTAGTTCCAGGGCAAGCAAAACAAAAGGTTTCCTTTTTATCACAGCTTTATGCTACAGAACAGAATCTCTGAGATTTTTTTAAAGGGCAATTTGGCATTCTTAGGCATGTTAACCGTTGTATTATTGATTAATTGATGGAGTTTATATACCACCTTTCTTCCAAAAATATTGATATAAAAAACAACAGGGTTTGGCTTTTGCTGCCCAACTCCACATGGGACTCTGAGTCCCCTAAGTCCATGATCAGTCAGAGAAGAATGGATGGAGGCAGGATTCAGTGGAAAGCAAAACATAATTTTCTTGGCCCCGCATCACCATCACACTTTGCATAAGCAACTGCAATATAATTACCATCTGATTAAAAGGATTAAGACAAAACAGGTGACGTTGAGCAGCACTGGGGTCTGGTTAGCCATGAGGTCAGAGTGCTGTCCGAAAGCAGCCTTTGAAGCATAGGGTTTGATGGCATCCACTGTGCTTTCTGCATCAGTCCAATTTGGAGAGAGGTCAGAAGCAGCAGGAGCTAGTGTGTTGTTGTTTTCTAAAGTGCTATCTCTTTCTGCTTAGAAAATTCTTGTGTGCAGAACTTAGCCTCTCTTCCCCCCCCCACTCCCCATACACACTCACTCACTAATGAGCCCCAGCTATTCATTGCTATGATGCACCAAGCATGTGTTCTCTCCCCCAGCTCGCAGTATGATGGCTCAGCTGGTCTCCAGGGGAAGCTAAGTAACTCAGAGGCTGTCCTCACACAAAAACATTACCACTCTCTGGACACATAGCAGACACCTCTGCCCTTTGCTGCCGTCCTCTAGGAAGCCGAACTGTCTTCCTAGACCTTTCCCCTGCATGTCCCCCTGAGCAGCGAGGCAGGTGTCCCCGAATCCCAACTCAGTGCTCATTTGCTACCAAGATGTAGCACAGTATCTAACAACCTATCGGCTGACTTAGCACAGCAGTAAATGCATTTCCCTTTCCCCCAGAGGCTGGTGGAAAAGGGCAGCATATTGAGAGATCCTTCTTAAAAGGAATTAACAGGCACCCTTTCACTGGGCAGGGGGTGATGCGAGGAGGGCACAGCTCAGATCTAGGACCACATTTCCAAAGCTGTTGTCAACACTCTCATTACCTAACTCCCCAGCCATACAAGGGATTTGTGGTCTCTATTACTGCAGCTAATGTGATAAGCTCCCTTTCTTTTGACAGGCTCATCAGCAATAACCAGTTTAGAGCATGATTGTAATGGCCCCATCCAATTACCGAGGGTCAGTCACTAAAAAATGGCACTGGGGGACTAAGTGGTATTTCTTTAAAGTGTTGTTAAAGGCGAGCATTCAGAAAAAGCTTGCACAGACAATTTTTTTAAAAAACTAGTGCTTGATTACTTGCTCTGTAGTATCTCTTAGAAGGGCCTACTTGCAGCAGGAGGGGAGGGTTCAGAGGGAGAGGGAGAGACAGAACAAATGAGAATGTGGACTACAGCCTTTATCCAAGATCCCATGTAGGATGCTCTGTGGCTCAGTGGGATTTTCTTCTGTGGATATCCTGGTGTTACCTGCATTTTTCATACCTTAAAAGTGCCCACTGAACAGAGGGCTCTGGAATTGAGACACAGGTAACACCTCCACACATACCCTTCTTCTTCTGTCTCTTGTTGCATTAAAAATGCACTCCAGTTCCCATCCGTGCCAGCCAGAAGGGCCAGGAATTATGAGAGTTGTAGTCCAACAATATCTGGAAAACCACAAGTTAGTTCCCCATCCCTGGAATTTCTGTTGTTCATGCTGCAATATATATAGAAAGAACAGAGACCCGTCCTTATTTTTCTGCACACATTCTGTAAAGTTACCCCAAAAAATATTTCAGGAATTTGCACACATGGGTTAAACCACAGAGCCTAGGACTTGCCAATCAGAAGGTCGGTGGTTCGAATCCCTGCGACGGGGGATGAGCTCCCGTTGCTCGGTCCCTGCTCCTGCCAACCTAGCAGTTCGAAAGCATGTCAAAGTGCAAGTAGATAAATAGGTACCACTCCGGCGGGAAGGTAAACGGCATTTCCGTGTGCTGCTCTGGTTTGCCAGAAACAGCTTAGTCATGCTGGCCACATGACCCAGAAGCTGTACGCCGGCTCCCTCGGCCAGTAAAGCGAGATGAGCGCCGCAACCCCAGAGTTGGTCACAACTGGACCTAATGGTCAGGGGTCCCTTTACTTTTACCTCCAAGGGTGTCCCCTGCCCAGCCCACGTATTTCAATTTATTCTTTGGAAGCCAAGCTGCCCTGTTTTGATTAACTGTCTGGTCGATTTCTAATGGGGTCGTTATCCTCCCACCTACGAAGGATAGCTTGCGTTGCCACCAGGAAGGCCCTTTGGAACCAGGCAGCTTCTGTCTGAGGCAGAGCCCATGTAGCTGGAATTGCATGTGAGTATTTAATGACCACAGTATATGACTAAAGGTAGTCCCCGAGGCCTGACATCACCACCAGTGGCTAGGGTTGTTTGCCCTGCTTATACGGGAAGTCGATTTTATATATACCGTATATAAAAAACTGGATCTCACAAAAGTATACATACCTCCGGCAAGGCAGCATCAGTAGCTTTTGGGCTGTTGTGAACTGGGTTGGTTTTATAATGCCTTTTCAGTCTTTGTTCCACAGTTCCCTTCCATTATTGCAGTGGCTTCTTTGAGGCATATGTGCCCAAGAAATACAGCAGCTTTGAATGGGACGGAGGAAAAGCCACCAGAGAGTGTACTCTCCCTGCGGCACATAGGGGAAGGAGAAGGCAAGGAATGAGAGAAATGAAACCCACAATGTAGATCTGCACATCCCTGAAATTCAGGAATGACCATGTGAGGAAACTGCCTAGCAATTCCAGAATTAATGGTCTGGAACTTAAGAGTGTGCCATCGTGACCTTGCTCAGAGTCACCAGATAGATTTAATTCCATAGCCTAGATCTCCCAGTAGCAATGCACAATCTCTCAAATCTCATCAGCTGTCAAAAATGGCACTGGTAACCAGAGGAAATAAGAATTCACCCTGTAGAATCAGCATCCTGCTTCCAACAGCGACCAACTTCTCCAACAATTCTATAGCACCGCCACTCTACACACAAGGAAATAAAAGCAACTTCCACTCATAATAACTGTTGAGCATAAAACTAGCAATGTGAATTGTTTTCAATGTACATTTGAACTTTCCCCAACATTGTAGGATTCAGGGGATGGAGTAGGGACAGCATCCAATCTCCCACCCAAACTAAAATAACAACTTCCCAAAAGTAGATATACTTTTTTAAAAAAAGATCTGTGTAGCTATTTTGTGCCCAAAGACAAACCTATACAGTGTATGAACACAAGTGGAAGATTTTTGTTTATTTGAAGAACATTTTTATTTCTTTTTATTTCATTCATTCATTCATGCTTGCTTGCTTTCTATAAAGCACACACCTAGCAATGATTCTAGTTACAGGTAGGTAGCCGTGTTGGTCTGCCAATAACAAACTTAGTTGGTCTCTAAGGTGCTACTGGAAGGAATTTTTAAATTTTGTTTCAACCTAGCAATGATGTCAATCAAGAAGCAAAACATGCCTTCTCATTGCTATCATTTGTATTCAGAGACACACTGCCTCCAACAGTGAAGGTAGAACATAGCCATCATTCCTGGTAGCCTCGTTCTCCACGAATTTATCCAATTCCCAGAGTGGTTCAACAATCCCTCTTCCCAGAAAACCCTGGGATTGTAAAACAGAACTTCCCTTTGCAGAAGCCAGCCTAATTCTTCTGTGCCAACACTTGCTCTTCTTTATGTTTACTAAGTCTATTTTTAATAACGCCTTCCAGCAATTTATCAAGGCCAAACATTAGGCTAACTGGCCTGTGATTTCCTGGCTCGCTGCCCTCACCCCTTTATAAAAATTGGTGCTGCGCTGGCTTACTTCCAGTCATCTGGTAAAGATGCTTATTTTAGTTACAAATCTGTTTCTGCTAGATGCATTTCCAGAGGGAGGTATCCATGTATTACCATCACAAATGGGTGGCGTCAATACTAAATGAAAAGGAAGAAAGGAGGAAGAGAGACCACAAAATTTGAGCTTGAAATTAACAGGCATTAATTGTCACAACTGATATGCTGATATGCTATGGAGGAGGCAGGTGGGCTCTCCCCCCGCACCCACTGCAATAGAAATATTGCCAGAAGAAAAAAAGATATCCACATATTTAATGTTTCAGACACCTTCTCTCAGGTGTGAACATCTTTTTTCCAACCAGATGTCCTGCATAACATCTGGATAAGGCAGGTGCAATCATGGGCGCAGCCAGGATTTTTGTTAGGGGGCAGGCCTTTTGTGGGGGGGGGGGAGGGCAGAACCTCAGTTAGCTATGCTTTTTATTTATTTAGGGGGTGGAGCTGCCCCTCCCTGCCCATGGGTGCAACTGATGCACTATAAATTGAGTCTGGAAAAAGCCCTAAAGCAGAGTTGGTGTCTTACACAGACGTTCTCTTTTCCTTAACAATTCAGACCACAGGGCTGATCTGCTTAGCTTTCTTCAAGCCATATTAGGTAGGGAAGCAGACTTCCAGACCTCACCATAAGCCCATCTGATTCATCCAGGGGTTTCCCAAACTTGAGTCTCCAACTGTTTCTGGACTACAATTCCCACCATCCCTAACCTCGGACCTGCTAGCTAGGGATGATGGAAGTTGTAGTCCAAAAACAGCTGGAGACCCAAGTTTGGGAAACAACGGAGTTCATGTGTGAGAGGAAGGCCTTGAGCTTGATGACCGCCTGGCCCTTTGCCCCCTTTCCCCGATGCCACTCAAAGAGTACACGCGTCCCAGGAACAGGATGGCGCCCCCTGACGCGAGGCCCTGGGAAGAATGAGGCGGCCTGAGCCTCGGCTGCCGATCTCCCCCGAAGTTGGGGTGGGCGGGGTGGGGAGGGGAAGGAGGAGGTGGTCTGCGCAGCCCTCCCTGACACCTCCAAGTCTCGCTTTCCTTTTGCGCGTCAGCAGCAGCAACGGCGAGTGAGAACTTGCGACTCCGGCAGGAGGGAAGGTCCCTTTCTGGAGAGCTGCTTCCCTGGCGCAGGGAGAACGCGGCGCCCCTCCGGCTGCCCGCCCGCACCTGCTGCTCCGCGAAGAGGCTCGGCCGCTGTCTCCTCCTCCCCTCCCTCCGGGCGCCCACCCCCCAGCTCGCCGGTCCCTCCCCCCGAAGCCGGTCACTGAGGCTGCATTGAGCCGCGGCTCTGGCAAAAGTTTTGAGCGGAGCGCCAGCGCTCAGGAGCCGGCGCAGAGCGACCCCTTGGCGGGGAACTTCCTCGACCCTTTGCCCGGCTGCGATGCGCCCGACGGGGAGCGCCGAGATTTGAAGCCACACAGGCAGGTAGGTCTGGGCCGGCGGCTGAGGGAAGAAGGAGGGCTGCCGTCTTCGCGGGTTTTTGCTTTTCCTTTGGTCACGTCGAGGGGCGCGAGCGCGTGGCGGGGAGATCCCTCAGCCGGTTCCAGGGGCACCGAAGGCGCTTTCTCTGGGCTCGCAGAGGGCGGGGTGTGGAAGGGGGCTCCCCCCCTTCTTCTCCCCTTCAGCCTCGGGCATAGCTGTCAACTTTTCCCTTTTCTTGCGAGAAATCCTATTCGGAATAAAGGAATTTCCCTTAAAAAGGGGGAAACGTTGACAGCTATGGCCTCGGGTTCCCCGCGGTGAGCGGGATGGAGCTGAGCACATGCAACAGCCAGCCCCGTCCCTGCCTTGCGCCCCGGGGAGGCGAGGCGACAACGGCCTCGGTCCGGGGCGTCCACACGGCAGCCGAATATAGCGGGACAGCTTTGTCGAGGGTTAAAGGAAGGGACTTCTGGAGAGCTCCGTTGGTTAGAACGTGGTGCTGGTAACAGCAAGGTCTCAGGTTCAGTCCCCATATGGGACAGCTATACATTCCTGCACTGCTGGGGGGGGGGATTGGACTAGTTGATCCTTGGTGTCCCTTCCAACTCTACAGTTCTATGATTCTGCAACTGGTAAAAGGGGAGCAGCGTCCTGTCCGGAGACGTCAGGGACCCGCTTGGACGCCAAGTATATAGTCAACTTTGGCACAATTTCTAGCGAGCCTGTTAGAATATGCCACGCACCACCCAGTTTGCCTTGATGGCTTGCTAGTCTGTGGTAAGGTTGCCATATTTCATAAAGTAAAAAACCAGGACACCCCAAAACTCTGACACCCCAAAAGACATCAACTCTGCCTTTGTAATGTCCTGTGAAATCCAGATGTATAGCAGCCCTTGTCTGTGGACACACAGGGTAATCCTTGACCAGATAACCACACACACACACACACACACACACACACACATACACGTGTCAGTCAAGGACCTTCTTAGCTACTTCTTAAAAGCAACACAATTTTTCCTCCCTTCCCAAGAGCAAACAGTATCAGGTATGATTTCCAACTCCCCTTTGATCAACAATGGCTGCAGCAAAACGAGATGACCCCAAATTACTCTGCCAAATGAAGAATGCTTGAAGGTAACCAGGAGTGGTTTCCAGGTGGAAGCGCTGTGAGCTCAGTTCATTCTGGTACTCAAAATTAATTCCCTGGATCTGAATTGTTTAATGCTACACTGACTCCACTTGGTGGATCTTGTGGGTTCCCGTTAAACCACCACCACCACCAAGCACATCCTGCAAGCCTGAGGTCTGACCAGCCCTGAAATAGATAGTGCCTTGTTCTCTAGTCCACAGTTCATGGGCATAGCCAACGGGGGTTGGGGGCCAGCTGTCCCCCATGATCAATAAAAATATTTAACTAACTAAGGTTCTGCCCCCCCTAACAAAAATCCTGGCTACGCCCATGCCACAGTTTTTTGATGCCCATTGCTTTGAAAACCCAAACAGGAGAATTGCATCAGTTGCACAGGGAACCTCTGGATTTTGGGAAGAGAAAGTGTGGGGCAGTAGTAGTTGGAGAACACTGCATGGATGAGGGGGAATGAAAGGAGGCACAAAGGGGTTCACAAGTCACATTAAGCCAAGGCATGGAAGGGGCCACTGAGAAAGGGGGCACGTATACCCACCATGGAGTTGTGCCTATGGCTAGGCGTGTGTGTGTGTGTGTGTGTGTGTGTGTGTGTGTACCATAGCTGCCAACTTTTTTCTTGCAAGGAATCCTATTCAGAATAAGGGAATTTCCCTTTAAAAAATGGAAAAGTTGACAGCTATGGTGTGTACACACAGACACATTTATATATACATATACACAGTACATACAGTTCCTTTTCTGCCCTGCTTCTCCTCCTCCTCCATGCTGCCCTCTAGTATCACATCACAGGGCTATGTTCTTGTCTCCTGCCCACAGCCTCCTGCAGACACCCAGCCACACAATCAGTCACGTAACACCTAGCAGAACTTGAACCTAATTAATACTAATGGCAATCTGCTATGTGTGCAGGAGAAAAGGTGGCAGAGGGGAGAGTGTGTGTGCCTGTAGAATGGACAAACACATGCCCCGTGTGAACTGTAACCCAAAGGTGAAAAAAACAACTCCGGAGATGACAGCCAATTGGTTAAAAAAATTATTTTTACTTTATGTATGACTGGGATAGCTCAGTTGGTTAGAGCAGGAGACTCTTATGCTCTGGGTGGTGGGTTCGACCCACATGTTGGGCAAAAAGATACCTGCATGGAAATTCTGTTTCTTCCTTAGAATCATAGAGTTCGAAGGGACCACAAGGGTCATCTAGTCCATGACCCTTTTGGTCCCTTTGAACTCTATGATTCTAAGGAAGAAGCGGAATTGGAAGGGCCACTTTTACAATATATAAGGACCCGAGGCACAGGATTGTTTGTTTTAATGTGTTACGTGCTGTATTGCAAAATCACAAAACGTCCATATGAAAATCTCTGGTTAATGTGACACACTGCTAAACAACAAACAGATCTGGAAGCCCAGCAGGTTCAATGAATACTGAACTTAAGCTTGGTTATACCCATCTCTGCAAAAGTGGGGTGAACATTGGCACACAAGGTATAAGGGAGATTAATAATGTATACTGGTCCAGTTACCCATTCAGGCAAATCTGTCCTAAACGCTTGGCATGTGTGGTATAATCCTACATTGGCAACTTGGGGAAGTTAGGAAGGATAAGTAGAAGGATTTTCCCCTACAGATGTTGCTGTTGTTGTTCAAATAGGAGGTGTTAAAAATGGTATCCAGTGTATAAATGAACTTCTAAAGATTTATATTTAGGAATGGATTGGTTCAGAGTCCACCCTACCCTGCTTGGGATTACTGTTAACGTTATTGCTGTAAACACACAATCTCATGCAAAACTCACTAAATTGCCTCTACCAAGAGTAGTGTGTGGGTAGGATAATTGCAGGACACCAGATATAACAATCCCAAGCAAGCCTGACTTTTGCCTTTCTCTTGCTACGATGGACAGCGTTGGGTTAACTGCCTTGCTTTGGGTACATTGCTGGTGAGGACAGAATTGCAGCCTGTGGGGATCTGGCTCCTCCAGTGTCACTAGTGAGGCAGGATAGGAACCAAAAAGAGACTTGTAGCAGCAATCATGGCAGCCTCTTAGTGTGTGCACGAGGAGTAGAAATCGCTTCCTATTGGCTTTCAGGGTTAGTTCTGACCTCTGATCCTTATGTACAAGCCCAGAACAGCAGTGGAGTTTAGGTAACAGCCCCGCTTCTTGCTAGATTCAGTTTCCCTTGTTTGAGTGTGACGACATGTACAGCAAATTCTTGGAAAAGCTGCATGGGAACAGACAGTCTCCCTTTAATTAACCTCTTGGTTCTGTATCATGGAATGGAGCATTGATATGACCTTTCTTAAAATGCCTTGCAGGAATCTCCCCTCCTTGCTGCATGATACAGTGGTACCTCTGGTTAAGAACTTAATTTGTTCTGGAGGTCCGTTCTTAACCTGAAACTGTTCTTAACCTGAAGCACCACTTTAGCTAATGGGGCCTCCGCTGTCGCTGTGCTGCTGCCACGCAATTTCTGTTCTCATCCTGAAGCAAAGTTCTTAACCCGAGGTACTATTTCTGGGTTAGCGGAGTCTGTAACCTGAAGCGTCTGTTACCCGAGGTACCACTGTACAGTCCTCAGCTCCAACCCCATCCCAGTATGGTCCCATCAGGTGGAACTGACAGCACATTTTGTGACTATTTCTGCTTCTATCCACAGAGGTGGATTTAAGGGAGTGTGACTGGTTCAGTTGCACTGGGCGCAGAGCCTCGGGGACACCGCGGGGGGGGGCGCTGCAACTATGATGTAGAATGGAATGTGAGAGGAGGGGGTGCCGCTGAAATTTGAGACCCCCAAATCTATCCACCTACACCCTTCCAAAATGCAGTAGCAGAAGCAAATTACCAGTAGCAAATTCTTGTAATGTGATCTTGATTTATGCACTTAAAAGCAATCCAGCTCTTAATGAGAAACCTGCAATTCTCCAAGGATCACTTGTGTAAATTATGCAGAGATGCAAATATTTCAACATGATGTGAACCCAGTAATATGTTAGTTTTTTAAAAAAAGTGATACTGTGTGCCAGTTTTTAGGGAATTTTAAATATTTGGTGGCAGAAACACATGACACAGAGAACAGTGTGTACAAAGGTCTCGAAGGGCATTTATGGGATGGGACAGGAGATATACAGAGCACAGACTTCCTTGCCTCTGGCCGCCGAAAACCCCACTTACAACTTCTATGTTTTCACAAAGTACTGTCTGCACATTTTCAACCCCCCCCAATAATGCTGATGACTAGAAACTTCAGTGTTGCTTTTTTTAAAGTAATACTGAAATTAATGGAAACAGAAAGATGTCTCGACATCCCAGATTCCACTGCAATTGCAGTTATGAAGATTTTCAAATGCACATGCCCTTCCCAGACTCATTCACCTAATGCTGCCTTTCACTCAGTGTGTTAAGACATCCCCATTATCTATCCCCTCCCAACAGTCCTGACCTATTGGATTTTTGAGACCCGATGTGACAATCTCCCATACTCTTTGTCCACTTTACCTTTAGCACATATTTTTCTTGCCCTGTGTATCAAATCCTCTGCTGCTTGGGGCCCAGAATAGATGTTTTTCACTGTTTGGCTGTGAACACAGTGAAGAGTCTATTCTCTGTGTGCCACAAAATGCCCTGGGTGTAATTGGAGAACAGTGTATCATGATACCACCCATTCATTTGTCTGATATAATTCAGCTCCTCATGTAGCATGGATGATATGAAAATCCTAATTTCTGATCCCCCATCTGGCATAAGTCTCAATATAAGACTCTGGGAAACATATCTTGTTAGATATGTTTGTTAAGCTTGTTAGAGTGTTTCAGCTTTGTGCTTGGTTGGCGGCTGGTGCTTAATTTGTAAAATGATGGCCAGAGTTCAGCCCTATCTGGAAGCCAGGCCCTTTAACCAGGAAAACTTATTCTGTAGCCGCCAATGAAAACAGAGGGACAGGCTAGACTTGTTGTGTTTGTGCATGCTCAAGAGGCATGGACTCTTCTCTTTGGATAACCAGAACAAGAAAAAAAGAAAGAAAAAAGCAACCCCAACCCCTACTAGTGCAGTATTTGGGAGACTCCGTACACACAGCCCTGCCAGTTTGTGTGAGTTGATTGCATCTTGGGCTGGATTTGGCTGTGTGATTGCTTCACAGAATGCTCAAATCACAACTGGGGGGAAAGTGTCCTGGTGTTCTACTGCTGCATCATAAATGCTTTGTAGTTGGACTGCAATAGTAGAGTAAAATCTCAGCTTGCATTGAAAAATTATGACTGGAGAGTCTAGAGAACCTATTGCACCATTGTTTCACTGCTTGGTGAAAAGATTGAACAGATTCACTCAATCCGCATAAGGGCACCCATCTCCAGTTGTGTGATTTGGACCTCAGATTCCAGGATCCAGGACTAGCTTCTCTAGCAGAACCTATGGCTTGGCAAAAACAGGTTCCAACTCAAATTAAGCAGCAAATCTGGTTCTTCTGTTGTGTCTAGCTGTGGATGTCATCTACTTATTTGGGGATGTTATATACTTCTTGATATGGACCACTGTAAGTCAGGTGGATGTGTTTTTACATGCTTTCAGGAGGCAACAATTTCTGGAAAACATTCCAGCAGGGCTTTGCGTTACGTTGCCAGTACAAATGGATTGAAATCTGCCTTCATTCATTTGCAGCGTTTCTATTCTGTATTTTCCCCAAAGAGCACAAGGAGGGGTCTACATAATTCTACCCTCCCAGGTTATCCTCAAAACAACCCTTTGAGCTAAGTTAGCTTCAGCTTGTGTGACTGGCTCACCTGGCTGAGTGAGTGGGGATTGGAACCTGGATCTCTATCTCTTCCTTTCCTAGTCCAACCCTCTAGCCACTACACCACACACTTGCCTATCAGATTTTGAATGGAAAAATGTCTTCTGGGGCTGAGCCTGCAAGAGACGCAGTATGTAGTCTTTTGCACACCCTGTAGTTCTGCCTGCACATGTGCTTCTTGGCATCAGTGCTTGCCCGCTAAGTGGCAGACAGCTAGGCTCTCTCGAGCGCAGTTCCTTACACCACAAGGGCCATGGCGGTGGGTGAGTGAGTGCTGAGCTATGACCACTTGGTTCTGTGGGGATATTTGCAGTGATGGGAGGCCCTGAGCAGGGTCCTTTAGGTTCAGTCTCAGCCTCTCCACTGTGCCCTTTGTGCCTCTGCTCCGAGTTGGGCTGTGTCAACAGAGTGATTGCAAAGTATCCTGTTTGAACAAGTCTTACTCACTACGAGACCTTGCAAGTTGGGAAGTTGCCTGGTGCATCAGAATAACAACTGCTCCAATCTTGCCCCCTTCAGTTGGGGGTGTGTCTCATCACCAGCCCCCAAGCAGAGGGCAGCCAGGGATGGGTCAAGTTGCATGCTGGGAAGATGAAGAGGATCCTTTGCTGCCTTTTCTGTGTCTTGCAGGCTCATGGTTTGGGTGTTTGCTTAGAAAAGGATTCAACAGTCGCCTAACATGGACTCAATTGGTCTGTGCATGAGCAGACACAGATGTATCTATTTCAGAGGCACTGTGTCCAGATGTGCAATGGCAGCAGCAGCAGCAAGCCCACTTGCCACTAGCCCCTTACTTTGGCAAAGCAGCAGCAAAGCTTCCCATTGAGCCAGTGAGTTATCGATTCCATGTAGAGTTAGCAAAGCAAAGAGAAAATGGGCTGGAGATTAAATAAAGTAAAGGTAAAGGGACCCCTGACCATTAGGTCCAGTCGTGACCGAATCTGGGGTTGTGGTGCTCATCTCGCTTTATTGGCCGAGGGAGCCGGCGTACAGCTTCTGGGTCATGTGGCCAGCATGACTAAGCCGCTTCTGGCGAACCAGAGCAGTGCACGGAAACACCGTTTACCTTCCTGCTGGAGCGGTACCTATTTATCTACTTGCACTTTCACATGCTTTCGAACTGCTAGGTTGGCAGGAGCAGGGACCGAGCAACGGGAGCTCACCCTGTTGCGGGGATTCAAACCGCCAACCTTCTGATCGGCAAGTCATAGGCTCTGTGGTTTAACCCACAGCGCCACCCGCATCCCTGGAGATTAGATATTCGGCCTCAAACAATGTGACAATGAGCCCAGGAAGCTACCAGAATAAGAAGAACCACACATACATCCTTCTGCAGTTCATGTAGCAGGAGCGAATGCTCTCTGCAGGATACCTGGGCTGTAAAGCCTTTGGCCATGTCCTCCTTAAATGGCTCTCCAGCAGCTGTTCTAGCCATTCACCATACTTAACAGGCTGCCAGTGGGAAGGCACAGTTGGCTCTTCACAAGGCTGTGCCAGCTCTTCAGCCTGAGTTGATGGAATTTGAAAGAGATTACCTGCAACAGAGTACCAAGCCCTTCATCAACCCCACCTTGCACAGGGATTCACAAGTCCTGGCAGTCAGGTGATGAACAGGATTTGTGAAACCCAGTTTACAGCACTGCATCAGGGCTTGCAAAGTGCAAGCCTATGGCTTTGCCCACATGGTTTGATTTCAAACCACACAGGCAAAAAACCTCTGTGTGGTTCACAGGTGTTGTTCTTGCACTGTGGGATGAAGTCAGAGATTCTGTGCTGTAAGTCAGAAGATGGTTTGTCTCAGCAGATCCGTTTCTAGAGATCTAACTGGTGACAGGCGTCTTTCATCTGAAAAGGCCACACAGCCTTTTTTGCAGCTGGCGTGTCCTCTCATAGATCAAGGATGGCTAATCTTGGACCCTTCAGGTATTGCTAAACTACAGCTCCCCCCACCCTTGACCATGGGCCATGCCTGCTGGGGTTGATGGGAGTTGCTCCCGTTCTAGTATAAACTACTGACCATCTCCCTTTAGCCACTTTCCTTTACAGCACATAGTCTGTGTCGCTATGTGGGATAAAGTGACCAATGGGGCAGGAGTCAGCACTCTGGCGGACTTTGCCTCCTCCATTTCAATCATGGGTGGGAAGCTCCAGCTCCCATCAGCCTCAGTTAGCATGGACAGTGGTCAGGGGATGATGGAATTTGTAATCCAGCAGCAGTTAGCCAAATAGGGAATGTCACCTGCCTGCCTGCCTGCCAAACTGTCCTTTGATCACTCTCATTTTATTCCTTTCTCTCCAGTTGGCTGCTGTTGTTTTCTTACCTCCCAAGGCCAGGAAGCGTCTCATCACATTTTACAATACAAGGTGCTGTGTGGGGATTATCAGTAATACTGAGGAAGCTCTTTTCATTCCTCTGCCTCATAGTAGGGGTTCTGGATACTCATGGAGATGAGCTGTTGAAATCAAGGGCTCACCTATTCCTAAAGAGTCATTTTACGTTATAGTACCATTTTTTTACATTAGAGTGTAAACACTTATAAAGTTGTCTGAAGTTTTCTTTGGCCTATTTGTATATTAAAACAGAAACAAACAAACCCCTGCACCCTCACATCTGAGTAATGTTGAAATGTCATCCTCTATAGCTGTTTCACAGCTAAATACAAGAAAAGTGCTGTGGAAATTGAATTACCCCGGCCGTTTGTGACATCAGAGTTGTCCCAGCTAATCAGATACTTCTCATCATCATCACTATGATTTAGTCCGTTATTTCTTTCTGCAGCCGAGGCTGATGATGGTGGGGACAGCAGAGGGTAATGAAGATCAAAATTAAGATGCAGAAACAGAGCCATGAGGCCTTTGGTCTGTGGGTGTGCGCACTCAAAGGACCAAAATAGCGGGATAATGGCAGAGGTGCAAGTGGTTGATGGATCTAATGACTCTCCCCCTAAGACTGGCTGAAGCCACCTGATCCCTAGTGGGAAATGGGGTGTTAGTGGCAGAGCCAGCCTTACGTTGTTGGCATCGCATCAGTTCCTGCCTCAGACATCCCCTCCCCTGCCAAGCACTGAAGCCCCTGCTGTGATGGACTGTAGCTTCAAGGTTTGTGCCATTAACGCACTAGGGGCTAATCCTTTTGTGTTTTAACAAGAGAGCAGCTTCCCCCTTCCTCCTCTCCCCACAGCCTCTCTCTTGAGCAATCAAGGGGAGGGGATGGGTGAAATCATATGTGTGTGTGAGAGAGAGAGCGAGTGGGGGGGGAGGCAGGATCAGAGCAGCTTTGATGCTTGTTTGCTGAGAGAAGAGTCTGGAAGAGAGAATGTACTGCATTACATTCCCAGCATGGGTGATGCTGCAGCACATCTTTCTTTCACCAGGCATAGTTTTTCTTTTCCCTTGTTTTTTTTTACAGAAGCATTATTTCTCCTCCTCCTCCTCCTCCTCCTCCTCCTCCTCCTTCTCTTTTTCAAGAGACAATCCTACCCACCTCTTGGAATTCAGAAACCACTCATGCAGTCCTACTGCAAAAGCCTAAAGCATATGCATAGGTTGCAGCACAGAGATGAAAATATAAAATTATCAGAAACGGTGGTGTCTTTCCCATAGGTTGGCCATAGAACTGGCATTGTTCTGAAAGGAAGGACTAACGGTGTCTTCCTAGGTGCACTTATGTACAAGTAAGCACTATCAAACTTCAGAGTAAACAAGCATAGGATTGGGCTGTACTTGAGCTTTAAACTAGTGTACAATGAAATCCTGAGTCACAGGACTATGATGTTCTTCTGAATAAGGAAAATAAATAAGCTTAACACAACAGGCACCTGATAGTTCTGTCAATGGGATTATAGCACCCAACATGTAGGAAATATACCCACACTCGAACCGTGTCTGCTTTGCACATGGTTTGAATAACTAAGAGTGTTTTCAGATGGAAGCTTACTCTTGCAAACTGATCGTTCAGATATTGCAAATGGGTTACTGGCAGCAGGTTGTTGTTTTTAAAACTTGTCAGGTTTTTTCACTGAAAGGGTAAGTGTGGAGAAAAGGTGTGATTTTGATATCAACAATGTTGATCTCCAGATGCCGGAAAACCCCCCAAACATGTGTGCGTGAGGAGCACCAATCCTACCAAAATAAAATCCACCTGGAAGCAACCAGAGGTTACAAAGAACAACAACATTAATGGAATTCAGTTGACAAATTTAAATGACTCACCTGGACCAGGTGGCATTCACTGAATAATTATTAAAGAACTCAAAATGTGAAGTTGTTCATCTTCAAGGTAATTCTAAACCAAAATGACCCTCATACCACAGGGTTAATAGCTAGTGGAATGCTAATTTCTAAAAAGGATCTTTTAGGGTACAGTCTCAGGAAATTACATTTCCATCAGCCTAGCTATCTGACCCAGGCAAATTGGTGGAAGCAGCATTATTAAAGCTAGAACTATTAAACGTGTAACCTTGGAAGAAACAGCATTAAATCAAGCTTTAGTCATTTTTTGGTCAGGGTTGGGAAGTCAACAAAGATATAGACTGGTGTGAATTGGTTGATATTATGGAGATTTTTAAAGCTTTTGACTATTAAAATGTTCCTAAACAGCAAAACATGGTAATATTCAATGTAAAAGCAAAATGATGCCCACTGGAACAAAAATATAATAAAAATCCTAAATTCCCCAGCTGATGGTGAATTGGCTGTAACTCCTCAGGAAAAAGATATGGAGTTCACAGTAGGGAATTCATTGAAAATGTCAGCCCAGTGTGCTGTGGCAGTAAACAGAATGTACAGTATTATGAATTATTATTAGGAAAGGGACAAAGAATAAAGCAGCAAATTTATTTATGGCAGGTTCCATTTTGATCTCTGCATCTTAAAGGGACGACCACAGCACTAGGAAAGGTACATAAAAAAGGCAATTAAAATGATCAATTTCCTTAAATAGAAAGCATAAAAAGATGAATGCATTTGGGTTTAGAAAAAAGGTGTCAAAAGTAAGAGGTGAAATTCTGCGTATAGAGACAGTGAATGGGGAGGCATTCTCGTCCTCATAATACTAGAACTCAGGATTCATCCAATGAATGTTGGGTGGCAGTAGAATCAGGCCAGACAAATTAACTAAGGCATGATTAAGGATGGAATTAACATTGAACAAGAGACCTGCAACATGATATTGCAGTGTATCCTCCCCCCTTAAAGCATGCACAGTCTTCATTTGGTTGTTTTCTGTGCGAAGGTGCCCTCTTGGTTGTTGTTTTTAAAATGTGCTTCTGCAAAGCATGTCAATCCCCTGAGGATCCTAATACCTCCTTTTTGTTTCTCAGTATCCCTATTCTAGCTGTAATCCTGGCAGCACCCACCCGCTTAATTCACTATTAGAAGGAGCCATAAAGAATGCATAGCTGGCACTGAAAACAGCAGTCCTTGGTCTCATTATTATCTGCACTAATGTATAATAATCCAAAATGTACGGCATTACTTTATCATGCTCCACTTCTCACCCCACACCTTGCAAGTGGCAGCCAATTGAGTGGGAGGAGCAGGGAAACTGATGAGTGTGGTTTAATCGCACATTACACAGCCCCTGTATTATGGAAATTATGAGGGAGAATGGAGAAGATGCAGGGCTGCTACAACATCCTCCCAACCTTAGTTATGGATTTTATTTAAGCTTTTGTTTTTCAAGCCAATTTATATATTCATGGAGAATGGTTCTATCCAGAACCACCCTTTCCTGGGACCTTAGGATGAAGAGCAGGTAAATAACAACAATGGAGGGGGGCCCCACCTTCACCATTCTGCCTGTGAGCTTTTGTGGAGCACTTTGAGATAAAGAGTACAGTCATACCTCATGTTACGTCCGCTTCATGTTACGTTCTTTCAGGTTACGTCCTGCGGCGACCCGGAAGTACAGGAAAGGGTTACTTTCAGGTTTCGCCGCTCGTGCATGCGCAGAAGTGCAAAATGATGTCAGGCGCATGCGCAGAAGCAGCGAATCGCAACCCACGTGTGCGCAGACGCACCTCTGCAGGTTGCATTCTTTTCATGTTGCGAACAGGCCTCCGGAATGGATCCCGTTCGCAACCAGAGGTACCACTGTACCAGATGAGATGGCCCACTGGTCTATCGAAGCAAGGCAATGCTTAAGATTCTTAGCAGGATTCAGACACAACATTTCAGACTCCCTCCAATCCTTTCCCCAAGGCCATTTCCCCCTGTACTCTGGACCAGTTGTTCTGTTTGCTGCAGGGAGGTTCCTGTGGAAAGATGGGGCACTGCATTTTGAAGACTGCCTGCCCTGTGTTTTCAAAGGGATGTTTATACTGCTGTCCCTTCCAAGTTAATAAGCCCAGTGCACATTGTACACAGGCAGTAGCAGGACCAGAGAAAGAAAAGATGGCCTTGTTACCTGGATTTCCTCCAGGACAGCTGGGCTAGGGTTTTATTTACTGAATTGCCAGAAAGCCAAAGGCCAAGAAAGACCAACCCTGCAGGATGGGGCCAAGTGCATCTCTGATACCCATATCCAAGCAAACAAGGGAATGTCCCTGCCCAGGTAGAGTCTCCAGGAGAGGGATGCTTCCCATGCGTATTTCCTGCCACTGTATCAGTGGAAGTGCCATGGCTTCCAAGTCATAGAGGAATCTCTGCCGCAACAACATATGCATTAAGCAGGCATCCATTCCTGGGCCCTTTTCTTCGAATTGTGAATAGTGCCAGCCAGGGATGGGAGTAGACAGTTGTCTTGGAGCAGCTGAGATTGAAGGTGATAAGGATTTTATTTTATTTACTCCTCAATAAATTTATTCAGCAATGCTACATTACTTCAATAAATTTCTGTTATGCCCTTTGCCATAAACAACCTCTGAGTGGTTTACAGAAATAAATGCATTTATTTGTTGTTATCGCATATATATCCCACCTTTCCTCCAAGGAACTCAAGGCAGCAAGCATGATTCTCACATCCTCAGAACAACCATTGGGGTAGGTTAGGCTTGGGGATGATGACTGTCCCAAGTTCACTCAGTAGCTTCATGGCTAAGTGGGGTTTTGAAGCCTGGATTCCCAAGTCCTACTCTGACACTCTAACACACTGGCTCAAAATCTATAAACAACTATAAATAATTACATATTAAAACCAGTACAGTGCTACCTCGGGTTACAGACGCTTCAGGTTATAGACTCCGCTAACCCGAAAGTAGTTAAGAATTTTGCTTCAGGATGAGAACAGAAATCCTACGGTGGCGGCGGCGCAGCAGCAGTGGAAGGCCCCATTAGCTAAAGTGTTACCTCAGGTTAAGAACAGTTTCAGGTTAAGAACGGACCTCCAGAACAAATTAAGTTCTTAACCTGAGGTACCACCGTATTAGAATCCAAATCAAGGACTTTTTTTAAAAAAAATGCAGGCCAATGTGGAAATGTGGAGAAGTGAATTTAAGATTGGAAAAAATGAGAATGTGAGAGGAAATAATGGGCAGATTCCCGCTGCCTACATTTGCCAAATAAATTCTTCAGGGTCTCCAGTCTGATCCTATATTAGCAGCTGATGAGCAGTGCGTTTGTGAGATGAGAAGAGAGGGGTATCTTCATCATTTGTGGAGGACAAAGCAGAAATAGGAAGAATGAAGAGCTCGGCTGAAATCCTAGGGGGCTCAGGGATCCTGCAGTGGCCTGGCCTACCAGGCTGAAGGTGTATTCAGGGCCACTCCATCCATTTTCCAAAGCCCGAGAGCTGTGCACAGAGTACTCCTTACATGGGATTCTGTGAAAAGTTAGCTTATAGTGTTGTCTAAAATTCAGGCAAGGACTTCTCCCACCCTATGGCAAATTTTTCTAGGCAGTATATTTAGGGTGTTTTCCCCCTTGTCCTCTGAAATGGTAACAAGGAACAGTCAGATGGGATGGGCTTGTGCTTAAAAGGTAGCAAGGAAATTTTATCTGGGAGAGGATTAACAGATAGGTTCTGTTTTCACAGTTAGGGTCTAACTCGTCATCAGGTGTAGGTAATTTTCTCCCAGTTCCTACTGGCTAACAAACCTGAGGCCCAGTGGTATGTGCACAGTGACTTGCCTGACCTATCAAGGTTATTTGTTGTTGTCCTACGCACACTCCCTGGCCCCTTATCTTGCGACACATTGGTAGTATGTTTGATGGAGATGAATAAGTTGTTGCTTACAGTCACAAAGGCCCAAGGTTATTTTGCAGAGGTTTTTAGCTTAGGATCATGATTCAATACTTGTGCCTCTGGTCTATTTACACAAGAAGGGAATCCCAGGGTGCTTGAGCCACACCCCATTGTGCACAATTGCACACTATTGTTGCCAATGAGAGGGAATTGTTTTTTAAAAAATGGGAATGGATGGAGAAGTGCAAGAGGGGTGAGCGCCCATAAGGACACAGGTAGGATGAGGGGGATGAACTGCTTTCATTTGTCCTCTGCCACAAGCCTTAGGATTGCAGCCTTGGACTTCTGATGTGATTTATACAGGAACTCAGCAGTAAGTTATGGGACATGCACTGACTGTGGACATTTTGCAGGCATGAACAGTGCTGAAAGCAGATTGCATATAACTGCCCCATTGTGAGCACAAATCATAATGAATGCACAATAGAAGACATCTGAAGGGTCTCTGATACATCTGCTCTTCTGTCCACAGATGGCTGGGTATCATCATTAGTTCAGTTCTGTATATCACGTATGAGAGTTAGCCTCAAACTTTTTATGAACGTGAAAAGTGAACTGGGGAGTGGGGCACACCAGGACATTGAGTAGGTTTGCCAGATCACATTCTAGAGTGATCTGGAGATCCATACAACAAAACTCTAGAATGTGATCTGGCAAGCCTGGATAGGAGTTACTAAGTCACAGAAGAACAACACAGACAACACTATAGAAATACAATGGATTATTGTGGACTACCATGAGCCTGAGCAACAACCTCCCCATTTATCACCCTTGCCACCCAAAACATGATGGATTAGCCTACCTTGGAACAATTAAGTTTTTGCCAGTGTTGGCTGAGTTGTCAAAGTTAGGCAGCGGGCGAAAAAGACATCATCTCTCTCTCTGAAGGCAGATTCTGGTGGCCTTCTGAAAACAATCCTGCTGTAGTGATGTATCTTTACACTCATCATCATCTTCTTCAGCAACTAAATTTCAAGCACTTGCTTCACCTCTACCTCCTGTCTGATATGTCAGAACCCAGAGAACTCCCTCTGGTGCCAGGCATGTAGGTCAAAACTGTCTCCAGATGGCTCTGCAAAGCCAGCTTGGGGCTAATGGTAGGAAGCCAGCTGGGTCAGGGATATCAAATCTAGTACTGGAGGAATAGGTGGCCCTAGGGGCCTAAGAGGAAGGGGGAAAGACAGAGATACCTGTTGGTTTAATGCTTGTGATCAGATTTCCTATGTAATTATGGGTGTTGTTTGGGGGCAATCCAAGAGGCCCAGGTCTTTTGCACCAGTTCTGGATCTCCTTTCCCTTCCTCCCTCCTCTTCTTTTTAAACTTTAAAACAATATTTTGTGCAAATTTTATGCATTGGCCTGTGCCCCCGAGTCCTTTAAGTACTTTGCAGTACAGTGGTACCTCGGGTTACATATGCTTCAGGTTACATACGCTTCAGGTTACAGACTCCGCTAACCCAGAAATAGTGCTTCAGGTTAAGAACTTTGCTTCAGGATGAGAACAGAAATCGCGCGGTGGCGGCGCGGCAGCTGCAGGAGGCCCCATTAGCTAAAGTGGTGCTTCAGGTTAAGAACAGTTTCAGGTTAAGAACGGACCCCCAGAACGAATTAAGTACTTAACCCGAGGTACCACTGTACAATACTCCTTTTGGTAATGCTCTCCATCTTCCTTTGGCAATGGACAGTGTGAGCATGCCCTGTTGTTGCATATGTTGCAAGGCATCCTGGGAATCTCCCAACAATAACTGATATTACCCCTAAGCTATTTATTTCTGTAAAGCCTGTAACATATTCTCTATACAGCTATCCTCCTGCTCCTTGACTTACCTCACAGACCATTTCATCTAACCCACATTAAAGCAGGTTAGTTATTTTGTTGTTGCCACCATTGAGTTATTTCTCTAGAATTGGACTATGTTTCTTTGTGAGGCAGATGACCAGTGTTAGAGCCCCATGTATAGTGTTGCAACATTCCAGGCTAGAAGTGACCAAGACTTGTGTAACAGTGGGCAGATCTGCCAGTTAGGGCAGCCCCCAAATTTCCTGGAGCCGTTTTCACAAGGAAACCACCAAGAGTGGCCTAGAGATCTTAAAAAAACAAATTTTCATCTCCGGACAGGGGTGTATCTGAATTTCTCAAGTAGCAGCAGATTCAGCATAAATATATACGCAACCTTCCCGTTCTGGAAGGAGAACTGATGCAGCCTCTCTCCTTTACTGGCAACAACACAAGCTAAGATTGAGGATGATACTGCGTTTTCATTTAGAATACTCTTGTTATTGGCACCGAAAGTTCTTCTGCAATACAAAAGCGTCACTGCGTTTCTGCAGTTTATCACAGCTGCAGCAATTTCTGAAAGCAAAAAAGGCTCCCACCCCCGAATAAAGTTTAATAATAATTATCTAAGGAAATTTAAGACGAAGGGTAAGGGGGAATAACAGCAGATAATTGACTAATTTGCTGAGGCAAAGAAACAGAAAATGAGATTGAAATTGACTGGTAGAAAGCTTCTCTATTAAATGTTGTATAACATTTCACAGGTGACTACATTATGATAATTAAACCTTACAAGGTGCTAATCTCTTAAACTGGTGCATTTAATGTGGATAAGAGTGCTCATCTAGCTTACTTCAATTTGCTGGGAATATTAGCTCTCACCCAAAGTTTCTAGCTCTCATGACTAATGCATTATTTTCTTTGTATTTCTGTCTGATCTTAACCTATGAGCAGATTACAATGTATTGTTGTTTTATTCTGACAACAAACCTGTGAGATAGATCAAGTTTAGGTACAATGACAGCCCCATTCCCACCCACTAAGTTTTATAATATAACAGGAAATGTACACGCTGTAGGTAGGCTCTCTTTTTTGCCGTTTCTTGGTTATATTTTATTAAATTTTCAAAAAAAATCACATATACATTCCAATACATAATATTTTTTCTTCTGTTTTGTCGACTTCCCACCCCATTTTCCTTGGTGTTTTTTATTACTCCCCTTTGCTGTGCCCTCGCTTCTCCCTCTTATATCATAACAATAATACAATAATCTCTAATTCCTTCTGGTGCTCATAGTTCAAATCCTAATCATGATTTCATCATACTATAATATTTCTTTAAATAGTCCAAAACAGGTTTCTGTTCTTCCACAAAGCAATCACTACCAGGTTCTCTGATTCTAGCTGTTAACTTTGCCAGCCCTTTATTTATCCATTATTTATTTATTTATCCATTCTTCTTTGGTGGGAACTTCTTCCCTTTGTGTGCATCGTTGCAGGTAGGCCTCCTGTGGCCAGAGCATGGAGGCAACCTCTGCCTCTGTATGTTGCAGCTTGCTCTGTTCCCATGAGCGATACGTCCTTACTACAACTGTGGCTCCAGCCAGGCGCTTTCTCACTGGGGTCTCCAGGGACCAAGGTCATTAGCCTGCAATACTAATTAAAGTATGTTAGCCAAGCTCAGAAAAGAGAGGCCACTCTGGCAGGGAAAACATCATTCAGAGTCATAGCTGGGTCAAGCAGGGAGACAAATGGATCCCCCCTTCCCTCTCTCTTTCCCTATGGGGCAGAGCCAAAGGAGTGTGTCTGGGCTGGAGGACAACAAAGGAGGTCCTGGGCAGTCCTGCAGCTTCCCTGAAGCATTAGGAGGTGGCTGAGGACGGAGCTGGCCGGAGACCAGAAAACCCCTCTCCAACCCAGCTAGGGTTGGGGGCAGGAAGAGGCTCCTCTGAGCCAGGAGGGTGATCTGTCCAGCTGGGCTAAGGGGTGGCAGGGAGGAGACATCAGGACAAATGGGAGCTGTTTGTACAGAGGAGGGATCTAGGCCAGAGGTCTCTGCACTCAGCCTTTTGGAAGTCTACAGCTCTTGTGGTGTGTGACTGAGCCAGGCATTTCAGTGCCTTCGGGGCAGGGGCTTCTCAGGCAGGGGAGGGACACTTGTTTATTTAGGTAAAGGTAAAGGGCCCCTGACCATTAGGTCCAGTTGTGACCGACTCTGGGGTTGTGGCGCTCATCTCACTTTAATGGCTGAGGGAGCCGGCGTACAGCTTTCGGGTCATGTGGCCAGCATGACTAAGCTGCTTCTGGCGAACCAGAGCAGCACACGGAAACACCATTTACCTTCCTGCCGGAGCGGTACCTATTTATCTACTTGTACTTGACGTGCTTTCGAACTGCTAGGTTGGCAGGAGCTGGGACTGAGCAACGGGAGTTCACCCCGTCGCAGGGATTCGAACCGCCGACCTTCTGATCGGCAAGTCCTAGGCACCATAGCACCACCCACGTCCCGTTTATTTATTTAGAGCAATATTAAAACACTAAAATAAGGAGAAATGTCTGCCTTCACCTTTGGGGAGAAGAAGAGTAGGACTGGTTCCTCACCCCTGCCATCCTACTGTCTTTTGGAAGTGATTCCTATGTGAACTACAGCCACTTCAGAGGGCTTCGGCTCCCTGGGGCAGCGAGCCGTGGGTCAACAACCAGGGGTACTCGCAATCCAGTTGAAGAGTCTCTTCCTGTCAACTTTGAGGCCAGGAGCCTGGGCACAGTCTAAGAGAGGCAGAACAAGGGGGCTTGTTCCAGTGGTGGGGAAGGAGGTGGCTCAGCAACATGCAGGTGGGGAACTCTCTTATAAATCCTGGCTCCACAGGGTGGCATTGGGGTGGGGTGGATATTGCCAGGTAGAGAAGTTTTCCAGTAGGGATCATCACCAGGCAAGGGATCTGGGCCAATGTGATCTGGAATCGCAAGAGCTGCCCACGTCCCCAGCAAAAGCTTTTGCACACTGCTGCCACCAAGGCAAGGTTCATCATGACAGACGCATCTGTCTGTCCTACTGTCTAAATATGGAGAAAGCTCAGCCCAGGAGCGAAAGCAGCATCTGGCGCTGCTGGCTTCCTGATCAATGAGCTTCTCAGCTCCCAAACAGAAGCAGCAATTAGGGACTGCTCTAAGGAAACATGATTTCCCAGGGCTAAAAATAACCGCACAAGGAGGGGAGGAGGGGTAGTCCTGGGAGCAGCCCTCCAGACTATGGGCTGGTTACTGTCCCTCTGACAAGCTCTGAAAGGTTTCAAAATGTCCCTTAGAGATAGGGGGAATTGGACATGCGCCACTTGCTCCTTCCTGACCAGTCAAGCTCTAGCTTTGGCACTCAGGATGCTCTTTTTGGAGCATCAAAAGTATGCATTTCCAGAATGAAGTGCAGAATGAATCTAGAGCAGAATCTTGAAAGCACATGTTTGAGAATCTAAAAACTGGGGTGTATCCAAATGCCAGAACTTCTTTTAGTGCTACAAATCAGTATGCTCTCCAAATGCTTTCAGACAACCACCACCAATTTTTATGTACTTTATTATTATTATTATTAACTCCAAGACTAGCAGTGTTTTGCTAGTTCCAGCCTTATTTCTTGGAAAATGCACGTGGTGCAATCCTTATGGGACTGATGAAATTGAGAAAGCAGCAATAAAACTTCGAGGTTTTCCATTTACACCCAAGAACACTAGCAGAGTAGCACAGAGGAAAAGCATGGGAGGTTAGCTGGATATAATGGCAGGGGACAGGGCAAGGATCACACACAAGCCACATCCATGAATGGCACCTGAAAACTGGGTAAGGCAGCAGTGCTGCCTGAATGTTTTGTGCTGCCGTTGCAATGTACAATGTAAGAATGGCTGCCTATGAGCCGATAGTGCAGAGAAACGTAGAGGAACTTTAGAAGGAATGTTGCCTGCATTCTCCAGAATAAGTGAGCGAATGGTGCTTATATGGAAGAAAAGTCTTGTTTGTGTTGAAGCACACTTCCATTTGTGATTTTGTAATGGGCTTGTTAACGGGACGCGGGTGGCGCTGTGGGTTAAACCACAGAGCCTAGGACTTGCTGATCAGAAGGTCGACGGTTCGAATCCCTGCGACGGGGTGAGCTCCCGTTGCTCGGTCCCTGCTCCTGCCAACCTAGCAGTTCGAAAGCACGTCAAAGTGCAAGTAGATAAATAGGTACTGCTCCGGTGGGAAGGTAAACAGCATTTCCATGTGCTGCTCTGGTTTGCCAGAAGTGGCTTAGTCATGCTGGCCACATGACCCGGAAGCTGTCTGCGGACAAACACCAGCTCCCTCGGCCAATAAAGCAAGATGAGCGCCGCAACCCCAGAGTCGGTCACGCCTGGACCTAATGGTCAGGGGTCCCTTTACCCTTTACCTTTAATGGGCTTGTTAGTTTTTGAACTATCCTCATAGTCCAAAGGCACTACAATTGTCAGGACAAAACTAGACATGACACCAACGATCTAGGAACTGGATCGCCTGTGTTTTGTTTCTTTTTAACTACTGTGGGAGAGAGGCAAAATGGATCAGAGCCGCAGTGCTTGGGGAGGGGTTTTCAACACTGATCCCCCATCCTCCCATATCATTTTTGTGACTGAGCCCCCTGCCCACCCCAAACTGGAGTATTCAACAACAGGTACTTGACGCAACAATAGAGCCCCACATCTCAATCACCTAACGTCACTATGGCACCAGATGACCCTCGCCCCCTCTTTTTGCCCACATGTCCATGCAGAGAGCTCTGCAATTTATGCCCAAGTGCCAATAGTCAGCTGATTGTTGGGACTCACATAGCGCTACAAACAGAACTATGAAAGCCCTGACAATCAGCTGAGGCCATCACTGCCCTGACTCCTACCAAAGGAATTTCACATTTTGAAAAACAATTCTGAAGTTGTATATTGCCACAACCTATTCCAGGAGTAGGGGAGCTCAAGTGCTAAATGCAGCCCTCCAGACCCCTGTCTTTGGCCCTTGGGATCCTCCCCAGTCCACAACCCTCACCGGCCCTGCTTTACACCCTCCATGAGTAATAATAATAATAATAATAATAATAATAATAATAATAATAATTTATTATTTATACCCCGCCCATCTGGCTGGGTTTCCCCAGCCACTCTGGGCGGCTTCTAACTGAATATTAAAAACAGTACAGCATCAGACATTAAAAACCTCCCTAAAGAGGGCTGCCTTCAGTTGTCTTTTAAAAGTTAAATAGTTGTTTATTGCCTTGACATCTGCTGGGAGGGCGTTCCACAGGGCAGGCGCCACTACCAAGAAGGCCCTCTGTCTGGTTCCCTGTAACCTTACTTCTCGCAATGAGGGAACCGCCAGAAGGCCCTCGGCGCTGGATCTCTGTGTCCAGGCTGAACGATGGGGGTGGAGACGCTCCTTCAGGTATACAGGACCGAGGCTGTTTAGGGCTTTAAAGGTCAGCACCAACACTTTGAATTGTGCTCGGAAAGGTACTGGGAGCCAATGCAGAGTGGCTTTGCCCGGCTGGAATGTGTCCTTGCACTTTGATAATGCCTCTTGGTTGTCTGGGTAGCGAACAGAGAGGAGTGTGTGAAAGTGACTAGACACTAGTCTACTGTACAGAGGAATTGTTTATATTCATCGCTCTGCCCTCTTTGGCCTCAGGCCCTGCCCAGCACTGGAATGTGGCCCCATGGAAGTTTGCTGAGAAGGGAATTTGGCCAATGGCCTTACAAAGCTCCCCCGCCGCTGGCCTATTTTTTTTTATGTTGCCATTTCTCTATCCCTCTCTATATCATAACAAATAAAAAAAATTAAAAATTCTCCAATAGCACCTTAGAGACCAACTAAGTTTGTTCTGGGTATAAGCTTTCGTGTGCATGCACACACGAAACAACCTTAGTTGGTCTCTAAGGTGCTACTGGACAATTTTTTAATTTTTTAATTTATATCGACTGCATCAGACCAACACGGCTAGCTAGCTGAATCTATATCATAAAAGTGAGGGTCCTGTGAGTTCTGTGTAGATTCTGTAAATACTGGCAATCTGGGAAGTAGCCCTTGGGAAAGTAAGCCCTCCATATGCAGGGATCTTTCCATTGTTTCTTGCCCAGCTCATGCTGAAGAATGGACCTAGTGGATCACGAGGAGCCTTTCATTCCAGGGCAGAACAGGCATTTTTAGGCCAAGTGCTTATTTTTGGCTTCACAGGACAGCCGGAAGGTCACTCTCGCAATCCCAGCAAAGTTCCGGCCGCATCTGGGCCAAAGGCATGGCCCGTCTGTTCCAAGGCACACGGCAAGAATACTTGGTTTGTGTCCGGAGCACTGTGATCCCATTCAGGAGCCCTTTAACCAGATTAGAGAGGGATTGAAGGATTTAGCTCTGGTGTGAATCTGAGTTTATCCCGGATGGGTTGCCAGCACGGCGGGCATTGCCCAACAGCCGCCCACAAGGACACACAGCACAGTCTTTCAGCCAAGGAGTCCAGCCTTCTGAACACATGGGGGCCTTTGTCGGCAGTAGGATGAAGGCTGTGGGGTTAGGAGGCAACAACATCCCTGGGTTCATCTGGAGCCAGGAGATCCCTGGAGGGCGTTAATGATTAACAGCCTGGTTGGCCTTAAGCTGGGCTATGCCAGGAGCTGTAAACAGACCAGGGGCAGCGCTACTGGCACATTCCCCCTCGTTCCCTCCCCCTATGAAATGTTTTCCTAGACACGGATTGGTGGGGAGAAGTTGACTCTGTATGTGGAGAGTCCCTGCTGGCAGGAGCGCAGGAAGTGTCATGGTGATGGAATGCACAAGCCACTGTCCATGAGCAGATCAGGGCTCCAGGCATCGGGGCATGTGTCCTCTTCAGCAAGCCTCATCTCACCCACCACTCAAGGCGCAAACAGCCCTACCCTCCTTCCCACGTGCACTGCCTACTGCACACACCACACACACAACCCCCTGGTACCTCGGTGTGGCATTCTGTCACCGCCTGCACCACTCCATGGACGGCACAGCTACACTGCCCTTTGCTGGATCCCTGCAGACAGCACAATGTCAGAACCACCAGTACAATCCTATGGTTTTCTGGATCCCAGAGACATTGGCTGAGTGTACTGCCTACATTCAAAGCAACTTTTCACAGACACATCCCAAATCCAGTGAACTGTTGTCTACCTCTTACAGAGATACAATTACAGTACCCTCATCCTTAACAAACTGCAGTTACCAGGATTCTTTCGAGAAGGGGAATGTGTTTTAAATGTATGCTGTGTATGCAACCATTATTTCCAGAACTCTTTGCTATCTTCCCCACTCCCCACATCTCTGTCTCCCTCTCTCTTTCTCTCTGTCTCACACACCTGCCTTCTAATCCAAAGTACTGTTGTTCTCTGGCCACAAGGCAAGGCTATTTTGCCAATCAACACCATAGACAGAGGTGTCCTGTGAGAGGGCCCATCCTATCCCCAAAGGCACCCATGTTTCCCTTTGCTAGTACAGTCGTACCTTGGAAGTCGAATGGAATCCGTTCCAGAAGACCATTCGACTTCCAAAACATTCAGAAATCAAGGCACAGCTTCTGGTTGGCTGCAGGAAGCTCCTGCAGCCAATCCAAAGCCATGGAATCCCCATCGGACATTTGGGTTCCAAAGAACGTTTGCAAACCGGAACACTCACTTCCGGGTTTGTGGCGTTCGGGAGCCAAAACGTCCCAGTACCAAGGCGTTCAGGATCCAAAGTACGACTGTACAAGAGATCCACTGTCTAGCCTAGCTATGCAAAGGCTTTGGGATACTTTTCCCGTGCTCTGTTGTTTTGGGCTACCTGCTGCTCCCCAGCACCAGCTGCAGACTTTGGCAAGCTTGCCTGTGGGGCAGGGAAGTCTCTGCATGCTGGTGCTCTGAGGAGACGAGCAAGAAAAGGGCAGCCCCCCTGTGCTGCATTGTAGTGGATCAAGTCTCCCTGGGCACTTGGCCTGCACCCAAATCCAGCCCTGAAATAGCTCCCCACCCCCAAACAGGCTCCTGTTACAGTGACTGGCATCTGAAGCAGCCCCCTAGAGTGGGCGTCCTCAATTCCTCCTGGCTGCAGTGAGGGTCAGAAGGTTCCCCGCACCAACCAGAGGCAGGGTCAAACCACCACCAAGCACCTGATCTGGGCGGAGGCTGCGGTGGCCATATTCACTCCTAGCAGGTCCCTGTCAGCCCAGAATTTCCTGGCACTGGACAGCCTTCCTGGATGTAGCTCAACAAACCCAGTTGCAGAGTGCGTCATCCACCTTGGAGCCAGGGTACTGGAGCCTAGAGTTTGCAGAAGGGCAGACTTAAGCGCTCCTCTTTTCTCCTTCTATCTTATCCTTCACAGGGCTCTGCTAAACCGGCCGCAGGACGTTCTGTAGGCAGCCAGCAGCTCTGGGAACATCCCAATGCGGCTTTGCAGCCCTGCAGAGGGATGTCCCAACCACGTCTTCTCAGTATCCTGCTGGCACTGGTGGTGTGCCCTCAGGTAAGGGCCTTCGTCCCCAACCCTCCCCAGCCCCTCTCCATCCCAGGCCTGAGAGGCACATATATATCAGGCCGGTCCTCCTTTCTGCTGTCTTTTTTCCTTCAGGGACCCTCAGCCCAGATCATGGACTTCCTCTTTGAGAGCTGGAAGGCCTATAGCGAAGAGTGCTACCACAACATGAGCCTTCTGCCACCATCCACTGGTGAGACAAGCGCCCCCTGGAGGTTGGGCATCAGAGCACTTAAGTTGGGGGTGGGGGCAAGGAGGGGGTTGGACATTTATCACTCTGAAGTGCAATGGACATTTAAAGGCACTGGTCAGTTTTTCCACCCAGCTGCTTTTCTTGCTTGCTTGTTTGTTTAAGCTCAGCCTCCTTGCTAGGCAATGAGCAGCTGAGTGCTGGGACCACATGCATCTGTGCATGCTGTGGAAACGAGACAAGAATTTTGGAAGCTTAAGGGGCATAGCAAACTGCCTTACACTGAGTCAGACCACCATGCTAGCTTGGTAGATTCTATACCAGGTGTGGTGAACCAATGGCTCTCCAGATGTTGCTCAGCTGCAACTTCCATCACCCCTGTCCATTGGCCATGCTTGCTGGGGCTCATAGTCGTAGTTCGACAACATCTGGAGGGCCAAACGTTCCCCACACACTAGCAGTGGCTCTCCAGGATTTCAGACAAGGCATCTTTCACAGCCCTACTTGGAGATGTCAGGGATTGAACCTGTGGCCTTCTGCATGCAAAGCATTCTCTCTACCACTAAGCTACAGCCCTATGCCAAGCTTGAGGGAGAAAATGAGCTACCTACAGTGCTGGGTCCCAGAGGCAAGAGTTGTTTCATAAATCAGCATAGGCAAAAGATGAGGGGTTCTTTTTCTTTTTCCTCAAGAAGTTGCTGTAAAAACTGTTTCAGACAGCAGTAGAGCACAAAGAGTAGGCTGAGGCAGAGTGGAGGTGAGGTTTGTGGATGAATTACTAGGCAGTTGTGTGTGCAGACACATGCATGTGAAGCTGGCAACAAGGGTCCCATATGTGTCCCAAGGGCAAATTCTGCTGGTTGATGAAACACGTGAAGGACATGAACGTGGGGAAAGTTTCCTAATTAAGGAAAGAGTGAAAAATAAGGACGAAGCTGTACACATATTCAGACACACATATAACCCGCTGTTCCTACCACCGTATCACACGCAGATCCTAAGTTTCCTCCTCTCTTTGACAGAGCTGGTCTGCAACCGAACCTTTGACAAGTACTCGTGCTGGCCTGATGCACAGCCCAACAGCACTGTCAATGTTTCCTGCCCCTGGTACCTGCCCTGGTACGACCAAGGTGCGTGCACTGGGGGGAGAAGCAGACTGGAATGGGCCTGTGCCCTTGGCAGGGGGGAAAAGGAAGGAAGTGACATGGGAGAGTTACTCAGGGCCCAGCCACACTTTGCCTTAAGTCCATACCTCTTTGCGCCATTTTCAATTTGGTCCAGGCCTGGGTGTTCCCACTTGTGATTTCTGCCTCTGCTTTCCCTTGAAACCCCATGTTTTCCTGTTCATGCTTCCTATAATCAATAGTCTGCTTTTAAAGTTGTCTCCACCTTCAGTTCCACTCACCTGTGGCAGAGAGTCAGAAAATCAGAAAAGCCAGATACTCAGAAAACTGGATAATCAGATAATCATTCAACATGCACAAAAGGAGCCAGGACATTTCCACTACAGTGGTACCTCAGGTTAAGAACTTAATTCGTTCCAGAGGTCTGTTCTTAACCTGAAACTGTTCTTAATCTGAGACACCACTTTAGCTAATGGGGCCTCCTACTGCTGCTGCTGCGCCGCCGCCACCGTAGGATTTCTGTTCTCATCCTGAAGCAAAGTTCTTAACCTGAGGTACTATTTCTGGGTTAGCAGAGTCTGTAACCTGAAGCGTCTGTAACCTGAAGTGTCTGTAACCCGAGGTACCACTGTACAGGGATGGTCCATCCCATTTCACCACCTGAGGTGAAACAGAAATGCGCTGTTCCCTGCTCCCCAACTTTCACTGTTGCCGGAATGCCGCCTTCAAAGCACTGCCACTCATCTTTCCCACCCCGTGCGGGTGGGGAGTGGCAATGCAATGCACAGGAACACCACTTCCTTGCCAAGTTTGGTGAGAGCCAAGGCATTCCAGGTGTTGCTGCTCGTCTTCTCTACCCCAGGAGATGCCATGCACCAGAACATCTCTTTTTTGCCAGTGAGAGAGGGTTGTTCTAGCAGTGGCAGAAATGGTGGGGCAGGCAGGGTGCCTCCAAAGCACTTCTGCCATCTGAGGCAGGTGCTTCACCCCGCCTCATTGGTGAGCCGGCTCTGTTCCAATACATATTACAGTGGTACCTTGGTTCTCGAACTCAATCCATTCCTGAACTCCGTTCAACTTCCAAAACATTCACAAACCAAGGTGCAGCTTCTGATTGGCTGATTGGCCATGGAAGCAATGCCGACAGCAGAAACGGATGATCAGCTTTCGAAAAATGGATGCAAACAGGAACACTTATTTCCAGGTTTGCGGGCTTCAGGAGCCAATTTGTTTATCAACTAAGCCGTTCAGGAACCAAGGTACCACAGTAATACGTATTATTACAGGCAGAAAATAAAGCTGCCTTTGGAACCATTGCAACCAATAAAAGCAAACGAATTGGGACACACAGATTTTGCACATATATCACTTGATCACTGTTTTAATATGAGCACCAAACAAGGAAGAGTAAACTAAAAAAAAACACATTTTAAGCATGTTGAGGAAACTAGAAGTGGGGTGCTCAAAGCTGGGGAAACAACTGGAAAAATTATCCCACAGGGGTAGGCAGGGAGAGAAGGAAAGGAGGTGGGAGCAGACTTCCCACAAAACAGCTTCCTGGAAAGCATGCAGAATCCAATTCGGGAACTATTTTAGGACTGGTTCATTAGAGAGAGACATTTTTCTTTGGGTTTTCCTCGTGACATTTGTTCCAGTTCATCAGTAAACAACAGGTTTTCCCAGGGAAAGTGGTGGGACAAAGCAAAAACCTATGGACCTGTTATAACAGAGTGATACAAAATACTAGAAATCACAGGACAAACGAAAGTGTGGCTGAGCCCTAAGAAGGGGAAATAGACAGGAAAGGAAGGAAGAGGGATCGGGATGATAATAAACTAGAGAAGGATGAGGGAAAAGTACTGAGGGTGCAGGAGATGGGGACTGTGGGAAGGCACAGAGGAATAACAACAAACGGTCAGAACAAGTATAGGGTGGAGTTAGAATAATAATCCTAATAAGATCACAAAGGATAAGGCAGTCAGTGACTACTAGCCATGTTCTGACTTCATGGACAGAGGCAATATGCCTCTGAATACCAGTTGCTGGGAATGACAAGTGGGGAGATGGTTGTTGCACCCAGGTTCTGGTTGGTGGGCTTTGTGTAGACAACTGGATGGCTGCTTTGCAATCGGGATGCTGTGCCAGATGGGCCTTCTGATTCAGTCGAGTTCTTCTTCCTCTTGCCTTATGCCAGGCTTCCTCAAACTTGGCCCTCCAAATGTTTTTTGGGCCTACAACTCCCATGATCCCTAGCTAGCAGGACCAGTGGTCAGGGATGATGGGAACTGTAGTCTCAAAACATCTGGAGGGCCGAGTTTGAGGAAGCCTGCCTTATGCCTTCATTCCCTACAGTGAAGCATGGCTATGTATTCAAGAAGTGTGACCCAGATGGACAATGGGTGACCACCCCCGAAGGGAAGTCGTTGCGTGATGCTCATCAGTGTGTGATGAACAACGAGACCATCTTAGAGCAGGTGAGAGCATGGCTATCTAAATGAGTCCTGGGGGCTGTCTGCAAGAACATTCCCCGCCTCCGTTGACTCCATTGACTTTGTACTCAACGTACTATACCCATTTTGTACTCAACGTACTATACCCATTTTAAAGAGCAGATAGATTACCAGGATTAGTACCATCCCTTTGGGGCCTCAAATTGTCTCTTTCTTCTCTTTCGACTTCCAGGAGTGGTTTGCTAAGATCTACGGGAGCTTCAAGGTGATGTACACGGTTGGCTACTCGGTGTCACTCTGCACTTTGATCCTTGCCTTGGCTGTGCTGCTGGGCTTCAGGTGCCTTGGGAACTGGCCTGGGAGGGGTGGGGGTGATGGTGATGGGGGTGACCACATTGAGGGGTAGTGCCCAAAGCGGTGAGGGGGAGGGAACTGGGAAGTGGGATAGTAAGACCAGATTTCATTTGGTCCTCCTAGAAGGAAGTGGAATGGCTGTAGGTCTGCCTGGAAAGAAGTGAGATGACAGCTCAGTTGGTTAAAGCATGGTGCTGATAATGCAAGGTTGTAACTTTGATCCCTGTATGGGGCAGCTGCATATTCTTGCATTGCAGGGGGTTGGACTAGATGATCCTCAGGGTCCCTTCCAACTCTACAATTCTATGATCCTATCTGGTTGGGTGGAGATGGAGCTCTTTTAAGTTGGAAGGGATCCGTCCACACTGGAGATGCTGGGAATTGCTCTTTACATATTAACGTCTTTGGCAGAAACCAACACTTTGCATGCTTTCTGACCGAGTGAGACAAATTACATACAATGCAGTTTTGTGTTTCTTTAAAAATATATTTTATTAGAGAAAGTTGAGGTGGATTCATTCAACCCTCTTTTTTCACCACAAGGTTGTTGCTGCTGTTTTACATTTACTCTGTTGGGTTGATCCATTTGGATCCCTAATCGCGCGGCAGGTTCAGTAAGTGCACACAGTGGCGTAGCGTGGGTTGTCAGCACCCGGGGCAAGGCAAGTAATTTGCGCCCCCTAACCCGTGGATTTTAGCACTCGAGACTCTTCCACTAGATTAGCGCTCCCCCCCTCAGATGTTGCGCCCGGTGTGGCTGGCTCCCCCTGCACCCCCCACGCTACGCCACTGAGTGCACACATTGAGACTACAAATTAATTTACCTGTCTCCAAAAAAGTATAAGATCAGGAGTGTCACAGGTCTCTCTGCTAGCAGGCACCAGATAAAAATTATCCCTGTGGTAGAGAAAGCAGCCATGTCAGAATGCAACTTTGGGAAGTATGCATGTTGCTGTGTACTTGTGATGAGAATATATGACTGTGTGGGTGTGTACTTACGTCAGTTGAATGAAGTGTGTGTGTGTGTGTGTGTGTGTGAGAGAGAGAGAGAGAGAGAGAGAGAGAGAGAGAGAGAATATGGCCCTATCTGCACTATATATTTAAAGCAGGATCATACCCCTTTAAACTTCCCTGGTTCTCCCCAAAGCTGTAGGATTAAGGAGTTGTAGTATTAAGGATGCTGATAGATATTAGGAGACCCCCTCCCAGAACTACAATTCCCAGAGCTCCCTGGGAAGAGAGATTGATTGTTAAACCTCTCTGGGAGTTGTAGCATTGTGAAGGGAATAGGGGTCTCTTAACACCACCCCTAACAAAGTGCCTTCCTGGGTCACGTTGGTCTGGATTTAATTAAAATATTTTCTGGTCAAAATCTGCAAAATATTTCCAGATTGGCCAGGAGCTCCTGGTAAGCCACACGACAGTTCACGAGAGAGCAGAGCATGGGGTGAATGCGTAGGTGTGGAATGAGGAGCGGAGTGGAGAACACAAGGCATGGAGGAGCGGGGTGGGGGTTTAGTACAGTGTGGTGAAACAGAGAGATGAGGGTGCAAGGGCTGGGAGGAAGACCTGGGAGAGAGGCACTGGCTGCATGGTGCTGGCCATGCTGGACAGGCGTTGTTGACAAGCTCCCTGCTCTCCAGCAAGCTGCACTGCATGCGCAACTACATCCACATGAACCTCTTCGCCTCCTTCATCCTGAAGGGCATCTCGGTGCTTATTATCGACAAGCTGCTCAACACTCACTTCAACCAGAAGATTGACGACTACAGTGTGGGTCTTTGGCTGAGTGATGAGGTGAGTTAAACATTCCTGGTCCCCCCCTTTTTTTTACACTTTCTTAATTTTCATTTCCTTTGTTCCCTTTCCCCAGGGAGCATGAAGGTTCAGTTGATTCGCCTCTGCACCACACATAAACAATTATGGTAACCCAACAACCCCTGCCTACACTACTTGGTAGCTACACACTAGGGCCCACTCCCAAGTAGTTGTTTTCACATACAAATTCACAAGAGCCAGCAAATAAGGGGGGAAAGGCATAGGATGTTTTCTCAGAGCTTTCACGATGCTTAAGTCAGCTTGTAATGCATCCATAATGTCCCGGTTAAAACCTAAGTTTGGCGACTACCGTATTTTTTGCTCTATAAGACTCACTTTTTCCCTTCTAAAAAGTAAGGGGAAATGTGTGTGCATCTTATGGAGTGAATGCAAGCTGCGCAGCTATCACAGAAGCTAGAACAGCAAGAGGGATTGCTGCTTTCACTGCGCAGCGATCCCTCTTGCTGTTCTGGCTTCTGAGATTCAGAATTTTTTTTTTCTTGTTTTCCTCCTCCAAAAACTAGGTGAGTCTTGTGGTCTGGTGCGTCTTATAGAGCGAAACATACGGTATATCATTTCTCTGATGCATCCAGTCATGAGTTAATAACATACCCCCAGAGTGCAAGAGCAATTTCTGGTATCTGGAATTAAACTGCTGGAAGGCTGGACCGTGTGGGCTAAGCCCTGCTTCAAATGAAGCCATGCCAATAGCATCCCCAATAGCACCTTCTTCAACCCTCCTCTGGTTCAGTACTCACCTTCACTCATGGTTATGGGAACCAGAACCACCATGCTTTGCTGTCACCAAGCAGCCTGAACCAGCTACATTTCCAAACTTTATCCAAGCCATTGCCTCGTTGCCAAGTCCTACGCATTACTGCCACTTGAGACCTCCTGTACTGGTGGCTTTTGTTTTTAACGTACCAACCACAAAAATATGGAGAGTGGCAAACTGCTGCCCCCATGAATCTGCCTGCTAAAGGGACATGTCCTCTTTGTGTTGAAGCTGATCCAGGGGTTGGGTTGTAGAGTGGGGTAGGGTGGGGGAGGAGAGCTTCTCGCTGAGAGTTCCTGGACTTTCCTTGCCCTTCTCACTGATCCCTTGCCATTCCCCCAGGCAGCAGCCAGGTGCCGGGCAGCCACTGTGTTCATGCAGTACGGCATTGTGGCCAACTATTGCTGGCTGCTGGTGGAGGGGCTCTACCTGCACAACTTGCTGGTGTTGGCCGTCTTCTCCGAGCGCAGCTACTTCAGCCTCTACCTCTGCATCGGCTGGGGTGAGTATATGCAGGGTTGCCAAGGCCCTGGAAAGGACGAGTGACTGAGTGTCAGAGGCACCTTCGCTGGAGCAGAAACAGCAGGGCGAGAGTCACTGAGGGTGGCAGGGAAGGAGAAGCACTGTGGCTGGAGATTGCGCTAATCTGCACCGTTTATTATGGCAGGGGTGGGGAAGCTCCAGTCCATATGGGCCAAAATGGTTTCCCTCGAAAGACGTCAGGTGTGGGGCAGGCAGAGATGCGGCTTGACCAGGGGATGTGCTGATGGGCGGTGACTTCAAGTCTGCTGATTAATAGCACTTCAAAGAAATTTGGCTTGTGGGGGGTAGGGGAGATAAGGCCAGGATTCCCACCTTTATGTTATGGGGACGGGGCATATGACCTTGTCTCAGAGTTATGGGATGGGGAGAGTGTGACACAGAAGGTAATGATGGTGACAATGGTCAGTGTTGGATCCAGAGCAGGGCTGTCCTGTGACATTTGCCGCTGTAGGCAAATCACCCCAGCAACACCCCTACCTCCATGATGACACCCCCTCTGCAGATCCGGGGGGCCCTGCCCCCCGCCATACATGCACTGCAGCCAGCCCCACCACTACAGCAGGGCTGGACTTGGGTTTTTCAAATTTCAGTGTATGAGGCCAAAATTCATCGCACACCCCCTTCTCTTGCTGCTCAGTTTACCATGTTATACAGTGGTACCTCGGGTTAAGAACTTAATTCGTTCTGGAGGTCCGTTCTTAACCTGAAGCACCACTTTAGCTAATGGGGCCTCCCTCTGCCAATGTGCCGCCGCTGCACGATTTCTGTTCTCATCCTGAAGCAAAGTTCTTAACCCGAGGTACTATTTCTGGGTTAGCGGAGTCTGTAACCTGAAGCGTCTGTAACCCAAGCTACCACTGTAGTTGCAAGCCCTGCTGCATCCCCTAGGCTAAGCACCCAGTATGGTGGAACCAGTCACGCTGCCCTAAATCCATCTCTGACAGCACCTGCACCTGCAATGCTGCCATGATGCAGTGGCAGCAGTGAGGCTGCAGCAGTGAGGGCACAGTGGCAGTGGTCGGTGGCAGTGGCACAGACAAAGCCCCGGCAGGGCTGGCAGCGGCACAGTGGTGGGGCCCAGAGTGTCATTTCAGTGGACTGAAGGAGTCTTAATGTTTGTGGAAGGGACTGAGATCCATCAGAAGCTCCCACTGGAGGAAGGGGGAAAGGGTCATTTTTGCCTATTTCACCCCTTCTCTTCCCCCTCTCACTGTTTTAGAGGATCCCCTACACCTTCAGTTGTTCAGAGTGCGCAGGGGGGCTTCAGAGGGAAAGAGGAACTGGCAAACATCACCTGCCCCCTGCCTCCAGCAGGAGTTTCCTGTGAATTGAGTTGTGCTCACAGAAACTCTGAGTCCAAGGCAGATAATGCCTCATTGCTTGACCAACACAGTGCCATTTTACCCAGAGTTTATTCCTCTAAGTAACAGAGGTGCCTTTGCTTTACTTTTCTGTACATTTAAAAAAACAACTTTGGAAGAATGATAGCCTCCACAAGCCCTCCTGTGGGTGAAAGACCTAGATATGCCATTGAATGAACATGTTGCTGGATCAATGGCTTTCTGCAATCACTGTCTTTTAATGGCAAGAATTAGATTATAAAGTCCCAAGTGCTCCTTTATCTAGAGCCTTCCTGAGTAATTTTTTGTCTATTAAAATCTTGCATGTTCAGACTTTGCAATGGTTTCAGATTAGCAAGGAATTGTAAGGTTCTGGTGAAGCCAGCATTGAGCATCCCTACCTTACTATTTATTTCCTCTAAAAAGAGAAAATCAAGATATGCCTGCTTGAATGTCAGATTTGACCCTTGTGACTACCAGCTACCTACTAAATAGCTGCCTTCTTTCTTTCTGAGCGTGAGAGACTAAAGGGCAAGCAAGACGTGTTATGAATGATGCATGGGCTGCAATTGAGAAGAGCAACAGCATATTCTCTCTCGGTTCTCCTGGTAAACATCCAGTAAAAGATAGATGGATGTGATGTCATCATTCTCAGAGTTTGCCAACCCTAGGGATGAGTGAATCAGTCTGTTTGCAGCCTGTGTCACTTTTGCAGGCATTCTGCAAGAACACATTAAGCTGCAATTTTAAAACATAATAATTCCACGTGACAATTCACATTTCTTCCCATACAAATAGAAGCATAAGGCTGCTGTCACGCTGGAGTTCACATGGCCCCCAGTAGGCAGCCAGGCCAACTCCAGCATAACAGCATGCAGGTAAGTGGGCAAGCAGGCCATTTGGCAAGTAAGCAGCGTGGGTGGAAAGCGGCCCAGGCAAGGTGTTGAACAGAAGGGAAGAAGTGGTCCACAGAGAGGTTTGACAAACCACTCTCTGAAACATCTGTCCCGCTCTGTTAAACATGGCTACAGCAAGGTTTAACAGGGGGCAGGGGCTTCAGAAAACAGCTCTCTGAAGTGCCTCAGACTTTCTTACTTTAAAAGGTGGGGTTGGGGTGAGCTGTGAGGGGGGAAAGGAGGGGTGTGGGATAAGCAGGGGGTGGAGCTGTTAGGTGGGGCAGGGGTTTGGGGCAAGCTGTGAAGGAAGGAAAACTGTGAGGGGATCAGCCAGAGGGTGGGTGGGTGGGGCATAGGAGCAGCAGCCCCTATTCAACACGTAAACATGTATCTGAACTTAACATTCTTTCAAAATATGCATTTCCAAACACCTCTTGTCTCAAAATACATATTTCTAAACGTTTCCCCCTTCAAAAGACCAATTCCTAAACGCATTTGGACACGTATTTTGAGGCAAGAACTGTACTGGAACATTTGGGAAGTGTGAAAGACGTCAGTTCAGATCCACACATTGGCCTGGGAGGCACCAATCAGGTGAGCTCATATCAGAAATAACAGAAACAGAAGCATGCCAAGCCCCACCTCCTGTACTCGATTGGCTGCTCCTTACAGCAAAGGGGGGGGGACATTTTGGGTACGATAATGACACCGTCTCATCTGTCTTCTTTCAGTAAACATTACTGGGGAGACATAGGAAGGAGACAGTGCTGTTCTCCGCAGTAGTCATCCATCCCTCATGACTAGTAATGTTTGCCCCAAAGGGCAAGCAGCTCTACATGGAACAGCACATTGTACTGCAGCTAAGGCCATGTAGAGATTGTAGTTTTTGAGGGCATTCTGTTGTTGATGTTTTCAGTAAAAATGATCACCCACCCTCTTACCCCCACCATGGTCTCAGATCAAGTAGATTTTTGAGACATTGCAACAGTAGCAGCAGCAGCAACCCACCCCCCCATAGCATCTATTTGACGAGAGACAACAGTGGGTGAGAGATATTTACACTCTGGCTAACAAATGGTTCTTATCATACCACTGCCTAATTGCTAAAGAACTACTGCCTGCATGGGACTTCTGATGCCAACTCCTGCATCTTATCCCTCGGATAGTCAACCTAGTACCTTCCAGATGTCCTCGGACTCCAGCTCTCATTAGCCCCAACCAGCAGGGTGAATGATCAGGGATTATGGGAGTTGTAGTCCAACTAAATTTTGAGGACACCACTTTGGCTGCCTGCATCTTATCCTATCTATTGTAAAAGCAGGTTTAATCCATAAACTGGGCTCCTTTGGGAGGAAGGGTAGGATATAAATTTAATAAATAAATATGCTTTTCCACATTCTGTTTTGAATGTGTCTGATGGTGCTCCACATGGCAGTCTATTGTGATCTCAGTGCTACACATGCATGCAAGCTTTGCACGGTGCCCACACAATGCTGATATTGGGTGGTGTATTATTATTATTATTATTATTATTATTATTATTATTATTATTATTATTTTGAAGAACATAAAAGGAAAAAAAGACATACTATATCATACGGGATGGCATTTTGATGTCATGTGGTCACTGCCCAAAACCTGGTCTGCACGAACATCACTGAGTCTGCAATAAACTCTCCCATAACAATGCCATTTGTGCCACTTGCTAACTGCTTCCTACTAAGCAATTATACAGACACTGTTATATCCAACAAAGTCATTTCATGAGCAAAATGGCTCCCGCAAACACAATGGGATTTCCATTCCCTCTCCTCCCTCTTCACACCCCTGCCACTGCCTGCAGGTCTGCTCTGGAGATTGGGAGAGGGACCTGGAGCAGGTTTGGGAGGAGGGCACAATGCAGTGGGGGGAAGGAAGTCCCTTCGCAATCTAGAAACGTCCAGGTCTTGCCTGGAAATCTGAGGTTTTGTCTCTTTCCTGTGAAGCCACGCCTAAACCACATGTGCTATTATATATATATGTGGCAACCAGGCCAGGTTGGAATGTCTCTATGTTCATGGAGCCTGGGCTGGGACACAAGATCTGTCAGCCTAGATTGGCTTCTTCACCTAGAGGATATGTAACTCCAAGCAAATTGACTGCAATGATACTCCCAAGATTTGAGGATCCCTCGACTCCCTGCACCTCCTGGTTGCATATAATAAGCCACTGGCAGATCTTGAGTCAGGATGAATCTAGCGCAGAAACTCTTCTTAGGTTAAATTCCTCTGTCCTGCCAGACAGAGGCTGTTCCTTTTTTAAAATAAATAAATAAATCCTGTCTCTCTTTCTTTCTTCCAGGTGCCCCAGTACTCTTCATTGTGCCATGGGTAGTGGTGAAATTTCTTTATGAAAATATTCAGTAAGTTCCAGGACAGTGTGTGTCTCTGCCATGCAAACTGTTTGTAGGTTATCTGTAATGCTTCTGTCATTGCCAGGCAACTTAACAGGTGATATTCCTATGAGGGCTATGGGTGTGAGCAGACCACATTGTACTAAGTGTGAGCAGTGGGGTTGGGAGGTGCTGCAAGGAAGAGGACAGTGTGCCAGGCCACACTTGTTGCACACGATCCATGGTTTCTTTCTTTCTTTCTTTCTTTCTTTCTTTCTTTCTTTCTTTCTTTCCTGAGATGCTGGAGTACCAATCATAACATGGGGTTCTGGTGGATCCTGCGTTTCCCTGTGTTCCTGGCCATCTTGGTGAGTTCTCTTTATTCCTTGCTTGTCTCAGATGCCCACTGAACCGCCCACAATGACTGCCCTTGTCCAACAAAATGCAGACGGAACAATCATTTTCCTGCCTCCAGCCTTCTTATTTGGTGTTCCTGAAAAATGAATAGGGCAACCTCCAAGTAATAAAATGTCTAAGGGCCACAATGTGATGCACCTTGTCAGGCCAGGGGTAGGTTGTGAACCAATTTTGGCCTGAAAACCACATTAGCCACGTTGGGGGTATGCACACAGAGGCACACAGCCCACTTCCTTAACTGATGGATGCAGATCAGCTGAGGGAATTATCAACCGCCTCACCGTCCATAAAATGATGAAGTTGATGACAGGGGAGAGGGCACACAGCATCACCATCAAGGTGCTGAGCACGGCAAAGAGGCTTAAACCAGCACTGTGTCAACTAATTAACTGCTGTTTTTTGTGCTGTCAAAATGCTGCTGGGGTGGGGTGAGAAAACATTTCTTTGGGGACCCAATTTAGCCTCCAAGCCTAAGATAAGCCACCCCTGTTGTCCATATTACCAAAAACAATAATTTAGTATGTATATTATAGATAGCACTTTCCCTAAGCGCTCAAATCACAAAATATTATTAGCAAGCATATATACCAGTGATCCAGTAAATGCTCTGCAAACGTCTACTCCTATAGCCCCAGTGATGCATAGACATGGTCACAGTCTGGATGGGGCACTTTGGGGAGACCTGTGCAAGCCACTGAGAGCTTATGATGGGTCCAGAATTAATAACAGTAGTAATCGTGGCTAAAATTAGACCCTTATTTGCTATGCGTGTCTTTTGACTCTGCTGCAGTCCTGCCTCTTCTTCCCACTCAGCCTGCTTCTCTCTCTCTCTTTCAGATCAACTTCTTCATTTTCATCCGTATCATTCAGATACTGGTCTCTAAGCTCCGTGCCCACCAGATGCGCTACACAGACTACAAATTCCGGTACTGGCTCCTGCTCCCACCCTTCTCTGCTCTACAGTGCCATAGCTTTTCCTGGGACGGGAAGCTTCTATTACGTCCTGTTTACGCCATCATTGCCCATGGCATCACAGCCTTTGTAGGTTAGGGGTATCCCTTCCACATGTCCATGGGTTTCGGGGATGGGTACACTGACGTGGGTTTTTTAAGTGGCTTTCGATACGAGTCCAGCGGGTTTCTTTTCTTGTCATTCATAAGCCCATTTGTTCCTCCACCAGGTAGGTGGTTCATACGGGGTTCGGGCTGAATACTGTGGGTTGCTGCTGCCTTTTGCTTGTGATGCATTCTAATTAGCTGATGCCCCATTTAGGCTGGCCAAGTCAACACTGACGCTCATCCCGTTGCTGGGAATCCACGAGGTGGTTTTCGCCTTTGTCACCGATGAGCATGCCCAGGGCACGCTGCGCTATGTCAAGCTCTTCTTTGACCTCTTCCTCAGCTCCTTCCAGGTGAGGCACACCAGAAGCCCATTCTTTGCTCAGGCCCATTCAAAAACCATACAGAGAGAGACAAGCCTTTATGGTTGCAATTATTATTATTTAACGTGTATAAGACTAGGTTTTTTTTTCTATAAAAATTATGCTAAAAAGTGGCATAGTGCATGGATAGTGCATAGGGTGGATGTTTGATTGGCTGCTGCCGTGTCTGTCCATGGCTGTTGGATGTGTTATTGGTTGCTGTGTCAAGGGCTGGCGTTGATTGGCTGAAGCTGGGGCAACTGGACAGACGATAGGCAACTTCTGCCGGTGAGGGGGTCAGATGAGCTCAACAACCCTGTGCAATCTCCCCCAAAGCGCAATCCTCCCCCCAAAAAGTTCAAGATGTCTGAGCCATCTCCCCCCATTTTCTTAAATTTGAGTCCCCCAAAATAGGGGGCGTCTTATACATGGAAAAATACAGTAAAATGGCATTATTCTGATTGCCTTCTCTGCCTCTTTAGGGAATGCTGGTGGCCATTCTTTACTGCTTTGTGAATAAGGAGGTAAGTGTGGTCTAAACTGGGGTGGGGGTGTGGTGGAGGAGGGAGATACAGGACATGCAAGCTGCTGCACAGGTAGGAATGTATGGCAGCAAGGATGATTTCCACCTGTATTATCTGAGTGGTATTGGAGGCACAGCTGGAGCAAGATGCAATGTCTTTTGAAATACTGTCAGAGATGAGTGACCCACCCAGCTTAATTCAAGTGGTAAGAAGGCAGATGCAGTCAAAGCTCCTCATCCGTGTGTGTCTGTCGCCCATGTAACTGGAACTGTGTAAGCAGAACACAACCAGTGCGGAGCTGTTGTTACAAGTACAACGGAATCTGTGCAAGTGTTGTTGGTTGTGTTTGCTTCTTTCTGTACCCATTTCTGTTGCAACCGACCAGCTGCACATGGTTTCAGAAAGGGGCATGTGCAATTTTCAGTGGACAGAGCAGTAAGAGAGGTGCTGCTTAGCCCTTTCTCTGTCCGATGCTTTTCCACCGCATCCTCCCATCTCCAATATGTCAGATCTTCTTGGCAAAGGTCTAGTCTGCACTGCTGATTTTGGAATTTGAGGGTGTCATGTGGCAGGGGGAGATGTGGTAAAAATGGCAGTGGGAAACATTTCAGGCACCCTTCTCCTTGAAAAATTTTCCCTTCTGAGGTTGCTTTTCACTACATGAAGCACACATGTTCAAATACACGTTTGTATGCAACTTGCAGTTGTGAGCCCTTAAACTGGCTGTATTTCTCATATGCATGAGATTAATACAGAGTTTATTTATAAAGGTTTATAATCCTGCCATTTGTGGCAGAGGAGCCTACAGCGGATAATAATATTTAAAAATACAACCTCAAACCAGTAAATAACACATCCTCCCCGCAAATGTTTCTATCTCCATAGGTGCAGTCAGAGCTCATGAAGAAATGGACGCGCTGGAAGCTTGGCTGGGACATAGAAGAGGAATACAAGAACACGTACAGCCACACACCCCATGTCCGCAACGGGGGTACCAGGACCGGCGAGAAGCACAAGCTGGTTGGCAACTACCTCAATGGGCTGGGCCGCAGCCAAGCCACCATGCACACCAGCACTCAGTACCTGGAGAGGACAGCATGCAGTGCCAGTGAAAACTTGGCAGTGGCCGAGCAGCCCCATTGCTACGAGTTCCCTGACACAGCCGAGAGCAACCTCTGAAGCTGACTTGCCCGTCTGCCCCTGGCTTATGGGGCCTGTCTCACTCTTTGCCCCCTGAGGCAGCCGTCCTGCAGAGCAAAGAGGGCAGCTGGCAGCCCAGGAGGCTGTGGGACACATGACTGGAAAGTGTGCCCTCTGCCAAGCAGCTCGGCGTGGACTAGATGGTGCAAATTCCTTGTCAGTGCTGGAGACATGCTTACGAGAGACCCAGCAAGACGAGCTGCCTTGCCTGTCCGCATGCTGAATGCTCCAGGACATGAGATCCAGGGGACAGCCCAGCCACAGGGCATCCTGACAGAGGTGACAATGCCAAACAAGCTTTGTAGTGGGAGGAGATTCTGTACCGTTGTTAGGAAACTTTGAAAGCCTGCACATTTATGATTGTGCCAGAATCAGCACTGATCAGACTCCTTAAGAATCTACGATTTCCTCTTTTTAAAAAAAACAACAACCAAAATCCAACAACCAAGTTTCTAGTCCTCATAAATTACAGAGAACAAGCACTATCTGCTAAATGCACACACACACACACACACACACAAAGGGTCTGTGCAATTTTTTTAAAAAATCAGTCATAGGGAAGGATATATCTAGAGGCTATCATATGTTTCTTTCATTTTCCCCAAACAAATTGTGCAGCAAAACATGCAAATGTATGTATAATTGTCCTATGCGAAGTGTCCCATTTGCAAAAGGCCAAATTTAGTGGTTGCAAAACTTGGGCTCTCCGAGTACAAACTTTGCAGATCCACTTTCGCACATATGAAAATGTCGTCTCTGGAACAGAGACGTCTTTGCCTTCAGGGCACATGGGATGGCATACCACTTAAAGAGATATTTTGGAGCCGTGCAGAAAGCATTGCCTGCAGAGTTTGGAAGGAAAACAGTACTACCATTCAGTATATATATCTATGCGGAAGTGACACGGCTCACTTGGGTCATTGACTTTGTACGTGGCTCTACCATTGCATCCGCACTGTGGGCATGCTTGCACCTTCTGTGCTGGGTGACTCTGTAAATCTACTTGTGTGGGCAATACAAGCTCTGAGGGCCACTTCTGTGTCTGCGTATGTCTGCCTGTCAGTGCCAATGTTCGGGTGACTGAAGGACCCAATAAATTGTGCTGTATGTCCTGGCAACTTAGACGGTGCCTCCTGATGCACTGAGATGTTTATCCTTGCTGGGGCCTGGACTGCCTTTCATTCACCAGCATGGACAGGAACAGGTGTCCTGCACCAGCCTTGTCCTTCAGAAGTACTAACCTTTCCAGGGAGGCCACGCAGCAGCTTTAAATTAGAACCACTGCAAGAAACAGGTAATTGCCAACTCCTACCCCTGTGTGATGTCCCATCCAGTCCCCAAGTCCCTTTACAAAAGTGTTTCACTAGCACCCTCTGATTCCAAAATCTCCAAGCAGCAACTATTGGTATGTTCTTCTTTAAGAACACTGCATTCCACGCTGTCCAAAAAAACCTTCTTTTTTAAAAAAGGTTTTCAGCATATGTACATTCACATGTGCACGCATGCACAAATGTGGCTTCTGAACATGAACAGCCACATAATAACTCCATGCATACGCATCTTAGTGATGTGCCATAGCAGGACACCAACTGCAGTATGGAAGAAGTCTTCAGTGCAGGCATGTTAGGAAATCATCAGAGCAGTCGGAGGCCATCAGCTTCCTGCTACCTCCCTCTTGCCCATTCCCATTTGTAGCCAGTCTAAGCACTGGCAGGAAACAATCACCTTCAGCTGTGGCAGGCTTCAGGAGGCAGGTGGTCCGGTGGGGTAGAGAGCAGATTTCTCCATTCCTTACCTGCTTCCAGCCTGGTTTCTTCCTCTTCCATCCCATCACAGGTCTGCCCGTATACTATGGTGTGGATTGCCTCTGTGGGCAGAGAATGCTTTCTAGCCATGGACTTGTTGTCTGGTCTTAGACAGATTGCTTTCTTTCTGCCTCTGCAGCTTTCCTGTGAATGGGAATCGACTATAAACCAGAAACATAATTTTCATTATTTTCTGCTGCGTAGCAATTGTCTGGCCTTGAGCAAGTATTTTTTTAGCCCTTGCTCCAACTGCTAAGTCCAACAGGACTGCTCAGGGGGTCTCCATCACAGGTGGTCATCACACGGAAAATATCGGCAGGAGTAGCATTTTCATTGTGAAGGCCTTGTTCTCTTTACTTCTGGTGGAGGGAGACATGTACACATAGAATGAGCTGGAATAAAGTTCAGGCAGTGCAGAATTGTACCAGGTTGATCTAAGAAAGGTCCCCCTAAAGCTGCCAGGGTGTATTTTTAAGATTAAATACTGTTCACATTATCTGACCTGGAATAAGGCCTGAATGCCAACTGAAAGGGCCTGGGGTTACTGCTCATTGTGGATTCTTACAGACATCTGTGGAAACAGTTTGAATGCTTATACAAGCCTGAAAAAAAGCATTCATATTGACATGTAATTTGATTCACAAAGCATTATTTGAGATAGTAACAGCAGGCAAAACTTGAAGATGGGACAAAGAGATCCTACTGAGGAAGAAGAGAGAGCAGGTAAGCTTGAAAATGAACTTCCAGCAGATCCCAGATCCTTTTCTGTTAGGAAGGAACCTGTGACGCTCCAGATATTGCAGGACTACATGATCCTCCCTGATCATTGACCATCCCAGCCAGAGCTGATGGGAGTTAAGAGTCCAAAAAAATCTTGAGGGCCACAGGTTTCCCATACCTGTGATATTAGATCACTGAAATCATACTGACTGCTCAGCTCTGCAGCCCTGCCCAGTCATGTCCTGAACCAGGTACTGAACACACATGGCCAATGATGTACTCAATAATCCACTAGCGGCGTCATTTCTGCAAAGCACCACACTTGAGAAAGTGCATGGCCCTTTTCCTGACGTGGGATGATGATGCACCCATTGTGCTCACTTTGGATGCCTGCTGGACGGGTTACAGAAGAAACGTAAATTGTGTAACATCTTTCACAAACACATAGCACTTGTCGTCGTGTCCCGTCCCCCCCCCCATGCTACGTGCGCAAACAGGAGAGCATAGTTATGTCACACACTCTCTCCAGTTCCTTTGTGCCTCCGCCTAAGGTGCTTTGGCAGCATGTGACTTCTAAGTCTCCCTGAGCTAGTTTTAGGAACGGGACAATCCCCTTGTTCATGGGATTAGTCTCCCTGTCTCTCCCCCAGTGCACCGCCTCCCAAAATGTCCCCCCAAACAGGGAAGCATATGCCAAATTAACACTCCGCTCGCTGCTACGCATGCACACCCTCTTCAGTTTGACAGTGGGGTACATGCACACAGCCAGTTATTTGCTTGGCATTCATAATGCCTGTGACCCTCCAGTGAACGCCTTCCTCGTTTCATCTCCCACTGGTTTTAATTCAAAACAACACCTCGTTCCCAAGCCGTGAGATGTAGAGCTTTTCCTTCCCTCATTTGGGAAGGAACACAATCCAGTGCCCTCTGCGCCCTCAGCCAGACCGCAGTCACACCTGGGGCCTGATTGGCTTAAGACCCAACAGACTGTAAACATGTCCCAGAGCCAACATCAATGGCCACAGGGTACCCACGCATTCTGTTTAGGACTCAAGAATCTGAAAGGCACAGCAGGCCCAAGTGACCATTTAATCCGAGCCTTCACTCCGTGTTAACATGCAACAGGAGAAGAGACACAAAATCCCGCAAAGTAGGGCAATCTGTGCAATCTGGAGAAAAATGCTTTCTGCTCCAAACGATGGCAGTGATGGCTGTTTTGAAAATTCAGACATGCTGAACTCGCAGAGCTTACCAAATGCTCTCTTTTATTCCAGCAAGCATTTTAATTGAAGTCTGATTTTAAAGGTTTAACCCATTTTTAGTCTTATGCTATTGGGTCCCCTGTACAACTGCTTAGAGAAGGCTGTGAGGAAGCGGCACACAGTTGCTGGTATCCGTCTGTCTGGGGAGACAATGGAAGAATGCACTATCAGGCGTAAAGTCAAACTGCTGGAAAGTTACAGTGCCTGCTGTGGCTGTAGAGACCGATATAGGAGAGACATGTTTTATTGCAGCTGGGGCAGATGAAGGAATCTGGTTTAATGGCTGCAGATGTAACATGGCATTTCTTTTCTCTGTGCTCTTCCCAGCAGTCTAGAGGATGTGATCTAGAGGAGAAATGACCGCTTGGATACATGAACTTTCTGTCTCCAAGCACTGCAGTTGTTTGCAAGGGATTCACACATGGTGGGGCATACAAGTGTCATATAAACCATTGAAATAAAAAAATGAGTTGCTATCTTGCATATAGGCTCACACTGCACATGGAATACAAGCACAGTGACCAGAAGTGCAAGTTGTCTTTGGAAACATAACAGCGGTATTTGCCTGGTTTATTATTTTCCTCTCTCTTGCAACCTTCACACCCAAGAGCAGACAAGAATGGACTCAAGAACCACCACCTCAGCCATCTGTTCACAGGCCTGTGGTGAGCAAGGGGCACAGACTGAGCTGATGTCTCCCCCCACCCCCTGCAAGGAAGCCACTGCCGTCACCAGGTGCCTCTGACTGAGATAACGAGCCTAATTGAAGCAAATTGCCGGAGCACAAAGGCACTTGATGCAAAGGTAAATATGGCTGGTGGCGGGTCAGGCGCATGGCATGGATGGCTCGTTCTTCCCAGTTGTCTAAGTATCTCAAAAGTGAAGCCCAAGAAAGATGCCTCGTGCCTGTCCTCTGAAAGGGAGCGCCCACAATGCTGTTGCCTTCAAAGAGGCTGAGAGATTGCTGTGACCACCACAGTGGAGGTAAAGGTAAAGGGACCCCTAACTGTTAGGTCCAGTCGTAGACGACTCTGGGGTTGCGGCGCTCATCTTTCTTTACTGGCCGAGGGAGCCAGCATACAGCTTCCGGGTCATGTGGCCAGCATGACTAAGCCGTTTCTGGCGAACCAGAGCAGCGCACGGAAATGCCGTTTACCTTCCCGCTGAAGCGGTACCGATTTATCTACTTGCACTTTGATGTGCTTTCGAACTGCTAGGTTGGCAGGAGCAGGGACCGAACAACGGGAGCCGATCTTCTGATCGGCAAGTCCTAGGCTCTGTAGTTTAACCCACAGCACTACCCATGTCCCACCACATTGGAGAGAGGGGAGCAATTGCACTCTGGTTCTGTAATGCTCAAATTCCAAGACGAGCAATTAAATACTTGATAATGACGTGTCTCCCGCCGACTCAGTTCCAAGACTATGTGGGATGGTGGACAATGTCACCATGGCAGAACTTTCAGTAGCATGTTTGTGGACTCAGATGTTGTAGGTAAGCACCATAGGGCCAGCCCATAGCCAAGGGGGCTGGCTGTACCATCGCCATGAAGAGTCCAGGGAGACTGACTTTCGACCTTCACAGATACGAATCCTAGGCAGGCCTTGGACTCCTGGCAGCAATAATGCATGGTTGGCACACACCGTCCTTATCTCCCACCCTATGTAACTGTGCCCAAATGCAGAAAGCTGTGTCTCTATTGGCACACTGAGTAGAGTTGGCAGGATAAATTACAGCCCAGAGAGCACAGCACCCTAGGCACTCCTGTCTGTCGTGTGGGCGATGCTGTGCCTCTGACAGCCACTTAGTCTCCAAGCGCAGACAGAAACTTATGTAAGAGCCCCATCGGGGTCAATTTCACGGTCCAGATCCTAGAGCCTAGGGAGCAGGCAGAGACCCCACCCACACAACACAGGAGGTGCCGGCAGACATTCCTTCCTATTCCTGGCATGGGATGCTCTGATCTTATCAACAAATGCTCACGATGGGAAACTCTGGACTATGGTGTCATGAACTTGGCCCAGAAAGGTGATTTAGAAAGAGCTAAAGTTGCTGCCACTCTCTACCCCACTACACACACACACAACCTATTGATTCTTGGGGCCCATAAATTGTACCCTGCCACATGTGTCTCTCAGAGGACTACTCCCAAAACAACTTGTGTCAGCCCAACTTCAACACATCCCCCACTAGCTCCTCTTATCACTGCCTGCATTTCCCAATGAAGTGAGGCCCTTTTAGGGAGATTTGTTCTCCTCGGTTGCAAAGTTCTCTCACAGTGCAAAGAGCAGAAAGTGAAGCGGTTTCCTGGGCCCCACCAGTGCTGCTTGCTTCCCCAGCACTCTTGGGTTTCATGCACCACAGGGCAGGGCAGAAGATCAAATGCACAGACATTTTCTCCCAGCTGTAAAGGACCATGGCACATGTCATCTGAGAAGAATGGGCTTCCATGGTAACGGGGGATGCTCTGACAAGAGCAGCACTAGCTAGGCAGGAATCCAGACTTCTTAGGAGGAATGAGTTACCTGCTGGTGGACACAGGCATGACTAAACACTAGGAGACAAGGACTTATCACAAAGTACATATAGACCAGCTCTGCCTAAGCACAGGTGAGCAACTTGTGATTGTGGAAGGGGGATGTTTTTAAGCCAGGCCATGCTGGTTCATATACACACATTACCTTGCCCACAGGAGTGATGGACTCTGGAGCTAGCAGACTACTTCATATGGAGAGGATTTTATAAAATTAGCAAGCAACTGCACAGATGTCAAGGACTGGTACGATCATTCCTTTGCTAAATATACAATTACTGAAAAGGAGGACAATAAATCTTGAGTCTTGTTTCATATAGGAGTGGATATCCACAATCAATCTTTACACTAGCCTCAGTCCTGACTGATTTCCCCCATCCCTCTGTGCAAACAGTATCAAAGAATAAGATTTCAGAAGAGGAGGAGAGAATAAGAGCATCAGAAGAGCAAGGGGGGGGGGAGGTAGATGGGGCATGTGGAGCAATTCATGTGTCTTGCAAGGTGCCCAAGAAAAATATATAGGAAGAGAGGCTATAGCTGTCCCATCCACCACTCTGGTGTCAAAACAGTGAGACTTGAATTCCTTCTCAAATCTTTTCTCGGTTTAATTTATAAGATTCAGCTAGGCCTGCAATTGAAACAGAGCTGAAACAGTCAGAAAGAATAACTATTTCCAGCATTATTTCATTTGAATGATGATTCAAGGCCCACATATGAAAACATCACTTTAAAGTGTTTTATAGAAATGTGTTTTCTATTCTGCTGCAAAGAAGTTCAGTAAAACCTCAAAACGTACTTTCACTACTTAGGCACATGCATTTCTGTGGATTAAAAGAGACATCATAATGTTTACACACTTTTAAATGCTAGCGCCTTAGGAATAATGTATGGAGAGGAAACGCACCATAATCAGCCTAATGAGTTTGGGAAGCTGTCATTCGGTTTCTGTTGCTCTCTTAGGGCCTTTTATTATCTCAATACTATCTTGTTTGTAACAACTCAGCGTTAATGGTAGTGATTCATTTTGCTCTTCACAGCGTAAAATTTGGTCATTAAAAGAAAATCAGATAACTGTCACAATCCTAGCTCTCTTACCAAATAAAATAAAACTAAACTGTTGGCTTCAGGAAAAATAAACAAACACATGCTAAACATATTCAGGAGCTATGTGGAATAAAAATGTTTCCACACTATACAAACTCCTTTTTAGATGGGAGCTAAGGGAAGCTAATGGATATGTAAACAAAGAGGACAAGAACCTTAAAACTAAACCCAGCCAAAATTAAGTACTTTTAAGTTTCCTTGATTTCAGGAACGGCACTTGCTTAACTTTTCCTATCATTATCAACTGGATTTTGAAAAGCTTAATTAAATCATGCTTTGAAAAACAACAGCTTTGAATTCCAAAACGTCACTGAAACCTGTTTAAAATTATATATTCTGCAGCTCAAAGCAGAAAAAGTCATTCAGGTATCTAGATCCCTTGTCATGACTCATAGGATAAGAGAAACTAGTTCATTGATAGATCAGGTTAAAAGAAGAATGAGCCTTGAGATGAGTGGGATTTTTCACCATGTAGAAAAGGTAAACTGCAGGGTGTCTCACAGTTTACCCATTGATTAACTGGAAAAGGGGATGGAGAGGAAGTTTGCACAACCGGCAGACAATCAGTTTGATTTAGCACAATTAAGCTCATAAAATGCTGCAACAGACTTACACACAGATCTCGTAAAATGCCTCATAAGAAACAATGCAATCAAATTCAAGGTTGAGAAGCACAAGTGTTGGGATTCTAGAAAAATGAAGTATGCAGAAAAGACATCTGATAATCCTTACAGATAACACAGCTCACTGAGAAAATATCAGCTTGATGTACTGAACAGTCATCAAAGAGACAAACAATGTCAAGAACTGTTAGGGGAAACATAAAAATAAAGCCAAAAATATCACAACCACATATATTTGGGGTGTCAGCCTAACTTGAATACTGTGCTATTTTCACCCCATCTCAAGAAGCTACTAATTTGTCACAGAAGAATTGAAGAAACTGCAGTGAAAAGCACATGCGAACACACACATCTCTGGGGGAGAAAGCAGTTTCCAGTATTTGCAGTACAAGCAACCTAATTTCATTTTGGTATTGTTTGAGTTCACTTTTGTTATAGGGCGTTTGCCTTTTGTAATTCCAAATATAACTTGCATTCACTGCCCCACTGCTGCCATGGCACCTCCATCCCTCAGGTTGCACAGGACATTCCTAGAGATGCGCAGTCAAGCTTTGGTTCCAAGATGCTTCTATTGACCATCCTTTTAAAAACTAGTCATCTAGAGCCAAATGTATGCTTGTACCTTGTGAAAACAGTGCTGCCGCCCCAAATTCATTCTGTACTTGCAAGTATAGACTGAGCAGGTACAAGAACACCTACACAGATCAAGTGTACAGACTGAATTGTAGAGTTAATGCAAGACATCCACTATAGTAAGTTGATGCAGAAATTTGGCTCTATTCCAAACACACATCTGAACCACACCACCAGGGATTCCATCCATGCCTATGAGGGTTCCTAGATCCTTTCACGCAGACCACATAACCGAATGCGTGTTTTGCGTATCTCAGCTCTGCGCCAACAGCAGTGTAATGACTACAGTACATAATTAAAGGCTTAAATGAAGGGAACAATGTTTTCTATCAGGGGCTGTTGGCCAAGCGCGTCATTAGAACTGAGTCACAACAATGAGCAACTCATTTCCAAGAACCACCCCCTCTAGATGCAGAAGAGGAAGGACTTACTGATGCAAGGTGCAAACAGAACAGAGTCCCTCCCAATTTCTGGTAGCGTTATGTATTTCATTAGGGGTATATACGGCCAATGACAGATCTGTTCTCCTTGAAAATCTTCAGGGCATTTTAGAAGCCAATTCCGTACTTAGTTCTCATCACTATTCTGATTGAAGAAATCCAGCAATCAGTCTGCATACATCATTCACAGGGGTTTCTTAGCCTATTGTCATAGCAAACTGTCCTAGGTTAACAGGAGCTGTGTGGTTATCTGGCTACTGTCAGGATTGAATATGGAAAATCTAGGATTCAAAAGCTGGTTCAGCCCCAAGCTCATTGAGTAAGCCTAGGCAAATCACTTTCTCTCTGCCTACCTAACCTACAGTACAAAGGGCAGGGACTGTGAGGGCAACTCCAGGTTGTATTTTGCAGGAGGGATTCAAGTGCATACCAATTAAAGTGGATTAGAGTGCTCTGTCACCATAGTGCAACAAATCCTTTTTTTAAATGGATTTTTGTGATTAAGAAAGTGAAGAGGAAATGCACTGGCACGAATGGCTAACGGAAAGGTATATGAACACCCTACAAGCAAATCAGAACATATGCTCAGTAAAGACCACACATAAACTACGGTAACCTCTGCATAAGGTTAAATAGTGCAAGTAAATGAGGATGAATGCTCAATAAACAGGTTGTCTGGAGGAGCTCTGAGATTAGCATCCCATATGGAGCACCTTGGAAGGGCAGCATACATGTGCGGCAGATAAATTATCGCTTTAAAACTTCTCACACATAACTAGATGGATGGTTGGGTGATGCTGTGTATTCTCATCTGAATGAAAAGAGCTGAAGATGCGTTTGGAGGAATCAACCCTCAGCACCTGGGCTAACTTGGGCATAAGGAAGACTAGGCTTCAAAAATTCACACTTTCTATGTCAGTAAGTATTTAGGGAAATCTTCATATTTTGAAGATAGCCCTTGTTGGTGAGTTAGCTTATTAAGACCACTTTGCTCTTCCTCACACAGGAAAGGTCAAAAACACTTCATGATTTCTAGAACTTAACTCTCCGCCCCAAGTATGCTGGATAACTGGAGAACAAGTGGTGCCATGATAAAAACAGATTGCAGAAGTTGATTTTGCTTAGCACAGAAAATACTAAGAGGTGACATAATCTAGTATTCAACTACTTGAAGCCTGTCAACAGCAGGAAACAAATAGAAGAGCTCTACCAACCACCCAAAAGGTTGATGCTTGGCTTTAGGAAGAACGTTTTAACTCTATGATGATAGAAGACTATACAAGTTTGGTTCGGAATATGGTGGAATATGCTGATGTAGCTGAACTATTGTACAGTGGTACCTCGGGTTACATACGCTTCAGGTTACATACGCTGCAGGTTACAGACTCCGCTAACCAAGAAATAGTGCTTCAGGTTAAGAACTTTGCTTCAGGATGAGAACAGAAATCGTGCTCCGGCTGCGCGGCAGCAGCAGGAGGCCCCATTAACTGAAGTGGTGCTTCAGGTTAAGTACAGTTTCAGGTTAAGTACGGACCTCCGGAACGAATTAAGTACTTAACCCAAGGTACCACTGTACATTTTAAAACTTAGTTCCCGATTACTGTAGATTAATGATCAGTATCCTGCCTCAGAATAAACCACGTACTCTTTGGATATTAGGCTTTGCAGGTGCCAGTTCTTCCTTTCTAGGAGTTCTTCACTCTACCTCTGGGACACAGCAAGTTTAGACTCAAATTATTTCTAGTTTTTTTATAAGCTGGGAATAGATCACAAGGCATACATCTACCTATATTAACCTTGTTTGTACATTTTTCTGTTGTGCAACTGGGACAGCATACTGAGCAGGTCAGGCCGTCAACTCAATCTAGTCTGGTACAGTTGATGTTCTTGTGACTGGTTTCTTTTTCTTGTCTATTCACTCCCTAATGAGAGCCAAGACTTCGCCAACAAGGCATGTTTCATTTGTATCAGCACTGCCATCTTCAGACAAAAACAGGGAACGTCCCACAAAATTTTATCCAAACTTATTTCCCCATCAGGACAGAGAAAACATAGGAGCTCAAGGGCATTGCTTCACACTGTGGCTCCTTTCACTTGACATGAGAGAGAAAACAGGAATGAGAGGAGAGGGTGCTCTTTGTTGGACTCAGTTTTATATTTTTATTTTCAGCCAGCCAAGCCACTTCCGTTTTGTTTATGGGCAGAAAGGATTGCAGCCTCCTTACATTTATGGATGCAATCAATTAAACAAGTTTCAGTCCATCCAGCTAGAGCTTGGGTACTCCAAATTCTCTCTCTTGTGCCATACTGTATCACACAAGTTGCTGACTTCCAAGTAGAAATGAAAGTGGAACAAAGAAGGCCTCACACGGATTGACACACCACTTCAGGCCCCCCGTCGCCTGGTGAGCAGATCTCACCTTATCCACACCTGCGCTGCTGTATAGCCACAAGATAATACCTGCTCTTCATTCTCCTATAACTTTTAACACTGTTTTAATCATGTTTGGCAACGCACCATCCCTTTCTATACATGTTATATAAATCACGAAACACTTGTGATTTCAGGGATATCACAGATTGATACAAGTCTTGCAGCAGAATCATAAGAACAGTAGTTAATTAGCTACCAGGCAGCTAATTAACAATAGGAAAGGTGTCCAAAGTAGACAAGCAAATAGGAAGAATAAAGAAGGCAACTTAAAAAAAAAAAAAAAGCTTTCTGTTAGTGTGTCAGAAGTGGGGACAGACTCAATATGCAGATAGGCATATCTGTGTCATCAGGGATGAGCGTGGAATAGATGCAAAGGCTTTACTATTTTCATATCTAAGGGCCTACATGGATGGGTGAATTCACTGAAAGGGATTTAGTGAGAAAGCAGGAAGAGGATTAAAAACACAGAATAGGAAATGTGGCCCTGTCTGTTGGACAGAAGAATATTCCTTATTTTCTGCGATCAACCAAGCGACATTGATCTTTGTGTTAATGAGTGCTTGCTGACACATCAACTAGGGAAACTGTTCCACCCACATCAACATCAGATATTTGTTTTTACTCTGAACTCTCCACAGGTTTAAATCTATAGTATGAGCAACACCCTTTTTCTTTCTTTCATTAGATGGGTTTCTCTTCAACGTGCAAGGTATTTTAGGACAATTTAAATGCAAAACAAATGCACAGTATTTTTGTTGTTGTGAGAAAGCTACATGTGCCCTTGCCTCCAAGCTATTTGCAAACTCGCTGCACTTTTTAATTTAAAAAAATACTCAAGCTACGGTATTTTGCAACTGGGAATTTGCTATTTCCTTTTATTTGCCACAACTGTTACAGGAGTGAACACTGTACATACCTAAAAGTGATAAGCTTCCCTGACCCCATCATTTTGCCACTTTTTAAAAAGGTTCTCTAAAAGCTGAATATTTCTGTATCTTTTCTGAATCTGCTGTATCTTTCAGGAACAAGCATATTCACACAAAAACCTGTTACACAGAGAGAGAGAGAGATTTGTAGAGCAGCATGGCTGCCCCCTTCTTTTTGCAATGCAATACCTTTCTAGAATAATTCATTTTATTTTCCTTAGAATTTAATTATGGTTTTGAGTGAAGGTTTTGAGCCCCCCACCCCTCTGAAATGGAGTGGTAGTGGAAAGGCTATTCCCTGCAACAATATTCCTGTTCCTCTAGCGTTTCATGTGTGAAGGGTATCATGTCAACTTGTGCAGGATCAGAGCTAGCATTAACAGCAAGGACTATTAAATCCAATTACTTTTGTGATTTGGTAAAAGTCCTCACTTTTTCAGCGGTGAAAACATTTTTTTTATTTAATGTAATTAGACCCACTATGCCAAAATTTGACCTCATAACCCCAAAAAGAATTCTAGGCCACAAAATGCAAGGGGGGGGGAATAGCTCATAAACCTCATAGGTCAGACTCTCTAAATAGGACTGTGTTTCAAGAGATTCACAGTGGCCAGAGGTGACAGGGTTCAGCCTTGGTGAAGTGATGGGGGAAATCTTGTATCTAGTAAGTGTAATTTAGATGGCAATAAATCCTCTGGACCAAAGGACGAAAACAGATCTGGGTATATTAATAGATGCAGCATTTAAATCCCAGTCCCCTCAGACAGCAACAGGGATGTCTCATGCTTTCTTGCAGGATTGTGGTACCTTATGAGTGTGGAAAACAGTGCAGGTTTCCAAAGCCATTAAGTTGGCTTCCACACTCCTATGTATAAGGTGTGCGGCTGTAAAAAGACAGTGTTCCATGTTGTTAATTCACGTACTCTTCCAGTTCCACATTCACAATCACTTAAGCTGAATAGAATCCCCCACTGTTCATGTAAGTGTATGCTAAAAGGATGGGGAAAGCACACTATTTCACAACTTTTGATCATTTGAGTATGGCTGGCTGGGTAAGAGGTGACAAGCTCATCTCAAGAGACCACGAGCATGTGCCCTGAAGTTCCACAACAACGTGAATCATGCAAAAACAAGATGACGTGTGATCCATCTACAAATACAGCCGCCACGTTAAGTAGAAGGCAGAACGTAGGGATTGGCAGCTGGAGGCCCAGGGACAAAATCCAAGCTGGCAAATGAATAGTCATTTAGCTGGAGACCAAGAATACACACACACACACACACACACACACACACACAAATGTACCTAGGACACTTTATTCCCAAGCACCCACACTGGGGTTAGTTTCTGTACTCGGTTAGTGTTAAACTGCCTTGTGAAACCCAGCCATACGGACGGGGTATAAATAATAAATTATATCATTATTTTTATTATTATTGCTTCATTCACTCACTTTCCACAAGGCACCCACATGATGTCAGCATCCAATTGTTGTCCCCCCCCCCCCCCGTGTTTCTTCTATGGTTCTTCTGCCTTTTCTCGGAGCTCAGAATATCTGCTTTTAATTTTTTACGAGAACTGGTTCCAGTTTTTCTGCACACGCAGATAGCCATAGCTAGGCTTTTCCAATTCCAATGTGTGTGGTGTCTTGTCGGGCAGGTGAACATATCAGCAGTATCACACCTCCACTATCACCTCTATAAGGGGCATCATTTTATCAAGAATTCTTTATTATTCCCTTAGTTCCGATCATTAGCATCAAGACACTTTTTTGGCGATACTTATTTAAAAAGTTAAGTTCTTCACACAATAATGTCAAAATGAAAAGTGCCATGGTGCTAACTTTTAAGATTTAAGACTCACCCCTCTTTCTCTTCACTGCCATCGTTTCAGCACTGCAGATTTTCCCTATCACTTTCAAAGACCTAAAGGTAATCTCATTATTGCACTTAAATAAACAAACTAAAAAAACTGACTATAGGAAATGGCTGCCCAAATGTCGTCCTCCTTTACCCATATAGTTGTGTGACGCACAGTAATGTGGATGGTACATAGCTGGATATACACATATAAAAGTTTCGCCCACCATGTTAATTTTGCATTTTTAAAACATAGCATTATAAACTCTCTGGTCAAAGTCTATACCAAGCCCATCACTCTTGAGTGATTAAGGGTCAATTTACATGATAAAATGTTTATGTTGAGAAATCAACATGAGCTGCTTTGTTCCATATAATCTTATCACATTACAGTTGTGCCCACATTTGGAATATTTTTGGGGGTGGGTGAGTGTCTGGCAAAGGTGTCTCGTCTAACGATGCAGCCACTCAGGTGAGAGGTTGCAGGGGACACTGCCCAGTCAAATCAAAGGAAAGACTCAAATTATGTAGGTGTAACACAAACAGCCACATGGGTTAGCACTAATGAACGACCATTCTGTAGCCTTTTCAACAGAAGGGACAGATGTGATCAGCACATTTACAGTCTTTGGCATCCCAACACAATGGGTTGAGGGCTGACATCCAGCCTCAAAGATTCACAATGCACTGCATATTCCTGTATCTATACCTGTATCATCAAAAAGCTGGAGCAGGAGGAGTAATTCTGAGGCTGATCATATTTTCTGAAATCTATAAAGCCTGTACACATCCCAAAATATCTGGTGAAGAACAAGGGATATAACTACATATTACCAAAAACAACATGTCTGGTTCTCCTTGTTTTCCTCAAAAATGGGGGGGGGGGGCTAGACACAGGGCTGTTTTGGGCTGCAACCACATTTTCCCTGAGGCAGCATTGCACTAAAGCATAACCTATTAAACACAAGCAAGAGCAATAATGATTAATGGAAAGAAGTAACGTCTATGGACTAACCCCACAAATAGAATGTAAACCTATCCCAAGTAAAGATTCACACTTTCAGAGTGTCTTGGAAAACTGCCCTTTTTGTTTAGCTTGGATCAACAAATTAAGATCTCACTTAATTGGGTTAATTCCCACGTTGGCTTCATATTTCAGCCAGAAAAAGAAACCCTGCAATACTGCATGGAGGGAAGTACATGGTTAAAGGTGCTGAAGGATTTACTGAAACCATCCCGTTTATCATTATCACACCACGGGCAACCTTTATTTTCTTCATTTGATCTTCTATATCTTCCTTGACGTCTCCTTGGCACTATGCTCCATGTTGCTTTCATAGCTACGTTTTTGTGCTGCCTGTTGGCAGAGAAACACACTCTGTTCTAATCCAATTCATGACATGACATTTGGTCAAAGTAAACAAATTGGTCAGGCTGGGTGTAAATATTGCCCACTTCAATCAAGACTGGCAAAAGCGCTCAGCAAGTTGGGTATGATTTCAAAGCTAGCATAGAGATATATTTGGGAAAGTAGACTGAGATAAAATATCCACAGCACAGCAAACTACTGAGGATTCAAGCGTTACTGCATTTGGGGGTGCTGATTCAATTTTCTGCTGTAGGAAAATCCTGCTAATCCAACTAAAGGTAATAATATCACCTGCAGCCAGATTACAATGTGAAAATAATGTTAGCTTCCTGTTGACCCTACAGGCATTACTGCTCCAGTCCCCAGACTTCAAGGAGGAAAAATACCTTACTAAGCAACACTCCCTACCCTGTTGCCTTAGGAGAAATGGATGTCTGAAAGTCTCCTCCATTCTGCTGCAGAGGCACATATGTGTTCTGTGCACACAAAAACTTCTTAAGGTGTCAGCTAAGACTACTCGACATAACCCAACACCAGATAAACCCCGTGCTAACCCTATTAAGCACCAGTATTCCAAGCATAGGAAACACTGTAGGTGCCTGCTGCCAATCACACAGAAAATGACCATGTCATTAGCCAAGGAAATAGCAAGTTGTGAGAGAGGCCTTGCTTCACAGTAGGTGTCACCTCATAGCTAACATGAAGCACTTTCCCCAACCAGCCCGCAACTCCACCTCCTTCACAGCACGATGTGAACACCCTTCTAAGGTGCACAAAATAATGTGTATCCAAATGGCAACTGTTTACCAAGGACTAGGATATCTTTCTGAATACTGATAGCTAAATACATCACACCTAAGGGACTAGGTATTTCATAGTTCCTTCTCCCCTACAGGATTGCAAAAGGGACTTGAATGCCCTTCTGGAGGCTTAACCATCACAACAGCATCAGGTTAGGTTGAACTGTAAATTACTCCAGACAGACTAAGTTGCAACTAGCCCAGCACCAATGGAGAGTAATAGTCAAGTAAAAACACAGGAAGCTGCCAAACACTGCCGTTAGGGCAACAAAAGGAACAAAACAAATCCCCTTCCTTTTGAGAAAATTCACTCTGGCTCAGGTGAAGCAGTTCAGAGCAATGAGAACATGGAACCCAAAGAAAGATTGGTAAGCAAGCCCCGTTCATGGGAACCCAGCTAGAGATGCAGGATAAATTCTCAGAGCAGAATGTCAAAATGACTAACCAGTTTTTATTTACAACACTCCTTAAAAGACAGACACAGACCAAGAGGGGACATTACAAAGGGAAAAGAACAGCCACCATGCCCCTTGCCTACCCAACTCTGAGCAGGGTCCCCAACATCACTGCCTGAGCTGGACACAAACTTGGGCACTACTGCCACTTGCCAGTGCCCAGCACACACCAAGGCTGTCCCCAGCCCTGCTGGGGCACAGGGGCTGGGCTCTGGGGCTAGCTCAGAAATGCTACCTGCCCCCCCTGGCTGGGGCTGCAAGTCAGCCGAGTGTAAAGACAGCAGAACCTGGAGCACCTGCTCAGCTCAGAATAAGGGAGTCGACTCAGTTTTATCCTATACAACAGAATCCCAAAAGAGTTTTCCCTTGGGAGACTTTGTACCTGGGTCCCTCAGCCTCTATCTTCAGCGTTTTGCCATTGTTGTGCCACAGAGCTGAGCAGATAGCATATGGAGATCGTAGCACAACACTCTTTCATCCTCCAGTCTAAAAGCTCAGGTACTGTATGAGGAGTCAGTCTGAATTCTCACAATGTATTGATAGGGTGGACTACGAAAACCCATATTGCTTCTGTCCCATCATTCTCTCTTAGCCTTGCCCTAAGAAGGGCTGGGCTTTGAGACGGGTATAGGGAGAGATTAGATATTGTTCCTGATTCTTCTGCCTTATTCCACACTCCTAAAACAGACAGGGTACACACCAACCTCTTGGCCACCATCAGAGTAAAATGTCATTTACTAAGGGGAAAAGGTAATTTCTGGGGCCAATTGTAGAATGAAGGCAGGCAGGCCAGGCCAGGCCAAGGGAAGCTGTGAAGAAAAGGCAAGAAGCCTATCCTTCCTTAGGGAATTCAGAGCCAGCCCCAGGCACAAGCCAGACCAAAGGAGGAAACCAACACAAAGTCATCAAATTCATGTACCAGTGGCCACACGCCAGCACTTGGGGCTGAGGCAGGCCGAGCCATTTTAGGATTTCTTAGCATCCTGTGTGTTCCGCCGCTTTAGGTCACTCAAGTCAACAGGTCTGAAAGCTGTCAAAAAAGAAGAAAGGAGACACAATTTAGGGTAAGATTCCTGACTACCAACATTGCTTTCCATCAATACTCCCTCCAGCCTGCCTTGATAAGAACAAAGATGCTAGCCTCCCCACCATCACCTAACAGTTAGTACCCTAAATTGGAATTCAGATCACAGGTAACCTACACACCTAATTAAATGGTTTGAGTTGGTACCCCAGACCTATTCAACACAGCAGGCCATTACTACAACCCAAACCCAAGGGGTCTCCAGTTCTACCTAGAATGATAACCTAAATTATTCAACCAGAAAATCTCTAATATGCAAGAAAGTAGGTACATCTATATTCATGTACCTAATCAAATTCATGATCCACTATATGTTTCCAAATATCCTCCTATACGAGAGAGTTTTCACCATATGTCAGAAAAATGAAAGATGAGGACAAATGGGCTTCCAAGGAAACAAATGTCAGAGCCTGGTGCCAACTGCTGAAAAGCCCCTTACATGCATAACCATCCAGCTCAACCCCAGAGAGAACCGGAACAGGGCCTGAATTGAGTCAATAGACAGATCTGGATTGGAGCAGTCAGTCCAGGCCATATAAACCTTTAAAAGTCAACACCAGCACTTTGAACTATCTGGAAACCAATGACAACAATGCTTCTAGTGATGGGTTTCAGTTAGGATTCTTTCAGCTGCATCTTGGACTCTATGTTTTCAAATGCTCTGCAAAGCCAGTCCTACATCAGAGTAATCTAAACTGGCTGTCACCAAGGAGGTGCAACCATGACTAAATTAGACCTCTCTTTGAAAGGGGAAAGCTAGCAAAAGAAAACTCACTTTTCAGACTGGGGTTTGGCATCTTCTCCACATACTCCTCCACAAGTCCCCGTTCACCACTTGCCATCTGATTGCGGAGATCCCGCTCCACACACTGCCATGCTGCAGAGAAGGGGAACAGTTAAAGTGGGGATAAAACTTCCCATGGAGAATACGGAAGAGCCCTTTCCTTTAGCCCAAGAGTACTGCCAGCTTTTGGCACCCTAAGACAGCCTAGACACCAAGCAGTGGTCCGACCGTTACTACTGGAGAAGTCTTTAAATGCAAATAAAGAAGCAGGGAGGCAATGACAGCTGTTTGTAATGCTGGATGCAGAATCAGAAGACAAGTCTCACATACCCTCAGAACTATCCGTCAGTTCCAAGAGTTGGATTCATATCTAAACATTCCAATGAGTCTCATCTTCATTTTCTTCACTTTCCCGCACCCATCTTAAATACACGAGTAAGGAAAAAATAACACCAGAACTGGCAACCGCATGAGAAACATATGTTATATACAGGGTAAGAGGTAAGGAAATGTGCTACTGACTCAGTGCAGATGCAGCAACTGAAGAGATCAGCCTTCTCAAATGTAAATACTGCACCTTCAGAGATGAAACGCACATTCTCCTCATGTGCAGGAGTGAAGATCTCACTGCTGTTGCTTGGGGAGCGAGGGCTGCTGTTTCTCTTGCCATTGTATACAACTCGGGAGACAGGAGAACTGGAAGTGCAGTGGAGACCCCAGTGAGAGAGGAAACAAGACACTGATCTTTGCCACAAATAAAGAAGCAAAAAAGGAAGATTTATACTAACTATCCTGGCAAAAGGATCCTTTAGCTCTACAGACCATTCAATGCGGCTGCTATTACACTTTTCAGAGAGTGTGACCAATACAGACTGTGGTTGTGCTTAGTTGTCATTTACATCAGGAGTAGGCAGACTTCAGGCATGCAAAATCTACTTCTTTTTTTAACTAGAGCTCAATGATCCAACTATCACAGCCAGCTCACAAGAGTTGCACACTTAGAATTGAAGAACACTGAGCTCAGGAATTTGTTTTGAATATGAGCACTGAACTAAACTGAGCTCCCAGTCCTTCTATATAAAAATCTACCTTGGGTTACCCCACCCTTTTCATCACTTGAGCCACATTACTTCGGAGGGATGGTCATTTTGTTATTGTCAGTGCCAAGCAACTGGGAATCAAAAATCCTTACCGCTCTACATCAAATCACCCAGAGATCTATTCTGATATCCCTATGGCCGACCCCTGATTAGCATGACACCTTCTTATGTACAAAGTGTTAAACAGTTATTGTTTCAGACTCAAAACTAAAGTTATATAAATAAAGAATAGAAGCTTGGAGGAACTGACATCCAAACATTACCTAGTGAAGCTGGGTGGGGAGGTGAACACAAAGACCCATGCTAATGACCAGTTAAAGGTTCAATCAATTATATCCATTTACCTTTATTGCCCACACCATTCCTGAACCACTGTCAGCAGGTAGCAACACAGAAAGATTTTTGGTACATAACCATGGTATACACAACCACCAAAGACAGCAAAATCAGCACTGTGGGTTGAAAGTCTTCAATCATCGAGGAGTCAATACATTCTGACAGCCCGCTCAGTATTAACACAAGTTCAATTCTCACAGCCCCATAACTTTTCTCACCTCGTCATGGCTGCCTCTTTCCCAGCCCTGGCCCAAGTCCTGGATGTGTGGCTTGGCGGTGCTAAAACAAAGACAAGACACTGAGCTCAATGGGGACGGACCCTCAATAAATCCCACGGGTGGGGACAAATTGCTCCGGTAACCGACTTTGGGTGGAAGCATCTATGCCCACCTCTGCTATTACATTTAAGGAGATTGCAGCATCTTACAGGCATAGAAAGCAGGATCCCAACCACCCTCCTACCACACTACCGATAAGTCCCACCCCATCGCTAAAAATCCCCGAATGTGTCAAAAAGCCCTGGAGCCCCCCGACCACCACTTCGGGACCTCACCGCCCTCCTCCCTGCTCCGAGTCCAGTTCCTAGAGGCACCTGCGCCTTGGGGAACCCCAATACTTCCCTCAACAACCCCCCTTCAATCCGCAACCCCACGCTACCCTCAGGCACGGAGATGGGATGTCAAGCTTCGTGAGGGAGGTGCGGGGAGAGGGAGGCCCAAGCAGCCGCACTTCTCCTCCCGGCCCCGAACGACAACAAGGCAGGCGTGGAGTTTGGGGACTGCGCTACTAGGCCCAGAGGAACAGAAAGGGAGCACTTCCACGGGGGGCCGGGGAAGAAAGGGCGCCCCACTCGCCGCGGCCCCACCCTCAATTCCCCACCCCGCAACCCTCTTCACCTGGGCCCGGGTTAAGTCCCGGCTTCTCTCGCTGCTGCCAGGCCCGGGGCGGAAGAGAGCGCCTAGGCCGGGCTGCGCGTGCGCACTGCGGGCGAATGGGCCCGGGTAGCCCCTGCACCTAGTACCCGAGGGAGGAGGTTTCCATGGAAACGCAGCGGCTGGGCAGGGAGGGGTATCCATGGAAACGGGAGTGAGGGGTGGGGAAGAGAAGCTCTGGGAGACGCGGGAGAGGGCGGGGAGGGTCTCCAGAAACGGGAAAATGGGGTAGAAGCCGGAGCGGGACGGAGGCTTCTTTTTAAAAGAGATCGCCTTCCCCTCCTTTGTGAGCTTCGGGAAGTCGGCATTGCCCAAAGCAGAGTCGCCGCTTCCCAGGCTTGGGTCAGGATCTAACTGAGCGCTACCCCCCACACCCCACCCCAGTTTACCGTGTGCCCCGTTTTGTGGACATTTGAGGCTTCTCTCCACATCCTGTTTTCATAATCATTACGCTCTAAATCAACGCCAACTAAGTGTGGACAGTTCTGTGATTAGTGGGTGGGTGGGAATCATTGACATGATTTCACACGTTTACATTAACATTTTCCGTGTTTGTATTCGAATTGCAATCTGAAAAGAGCCTTCTCCAGTTTTCCGAGATCTAGCTCTCTTTGGGATGGCATTTAGGATGCATGGTTGACAGAAAGGATGGAGAAATTTCCCATTAATTAGGAAATGTTAATTGTTTTTCTGGTGTAGGATTAATTTTAGACCTTGCCCAAGCCTTCAGGATAGGGCACACTATATAGATTGACACTTCAAATAGCAATACAAAAGCAATCCCTTTCTCTCACACACACTTGTATTTTTAAAATTCATTTTTTAACTTGCCCATTTGAATGGGTTTTTGTCATTACACAGTGTTCTGTAGAAGCATTTTAAAGTGCTGCATTCGGAAGGGGAATCATGGGAGTGGAGACTTCCTGGTTTAGTACAACTCCAACGCATTAGGAACTAAGGTTTCAACAAAAGTCTCCTAAATGTAACCAAACAAATGTAGGTAAAAATAAGAGAAAACCACTTGTTTTTGCTTACTAGACAATGGCAGATCAAAGATCCTTGCTGGACACTGAAGCCCTGACTTCTGACCAATCCTGTACAACACCTTGCTTATCATCTTATTGGGCATTGTCTGTGCCTATCATCTATTGCCAGGGCTAAAAGTTATTTAAAAGTAAAGCTGAGGATCTCAGGATGTTGAGCAATGTCCCCAAACTTAATGCATGTGCAGTGTATTATAGAGTGAGCCCTGACAATAGCTCTGCATGGTGATGTATGCTTAGATGGCAACCATAGTGACACCTAACCAAATATGTAGGAAGCCTGAAGCAACTGTGAGTTGTGCAGAGCTGCCCTACTTCTGTCAGAGCATGCTGACCCAGATGGTGCAAGTGATTCACTACTGATTTTCACCAAGAGACAAACTATCCGACTGGGAAGTAGTATTTAGCACTTATCAGGTGTCTCTGAGTGGACAAACCTCTAAGCATTGACTCTTCTCCAAGAAATGCCACATCTAATTTTCTTCCCGTCTTGTTCATGCATTTGCCAAGTCATTACTAAAGCCAACTCAAGTCATTTGGGACAAAAATAGTAAGAACTTTATTACAGGCCTCTTATTCCCCTTCCAAGTGATAGGTTGCAGGAACAACACCTCTGTACCTGAAACCTATCAGAAAGAAGCAGCCACAAACAAAAGAAGCCCAATTATTTAATTTCTTCAAACTGTGTGGTGTACCATAGACTGTGCAATTATCAGAAACATTGCACAGCTGAGGGCTAATATCCACCATCTTGCATTGCCATTTCATTCTTCTGTCTTCCAAAGAAAAGAGCATGCAAAGATTCATAGAATTGTAGAGTTGGAAGGACCACGAGGGTCATCTAGTCCAATCACCTGAGCTATAGTATGTTGCACATATTATAAGTGCTGCAAAAAAAATAAAATACTCAAGTTGCATAATTTAATAATACAGAACTGTAGAATTGGAAGGGATCCCAAGGGTCATCAAGTCCAACTCCCTGCAGTGCAGGAACCTCAGCATCTAATCTGAAACCATACCAGACTCTGCTTAGCTTTGCAAATGTGCTAACAATTTTATTACTGCACCACTAGGAGGATATTGACCCCTTACTTAACAGAATGAAATAACAGTGCAGCAGGGACAATGTCTAATGGACACCTTCAAGGTTAATACATGTCCTCCATCAAAGTTAAACAGCTAGATGTGTATGAATGAGAACTTTTAGGCATTAGTCACTATATCTTGTTCTGCTTTTTAAGCTGTTCTACTTTCCTTTAGAATTCATTTCCTCATTTCATATCCAAAATCTCATGTGCAGCTAGGGAACAGTCTAAGGGCAACCTGGGAAACAAAGTGTCTGGGCAGGAAGTGTGGCTACCCTTCCCAAGAGTAGGGGGGAATAAAAATAACCCAAGGTTGTAGAAATTACTTTATTGAAAAAATAAAAAGCTGTTTCGGAACCACATAAAAAATAACAGTAGAAAAGCAAATCTAGGAGCAAACATGTGAGACTTTATACATGACATTTTTAGGATAATATATACAGCAGAAAGATACCAGCTTGAAGTTGGGGCTATTTTCTCTTTGTGATAATCGTGTGAGGATTCTTCAGGCCTGAATAGGTTGAATGTCTCTGAGAAAGCACTGTTCAAATCAGTCATTGCCAGATAATAATTGGAAGGTGTATGTTCACACAAATTGGTACCCAGTCCAGTTCATTTCATAATCACCTGTGTGAACCTCCTGCACAACAGTGCTGTTTGGGCCAGTGTGTCCCAGCCATTAGACTCATTTTAACTAAAGCCTGACCGTAGCAGGTACCAGAAAATGGGCCACATGATAGAGAAGTTTACATTTTCTGGAAGGGCTATCCCAAGCATAGCTCTCTGATAAACCCCAAGGTAGCCACTCTCATACATACACATTACAACCAAACTGTGGTCTCTTTTAGGAGGCCGTACACTCTTGCCAACGTAGTAGGGGCAACTTTGCTAGCCTCCTTGCAGCATGCAACAAATGCTGCTGCCTGCCATGGAGGCTGAACTCCACATGGGAAAGAGCTGAGTGGCACTAGCTTAGTCTACTCGGGCTGCTTTGAAAAGCTCCACGAGCTCCTTGTACTCTGGGTCAATTAGGTCGGATGGCTTCTCCCCTTCATCATTGGTGGCATCACGCTGGGCCCCAAGAGAGATGAGGTACCTGCAGGATTAAAGAATGAGGTGATGAGACAAGGACATAATTGACACACATACCCACATGCACATTTTAGTTCAAACATGCAGTTTTCCCTATGCTTTCATATACAAGATGATACAGGGGACTTGTGAACTGGCTGTTAGTTTCAATGTAAAGCTTTCCTCTTGCCATAAAGAGACCAGTCTTCTCTTATAGCTGGTTTCCATTCTTACCTTCTTACTTGAGATATCCTATATATTTGGGAGATATCATAGGTCACTTAACACGCCAACACAAAACATCACTGCTAGTGTCCGAAGACTAGGACTACCTATTGGATGGTCATCTGGCCAACAGACATGTCATTATCTCAAGTCTAAGCCTAGCACTCACTCTTGAGCACTCACCCTCCCCATTTTCCTTGACCAAGTTTGTAGCCTGTCAAGAGCATGGCTAGACTAGAGATTAAAGGTCAACATAATTTGCATCTCTGACCTTGCAATATCAGCGTGACCATCACTGCAAGCCATGTGTAGGGGTGTCCAGCCATCCTCATCTTTCTGATTGATGTCAGCACCATATTTCACTAACAGCTTGACGCAATCAAGGTTCCCAGAAAGCACAGCTTCATGGAGGGCAGCCATACCTAATGGGAGAAGGTAATGCATCAGCCACAACCTGCAGATCTTAGGAAAACATCCCACAAAAAGGGAGTTATGCTAATATGCTTGAGACAGTGGGGAGGAGTCGCCTAGAAGCAAAATGCATCTTTTTTTCTCAGGAAACTAGACCAGGGCCTTTACATTTTTAAGGCTGCATTATCTTATAAATGTTGGGGAAATGGCACACAGAGGAGACAATTTTTGGCCCACCAGGTTCTTTGCATGGAGAAAAAAAGAATATTATTTTAACCAAGGCTGAGTGAGTTCCAGAAACTTATTTGGGGAATTAAGTAAGCAGTTTGTAAGAACAGCACCTTCTATGGCCTTCTGCAGTACTGAGTCAACGTTATGAAAGTTGGTAAGAAGCAAACACACTCTAACAATCTACTGGGCCATAGTAGCTGTAACTGTTGAAATTCCTGTGACTACTGGATTTCTTTTTTAAGTGCAGCCTTTCATGCTGAGATCATAGCTGGGGGAAACGGCTCAAAGAAACACTGATTCAGCTTTACGGCTGGGCATGAAGCTGCTCTGTTCATCCTGCCACTGGATATATTGTTCTGTTCTCAACTCAGCAGCCATATTTTATTCACACAGGAACAAGCTGCATTAGCAGATTAGTAAAGGGGTTTAAATTTTCTCAGAGAGTGCGCTGTACATTGGCATAGTTTTCTTAGCATCTATCACCTTAGAATCTGTTCAATACCCAAGTGTCTAGCAAAAGGATTTCAGGTGACATAGCTCCCTATATTGATGTAAGTGTTAGAGGGAAAAATATGACCTAGTTTGTAACACACAGCCTGACTTTGGGATTAGGCATCTGCTAGTGCTTAGGCTTATTCAACCACCCTTCAGTTAGGTTCACCCACGTCCTACTTACCTGAGGGGTAGATAGTGTCCAAGGTGACCTTCCTGGCACGGATGAAACGGCCCACCTGCTCCAGGTCGCTCTGCCTAATATGGTCCAGGAAGAGAACGTCATTGGGGAAACGCACAGTTTTCAGGCCTCGTGTATATCGCCTATACCTGGGAAGTGAGTCTGGGTAGTAATACTTCATTGTGGCAGAGGTAGAAGGAAGAGCAAGAGACCAGCGAGACAGGACTGAAAAATGGTGTTGAGGAATAATAAAGAAAGCACACGGCAACCCAGACGACTTTGAAGTGCCTTGAGACCCAAATGATTCTCTTCTCTGTAACGCTTGCACCTGAAAGACTGGTAGGATGTTAGCTATGATTTCTGCTCCTGATAGGACTTTCCTTGGAAAACACTGAGCATGTGTGGGTGATCTCCTGTTGAGGACTGACTATTTCCAGCAGTGTCTCCTGTTATATATCTTCTCCATGGCTATTTTGAGGATAGTCCGCTCATGCTATTTGCCATGAGATTTGGTAACTGAGCTGCCCTGCCCTCCAGCCTCCCCCTTTTGAATATAAGTCAGGGTTTCAATTTACATCCCACCTGTCGATGTGCAATAGTTAATGGGTCAAGCTTGCTCCACAATCGGCTTGTGTAGATCCCAGAACCCAGCAGCCCCAGATTCTGCAAACCACTGTTTGCAAAGCCCGCTGTTAGCCCTGCTTTCTGAAACCTCTTGACAACCTTTGTGGGTTTTCCAGAATATACACAGGAGAGAAATGCATGGAACTTCAGTTCTACACTGAAGTTCAGTTCAAATTGTGCAGACAGCGAAACTTCAAAATTTACAGTCTTTTAAAGGAAACTATGCATTTCCTTAAGTTGTATAACTCTAACTTGCTGCATTTTGTTGCATCTTGAGTTTTGAATAAGCAAGAATATTACCCAAATTATGTGGTGAAAATGATGGAAACTATGAAATGTATGCATTTCCTCTTTTAGAAAACATCAATGCATTTCCACCAATTTCCCATTTCAAGTGCTGCCATCTCACAGAATGAAATTGGTCTCATATCCCAAACTTAACAGCAAAGGGTTGTATCCCATCAGGTAGACACCTTGTTAGCCACTCTGATTAACTTCAGTGTGTCTCCTCCATTATGACTGGCACTGGATATAACCCTACGTACCCTAGAAAGGCATCTCCCAACCTTGGAAACTTTTCTTTCTTCAATCAGCCAGTTGATTCCAGACGTAACTGGCTCAGCACAGAACGGCCATTCCCAATGATATCCGTCCTCCTGCCCCTTTAGAACTGGCCACCAACCAAAAAGCATCCGCATCAGAGCAGCCTGATGAGAAGAGGTTTATCTTCCCTCTCTTCCTGAAGAAATATGCCAAGTGTCTGACTCTGTAAAAATAAACTAGAATAATCTACTTTCCTTGGGTACCTCAGCAGGCACTGGATGGTAAACAGTGCAATTGCAAGGAGCATTAATGAGACATCCCACAGCTCTGCTTTGTGTTATTCTGGGTTTTGTAAGGAACCCCCTGTTTACAGACACTGTGACAATGAATAAAAGCATGTCCCATTTGCCTTTGATATTACAAAGCATGAGAACACTACACAATTAGATCTGGATGAGCAAATTACTGGGCTAGAAACTGGCTTTTCATCTCAGAATGAAGGCAGCTAAAACCAACAACCCAAAGACCCATAGCTGGCATGGAGGCCTTATTTCATAAACTACGCAGACATGGAGCCCTTTTCATATATAGAACTTGGGGTGCAGGTATTCCTCATAGCAATGATTTGAAAGTTTGCCTTCTGCAGCTTGAAATGAGAGACATCCTGCTAGTGTCAGAAACTAAAGTGACATATTGGGCAGGGGATCAATGCCGTCACACAACTCCCCCTGCCTATGGGCCCAGCCCTCGGCTCTTACCTAGCCTTGGATCAGTGTACATTTTACACTGTCATTTGAATACTGCCAAACACATCTGTGCATATTTGCATATATATTTCTAATTTTGCTGTAGAAAGCTATTTGAAACAATCTACAAAGCAGACCCTATTTTTGGAGGCCCTAGCTCGCCTGGCATCCCAGCTGAGCAGAGCGAGAAAACAGCCCCGCAAACAAGGTCTCCTGCCTTCCCTTCAATCAGCATGCAGCAACTTGTTTTCCTTTGCTAGGGCTGCTGTCGCTCCCCATCATGTGACAGAATTACATATTTGCTTACAGAAATATTTTTCAACAGAAGCAGCCAGCAAGCACAACACCTGTCAGGATTCTGTGCGTATGACAGGTAATAGCTCTTCAGTATATGCGTCTTTGTACACCATTTCTTGGAACGAGAGGGAATTAAAAGCTTCCTGACCTTTAGAATGTTTTCTACACTGAGAATCCTCAACTTGCCCAATGGCTCTGTCCTTTGGCAGGCTGGGCAAGGTTCTTCTGCACACACAGCATTGAGTAACAATATCCAAGTACTGCTTTCTGGTAATGACCTAGCAGGTGAGAGAAGAACCACAGAAATAAGGTGCTTCCAAGTCCCCAACCCTCTGAGTTGTTCCTGAACACAATGTTCAATGATGATACTAAATGTCTCAGAGATCAAGAAGAATCCACAGGGTTGCAGGGTTTCTCTCCCAATAAAAGTGATCAGTCAGGGTGACTGTTTTTGTAGTAAAACAGCCTGAAAACAATTCTGAAATTGGTCTAGGAGCGATCGTATCAATTTCCCTATCTTGCCATTTTAAAATGAAACTAGGGCCTCAACAGAAGCAACAGCCATGCTGCCTGAAAAATCCCCCAGATCATTCAGAAATACATCAGATTTGATCTCTCTCTTGGGTCAATGGGGTGATAATCACCACCAGATCCTTCCCCAATCACTCAGTAGCAAAGATGATATTTAGGGCATGACCACCAGTATGTGTTGAGTGCACAATTTATTGAGACAGCCCTATGGTACCCAGGAAATTCTGAGCAGGCCTAGGCACAACAGGCCCTGCATGGATCTTGAAATCCCTCAGCACTAACATCCTGAAATTCTCCACCAGGTCAGGCAGGTGGGTGGACAGGACACCAACCACATCCCTGTCCTGTATCTGCCACCCAACAGAGGTAAAAACCCTCACATCCAGCTCCCAGATGGGCTGGCCCTTCTGGCACGAATGATGAAATTTAATGCAGCAACCACTACATCCCTTCCCTGTTACTCTAATCTTGCCTGATGCTGCACCAAATACCAAGATAGGCAACACAAGCTAAGGTCAGGGCCCTCCAATTCACCTACCCATATCTCAGTTATGCGCACAAGGTCAGTCACCTCACCCATTATCAGATCATAGGTGAGTTGTTTTGCCTGGCATTAAGCAACAGCGTGGGACAGGTAAGCATGGATACCCAGTTCTCTGTTGTGGAGGTGGCTGACCATGGATGACAGACTTATAACAGAAAAGGACCAACAGGTGCAGTAGTTCCACTTAACTCAACACTCAAGTGATGACGAGTACGGTATTGCTTTAGAAAGCACTCTTCAGTTACGGGATTTTAAGCATATTGTTGCAATGGAGCCACCAAACTACCCGAGTAGCTTGGGGCACTTTTCAGGACATCAAATGCCTTTAGACTTGCTATCCAAATTCAGACCTAGCAACTGCAATAGCATCCTCACAATCTTGCCATTGTACTGCAGACTAGGGGGTTGCATGTGTTAGTTTTTCCTCTGCAGGTCGAGTCCCAGCGCCTTAAAACTCTACTATATGAGCCCTTGCAACATTGGCTGAATACAACAACTCCACTGGACATGGGGGTATGTGCTTGCTCCCTCTTTACATAAAGAGTAAATTCCTAGCATACGCAACCACAAAGATATGCTTGAAAGGTGAAATCTCAGAAGCCAGAGTAAGGCCTCTAGAACCTTGCTGAGTAAGGTCTCTAGAAGCCAGGGGAAGACTCAAGCCTTGCAGAGCTTCTTGACGCTGCCCAGGATGAATAAAAGAATTATGCAGAGTATGCGGTCATACTAAGTTGCCTAATTTATGTGGGTTACGGAGGTCAGGTGACGCAGAACGCAGCTCAGCTTACAGGGGACTGACCATCCGGGAGCACTATTACACCAGGGTTCCTATCCTGCACACCATTCAAAGACTTCGCCATGACGTACAAAGCCCTTTAAATAACTTGGTCCTTACATAACTTGCAAGTCACACTCTTCCTTAAGAGGAAGCACTTGCTTTTTTTTTTTTTTAAATCATCCAATCTACTTCAGCAGACATTAGGCATCTACTCTACCACTTACAGAATTCCTTCCCTGTAAAGCTTTGGAAGATAGTTTGGTAGTTTGAAATGCCTTTCAATATGAATTTAGTTTGAGAAGAGTGGAGAGAGAAACTTCCATTTTGTATTGTTGTATTACAGGCTCTGCTGGGAGCCTATAAGAGAAGATACAAATTTGGGTTGCTCCTGAATTTTACCCTTTCGGTCAATAATGTAGACTTTCCTTAGTCTCAAAAGGTACAAGCCGCCAGGGCTCTGAAAGATCAAGCTACTGTGCCTTTAACAGCCTTCAAGAGGATGGTGGAAGGGTCTGCCACTGCATACGGAGGCATGGTTTCTCATATCTAATTCTGTAATTCTGTTGGGAGTGACATTCTGTTCCACACCTCACAGCTACCTATCTGTAACTGTTCCACACCTGTTCTTAGAACCATGTTGGAAGTAGATCTAGGAAAGGAAATTTGCCAACAGTCATGGGAGTTCTCCTGGCCTTCTAAACTATTCACCTACCTCATCTAGCATCCAGGAAAATTCACTCAAAATGTACAGATGAGTGATACTAATACAGTGCTACTTTTCCAGAAGAGGTGCCGAACTTAGTATGAACGCCTCCCTTGGTTCTCTTATAATGGCAATGGTGCCTACCTGAGAGGTGCCAGAACAGAGTTCCAGCTGAAAAGCCCTGGCACTATACCCTAGTGAAAATGTCACAAATCTTGTGAACACCCAAATCCCTCTGCTGGAGGCACTGTGGGGAATGTGGCACTTATAGCCATCCTTTGTGCCTTTGCTCAGTTGTAAAATCTATCTGGATGCAGGTACTATAGAAGATGGGTGTGATAATTCATGGCTCAGATTTAGGTTTGCTTTTCATGTTCCGATCAAATCAATAATCTTCCAAAAGAGCTAGTTATCTTTATATTGGTAGCCATAACACTGAGTGTAACTCAGAACTGAAAAGATTGGGGGCAGGGCTTGAAAATGTGGTGTAAGTCAATTTTTTACTGCAGTTTTTGAAACATTCACACATCATTTAAAAGTGCAATGAGGCAAACCTGGTCTTCAAGACTTCGCAGCTGTATGGTAGCCATTTTTAGCTCCCATGTCTGGTACGCCCCATTAAGCTCAGGTACCAAGCCACAAAGTTTTTGCTTGGAACTATATGTAAATATTTCCTCTTCTTTTTTCCCCTCTTCAAAAATAAATATGATCTCTTACTATACTGCCTCCTTCTGCCATAATTTACATTTTATTACCAGATAGAATTCCCAATTTTCCAGGGACACAGCCTGCTCTACCACCTTATTCAGTAGTACATACAGACCGAGCTCATCTCCTGAGTTATAGCAATTAAATGGAAGTGGAGAGAGTAAGGTCCCCCTCATTTGACCCTGTACATTTCCTGGAATGTTGCATCTAGGGTTCCGCCCCCCCACAAGTACAGTTTTGCACACAGCTGAATGCAGATAAAATAATTCAAGCATTTTTTGATGTAATCAATGTTTAAATGTACAGATTAGTTTTTTTATTATCTATGAACGGTTTGTATCATTCTATATTCCGTACTTAGTAGGTAATTTCCCACTACTGCCATTTTTCTTTAAGGTTTTGCTACCACATAGCATAAATCCACCCTCCAGATACTTGCTATTGGACTTTCATAAGCTGAAGTCAAAATAGCCAAAGATGAAAGTGATAGTATACCTCTGGAGAGTACCATGTTCGCTTCCCATGGAACATACTGTTCTTCAGATACTGAAAACCTAACGCAATACTTTGCACAAATTAAGTTACTTTGTTCAAATGTGCATTTGTGCAAAACAGATTTGAATTCTATAGTAAGAACATGCAAAAGGCTGGACATAAGTTTCCCCCAGGAGGGGGTAATATTTATCATGCAAGCAAGTTTCAGCAACAGATAAAACCTTAAATCCACTTTCATCCTTCCTGGCCTAGATGAGAAAAGAGTTCTCCTTAAACCAGAGTTCAAACAAAACAGCCAGATACACAATATAGTATTAAAATCAACTTTTATTTGGCCAATGAGTTCCATTCCTTTTAGCATCATAGACGCTCCAAACTAATTCCAATTCTGTCAACATACATTCTTGTCCTCCCATCACTCCTTGGCTCTCAAGTACCCCCACAAAAAAAACCTAGTTATTGAGTGTCCTTTTTGTTTCATTCTGGTAGGCCCCTTCCCAAACAGCTCTGTAAATGCCTGGGAGACCCATTCACAAAGCAAATGCGTAAAGAGCAAGTCGTATTGTTTGTTCAGGGGGCAAGGTGGCAACACCAGTTAAGGTTTTGCCTCAGGAGTAATTGGGTCCTTTCCCCCTCAAGGACAGTCTTCTATGCCATCCTAATCTTTGGAAGAGAGAGATACATATACTGTTCAGCATAAAAGGGAAGCAAGACCATGCAATGAGTTAAGAGGACCTGCTCATTTCCCTTTCCACTGCCACCACCGTGGTCAGCCCAGTAGGTTCCTCCACACCGGAGCAGCCCAAAAAAGAAATAGTAATTGAAAAACAGCCGAGACAGTATCCAAGACCCTGCTGGGCCAACAGCAGCTTATGACATTTGGACAAGTGTGAGTAAGTTTTAAGGCGGCATTACTGGTGAGGCTCCAAAGTGAGTTAGGCAATGGGACATGTTGCCGTTTCAATCTGCTTCTACCCAGATCACAGAACACTCTAGGAAAAGAAAATGTACATCACAGTGTGTAAAGGAGGGGGGAAAGAGAAGACCCAGCAGGGCTGGCTACCTAGGCAGATCCCTCTTCCAAACTGAAAATAATAATAATAAAAATTAAGTAGAGGAATCAGTTGACAGACAAGTTAGGATGAAGGGTTACTTTAGACCATTCCCTGTACTCTCAGACAGCATCTGCCTTCTTGTTCAAGTTGGTTCTGGACTTGCTTAACTGCATGAAGTGGCAGCCACAGTGTAGTGTCTGGGGATATGCAGATTGGACTTGTCTTTACAGTTCATCTTTTACAGTGTTTGCGTCATCATCGTCTTCTTCTGCATCTGGCTCTTCAGCATCCTCTAGATCTTCCAGATCCTGTTTAAATGAAGAAGCAAAAGCTTGGTCAGCTGCAGCTACTCTCACAGCCAGTGCCAAGGAGGCCAACACACAGTTAGGTCCTGCCAGTGCAGCTGTCATTGCCCTTAATAGCATGAGAAATTCATGTAACTGCCTCTATGCTCAGAACTTTGCTCCTCTGACAGACAGAGTCCTGCCTCCCGAGATGTGCAGGCCAAGGAAAGTCCATGCATTCCATCAAGTCACTCAAGGCAAAATAAAATAAAATAAAAATGGAAACAACCTACAAATTTCCATATACCAGGCAGAAGGAACTTGTAAGACAATGGGGTCAACACCAGGTCTGTTGGCTTTCTGCTTGCCCTATACATCTCAAAATTATTTGAATGGATAAAAAAAACCTGCTGTACCAACTTTAGCACATTCTCCATCTATATAGCATTCTGAATCAGATGAATGCCATCGCATTTGAAAACCAAGTTGGTGATTTTAACGTTTTGCTCAACCAAGAAGTGCACAAAAGACCTCTAAGAAACTTACTTTAGAATTAAAACTTCATTAACACAAACATGTACTGTTAAGGTAAAATCTGATCTCACTTCCACACACAAAATAACAGATAAAGAGAAGCTGTGATTAATGCAGCTGTTCCAGTATCTGTCTTTGAACTTTCTAAGCAAATATTAGTAGTAGCTCCAGAATAGGTATAATCATAGGAGATGATCCTGACAGGTCACATTCAGGTTCATTATCAGGGAAGCCTTGCAAGAGAATTGTACCAGTCTGTTCACAAATAAATGCTCCATTCACAGTAATAAGCAAAAGTAAAACAAGTGGAGATTCAGTCCGAATGACTGATGCAGTACTCTATACTGCAAATCCAATTGGCTGTTCCTTAGATTTGTGATCTAAACCCACCCATGTTCAGTTCTTTCTTCAGAAGTGTTGACTTTCAGTGGCTTGCAAAATCCTCAGTGATTTGCATACCCTCAGCCAATTATTTCATATACACTATACCAGAGGTGGCCAACTCCCAAGAGACTCACAGAACTAAAAACTGGCAGTGATCTACCCCTTTTTGGGGGGTTCAGGTCAAAGTTGTTGAGCTCACCAACAGATTGCTGAGGAAACAACAGCCTCACTGAGTAAACTCCATCTTCCATTATGCAGATCGTGCAGCAATGGAGGGCACAGCGAGGCCGAATTCTATTTTACCAGCGCTAAGGAAAGGGACCCAGTGATCGGCCACAATCTACCAAAACCTCCTGGGGATCTACCAGTAGATCGCAATCGACCTCTTGGACATTCCTGCACCATACCATTCCACTGCATTGCCTTAAAGAATATAGACTGGCTACCAGCATACTGACAAGAAGCAAGGAATATAGGCTGTTATCTTCAACAACAACCTATGCTGAATAACAGACAGATGTTTAGCATTATCCTGTTCTCAGCATCTGGTACCAATGCTTCTTGAATGAGTACACACTGTGCTGTTGAGCTAGCAACTATGAAAAACCTGCTAGCGCACAATTCTTCTCAGAATGAGAAAATGCAAAAGCACTTGCAAGAAATACACAGGGCCAGCCAACACAGCACCTCCAAAAATCAGCCGTGAGGGACTGGAATACCATTCACAGGAAGGACAGAATTTGTTTGCCTCCAATTCAATCACATTCTTCAATTCAAAATCTGTTTCCATGAAACACAGATTCAAGGACCTGCTACAATCCAAGAAGATTTAATGGCCATTTTTGGCCAATTCTTTTGCTCAGTACTCTTATGTTTTTATACCCAAACTTCCACCGGTGACATCTTATAGAACACAGGTTCAAAAGCTATCTGTCTTCAAGGTGCTGGAACCTGACAAACAACCAAACTGAATAAAAATCCAAATTTCCAAAGTGTACAGAGATGATAAAGAATCAAACAAGCTAAAGCAAAATGGGGCCGGCCAGCTCTACTCTGCTAGGTCTCAGCTACATGTTAGTGCCAGGTCTGTGCCTAAAAATCATGTAAGTGATAGCTAACCAGAGTGTCTATCACCAAGATGCTGAATATCAAAGCCAGTTCACTCTTAAATCACAAAGCCTGGTGCAAAGACTTAAGCTCAAAACAGGGACAAAGGAATCAAATCGGGATATAGTTTCTGTGTATGCAACACTCATGGTCATTGTACCAAACAGTTGGCACCCTTGATAACTGTAGGTCTAGAAGTGTAGTCTACAGAGCTTTAAATCACACAGAACCCACCATACAGGGTCCGGGAACATGCAGAGGTGCAAAGGCTGGGTCACCAGTTGCTCCCTGTATCCAATGGTAATGTAGGAACGGCAGCCCTGAATGCACAGCAATTCTAACTTGGGCTATGAGCTTTACCCCCTCTATGTTCAGCTGCTACTCCTGCTGGGCAGCAGCACCCAGATAAGCCTAGCAGTGCTGCAAAGAGCCAGTAGCATTGCTAGCACAGCAACAGAACAAGCAAAAATTGTTACACATGCTGGCAGCAGCGACTACTTGACTCAAGCAAGAGGACACTCGCACCTGGTGCTGGGTGCTGGAGAAAGAGCCAATTCAGTGTAGGGTCATCTCTCGAGAACTACAGATAGTAGGGTCAACGCTGGGAAGAATGTAAAAAAAAAAAATCATGTTTCTTGAACATTTTCAGTTGATCTGGGAATGGTGGGGCTCTCACAGGCTGACTGCCTGTTTGTGTGGCCTGGTTAGTCCACATGGAATGGCAGGTATTCAGGAACACCCTTCCCCACCACCCCAGTTCATTCTGGGTATTACCAGCTGTGCTTTATTTACAAGTTGCTAAGGAACCAGCATTCTCGGCTGCCACAGTAAGCCCAAAGTAGCTTTGCAGGACAAAACTTCCCTTCCACAGGGATTGCATCTGAACCCTGCCCTAAAACAGCTACACGGGCCAGTGCCCAACACGGTCTGGGTTTAGATACTCACATCTTCATCTACACCACCATCCTTTCCGCCACTTTCCAGGAACTTCTTAAAACCTTCCAGCGTTCTCTCGCCGTTGTAGTCTACAACCTGCAAAAGCAAAGGAGGAAGTGTGTCAGCAGTCGAAAGACAAAGCTGGGCACTGGGGGCTGAAGAATCGCTTTCTGAACAGCTAAGCAAAAAAAAAGGGATTGGAAAATTCACCTTCACCCATATGAGTCGAAGAAGAGCAGCCAGCCACTAGATTCCCATGATCGCTGCGAGGAGAGAATAGCCCGTACATGAGCATCATCCTCTACAAAGCAATCCTCCCCCCCATAATAGCAAGAACCCCCTGTGAACCCACCCTTAGCAACTCAAACCAAGGCACACCCTGGGAGTGGGAAAGAGAAACACCCAGGGGCAGCCACCTACACAGACCGACCACCGGTCTCCTCACCGTTCTGCCAGGGCCTGCAGGGAAAAACTTGAGGGTAGGGAAGCTGTGGACTTTCACGGCCTCCACTTCATTGGCTGTGGAGTCCATTTTGGCAATGATGATGTTTTCATGGTCTTTGTACGTCTCGCCTAGTTTATCCCAGATGGGAGCCAGCTGCTTGCAGTGGCCGCACCAGGGGGCATCTGCAAGTCAGAAAGGGGACAAAACCCAGATTAGAATCTGTTCAACAAGAACCACTCACTCCCCAGTTCCAGTTCCTGCCACCTGAGAAACATTCTTCGCTAGCCGAACCTGTGCAACTCAAGACAGGATGCGCCGAGGTGCGAGTGCATGTGGACTCAGCTATCGAAATACTTACAGAATTCCACAAACACGTTCTTATTCTCATCAAAAGCCACTTCTTCAAAGTTTTTCCCAACCAGAACTTTGACAGGTTGTTTGTCCCAGTCATCAGAAACATCTTGGCTCATCAGATGGGGCTGAAACAGACAAGCAAAAAGGAACCCACATGAAAGCAACAGCATGGAATGCGCCAACAGGAAACCCTCCCACCCACTGTTCCAAGACAGGGCAGAGCAACTGACAAAAGCCAGAGGCTATAAAAAGTCAGATTAATATAGACTTCCTCCTTCAAAGTCAACCCCCACCCCACCCAATGACCCAGCCATGTCCTTCATGAGCTGCTGCATGAAGGATGTGTGTTTACGGGGAGCTGGCATAGGCATGCTGAGTAGACAAGAGCCCACTCTGCTTCAGTTAAAGAACAAAAGAAATGCATGGCAAGATATATGTACAACAAGCAAGAGGAGATGGCTGCAAGAGTCAGATTAGTTCCAATATTTTTACAAGAGGGAGTTAGGGCTGGGCGATATGTGGTTTTCAACATCACCAGCTAAACATCGCAATATAGTAATATATCACAATGTCTAAAATAAAGATGGAGCTATGTACAGGCATTGGAGGGCTTCATGGTTTTTCATGCAGGATTATGTTTGCATAGCGCATGTACACACACACACACACACACGATTCACAATATATTGCCAGGTCAAAAATTATGAAACTGATATCACAATACGGATTTATCAGTTTTGGACAATATATCACCCAGCCCTAGAGGAGGTCTAGGATGTTTTCCAGAGCATTTTAACAATGAAAGTGACCTATTAAACCATTGTGTCAAAATTGTGTTCCAAGGTACAGAGCCAGCTGTCTTGTACAGAAGTCAGATCATTGGTCCATTCAGCTCCCTGATCTCCAGGGTTTCAGACAACCCCTCCCAGACCTACCTGGAGGTGCCAGGGATCTAAGCTGGGAGATTCCGCATGCAAACAGAGGGTTCTATTAAGTGTTCTATCCTTCCAACATGCTTAACATTCAATTTGTCTTGAAAAATCCCCTACAACTTCCCCTAGGCTACATCTTTCATCTATCAACTGCTTTGAAACTCCCAACTCAAAACTGTTCAACCCTAGATCTACTTTAGCTTGAATACCATGCATACTGTATCTCATGAATGTGAGGGGTCTTCAAACAGGCCAATGCTGAACATAACCTTCTCTGAGGTTAGAGGTCTTTGGAATGTTTCTATTCCTATTTGCTTTCCAGCACACAAACCATCCCTGTAGTTCTAAATAACTTCAAGTGTCTTTTCAGAAGTGAGGAATGCTGCCCGAAGGGCTATGCTACACATTAAAAAGGAGGCATATGTTACACCACCTATGAGACAGTACCACCTTTAGTGTGAAGGTGGGGGACTGCATGATTCAATGACCATATACCCCCAATCTAGCAGAACGCTACAGAGCAGAACAGAGTTCTAGCCTTTCCTTCTCCAGAAATGCACCAGCTTCCTATCTACAGAGTCTGATACGGGGGAAGCATATAGATATGTAACACTCAGCCTTTACAGCCAAGTGGCAGGGGCTTCGTTGACCACATGCTCGCACTCATATGTTAACAGGCTGACCAAAAGAGTACTACAACATGAATATGTATTAATACAACCTAGAATGTATTTTACCTTTTATGTCATGCAACACCTTACTGTCTATGTGTTCCAAAATAGATCTACCATAGTCCTGTATCCTATTCAAGAATGTCCATCAAGCCAGGTATCACAATACTTTTTCTTCCCTATCATCAACTCAGCTTTCCCAATTAGAAAGGTCATCCTGAACTTTTAGCCTCGTTTAATAATCCCTTCCAGTTTTTCAAAGGACCTGCTGATTTTCTTTAAAGGTGTACTTGTCCAGTCGACTGAGTAATTAAGATGAAGGCTGCAACTTCACTGAACAGGAAAAGGAATAATGGGAGGCAAGGAAAGTAAATGAAATAGGCAGAGCCAAGAAAGAGCCCTGCAAAATTCAGGTGTGGGGCAGAACAAAAGCAGTAGCTGGCTCTGTACAGCTGCTTTCTTCTCCAGATTAAGATGGAAGCCTCCCAAGCGCTCGTGCCACGTGAGGACAAGGCCATGCAGCCATTAAGGCAGAGGTAGTTCTTAAGAGCTGGTGATGCAGAGAAGCTCCCAGACTTGTCAAGCTCACTTTATCAGCATTTAAAGGCTATTTCCATACTGGCACCGTGCCCCACTGGCTTTGCCCTTTGGGCTTCTCAGCATGAAGTCTAAATACTGGGCTGCTGGACGTGCTGCAAAGCCAGCTTGAAAGACTTCGTGCCACGTGACCGTTCTCAGGTTTCGTGTGATTCGTGCTGCGGGGATCACCTCACATGGATGCCTGTCTCAAGAACAAAATACAAAAAAGGAAGGGAAAAAAGAATTACCTTAACTTTGCCCTCCAAGAACTTATTGCAGAAGTCCCTGATGTTTTCTGGAGTCAGCTCTTCTGAATCCGGCTTGTACTTGGTCATTTCCTCCTCCAGGGTAATGAGGCGGATGGCAGGGCACTCCTCTTTCTTGAGGCCAAAGAACTCCAAGATCCTCTGGTTATCGCCGTGGTCACTGTCTATGAAGATGAACAAGATCTTGGCGGAGGAGAAAGGAAGAACAACAGTGGAATTGAGGCATTAGACAAGTGCATGGCACAGGCAAGAAACTTGCTATTTATGTCCTCCTTAAGTAACTATTCTTTCTCCTGCCACCCTAATTGTGTTTCATGCCCAACTATAAGCCTAAAGCAAGTTCTTGTCTGCTTAATAGTTTTCAAATACTTAGCTCAGTGGTTTTCAACCTTTCTGATTCCATGGCTCCCTTAACCAACCACAATCTTTCTGCAGCTTCCCTGGGGGAGTCACTTACAGCGGGGTTCCATTACAAGACTCGAGTCAGTGGGGACTCCCCCATTCTGCCCCTTTGCTTCACACGCCCCATTCTGTCCCTGCCATCTCCCCTGAATGTTCCTCAGAGTAAAAGAGAGAGAATGCAGGAAGATATGAGCTTACAAGTTAATGAAAGGTTGGTTTCCCCCCCCCTCCCGGCTCCCCTGAACATTCCTCAAGTCTCCCCAGGGTGTTTCAGTACAACCATTGACCAAGCTTATTCCATTCAAAGACTTCTAGAGTTGTCACCTGATTGCTGGGGCTATTTAGGAGCAGTCTATGCTGAAGCAGCTTGTGCTACTTTTATGTTACTTAGCTATATTCTGAAACTCCTGATCCTAATCCATGTCCTTCCTGAGAAGCCGCAATATTAGAACTGTACAGTCATGCCTCTTGTTACGTTTGTTAAAGGTTAAATCTTTCAGGTTGCATCCCACAGCGACCCAGAAGTACCAGAAAGGGTTACTTCTGGGTTTCACCGCTCGCGCATCCGCTCAAAATGACGTCACACGCATGCGCAGAAGTGGCGAATCACGACCCGCGCAGACGCGGGTTGCATTCTGCTCATGCTGCAAACGGGGCTCCAGAACGGATCCTGTTCGCAACCAGAGGTACCACTGTAAGTGCCAGTGTTCACCACCTGGGAAGCCTAGGGGGCGAAGAAAGGATTTTTAATACGTCACTTCCTGGTCCTCACCTTCCCTTTGAAGCTCTCTGCTGCTTTTTTGAAGTTATCCAGTTTTCCCTGGTAGTCTGTAACACTCTTGGGCAGGAACAACAGGATGTGGGTCTTGATCTCTCCTCCAAAGATTTTGGGTGCCGTCTGTGGAAGAACAAATAGATGCATGCTAGGGCCAAGAGTGTTACCGGTTGCCAAGATTATGCAAACTCCCCCCTCCCTCATTTACAGTTCATTCTACTTGGTATAATTTGTATGGTTAGAATTCTCCAGTCCTGATTGGTAGACACAGATCAAGGTGTGGGTTAGGTCACCCAGCCAACCAACCAACCAACCAACCAACCCTGCCTTGCTAGAGAGCCACTTCCATACCTGTTCAGTGAATTCAATCACCAAGGGCAGCTGGTTTGATTTGATGAAGTTCAACAGATTCTCTTTTGTTATCTCCCCTTCATAGTTGTTACGTCCTTCATCAAACTGGAAACAAGCACAAAGGGACTCGTGAGAATAAATCAAGCCGACTTACGGTTGAGATCAATCAAGAGTTACAGGTGGGTCATCAGCCTACTGATCACCAAAACGCAGGTTATGGGCAGATTGAGTGTCTGCCACAATTCTACAGGCATGCAGAATTTGGTATTGAGTAAATCATTTGGTTTCCTGAAAACGTTGGTGGTGGTTTAGGCTTCTAACCCTTATGTCTATGAAAAAATGTGTGCAAGTATGTAGGACTAAAGGCTGGCACAGCAAAACCGAGAATGGCTCAGTTCACATTCAATCCTAGGCCAAGCTATGGCTTGAACACACCTGACTACCAGGGATGAGATTGTGGCCATTTTGCTCCTCCTCCAGTCCTTCCGCCACTGCACTGCTGTAAACCAAAGACTGGTTCAAGCTCATGTGTTATCCAAACCTGGGCTTGGATTCTTGTGGTGTGTGAACCACGAACTCTGGTTCAAACACAACACTAAGCCAAATCACAACTTAGCTCACAGCAAATGCAGGAGGAGCAGAGAAGCAAAACGGTGCTCTCCAGTAGCCCACATGCCATGTCATAGTTTGGACTAGTATTACATGTAAAACAGGTCAATAGTTTGAGGAATGGGACTTAAGGGCCTAACATTTATCTTCTGCCACAACCAGGCCATTATTCAGATTTATGTAAAAAAGGCAAACATGGAGTCCAGCTTGCTTTCTATCCATTATTTCTCCAATTTTTACAAGTACAGAATACACAATCCTGAGTGTTATATCTGTAGGGCTCCCACTGACAAGTCTTGACACAAACTACGGTGCACATTTCACACTGCAAGCAAGGCACAGAATTTCTCAAGTTAAAATCCAGGGTAGAATCTCTGCCAAAGCTCTCATCTTACTAACAAGCTAGGATTCAAGGCTCCATAGGAGTAAACAGAGCAGTGACTAGAAAGGAGTTTGGCACTAAGGGACTGCCAGATTCTTGCTATATACCCACCACCTCAAAAGGGGTTTCTTAAATATTCTATAGTATTTTAAATACACAACTCTCGAAAGTCACAGAAGCAGGTTGCTCATTTCCTGGTAGGCAACAGGTTGTGCAGGTCTTGCTGGAAGCAGATATATTTATCTGATCAACAGAACCACTAAAAAGGAGGTAGTGTCCTAGGCAGCAGGACACAACATGGAACCAGTAAATATATAGCAGTTTACTCAGAGGACAACACATCCTTGCAGGGCTATTGTTAGCCAAGCAGGAACAGAAGTCAGAAAGCACGCTATCATTCCTCTGCCAGGAATAATTTTGCTGCAGAGCAACACCTATTACTGTCCAGGTTCTCAAAATCTTTCCTGGCACCATGGAAAGGGGCAGGAAGTAACAGACATAGGAGAATCAAGGTTATCCACCAAGAAGACATGCAAGGGAAAGCAGTGGTCCCATTGGCTGGGCTCCCTAGTGACAACTCTGGGGGATGCACACATAGGTCACTGTTTGAGTAACTTTCCAGGAAAGTTATACAAAGAAATCTACTTCAAGAAAACGTGAAGCTTATGCAAAAGACAAGGAAACAAAAAGCAAAGTTGGGTAGCTGCAGTGCTGCATTCAAATCTCACCTTAGCCATGAACTCAATAGGTAGCCTTAGGTAAGCCAGTTTTCCCCCAGACACCATATATATATAGTAAGAGCTACCTGCCTTCACATTGGCAGGTTAACCAAAAATGCTGTTTGCACACACAGAAGTGTTTTATAAAATGCCAGATTTTAATACAACCTATCCCTGAAGAACAGTTTATTAGAATACACCTGGGAAGGAGGCATAAGTCAGCGGTCACAAAGAAACAAAACTTTAAAATGTGCAGCCTTACCAGGGACTAGATGTTCTACAGTTCTGCCAATAACACCTCTGCTTGTTTATGTGTGCTACATAAGACTTATAATAAACCAGTTCCTGGCCTTCATGCACCTCCAGTGAGATGCATTTAGAACAGGCTTCCTCAACGTTGGCCCTCCAGATGTTTTTGGCCTACAACTCTCATGATCCCTAGCTAGCAGGACCAGTGGTCAGGGACGATGGGAATTATAGTCTCAAAACATTTGGAGGGCCTGATTTAGAACCTACCAGCTCTGCTTTTACTATACCCTGTAATCTTAGCAGAAACTAGCCAACTTAGAGATACCTCAAGATTCCAAATGCAGTCTTGCCACAGTCTAGAAGATTCTGAGTGCCACTCTCACCAGCCCCAATGTTTAGAGGCCTGCTAGCGGAAGACCATACAAAGACTTTGCGAACACAACAGGGCTTTACTCCATGTGTGTGTGAGAGAGAACAACCCCCAGAACAACATGTGGGGAGGGAGGGTATATAACTATCAGCAGGGAAAGAGAGGCAGGTCATTCCATCAGGCAAGCAGAAATTATTGTGCTGACAGAGCTATCTGCTTAGCGCTACACTGAATTCCTTCCAGTGCTTCACCACTTAACAGCTGCAGGGGCATTTCACGTCCTGTCCAATTCTGTAACTGCTTACACGGTTTCGTCTCATTCCAAACAATATTCCCGGGCATCAGTGAGGTCACTTCATGACACTCAAGCTCTATGGGGCCATGTGCAAATGTGGTAGGAACAGATTCAAATGTAGCATCTGCTGAAAGTTTGTTTCATTTTGGTTGGAAGCAAAAAAAATAAAAATAAAATGGCAGCACCAAAGAGTTAACCACGTAAAAATGCAAGCATTTGACAGGTGTGCAACTGAAGAGTTCAGAAGCTTGGGCAAGTGTCCTTTTGGCAACTAAAAGGGATGTGTTTTTACTTTGGCTGGTTGAAGTCTCAACAGCTCCGAGACTGAGGAGCAAGAAACAGAGAATAAGAGTGAGGAAAGTTCTAAGCCACTCAGAAAAGTACCCCCTTTAGATAGAAGAGTTGGCCAATCAGAAATTTACCTCCTATCCTTTAATAAAAGTGCTGGCCAAACACAACTTCCCCACCCCCTTAACAGATTGAAAGGTTTTTAAAAGCAAGTATTCAGCTTAACATGCCAAACACTTGAAGGTGGAAACGCCTGTTTGAAGCAGGGAGAATTGACCTTAAAGAGGCAGTCAGGGTGTAATATACAGGCTATAGATGCCTTTACAGCAGGAGAGAGCATGCGTTGCTCTACTCTTCTCAGGTGGAGAGAAGGGTATGGACACTGTGGGGTCACCATCCACTTTGTAATGGCGCTCATCCCTACTATCAAAAGTCAGTGCCCGCAACTACAGTAAGTTCTGGAGGATTCTGGAGTCTGAGATTTCCTCCCTTAATGGTTGCTCTGCTAAGGGCCCCATACCTTTTGACAAACCACTTTGGCAACCTAAATATTGATAATGGCATGAGTCAAGATCTTGCTCTTGTGGCTTGCAACACAAAGCAGGGGTGTTTTCCCCCCACAAGTGTCCCTGTTTGGAAGTCCCCCCCCCCAAATTACCTCCTCCATTCTGGTTCTCTAACATCTGAACAGACCTAGCTATTATATTAACAAGGTTAACTTGCTGAATAAGCTACTCAAACTGCTTCTTCCTGTTCTGCTTTCACAATCCATCCAGTGTGCTTGGTTTCCACCAACAAGCTCAGCAGCGGAAAGACTGGTTTTGTTCCAGAGAGTTGCAATTTAAGTGGCAACGAGTCTTGCTGCCAATCATTAAGATTCTCTTGCCTTAATCATCTATACTGACCTTGAAAACAAAAGCCCGACATCAGTTCCTCTTCACACTACCACTTCAGCTGTGATACTAGAAGTACCCTTTGAGGAAGCAACTGGGTTTTACAGGCTAAAGCCCATGCACTCTTAGGATAGAAGAGCAATTCCAGGAGGGAGGGGGAAGCTGATGAGAAAAAATTCAAGTGGTTTCCAATTACCTCCTTCAAATCAAGTTTTTAGAGCACTATTTGGACCTGTGTGAACTTTCTACAAATACAGGAACAGTGTGGGTGGATGTGGAACAGAAACATATTGGGGAAGCAGAGTGCAGCCAGCCAGACTTAGCACATAATGGGAATATTTTGCACCACTCACCTTCTTAAAAAGGGCAACTCCATCTTTGCTGAGCTGGTATTTGGCAAAGACATCGCTGTTGGAAGAGATCCCAAAAGGAATGTCATCAATGGACTCTGCTGCCAACAAGAACTGCTTGGCAGCATCAGATTCTGCATCCTAACAGAAAGAAGGAAGATTTTAAGTTTTAAATACTCCACACCATGCCTTGATTTGATGCATGTTGCTTACTCAGTGATGCAAGAACAACAAAGAGCCAAGATGGGATAAAGAAATGGGCATCATACTCTAGCTGTAATTTCCCTGTGTCCACAAATTCCCCTCCCCGCTGAAATTGGGCACGATTGATTCTACTGTAACCAATTGAACAGGTTGTGGTGTGCAACGCCCACAAGTTTCTCTGGTTTGCAATTTTATTTATTCTATTTTTATCCCACCTTCCCCCTAAGAAGTGAAGGTGCCATACATGGTTCTCCTCCTCCCCAATTGGAGGTAGGTTAGGTTAAGAGACTGTCTAGGCTCAGGTCACCCAGGGAACTTTGTGTTAGACTGCCCATGGTCCTAAACAGGTTAGCGAGCCCTGGTGTAATCTCTTCCCAGATAAAGGCCTCCAAGGGAGGTCAGCTAAAAGCAACAGTAACCGAGTGAAGCACTCTACCTTGAAGAACCCGATCACAGCAACTTCACTGGATTCCACCAGTTTCTCAGCAGCAGCTACATCTGCCAGGGCAGTGGCTGCTGGGCCTGTGCGTTTCTTCAACCAGTTGACAATGTCATCTGCTTCCCTGCCAGCTGTATTAGGGGGGAAAAGACACATCAGAATCTCTTTCACGTTTAAGTTGGAGCACTTGATCTAATCACCCCAAGTGGAAACTCCCATTATTTCCGGGTTCAGAGGGCAAAGAGTTTCTGTTCACCTTTCTAGGGAGATAAGCCACCATCTTCTCTTCCCCCTTTGCCTTCCAAGACAAAGTTGCCACCAGAAGGTGCTATTGAGCACAAAGCTGCTTTACTTGGTACAAAAAAATATTTCATAGTAACATTTAAGAGCATGCTGTTTCTATCACCACATTGGCTCATGTATATTTAGAGCTTTGGTCACATTATAATATCACTGATGCAAAACGTTCTGCAAGATGCAAGCATTTTCATGCTGAAGATTACCACAAAATGGTTGAGTGAAGAAAAAATACAGGAAGCAAGATTTTCTACCACAGTACCAAAGCTTAAAAGCAACATATAGGTTTTTCAACGCTGTTAAAATTAGATCTGTATTTCTAACTCTTGGGAGGCTCCACCCAAAACTAGCTGCCTTTAGAATCTGCTTTAAGCACATCTTGCACTGATTATATACAATGAAAGATAAGTTACTATGCCAATCTCCATTTCAAAATTCCCCAAATGTAAATAATACGAATTGCCCTTCCCTATACCTGTGAACAGAAAGATTCCTATAGGCAGGAGGGTAGATACCTGCTCACTGTGACCATCACCCACATTGCAGGGGTGACAAGTGGAGCTGCAGCCCTGGAGCTTGAGGGTGGTGGTGCAGAAACTGATCCAGTTTTATTGAGCTTTATTGATGAAACAATAGGAAAGAGCTATACCCCAGCTGTAAGCTTTGAAGGGGGGAGTTAGGAACAGCCACCACCTTCACCTTCCACTGCCTTGCCTCCTTCACTCCCAAAGTTTGCAGCAGGACAAGGGGAGCAAGTGATCGCTCATAATCTCCGGCAGTGCAAGCTCTGGGATAAGACCACCATCCTATGCACACTTACCTGGGCGTAAACTCCACTGAATACAATGGGATATATAAAAACATGCAGAGGATTGCACTGAAGAGGAGGGGCTAGATCCTGACAAAGATGTGTTTTTGGCTTGGCTAGCCAGGTTAGGTGAAGCTGGTACTGGGGACAGAGCCCTGCTTTCTTTACTTGGACATGGCCAAGCAGTGTGAGAAACAGAAGGGCCATGTACTCCATATTCTCCAGGCAGCTCTCAAAACTCTGCTGGACCAAGCTATACACCCACCCACCAAGTCGAAAATGATGCCCAAAGAATTCAGTTCAAGATGGGATTGCTTATTACAGCTACTTTTACCACACGAGAAAGAAATCATATAACCAAGCCTGTAACATTTAATGCATATATTGATACAGCAACCTGGGGATGGGTTATTGCTTTTTGTTTTGTTACCATGCAATGTATTTTTGTGTTCTGATATTGTAAACTGCACTGCGATCCTTGAATGAAGGGTAGTTTGGAAATTTAATAAATAAAATAAACCTATTTTTTTAATATGCAAAAGGTAATAACTAACTCTACCAGCACTCAAAGTGGCTGCACAGGCTGCCTTTCAAGAAAGCCAAAATCAGAGGCAGGACAGTCATACCTGTGGGAAAACTTATCCTACATGTGGCTTCTGTGGCTGCTGCAAGCTCTTCTTCCCATACAACGGAAAGCACTTCTTCCCCTATAACTGGAAGCTCATCTTCCCCTAAAGCTGAAAGCTCATCTTCCCCTAAAGCTGAAATCTCATCTTCCCCTATAACTGAAAGCACTTTTTCTCCTACAACTGGAAGCTCATCTTCCCCTACAATGGGATCTAAGGATGGGGGACTGGCCATTCTGTAGTGTTGCCCTCCCAATGCAGTTTTTCACCAGCCACCAGCACAAAAAGTTAATAGCTGAAGACCATTCAGCTTCCTAAATGCCTAAATGAGATTTTTGTGCCTATTTCCAGGTGGCAGGCTCCAAAGCGTGGAGGGATTCTTCCCAACTGTCACCATGGAATCTTGGGAGAGAATCAGCAGCAATGTCTAAGGAACAGCCTTCTTACATCATTGTGGCCAACCCCACTTCTGAACCTTCCATCAGCCACCACTACCTTTTAAAAACTTAAATATTGTTTGTTTTTTTAACCTGTGTGATTTTTCTTTTTTAATATGACTAGGAGTTTTAATAACTCTTTTACCTTAAACCACAGGCCTTCCATTATGATATCTGGGTTAGGGAAAAGTACCGTATGTTACAATCAGCATAACCAACCATTCAGAATGATCAGGCATGCTGATCAGCTATCTGCCAGTAGCTTAGGTGATAAAAGAAGTTTGTCTAGCACTTATATCATCCACGTATATGGCACAACTCACAGAATCATAAATTGTAGAGTTGAGAGTGACCCTGGGTTTTATCTAATCTGATCCCCTGTAAGGCAAGAATCTCAACAAAAGCATTCAGACGAAGGACATGTCCCTGCCCCAAGGCTCTTACCATTTAGAAACAGATAAAGCAGGCAAATAAAGGAACGGAAGGGAAAGAGGGATGGGGTAAACATGGGGGAAATTACATTTCAGTAACATGTATTAAAGGCTTAGTTGCAATGGTGCTTTAGGAGTAGGGGTCTGTCAAAAGCTTCGTGGAAAAGGTTATTTTGCAAATGGTTATGTAGGAAGGGTTTTGGGAGGCAGTTCAAGTCACAAGGTACAGTCATTGAAGGAGCAGAAGACAGCTAGATGACCAAGCATGGAGGAGCTGGCCAAGCAAAAGAGACAGGGAAAGAGATATGGGAGGATGTGGCAGCAGTGAGGCAAGAGGGTGAAAGCTACTGAGAGCTTTGAAGATGAATCAGGGAGGACTCAAAGGCAACATAGGGCTGCAAGAAGGGTATTTCTGTGCTCAGAATAATTTTGCCAAGAGTGATGAATATAGGCAAGATTATCAAGTCCAGAGGGCAGAAGGCTGGATGGATCAGAGGTTTTTTGCTGAGGGACAACAGGGAGCAGAGTGCAGGTAATGTTATAAAGCAGCCTTACTCATCTGCATGTCCTACAGATACTGCTAGACTTCCACCTCAACCCCATTTTCCAACAAGTAACATGTGGAAGAAAAACTGTTACTATTTTTATCATTTATGACATGCTAGTGCCTATGCTTTTGTGTTTTTAAATGCAACTACAGGTGCATGCTTGTCTCAGTTACACAAAACTGGGAATATGAAATATTTGATAAACTCTCATTTAGTTTTGATACAACTTCAAAAAATAGGACATCCATTTTATACGTAGGAAAGAGGCTGAAATAGACTCTAGTGAATGAATGGCTATGACTGAGCAGTAGCATGAGCTCAGTGCCTTGAGTCACAGACTTCTCCTTCAAGGCTTGAATGCTGTTCAGAATACAGACACTGAAATAGTCACTGCTTAATAGATTTATTGCCTTCGGCTGTAGCCCTATCTACCTCTTCTTGGCAGCAAGCCTCACTGACCTCCATGGAGCTTACTACAGAATAGATATACACAGAATTGGGCTGTAAGGAATAAACAATGGTGAGGGAGGGTATTACATGCAATAAATTGCTCCAAGAGCTGCAATTTTGCATTTGTGATTCCATCATATACAAAGCAGGGAGCAGATATATCCTAAGGGCAACTATTAAAAAGCAATACCAACTTGTCCTTAATTTGTGTCAGAGGAGTTCTAAGCTAGAAATGTGAAACCACGATACCTTATTCCTATTTAACAGATTATCCTTGTCTTTCTAGTGACTAGAAGAATTACATGCAAGGACAAAGTTGCAAGTCCTCTATGAAAAACATTTTTTCGTGGGACTATTTAGCAGAGACCTTTTAAACTGGTGAAATATACATACAACATGAACAAACAGCTTAAAGGAGGCAGAGAACTATATCTGAACAACATGAAGTGAAAGCCAACAGTTTAGGCATCAAAACCAAGAAGTATCCTCTTGTGTCACTTTTGCTTTATGTTCCAGGTTTGGTTCCCCCCCACCTCAATTCACATGTTCCAGACTTTTTAACCATTACCATAGTCTCACCTGTGTATTCTTTAGGGGATGATTTATCGCCATTCTTGAAGAATTTGATAGTAGGGTAGCCTCGAACACCAAACTGTTGGGCAAGCTCTGATTCTTCTGTTGCATCCACCTTGGCCAGCCGGATTTCTGAGTTGTCAGATTTCAATTTTGCTGCCGCCTTCACATACTCTGGGGCCAGAGCTTTACAGTGACCACACCAGGGTGCATCTGAAAAAGAGAAGTACTTAGTATCAAAGCAATTACTGTGCAACCCTCCAACACTGATACTTTCTATCAACAGGAATGCACACACAACAACAAAACATTCCATGCAGATAGCATCCAAGTGACGGGTGGGGGTGAAAATTATGGCAAGGAGAGCTTCACTTTTGACTGCCCTGTAGTACTATAACCAGCACCTTTCCTACCACAAAATCCTAACTTGAAGTTTCCCCCTCTTCACCTATTACTTTACAAGCAGTCTCTGCAGTGGAAATGCAATGAGTAGGCAAGACAACGAGGAAGTCTAGAATATCTAGAAAAGCAAGAGACAGGCTCAGTCCTCAATACTGTTGCTCACTTGATGTAAATCTCTCCCCAGTGCATAGTTCAAAGTTTCTTGTCCTGCACTGCCGTCAGCAACAACCTGCAACTAGCACAGCACATCCAACTTTGGGAGTCTTCCAAGACTCCACTGAAGCCTCTTAACTTTACTGGCACGCCCCTTCCAACAGTACTCCTGGTACTATGGCAATGCCACCAACAGACATAACATGGCACAATGCTTTCCCCAATACTTGAGAGAGGTGCATTTCAAACGCACTTTGCACTCTTACAAAATCTTCAGCGGGCCCCTGTGCTCTCCTGCATGAGACACTACCAGTGTTTCATAGCCAACTCGTAAGCATCTATCTATACCCCTATTTTCAAGGCTGAAAATATATAGCAACAGTAGCACCGGCCTATTCCATGCATCCGGGACACGCCAACAGCAAAAGACGAGCAAACGCCTACAGGCCCCTCTTTGGGCTGGTAAAATACATTACCGCAGCCGGCGCACGCCAGCTCTCGCAAGTCCCCTTCTCACGTGAACTGTGTAACGTCTGAATAGGCAGGGGTTGTTTCCCTAATGGCGGGGGGGACGACGACCCGCTAACGTGAAAAAGCCTGTTCCCCATCCCTCCCCTAAACCGAACAGGGGGACCCCAACCTCAGTTTCCCCTCCCACCCGGCCGGCCTTCCCTCTCCACCCTCACCCGCGCTCCCCCCCCCCGGCGCCCCTCCACTCACAGAACTCCACCAGGATGTTCGGGTGCTGCTCCAACGCCCGCTCGAAGTTGGCCGCCTTGAGCACCAGGACGCCCTCGTCCTCCTCGATATCTGCGTCGCCGGCCAAGCAGGCCCGTCCCAGGAAGACCAGGCAGAGGAGCGGAGAGAAGAGCAGAGCGGTCTTCATGGCGGCGCTGACAATGACGGCAGGATCCCAGGCGAACAGACCGGACCACGAAGAGGCGCCGCAAAAGAGAACACTCCGCGCCCGCCTCCCGCTTTATAAACCCGCCCTCTCCCCGCTGCGTCTATCGCCCATTGGCTGCTTCCGCCCTCCTACGCTTCAGCTCCCATTGAACTGGCGTGGAGCCTAAGGCCGCCCTCCGGTCCTGGATTGGTCAGCTTTAAAGGTCGCGTCGCCTTTCCTTCCCCACTTCCGAACAGCCGCGAGAGTTTCCTTTGCTCCGCGGGCTTTGATTGGCCGTACCGACCTCTCCGGTGACTGGGATTGGATAACGCGGCCGCTCTTAGAAACTCGGACCAGCCGTTTCTGATTGGTTGACCTCAACGAAATTCCCTCCCCTCCCCGCCTACTTTCGCCTCTCTTCTTTGGAACGTGGCATTCGAGAGATACGCCCGCCTCGCGCTGCGCATGCGTGTTTGAGTGTGGCAGGGAGACCTCGTTCGTGTTTGATTCTGACTGGCCGCATTTAATGAGCGACCCGGAATTGAAAGCTAGCAAGGAACCAAGTGTTTCCTGGACTGTACGAAAGAGGGGGAGGCTTTTGCATAAGAATTGCTTAGAAGTGGGCGGGGGACTCAAGCGAGCAAGTTTATTACGATGGGAAGTTCTGAAGTGTGTACATCTGCATTGCCTTTGTATATGCTTTACTGTTGGGAATTTTTTCTAATGAGAATAAGCGCATATTATATTTTTGTATTACCATTTTAATTATATATTTTTACGTATAACCCTAGCATATTTACTCAGAAGTACTATAGAACTCTCTTGAGGCTTAGGCTGCAGTCCTAACCCCCATTTACATGGGATCAAGCCCCACTGAATTCAGTAGGACTTGCTTTTGAGTAGACGTGGTTAGGGCTGCGGTGCTGGACTGAAAAGGAATAGCTTTATTCTCTGCCTTCCTCTCCTGCTTTTTGACTTCATCTTTTTACTGCTGCAAGGAATAGTGTAGCTGTATTACCTGGACAACTTTTTCCCCCCAGCAATGAGGAGGAGTTTGCTCAAATAGAATTTGTTGATAAATAAAATACAAACATTTTGTAGTTATTTATATGGGAAATACATACCAGTGTCTGGATCATTTGCACTCCCATGTTGTCTGTGTTTCCTCTTCTGTTCCCTGGTTTATAATATAATATGGTCATTATAATAATGTAATGCATTTTATATATCAATGTTTGAAAGGGCAGGGCAGTAAAGTGGCAGAACCAAGCCCAATAGTTTCTGAAAAACTATTTCAAAACATTCCATCCTTTATACATTAGCATTTCCACCACTATTCCAAAGACCTGTGCCACAATCGACCATAAGTGGAGCTCTGGGAGAGTGGTCTGCTGCAGGCTGTGTCATATTGTTTATGCCTAACAGCATAAGAGTTGAGACAGCCAAATTTGCCATTATGCTTAGATTGAGAGTTAAGCTTCAGACCTTTACTAACTTAACTGGAAGAAAGTCCCATTGAAATCTATGTGGCTTATGTCTGAGCTGACATGCATTGTAAACTAAGACTGCAATCTTAACCTCACTCACCCAGGAGTTAGCCCCATTGAATTCAGTAAGGCTTCTGAGTAGGCACTGCGAATAAAATCATTGGGAGACAGCCAACATTAGTTATGCTCAGAGTAGATCCACTGAAATCAATGGACTTAAGTAACCTGATTTAGTGGGTCTGTTCTGTTGTTTTTTTTTATAATATTTTTATTCAAAAATTTTTTCCATATAAACATAACATACATAAACATACAAAGACATAAACAAAACAAAAAACATGTACCATTTCATATCCTAATTTCTTATACCTTTCTTCCCCGACTTCCTCATGCCTCCCTTTTCCGTATTCCAAATTCTTATCAATTACTCAGCAAATCTTCCCTTATTTTAATTTAGATTTAAACTAATCTTCCTTATTCTCCTTGTCTTAACCATTGCTAATAGTAACCATTTACTTTCCAATCCAACATCATTCTAACTTTCATTAACTTTGTGATATTTCTTTAAATAGTCCTTGAATTTTTTCCATTCTTCTTGCGCTGCTTCTCTTCCCTGGTTTCGGATTCTGCTCGTCATTTCTGCCAAGCCCATGTAGTCTATCACCTTCATCTGCCATTCTTCCAGTGTGGGTAGCTCTTGCATCTTCCAGTACTTCGCAATGAGTATTCTAGCTGCTGTTGTAGCATACATAAAGAAAGTTATATCCGTCTTTAACACCCCTTGGCCGACTATACCCAAGAGAAAGGCCTCTGGTTTCTTGGGGAAAGTATATTTAAATACCTTTTTAAGTTCATTATAGATCATTTCCCAGAATGCCTTAATCTTCGGGCAAGTTAGTGGGTCTGTTCTGAGTATGATATAATTGGATTTTACACAATGGCAGTGCAGTCCTATCTGTGTTTCTACATAAGTAATCTGGCTATATTCAATGGGATTTATTTCCAAGAAATAATTGCATTTAGAATTTCAAATTGCTTTTCTATTTTCAATTTGCTCTGCTTAGGTTTTTTATGCTAAACACAACTAACATTTTATAGCATCCTGTGTTTTTAAGGTGCTTAAGAAATAATAGCTGTTAAGTGGACAGCTGAGCTCTTGGGTCAATTAACATTTTTAACCATTTTTATGGTGCTGGAGGAGACTCTAGAGAGTCCCATGGACTACAAGAAGATCAAACCTATCCTTTCTTAAGGAAATCAGCCATGGGTGCTTACTGGAAGGACAGATCCTGAAGCTGAGGCTCCAATACTTTGGCCACCTGATAAGAAGAGAAGACTCCCTGGAAAAGACCCTGATGTTGGGAAAGATTGAGGGCACAAGGAGAAGGGGACAACAGAGGACAAGATGGTTGGACAGTGTTCTCGAAGCTACTAACATGAGTTTGACCAAACTGTGGGAGGCAGTGGAAGACAGGAGTGCCTGGTGTGCTCTGGTCCATGGGGTCACGAAGAGTCGGACACGACTAAACGACTAAACAACAACAACAAACCAATCATTTCCTTTGGTCTTAGATGAATCAGGTAAAATATGACAAAATTCCAAATCATGTAATTTTACACTAGCCACCTGCTGATAACAAACTTTCAAAAAACTTTTCCAAGTACTTAAAGTAGGTCAATTATTTTTCAAATTCCCCCCATGTGCATTTTGGTATGCTACAAAGAGATGTCTATCATGCAGAACTAGCGAATGGGTGTTTTCATTGTATAAATTTGCATGTCCAGGAACCTGAAGGACAATTGCATCAATGGATCATCCATGTAGTTGACTCATCTTGCCTGCTCACAATTGCCATCAACTTCAGTGGCATTGTTTGGCTTTGTATATGACTGATGAAATAGTTGTGAGCTGTATAACTTCAGCAAAGTTTAAAGGGATGTTTCTGCTGCTGTGCAACATGACCAAACATTTTTTATATTCAAAATATTTAGGCTTGGCAAAACCCAATGTAAGCAGTCCTTTACACTGAGCTTCTAGACTAGTTTGGTTTTTAGACATTATTTTCTTTCTTTCATTCTTGGTGGGTGTCTCTAGTGAGCGGGAAATTCCACATTGCTTCAGCCCCTGGAAGTCAGTATGCACACAGTAAGAATCTAGTAGTTTAGCCAGTTTAGGTAGAAATCCAAAGCTGGAGCATCTGTTTTGTGTACCTTATCTTTCTGCAAGTCATAGGATTGCTACCTGGCATTCTGTGTGGAATGGATGGACTCAGGGGACACAAACACTAAGCTTCTACAAGTATAATAGCATTCCAACAGCACAGGATTGAACAAGTTAGCAGCAGCAGTATTCAACAGAGCATTATAAATAATTTGGGCACACCCAGGGAGAGTATTTCAGCAGGAGCTTCTAGATCCTTTGCCACCAGGAGTAAGCAACTCTACAAGTGGCAAAGTAAATACATATAAGTCTGGAAAGATCCCAAAGCTGGAAGGCTCTCAAATTTCTTCTAGCTTAAACAGTTTCCATGTTAAAATATTCCTAGTAGGAATAACAAATACAAATAGACTACATACAAGTATATCAATGAATAGAGAAACCTCATGCTAACTTTGGTTAAAAGATCCTAGGTTTTGGAAATAATTGTACACACACCCTGTACACATAGCTGTCAACTTTTCCCTTTTCTTGTGAGAAATCCTATTCGGAATAAGGGAAATTCCCTTAAAAAAGGGAAATGTTGACAGCTATGCCTGTACCTTAACTTCTTTTAAAATGTTACGCTTGCTATGGATTGCCAGGGCAGAGTACAAAGAAGGTCTGCTTTGAACTGCACACTAAACTCTTCCAAGGCTGTGTTGCATTTCCATCATGATGTTGTTAACCCACTCAAATGTGGGTGTTTCTCTCAGCCAAGCTACTCTAGTTGTGCAAACAGATCTCTTTTTCTTCATCAGGGTGTGTATGCATGGGACAGAGAGGAGAGACAGCCTTGTTAGACTTAGTACTGCTGGGACACGTCATCAGAGATATCCAGCTTTGCAAGATGCCCTTCCCTGTAAACGCCAGCCAAAGGCAATTCAGCTCAAAGTCCTACCTTTATTTCTGTCTGATCTATTCATAGGACGGTGGGCCAGCCTGAGCAAGCAGACACCAGTGGGTGGGTAAATCAGTACTGTAGAGCTAAAACGTGAGGTAGCTCCAGGCTGGAAGTAATAAAGGAATGAGAAAAGTTGTTATTTCAACCTTAGGAAGCCAGTGCAGTATGTAATACAAAAGGGACTCATTTCTGATAAAACACAGGAGAGGTAGGGAGCTTGTATCATCACAACTGAGAATTTAGAGCAGACTGGCATAACTGAAGCTGGGGCTTAGTAACCTCCTGTTTTTTCTTCAAAACTATGGAGACTGACAAACACCTACCAGTATGTAATTCATGGATATTTTTGGCTTAGTGTTTGGAGAAAGCACAATCTAGAGCTTGAGTCATCTTTGGCTTGTCTGTCAGGGGTCTGCTCAGAGATAAACCCCTACAACAAGTTCAGTGAATCTCCCTTTCAAGTAGGTATACTTAGAGCCACGCTATTAAGAAAGCCACGGTGCACATTATGGACCTTCTTGCATTTTACTGCCTTCCCTCTAATTGTAGTACTCAATCCAAGTGTAAGGTAAATCATTCCCTGCATAAAATTATGTAATAATTACTCTTCTTCCTTCATGCAGGCAAATCTGCAGTTAAGCAAATATTTATGCAGAAGGTGCATTCCCTTTCCAGAAGAGCAGTCATCACTATCCTCTCCCCCCCGCCCACCATTTGTTTCCTGATTGTGAAAATCTAAACGAGTTCCCTATGTGGTGGCTTCCTCCTTTCTGGGTGGACGTGTCCCAGCCTGTTAGGTTAGAACCCCAGAGCCAGGGAACAAGGCCACCATTTAGGAAGCTTGAGCTGGCTTGCTGCAATTGGTTGACTTGTACTGCCCCTTTACCCTGGGCCGAGAGCTGTGGCAGAAGCAGATAGGGCTTTTACTCCAGTCTTGCTCTGTTGTTATCTTGCTCTTCCTAGGAGTAAAGTAGATTCTATTGGCTGGGGATAGATAAGGTTTGCTTATCAATCTAGCTGGAGGAACAGATGTTACTCACCTGCGCCAATGTCCAGCGGAACCTAGAATGGGTTTTTCCCTTGGGTGGATATCTTAGCTTGCTGTCTGCAAGCAAGCCAATGCTTTGCCCTTCAGCCTTTATTCCAGCCAGCCTGGCTTGCTTTCTTGAGCTTTCCCACTGCATTTTGTGTAGGCACAGCTGCTGTGGTGCTCCTTCTTTTCTGACAGAGATGAAGTGTCTTCAGTCATGGCAGGAAAATATGTTGTAAATAGATCTCTATCTCTCTGGCTCTGTTTCTTCTTCTTCATTTTTTTTAACAGCTATTTATTCTGCTGTGGATTTATTTTTATGTTGTTTGTTCTGTTTTGATTAGGTTTGTTTTGATTATTACTGTTATCTGAGCTGGGGGCGCCTTTCAGGGTGGATGAACAAGACAGACGTGTTGGGCTGGATTCTAGTAGGAGCCAGCAGAGTTACTGCAACCCCATATCAGCTCTGGGGGGGGGGGCGGTCAGGAGAAACCCCCCCCCCCACCAGAAAAGCACACAGTGTGGTGCAGGGAGATCTTTCCATGTGGCAAGCGGAAATGCTTGTGCTGATGGAACTATCATAATAGTGTGACGTTGAGTTCAAAAGCACTAAGGAAATCCAACCCCGGTAACTGTATTCATTACTCTACTGTGGACTGGTGAACTTGCTGAATTCCTGTCTATTAAGGGCAAAGTAACCGTGTCATGAAATGAGGATCCAGCAAGCGTGTGACATACGAAAACAGGAACAATTTGCCAAACTGGATCAAGGCCAGCAGTCGGTGTGAAGAAGGGTGTCTATGCATGATAAACATAATCAAGGCTTTAAAATATTGTAAGTGCTTTTCAGGGAAGACACTCCTGTGTGGAAAATGTTTCTAGTGGAATCCTGCAAGAACGAGAGCTCAGTTCCTAAATTAGGAGAACAGTGACAGGAGATGTTAGCGACTGACCTAGAAACTACCGTATTGATTTCATTTTTGCCTGACATGTCAAAACTCAACAGCTGAAGTTTTTCCCATCACTTCACCTCCATGCCAATATTCTTCTTTTATGTGCTGAATTTCTCTGCATTAGGCCTGCTGTTAAAGGCACAGGAGCTGAGCTATCTCTGACCGGAGTCGGGAACCCTAGACTCAGGAGCCAAATGCGGCCCTCATGGACTCTCTACTTGGCTGTCGGGAGCAAGCAGTGGTAAATCACACTGTGATCGTTGGAGTCAACTCTTTATTAGCAAAAACATGATCAGCACAGGAGTGCCAGGCTTAATGAGCTCAGCAACCCATCTCTGGTAGGTCTTGCCCTCATGAAGCAGTTGCTGAGACTGAAGGTCCCTGCCTCCTCACATCTACCTAAGTCCCTTTCTCCAGGGTTTTCTCCAAGCAATCGGAGACTGCATCTGCACCTCACCGGTCCCTCCTCTGCCCTTTTCATGCCTCTTCTGATTCTGGGAGACCAAGGAGGAGAGGAGCTGGTCGCAGCAGGAAAGGAAGTCACCCATGCCTTTAGATCAGCCTGACTCATCTCTGCTTCTTGACCTCTCTCCTCCCACCCTCCTGCTTCAGCTTCTGCCTCTGATTCTGAACTTCTCTCTGCCACAGACTCTTCCAGCTCACTAAGCCCTGTTGCCCCTTCAGCTTCTGACACCTCCTCCTCCCAGTCTTCTCCCTCTGACCACCATCAATTCTCGGGCTCTGAGCCTTTGTCCCTTGGGGGTTCCGCCGCTAGTTCCTCCCACCATTCCTCAGTGTCCAGCCAGTCCATGACATCAACCTGCAGAACTCTCTCCAGGCCACAATCTCTCTTCCCCCTAGTCAAAATCCTTCACTGGACCCAGGTGTTTTTGCCTAGCTGGAACATGCCCCTTAAATGAACTCTTGCTTGTCTGGATAGAGGGGTGTATGAGTGTGTGTAGAAACTAAAAGTACAAAAAGAAAATTTTATATTCATCACCCACTTTTGCCTTGCTCTGCCCACCACTGGCATGCGGCCCCCAGAAGCTTGCTTTTAAGGGAATGTGGCCCTCAGACTGAAAAGCACTCCCCGCTCCTGAATTAAGAGATGTTTGGATAGCTGTATTTCAGGCAACTGTCAAGGATTTCCTAAAAAGTAAAGGTAAAGGGACCCCTGACCATTAGGTCCAGTAATGGCCGACTCTGGGGTTGCGGCGCTCATCTCGCTCTATAGGCCGAGGGAGCCGGCGTACAGCTTCCGGGTCATGTGGCCAGCATGACTAAGCCGCTTCTGGTGAACCAGAGCAGTGTACGGAAACGCCATTTACCTTTCCGCCGGAGTGGTACCTATTTATCTACTTGTACTTTGTGCTTTCGAACTGCTAGGTTGGCAGGAGCAGGGACTGAGCAACGGGAGCTCACCCCGTCACAGGGATTCGAACCGCCAACCTTCTGATCGGCAAGCCCTAGGCTCTGTGGTTTAACCCACAGCGTCACCCGCGTCCCTCCTATACAGTACATCTACTCAAAAGTCAGCCTCATTATGTTCTGTGGGACTGAACGGCCAGTAAAGTGTTTTAGGATGAGCAAAGTGCCAATGATGCAGCCAGCATTACATTCCTCTGATTCTTCTGCCATCTCTTGGTTAGCACCAGGAATTGTGTGGATTCAGTTAACAATAGGAATACTACACGGGAACACAAATAAACCAGTGCTACAGCTATTGAAGGAAAGTGTCTCAGCTGCAAGGCAGCTCCTTCATGTGCTGTGCATTTTATAGCCCAATCCTAACAATCTTTACTATATTTACAATATTTTTACAATAAATATAAATATAAAATATATTTACAAGATATTTACAATATTTACTATATACAATATTTACATTGAATTTACTAAATTCAATGGGGCTCATTCCCTGGGGAGTGTGTTTTGGATTGCAGCCCTTGATTCACATCCATTGTGTATTTCTTTTGCATCACCTTCTCCAACTCACGCTTTAGTCATCAAATACAAATATTCCACCTCCCTTTCTCTGTGTGCAGTCATTAGGCTGGTCATGGTAACCAGGCTGTACTTTGGAATGGCTGGGCAAGGTTCACTTCTCATGTCCACTTAGAGCAGTCATTAATATTTACTTCAATTCTCACAGGCTGAGCTATCATACATATGCAATACTATAATGCTACAAGTCAGAATGATGGGGAAGGGGAAGAAAAGCAAGCAAACAAACAAACAAACAGGGCAAGCAAAAATGCAAAGAAATAATTGGCTCTGCCGGTACATAACATATTGCAGCGTACAATTTTGAGGATTTCTGTTCCAATGCATTTTCATTTGGCTCGCCAAGTTGACAACAGAAAAATTTACCCCTTTGAGGACTGGTATCACTTTCAGCATCAGAACACACCCCCAAACTGCAGATGGTTCTGGGTTTGGTGATCCTGTAGCAGATGAGCATTAAAGCTGCTGCAAATTGGCACTTGCATAGAGTAATTGGTACCAACAAAGCACAGCAACATTGCTGCTAATTGACTTCCAAAATACTATTCTGCCTTTCTTCAACTGCATGGCAAAATTCCAAGATGCCCACTGTCCTTGTCAGCTAGTGCCTCTTTTCTGATATTCCCCCCGGTGAATTATTGCCTCTCCTTTATATAGGGATGTTTCTAACATTTTTGTTAGTATGTTATTAGAGTTGCTATTCTTCAGATCTCAGCTCCTTCCCCTGTGTTTCTCCCTGAGGTGCATCACTCCTATTGCACACATACATACATCTAAATGCATTCATTTGGACACAAAATGTTTGTGCAAGCATTTCAGACTGCAGTCTGTGGACCACCAATGACCTTTGAGCTTTGTTCAGGTCCGTGGCAAGTCTGTGGGTTTGCGGTTGAATATGGGAAATTTTTATTTGTACTTTATTGCTTCCCCTAACTTACCAAGGATTTAAGACCCAACGGCCACCCTTGCCTTCATCTTCCCCAGCTGCAGCGAAACATGTCTCTCCCATATCAGTCTCTACAGCCACAGTAGGCACTGTAAATCTCCAATGGTTTGACTTCACCCCCCAAAGGCTCACTCCATTGTCTCCCAAGACAGATGCAAACTATAGTTTTATTGCTTCTTTTGTTTCTTCTATTAAAACTTGCTGTGTTGCAGTTTGAATTATATTAAATTAAAGTTGCTATAACAGCATAACAAAATAAATAATTTAATAATTTAATAATAATAATAATAATAATAATAATTTATTTATTTATACCCTACCCATCTGGCTGGATTTCCCCAGCCACTCTGGGCGGTTCCCAACAGAGTTAATGATAATAATAATAAAAAAGCGATAAAACATCAGACTTTAAAAGCTTTCCTGAACAGGGCTGCCTTCAGTGTCTTCCAAAAGTCAGATACAGTAGTTGTTTATTTCCTTGACATCTGATGGGAAGGCGTTCTACAGTGCGGGCACCACTACTGAGAAGGTCCTCTGCCTGGTTCCCTGTAACCTCACTTCTCGCAGTGGTCTACCAAGAACTTTGGATATTTTCAAGTAGTCCTTGTGGGGACGAAATTCAGTTGGGGGACCACTCTGCTAGTGCACAGTTTCCTCCTCTCCACCAAACCATAACTACCTATCCAGTTAGTAAATCCCTTATCCCTTATCTCGTCTCTTATTGATAAACCCACTTAGAATTGCCTTTGGCTTGCTTTGCTTCAACTTTGAAAGCCACGAACACTTTAGCCCAGGCATCACTAACGGTTTTGGGACTGTGGGCACATCAGCAAAGTAGATAAACTGTTGTGGGCAACATGCATGCACCGCAACTGTGCATGCACCCTCACTCTAGCTCCCCAACCCTGCACCCATAAACTAGGCTTGGAAAAACGTGCTTTTGCTTCTTCTCTTTCAAGACATATGTGTGTGTGTGTGTGTGTGTGTGTGTGTGTTGGGGGCGGGGAGAGTGTCTTCCTAGAGTGTGCAGCTGCAACTTGCAACAGTTAAGCAAGAAAAAGCCTTCTGCTGCCATCAATAGCAGGCTTTTTTCATGCCTAACTGCTTTCCCTTTTCTCTCTCTCTCTGAGAAAGAGAGCAAAAGAGCAAGAGATGACCCTTCTCTACTCAGTTGTAGCTCCTTACAGTATTCGAAGTCTAATTGAACCAAGAGGGGCATTTTCAGCAAGGAAGAAGTCACAGCTGGGGAGGTAGGGCTTAATCCTCCCCTTCACAGCTGTGACTCCACCAAATCATAGAATCGTAGAATTGGAAGGGATCCCGAGGGTCATCTAGTCCGCTCCACTCTCTTTAAACCTCTGCTTATAAACCTCCAAGGAAGGAGAGTCCACCACCTCCCAAGGGAATCTGTTCCACTGTTGAACAGTGTAAGTTCTTGCAGATGTTAAGCCAGAATCTCCTTTCTTGCAACTTGAAGCCATTGGTCCTATCCTTCATGTGGCAGCCCTTTAGACCATGAGTAGGCAAACTAAGGCCCGGGGGCCGGATCTGGCCCAATCGCCTTCTAAATCAAGCCCGCGGATGGTCCGCAAATCAGCGTGTTTTTACATGAGTAGAATGTGTGCTTTTATTTAAAATGCATCTCTGGGTTATTTGTGGGGCATGGGAATTCGTTCATTTTTATTTTTATTTTCAAAATATAGTCCGGCCCCCCACAAGGTCTGAGGTACAGTGGACTGGCCCCCTGCTGAAAACATTTGCTGACCCCTGCTGTAGACAGTTGAAGAAGGCTATCATATCTCTTTTCCAGGCTAAACAACTTATTGTAGCCAACAAAAGGCTTGTAGCCAACAGAAGGCTTCAAAAGAAGCTGATTATGGTGTGGTAAATGATCACAGCCAGGAAAGGGAGAATTAACACCCCCCCCCTTTAAAAACAAATACCACAACCCTGTCCCACCGTTCCTCAAAACCTAATTTTGAGGAAGAACAAGGAGGATGGGGTCCTGGGAGTGCATAGGGGCCCACAGGCACTATGTTGACAACCCTGCTTTCGCTTTCACTCATTGCGAAGGTGCTCACACCCAGGGGCCTTCTGCATTTTCTGTGTCTGCCTTCCTGCATTCCCATGGGCTCCTGAAGGCAGACTTGTTTAGATAAACACTTCCCTGGTATTCTGAGTTGAACCTGCTGTTTAATTGTTGTTTAAACTGTTTCACTGTTTTAATGGGTTTGTTTATTACACATTTTAATTATGGATGTTTCAATGTTGTGATGAAGCTGTTTTACTATGTATTTTTAATAATAGCTAGCTGCATTTTTATGATCAGTTTTATACTTGCTTTTGGATTTTTTTTACCTGTTTCTGCACTGCCTTTGTATTTCTTCTGGAAATAAAAGGAGGCATATACCAGTAAATTATATTGCTATTGTTGTGGTGGCAATGGTTTACCTCAACCAAACCCACTTCTTCAAGGTCTTTGTATTAATCAACAAAGCCCCATGCAACTGGATATCTGAGAGAATGAGCTTTGAGGTAACACAGCACAAACTTTGTTCCTCTTTCAGGAAAGAATTTAGCTGTTAACGGGTTTGCTTGATCAATAACTGACTTTTGTTGAGGGCAGGAAGCCAAACAGAAAGAAAGCCCACAGGAAACAGGTAACAGTTCCGTTAGGTTGCCCACTGCTGCAAACCTTAATGTAATGCAGATGAAATGGTGTGCTGTTGTTGTTGTTTTAAATTACCTTAAGCACTTTGGGACATGTTCACTGAATGCTGCTGGAATACCCCAAAGGATATTTTCCAATCAGAAGCATCCCAGACCTTGAGATTCCAGGGACCAAACCTGAGACATAGTGGCAGCCCCTGGTGATGTCACAGGGGCAGATCCTGGAGACAGAGGTTAATTGGGAGAGTGGAGCAGAGGAGGGCAGAACCCACTGCCCACTAAATGTCTGTGCTATAATTTGCAGCCAGCTCCTGCCACTCACAAGCTAAAGCTTGCAAGCTGCATATGCAGTCTTTTAATTTTTTTATCTTTTAAAAATGTTATTAAGGGCACTGTCACCTACCTGGAGATTCAGGTCCTTCACTCACTACCTGGAGGTGAACTTGGAGACTTCAAGTCGGACCTCGAGGTCCAGCAACCATACCTTCAACACGGGTGGCAGAATACCTTGGGCCAGACCTGACTTCACCTGCTTATATATAACTGCCTTGGTTCAGCTTGGAGGCATAAATGTGCAAGAATAGGCTTACATGTGGCTCTCTGTAACTGGATGATTATGAGACGACTCCCATGTGGCAAACCATCTCCTCACATCCTGACCCTCACTTGCACTGTCCTTTGTTGTGGACAAGATCCAGTCAGAAGAATTGTCAACAGCACCAATTAATTAGGAAGAATGAGAAGCTGGTTTCAATCCCTTCATCCCCCAAACGGATAATTGATCCCATCTCTACTTACTTGACTAGACTCAGGGCTTTGTTTTTTGTGTGACAGTACTCACTGGTATAGCGTATTGGCACTTATTTTTTTGCTGCCCATGGCAGCCATTTTGTGCTGGCACCCACAGCACTTTTAGCTTACCAGCATTCATTCCCCCCACCAAAAGCACTCCAAAGACTACTTGACTTGGATTATCTCGCACATGAGTCTGGATTGGGGCTAAAATCTTCTGTAATGATTTTACATTTGTATTCTGAATTGCCTTGGGTGACCGGATAATCTGGAAAGGCTATCAGTTTAAAAATAATAAGTTGCCATATGCTAGCCTTGGCAAAGAGAAGGTGATGTGATGACAAAAGTGATGTTGTTCCAGCAAACAACTTACAGAAGGCTAAAAAATGGGATGCTAAAACTGGACACCCTGATATCTAAACTACTCATTAACATGGTATCCTCCCGATGTTGTTCAACTTGCATCAGCTGCAGTCAGCATGGCCAATAGTCAGGGATAATGGGAGTTATAGCACAGCAACATCTGGAGGATCCCCACATTTGCTAACCTAATAACAAGAGCATTGTAAATGGCAGTGAGATACAACTTGTTATATTCTGGTTTTCTTCTGCCATACATGATACACTAGAGATCTCTGAATGCACGCTTGGCCTAGGAATATATTCTGCATATTATAGCACTCAAAGGCTTGCAACAGATTATGCTAAACACTGTGTTTTATTTCCTGGCAGAGCAATAATTGAGAGGGCAACAATAGGATACTGTTAGCCAAAGATTTTTTCCCCTTTATCTCAGCAGTTAATCTGACATTTTTTTATTGCTTGCATTTGGGTTGTCCTGTCCATATACGCCACCAGAGAAAAGTACCTCCTGTTCCTAATTAGTGAATGTCAACCTAATGAACGTTGCCAAGCATCAGAAAATTGTTTTACTTATTCATGCATTCGTCTATTGTATTTATGCCTGAGCATATAGGCCAGTTGGGCTCTCAGAGCAGCTTACAACAAAGACAGTTGTAAAGCTAATCTAACAGGCAGAATTTAAAATCAATCCTAAATCAATAGTTGAAATCCTATTTCGGATACAATAAAGAATAACTTTAGGTTTGGTATCAGGGATTTTTGCCAAATTAACCAGATATTTTTGAACTAGACCATGTATCCACAGCAGTAACCAGAGGAGGGATGGCTGCTGGGAGGAGTGCAAAAAGAGGAAACTCCATGTTACACCTGCATCAGCGTAACCGGACACCTTCATCTGCCCCTGCTGCAACAAAACATGTCTCTCCCATATCAGTCTCTACAGCCACAGCAGGTGCTGTAACTGTCCAACCGTTTGACTTCACCCATGAAGGTGCACTCTTCCATTGTCTCCTGTGACACACAGATGCCAACCATTTGAACGGCAGCACAATTCCCCATCTGCCTGCCATGATCCCATAACCTGATCCACCCCACTGTCTCCCCAATTGTACTATACCAGGCACATCCAACTCCCAAGAGACTCTACTCACATTATAAAAATACTGGCTGTGATCTGCCCCCATTGTTATCGACAGGCAAAGTTGTTGAGCTTTTTTAAGGGAGCCAAAGCATTTTTTGGGGGGGGAGATCTATCGCGATCTACCACAGACATCCAGTGATCTACTGGTAGATTGCAATCTACCTGTTGGACATGCCTGGTTACTATACCAAAGCACACACACAGCTGCAGCCCTGGCCCAGCAAAAGTTACCAGGCTCCACTGCCTGAGCCCACTCTGTCTCTGCTCAATTACTTGTTCAAGTATTTTAAAAAAACACAAACATACGGTCCTGGCCCTTATTTACTAGCAGCTGTCACACTGCTAAAGAGTTTCAGCAGGAGTAGCTGTATCAGTCTGTCACAGCAAAGAAGACAAAGAGTCTTGTTGTGGCACCTTAAGGATTAAGTATAACATAAGCTTTCCATGTATCTGATGAAGTAAGCACATAGAACCATGGAGTTTGAAGCGACTCCAAGAATCATCTAGTCCACCCCTCTGCAATGCAGGAATCTCAACGAAAGCGTCCATGACAAATGGCCAGACAGTGAGACTTTATTCTGAGATAGCATATGTTGTTAAATGGCCACAGGACTTTGGGGGCATTCAGATTGGCGAGGGTGCTTGGGGTGCAATACAAAGCTTTCAGCTTCTTTGCTCTTTCCAACTAAAATTGATGATGGCATCTTGTATTGGCCCCTTAACCTTTGTCTGCTGGAACTCCAGGAAAAACCAATGGCCCAGTTCACACATAACACTAAACCATGGTTTGTTTAACAATCCATGGCGTAACCATGAGTTGTCCCACAGACAAACAAGCCATGGCTTGTCCTCCAAAGTTTGGTTTGTTTTCCAGCTGCTCTTGCTTTATGCCTGTGTGGCCTGGTGAGTGAAGTGGAATGGTAAAACAAAACATGGTTAAGGAAGGGTGCTGGGTTCACATATAAAGCCAAGCCACAGTGAAAACACACCAAGCTTTGTAAAGCAAAAACCAACCAACCAACCATGGCTTCAGGTTGTGGTTGGCTGATAGTAAACAAACCATAGTTAAGCTGCTGGGCAGGGTTCACATATACTTTTGAACCATGGTTTAGTGTTATGTGTGAATGAAACTATACAAGCCACATCAAACACAGCTACTTTCAGAGTAAACTCTTGTTGAACCTAGGAACAACATTATGTAAAGCTGTCATGGCATTGCTCTGGCCCAAGTTTAGACTGGTAGCCCCACTGAGTCACGGGATACTTGGGAGATTGACAATGTCTCATGTGTAGAGAAGGGGCTGTTATGGGACAGAACATTCACATACTCACATTCATACATATATTAAGAGAGAGTTGTGACGCTAGTCAGAAAGCAGCGGGTAGAAGATTTGGCCACAGACTCAGTTTCACCTGTGATGTAGTACTTTGGAGACCAGGAAGCTCCGCATGGTAGAGAAGGCAAACGACAGTAGCAATTTTATCCATGGGAGAGGTTTCGGGAAACTGTTTCTGCGGCCAAATCTACTACCCGCTGCTTTCTGATTAGCAGTGGAAAGACATAATGATCTCCTAGAAGGTGCTTGCTACTCTGAGGACACTGTGCCAGAAGAAACTCATCACTGATAAACGCAAGGGGGTGTTGATGGCAAGCAACAGCCTGAAATTCCAGGCACATGTCTGCGTTTCTTTTTTGGAGACCTAGCTCTGGCTTCCTTCCTCCCAAGAGCTCAGGATACCATACATGGTCCTGCCCCGCCCCCCTGCTACATGCAGAGCAAGTAACTCAAGACAGCCAAGCCACACATGATGTGAGTCTTATGATCAAGGAGTTATTCCCCTCCCCCAATTATTTTTCATCAAGGAATTAAACATATACAGTGGTACCTCTAGATGCAAACGGGATCTGTTCCGGAGCCCCATTCGCATCTAGAAGCAAACGTAACCAGCGACAGCGCTTCTGCGCATGCACGTGACATCGTTTTGAGCGTCTGCGCATGCGCAAGCGGCGAAACCCGGAAGTAACGTGCTCCGTTACTTCTGGGTTGCTGCAGAGCACAACTCGAACGCGCTCATCCCGAAGCACATTCACCCTGAGGTATGACTGTAAAAGCTTTCAGGGGAAAACCTTCAGTTTCACCAAAATCACCCTCCCATTTCTGTGCTGCTCACCCAACAGTCACTCCCCTTCCCTTGCTGACCCTCTGTGCTGTAGCCCCTCCCTCTTTTTCCCTTTGCATGCTAGTTGGCTAGGCACAACGTACCACAGCCACCTACCATTTTAGTATGCCCAGAGTCCTAGTCAAATTAAAATCCTGAGTGGCTGGATCTCATCAGCATTGTGCTTTGCAGTGTGTCCAGGCAGCCACCCAACAAGCAAATTTTCATTTATTAAAAAAGGAAGTTTAAAAAAATCAGAGCAAGGCAGAAAGGAACAAGCAGATGGCTTTCATTTTGGGGGAAATCAGTCTCATATAACCAACATGCTTAAGTCTAATTAATGCATGGAGGGGTTAGGACCATAGAGTAAGCTGCCCTCCCAGGCTTAGTTCGCTTTGGGAGGCACTAGATAATCAAGCCTATTGTTCACCCCGCTCCCCGCAGTCTACCAGAGGAGGTCAAGATGTGAAGAAGCTAAGCTGGTTGCTCCAGCTTACTTGCATGGCTATCACAAGCCGCTCTTCTGTTCCTATACCAATAATTTAGGAACTTTCACCTCTTTGGAACTAAGCTACGTTTTACTGCCTGTGCAGCCTACCTGTATGATGTATGGAAAAGCACATGAACCTGACCTTGGAGACTTTGTAAGTAAACCATTTTTAACTTACTAAATGTGTGGTCTTTTCCTATGCTGGGGGAAGAGGGGCCTATAGTGGAACTCACTTGGAAATACATATTCTAAAGGTCTAACAGTCTTTATTTCTACACTTTACTTTGCTGCATGTTTAGTGAGTTTAAATCTCTGCTGGGATTCTCTCACCAAAGTGTACTTGCCCCAAACTTGGATCTTGGCATCCAGGTGTTCTCCCTTTTTATATACCTATTCTTTCATTGCACCAGCATTTATTGCATATGCAAACAAGTCGGAACATGGATATACCCTACCTTCATCAAATTGCACATTACTGAAGGATGATCTGGGCTGAACATTTGGGGCTCCTTGTAGGAGCAAATTCGGGCTGCTGGATCAGGCATTGCAAAGCTCTGCTGTACTCCTGATTCTCTTCTCGTTGCAGTTGTTATTTTTGATCAAATAAAAATACGAATTTAACAAGTTTAAAAAGCAGGGGGAGAGATAGGAGATCCAGGACCTGGTGCAAAAGACCAGAACTTGGGCCATACCTAAGAATGCCAGTGAGAGACAGTGACTGGTCCAGGGCCACATAGTTGAACAGCTCTGTGCTATGCTGCAAGTCAAGCACTGGAGAAATAACTGAATGTTGAAGTTGAGAGAAACGCTGTGAACATAAAACATCACCTGGTTTCCAAATGAGATGCCACTAATGGGCATCTAGCTTTGCAGGGCGAAATGAACCCTTAGGCTGTAAGCTAACCAGGCGTGCAAGATTCCTGTGTCACCATCGTGCAGTGCAAATAGATGCACTTCAGTCAGTTTTTCCTTCTCCTTTATTTAACGGTACTAGTACTCCTTTGAAAAAAAGGAGGGGGGAGTGAGGGGAAGCAGTTCCCTTCTACCTATATAAACAGCAGTTTCCATTGTGATGCAAATGTATATCCGTTGGAAAGGAGGCCAAGAAGTTTCAAAAGTAAATGCCACAAGAGTCCTGAGCTAGTCTGCGCCTTGAAATCAGTAGAGCAGAAGCTGCTTCGCGTCATCGCGTTTCTTTGGCGAGAGGTAATTTGCTGCCGCTTGAATACCAACGCTGTTCTTCAGCGGCCTCTGGCGGCTACCTAGGAAACAACAGTGTTTATACAAAGACTGGCGTGACTTTTACTGTCCTGTTGCTAGTAAGGAGAACCAAACGGACTATGTTTGTCGTAGGGCTTTTAAGGAGTAGCAACTGGCCTAGGATTTAGCATGTAAGTTTGATCTTCTCATCCACAACCACTACACACATACTAGAACACTGCTACAAACTTGGTTCATTAACATCTGTGAACAAAATTCTTCTATGGAGAAGCACTGAATAATTAAATCGTGATGTAGTCCTTTGCTTCTCCTTTCAAGCATAAATATATGGTTATATGAGCTAAGTCCTTGCTGCTGCCCTGATACAGTCAAGGAGCACAAGTCTCAGGCTTTCCTACATTTAAAATGACTGTGTGATACTGAATGTTCATATATACATCTTGCCCCGCTCACTGCAACATTAGCTCAATTCCTATCAAAGAATTTCACATGCAGCAAAATTGATCAAGGGGACAAGGCTGCTCCATGGAAAAGGGAATACGGTATATAGCAGAAAACCAATTGAAAATGATTAGATGACCAGGCTATCAAATCAGTCTGGGCACTTCTGTGACTGTTAGGAAGCTGAGGCTTGTTAGTCCAAGACACCACAACTTTTTGGTTGGTGTTGAAACCCACCAGAATACAGAGAACTTAAAAATACAAACATAAAAAAGAGTACAGATGATTCCATCATGAGACAAGGTAAAGAGAAAACATTCTATTTGGGAATAGAACGTTCAGGTATGGAAAAGGAAAAAAGTAAAATAAGTTTTTAAAAGGCTCAGTTTGGAGCGAAGGTGACAAATGTTTGAGTGAAAACAAAAAACTGTTGTATTATTGTCATAATGGTGTCAAAATGGAACTGTATTTTGATGGAATGCGCCAGCTATGCGATTGTCCTGCCACATGTCAGAAACAGCCACTAAATGGCAGTGTCACCCCAGTAACGCACAAATGATGGGTTAATTTTTCAGAAATGGTGATACATAAAACCTTTTGGAACAAACTATCCCAATAAAAAGTAGAAACATTCTTCCATCTTGGGATATAACCAAGTGGACAGCAACCAAGAAACAAACCACCAAGAGTTTACAAGTAATATAAGTGTTTTTGTTAACAAATGTTTACAAAAAATAGCTTTGGATCTAGTGACACCTCTCATCCCATCATGAGGCCTATTTCCCTTATAGACATAGTGGCATTTCCACCACATGTGCCAGTAAGTCCTCTTTTGGATACTGCCATGCCCATAAAAGAGTGGTGATTGCTTGTGTTATGCAGGCCAGGCCAGACAGACTGGGATCAAAACATACTGGTGGACCTCTTTCTGAGTTTTCTCGTAACACAAAAGGTCTGAAGGACACAAAATTGGCACCATTCGAGAAGATTCACTTTTTGTCTTTAAGAACTGACTCCAACCCATTTCAAATTTTCAAAGGGGGAAATCAGAGTCAAGAAATAAAGTATGCATTACTAAGACTAGGTCTCTGGCGTTACCCAGGGATGCCACAACTTCAGGTCTTGAAAGCTTTTTATCTCCACTTCTTAAAACAGGTTGCCTATTTTCTCTTCCAAGAGAACTGCTGTGTGTTCTAAATCTAGAGAGTTCTCTCCTGCATTGTTTCTTTGTTCTTCCACCTGTCAATTGGATGATTCATCAAAGAACAGTATGGACCTGTTTAATCAGCAAGAGTTGAGAGCAAATACACTATGTGCATTACAACATGGGAACAGAACTTGCGCAGTGGGCTTGCTATCTGTAGGCAACTCTACCTGGCTGCTTCCACAAGATCGTGAAGTCAAGTACTGATCGAGGTTCCAGTAAACAGGGTCCCTGCTGGGCCAGACCAAGTGACCACCCATTGCACCATCTTGATTCCAAGAAATTGGTAATGTAGGAACCCATATTATACAATTAGGAAACTGACCCAACTAGCTCAGTATTTTCTACGCTGGTAGTATACCCAGCCAGATGGGTGGGGTATCAACATCATCATCTCTCCAGGATTTCAGATGGGAATCTTTCCCATGGCTACCTGGAGATTCCAGGGCTTTGAACCTGGCACTTTCTGCATGTGAAGGAGATGCTCTCCCACTAAACCACATTCATTCCCCTAATGCTAGACATAGGAAGCTGTGTTATACAGAGTGGCCCATCTAGCTCATACAGACGGACATTCAGATGTCTCTGAGAAAACTGGAAGCAGGGAATGTTGGAAACCTGTTTTCCTCAGTGTGTCCAGCACCCGGCATTCATGGAAGACAAATGTCCACAGGCACCACAGGTCAGGTTCAAAGGCAGTAAAACAGCTGCTAGGAGGCAAAAAGCAGGGTAGTCCGCTCCATTAATGGCCTACTTGTAGACTTCTGCAGAGACAGCAACTTCTGGGTAAGGCTCAGTGGAGCTTCAGTCTGATCAAGAATTCATTTGTGAGCGCCCAATAACGGCAATGCCTCCAGCACCACCCTGACTTTTTAGTCCCCTTGTGTTGTACAGAGACAGCATTTGTGTTTACATATTCCAGCTTTCGCTTAAGGGGTGCTGCTGAGGATGCTTTGCCTGAACTGCCCCCTTCCCCCATCCATACACCAGCTCCAGGACTTGAAAACAGTCTCCACATAGCAGCCATGAAGTGAACAACAGGATCAGGCTACCTTCTTTAGGCTGAAAGGCTACATTCACTCGCAGTCAACCCTCCAGGTCCTGCATGCCAGCAGTGGCTATGGCCACCCCACATGCACAACACACAGCCACCCACACATTGGATTTGAGAAGTTGGCCATTTGCATCATTACACGGTAGAAAAACTCAGCAGAGACCCCCTGTATGGCATGGAAAATCAGCAGCTTCTACACTAGCAGCCAAAGGGATGCGGGTGGCGCTGTGGGTTAAGCCACAGAGCCTAGGACTTGCCGATCAGAAGGTCGGCGTTTCGAATCCCTGCAATGGGGTGAGCTCCCATTGTTTGGTCCCTGCTCCTGCCAACCTAGCAGTTCGAAAGCACCTCAAAGTGCTAGTAGACAAATAGGTACCACTCCAGCGGGAAGGTAAACGGCGTTTCCGTGCACTGCTCTGGTTCGCCAGAAGCGGCTTAGTCATGCTGGCCACATGACCTGGAAGCTGTACGCCGGCCAATAAAGCGATATGAGCTCTGCAACCCCAGAGTCGGTCACGACTGGACCTAATGGTCAGGGGTCCAGTAGGGGTCCTTACACTAGCAGCAGGTATTCCTGGCATCAGATGGTGGTGGCATGAATGCTCACAGGTCAAGCTGCAAGGAGCTGTTCCAATCAGTCTCCTTGCAGATGGTTCTAACAGCGATGCTCAGTCTCAAAAAGTGTCAAGTGTGGGAGAGAAATCCCTTTGGCATATAAGGTATTCATCTATGGATTGCTGGGAAAGAGTCCCAAGTGAAATGTAGATTCCCAAGACATTTCCCCTTCACATGTTTGAGAATGTGCTATCAATAAATGGTATCACTGCAAAAGCTGAATTTCCTAAGCCACCACTTGGCAATTCTTCCCTGTTGAGTCAGGGACAGGATGCTAGTGGCCCTTAAATGTTGTTGAACTCCCTGCTCCCATCAGTCCAGCCAGGGACGGATGGGTGTTGTAGTCCAGCAATATCTAGAGGCCTTGGATGTTTGAGCCCCATTTCCCCCTACCACACACCCACTGCTCACAGCAAGCTTGGAAGAACTTCGACGAGGAGGCGAAAACCATGTCAGTTTCAAGATTTTATTTTACCGTCAGAAAAGGGGAAGCTGATGATTCCAAATCTGTTACTCCAGATCTTTAGATTTACAGACAAAAACGCATCAAATCAATTTAACCCCCCAAAAAAAAATTCCTGCAAGGGACGGAGTGGGGAAGAGGAGTCGGGGGCAGAGACGTAGCTATGAAAGAGAACCGTGCACACACACGCTTGGTCCCAGTTCTAACACAAGTTTGGGACTCGCAATAGCCCCGCTGAGTTGGGCTGCTGAGCTGGAACGTGCCCACCTGACAAAACAGAGAGCAGGCCCTGCGAGGCCTCCTCTTTCCACGCCAGTGGGGTTTCTACTGGGGGGGGGGGCAGGGCTGTCCGGGCATCATGAAGGAGAAGCATCTAATCAAGGCAATAATAAATACTGACAGGCCAGGCACATGATTTCAAAGGCAGAACAGATACATAAGGCATTCACTGCTCTCGAATATTTGTCCATAGCAAGCTCTTTTGTTCGGATCAGGTGAGGAGCAGCTGAGCTGGGCCAATCCTTCTTCCAGCCCTGAAACCCAGGGACTGCCCTGGGACTGCAGGGCTTTGCAGCCAGTTTAGGTGTGACAGAACTAAGATGGAGATGACAGTGGCACTCGTAACTTCCACGCCCACCAACAGGCCCCACCTCCCTAGCTGGAAGCAAGCGCTTCTCTGGCCACAGGGAGCCTGTAAGGGGTAGCAGCTTAAGCCCTTGAGACATCAGCCTCAGCAGGGGGATGGTCTGGCCAGAAGATGCAAAATCAGGAGGAGGGAGGGGTATGTGTTGGGGGACAGGACAGGAGCACATATAAAAAGTGTAACAAGGTCGGGGGGGGCCCTCCCTGGAGGATGTATGTTACACACATTAAGGCATCATGGTTACAGGAAACCATCACAAATGGAAAGCCAACCCATGTCTCCGGAGGAGAAGGGGCAGGCCATGAACATGATTGAGCCTGGAAACAATTGGGGAGGGACAGGGGGGGCAGCAGGCAGTTCCCAGCTCTGCATGGAATCGATTCCTCAGCACCTTGCCCATCACCCAGAGACAGGAGTGCCTCCGAATCCTCTCCCCTGCAGGCAGGAATGTTGCTTCCCCTTCAGCACCTGCCTGAAATGTATTCAAAGTGGGTCAGAAGCAGCAGACCTCGTAATCGGGAGGCCAGAGAAAGGAGAGGGAGCACTTCCACCTCTGCGCTTGGGCCAGACACTGCAGGTTTGGTCAATTTCTTTCAGTGATTCTTGGGAGGAAATATGTGGGGCGCTGAGCCAAAAGGTCTTCCTGATGAGCTTAAGAATGGGGAAGGGGGAAGGGTATCCAATGCCAGCACTTTGGTACAGGGTGGGGGGGTTTTCTACTGTAGCCGCTGTCTGAGCAACTCTCAGGATTTGGCTAGGGAAGGGCTAATCCTTCCACTCCTTCTTGATGTTCAGGTTCCACTCCCAGGAAAGGTGGTCTGTCTTGTCGTCGTCTGTAAATTTGGATCGGATGTTGTAGCTGCCCCGAGCCAGCATGCCCTTGGGGGCTTCCTCCATGGGGGTCAGGAACTCGTAGTCCTCGGCACGTGGCCCGTAGCTCCCAACCATGTAGTCAGTCTTGTCAACTAGAAGGAGAAAAAACACAGACACAATACGTGAACCGGAATATTTGAAATACGCCAATGACTCTCCAGAGAGTTTTTGTGGGGAGAGGGAAGAGCCAGCCTTCCAAAGCCTTTGGAATCGCTCGCTACTGCCGCCTGCATGGTTGGCATTCAAGCGGAAGCAACGCATCCTCGGTATCAGCTCAAACACCAAGTTCTACTTTTATTGAGGTAATGTTTCAAACTAAAAGTTGATAGAACGCCTCTGAAAAACCATTGCGAAGCCCCCCCCCCTTTTGCTCCGTAAAAAGCAAATGAAAGGTATGGGATCCACTGCACAACACCCCCCCCACTCCTTGACACTTACTTTTTACTCCTTTCCTGAATGTGTGCTGAATATACTTCAACCCCGAAACAATCTCTTTGTGCACCTAAATAGACAGAGAATTCCATTAGCCAACATGCACTTTTCTCTGACACACAAAATCCTAAAGGCCAGAGCAATGTGCTTAGCAAACCAAAGGCTGACCGATATGACAAAAGACCTCACCCGAAAGGAGATTTTTAGCTGGTATTCAACACCTTCCTTCAGCACAAAGCACTGCTTCTTGAAACTCTCCAGGTCACCTGAATAGCAAGGAGAAGGCAGGAATCAAAGACAGGCAAACTTTCCACTGAGAGTTTTAAAGCAAAGAGCAGCAGATTGATTTCTATGTACTATTAGCATATAAAGCCCTTAACAACTTGGGACCAGTTTACCTACGAGATCCCTTTCCTCCACATGTGTCCATTTGATTACTTAGGATTGGCACCACATAATACCCGTTCCTCATTTTTAAGAACTTGATTATTTAGTGTGGCAGCACCTGCCCTTTGGAACTCCCTGCCTACTGAGGTCAAGCAGTTGCCTTCACTGTACTCTTTCAGACAATCCAAAGGCATGTATACTAGGCCATTTTGCAGGCAATTCAGCTGGCACTGCAGCACTCAGTAAAATGGCTGGGTTTGCATCGAGTCCTACTGTAGTCTAATATTTCCTTCTTTCCAAAAAGAAAAAAAAAGAGAATTGTGCATTCAGGTCCAGATTGGTTTTCCCTCTGGGAACCTGCTTATTCCAGCTGGCAGCTCTGCTACAACTCTGCAAACTGCACTCTCTCCTAGCCAAAGTCTAGCAGACCTTTCCCAGAATGCAAAGGTGCAGATGTGAAATGAGGCATATGCCTTTGCTGGGAGACTGCTCTACCACTGGACCGGTAGGCTGTCTGAACAGCGAAATGTAAATTTGGCTGCTCTGAAACTAAGACTTAGTCTATCTCATGGATCAATGCTGAGCCCTAACATGACTTTAACACAAGCCTATTCTGTAATAGGCAAGACGAGCCTTAAACCACATCACAGCAGCAACTGTGCAGGGAAAACTCTCTTCAAATGGCTCTCAGATCTGGCAATGACCTCCTCTCTACAAAACTGGGTGCAAAGAAAATGCTATAGGGGGAAACTCTGTGTAGTAGTAGATGTTTGTATAGGGCTGGCTATCTGCAGTGAGAATGCAATGTATTGAGATTGAAAGATCCTATGGTGAGCCAGACTAGCCTACCTGTACAGGACTGATCATATATTCTGACCTAACCCACTCACCTGTGAGGTCCAACTCCAAGGGTCCAGGAGCAGTAGCGCAGACCAAAGTCAGTTTTGTTACCACCACGTTTGGAGTGCTGGGATCTGAAAGAGAAGTTGAGGCATAAATACCAGAGGGTAAGCAGACCAGCCCTTAAGTATCTCATTTGATAGCTGCAGGCATGGGCTGCAGAGCAGAGAAGCAAAAAAGCATGGCAAGTATGGATCCACCAATGTACTGCGCAGCAGTCAACAAACCTGCAACCTGGTGAGCCTTTGGGTTGTATCCAATTCAATTCCCCCATTAAGGACCTCTGCCTGTGCAATTGGGCTTGTTCTCCCTCCTTTCTCCCCATGCACCTCCATTCTGGGTTTTCCACCACCACCACCACCACCTCTGCTGAGCAAATTTGGGGAGAGTGAAGGGAAGTCTTATCGTGCAGGCCAAAGTCCTTGTGCTAAAAGGTCAACTTCATTGGATACAACCCTTTGTGTCTTCACTTTAAGATAAGTTTACTTAATGTTCTCTTCACAATTGGACTGTACTGAAAGCCACAAAGTGGATCCCAAAACTGAGATTAAGAGGAAAGCTTTGTGCCTTTAACTCTTCTGGTTCCCTGGTCCTTATAGTTTCTCACCCCCTACTCACCTACCAGTACTTATTCCCCATCATCTCAGGTGCTCCCAAAAAAGTAATTAGCAGTGTGTGTGTTAGAGAGAGAGAGAGAGACAGACAGAGAGAGAGAGAGAGAGAGAGAGACAGAGAGAGAGACAGAGAGAAGAGAAGGCTTACACAAGTTTACTCCTGACTTAGTTCTGCTTACAAACCTGTAGAGTTTATTCAAAGTCTAAAGTTCCAGTTTGCAGAGACAATTCCCCCCTCCAAGACCATGGATTTCAGGACTGGGCAACTCCCAAGCTTCTTTCCTCAGGACCTCAGCTCTTGGCTTAGACCAGATGGTTTCCACACCACATCCAAAAGGAAGAGGGCCAAATACTTTTGGAGAAGCATGCATGTGTGAGAAAACGGGGCAGGTTTCAGAAGGCCTGCTTCCCTCACACAGTAGGCCCATGTACGTCCTCCAGGGACTCACCGACAGCGATGGCAACATTTCCCAACAGGGCCTCCTTGTACTTGCGTAAACTCTCATCATCCTTGTCCAGTTCCTGAATCTCCTGGATGCTCTTCTGGGCAGGGGGCTTGTAGTTGACAGAGTGCTCGTCCTCCTCATTTTCAGCTGCAATCTGGGCCAGCTGTTCGGGGGTAGGCTCTTGTTCAGCCATTTCTGCAACTATGACCTATTGGGGGGGGGGAGAGGAGAGAAGGAAGGGACACAAACAAGCACATTAGCTACGGCAACTTGGCTGGAAACGGCAATGTCTGCAAGGGGAAAACCCTTGCCAAAGCTCAAGGAAATTCCCCAGGTGCTGTAATCCTTTAACTTTCTGAGATTTTTGTCTTTGTGCACAGAATTCCTGAAGGAATTAAAGGAGCAGAGACTGAGGTTCCTAGCTGATATGCTCCCCTCCTCCTCCTCAAAAGAGGCACCACAGGATGTGAACCTTTGCACTTTGCCCCCTGCTGCTGAAGTTAAAGAGCTTCATTGCCAGATAGATGTTCTGTTCCACCTCACTCAGGAGCTGGCTGGAAGGGAATCAACCGAGTGACAAGCTTGCTGCTCCACCCTAGTCTTTATCACTGCATGCTAGCTCCATTAGCCAAATTCTGCCCCATATAAGCCAATGGCCCCCCAACTCACGCAGCAGGCAGGCTAGGGTTGGCAGCACCTGCTGCCCGTCTGAAAGAGAAATGAAGCCAACGCTAAACAAAGCCAGCGAAGGTGGCTGCTGCTATTGGCTGGGGTGGGCAGGCAGAGGGAGCAGTCATGGAGTGAGGTGGGGTAAGCTTCCTCCAGGCTCTCTCAGGACAGCGAATAGGAAGCTATTACGGTAACCATGGTTAAAGGAGCCTGCTCTCATTATAAAACCCGGTTCAGACACTCCCAACTCCTCCGCAGGCTACAAAAAGCCCTTTGAAGTTGCAACTCATCCCAAGGGGCTCCCTGGAAAGGTTAGAAATGATCTGAGGTGGTGTTCTCAAGCAACAGGGTTTCAAAGGCCTTGGAATTTTCCTTTTGTGCTGTTGGCAACCAGCAAGCTCGGGCCACTTGTCTTTTTTAAATTAAAAAAAAAATGGTGGTTCAGGGGAAGTAGCTGTTCCGCTGCCACCAATTTTCTTCCTCTTGTGCCTCTCCTCTCCTCGGATTCACTTTGCATAAATATGCAGAGGTCAGAACAAGGGCTAAAATCACGCCAACAGCCACTACGCAGATGCTAAAAGGACCCAATGAGGGGAGAGTGGAGCGCACTTGAAACCTGGAACAAACTCCACACTAACCAAATGGATTAGTTGTGGACGGCCTGTAGCTTCCAAAGTACAATCTCATTTGAATAGTGTGAAGGGGGAGCAAGACCAGGCTCTGAGGAGCTGTGACAAACAATAAGTTGAAGTGAAGCCAGGTCTTTTGTCCCAAAGCATCACAAACGGGAAAAGAGCATCAGGATGCCAGATGAATCCTGCTAAACACTTTAAAAAAAACAAAAACTTTGGCACTTTATTATGAAATCTTATTGGGTAACAAGGCAGAAAACAATATACTCCCCCCCAACCCAGTGAGCTTTCAAAGGTCTTCTCTGCTCATAAAAAGCTGCCTTATAATGCAGCGGACATTGGGCCTATCTAGTTCAGGGCAGCTTACACTGACTGGAAGCAGCTCTGCAGGGTTTTTAAGCTTGCGGTCTTCCCCAGCTCTGCTATGGAGATGAGTCAGGGACTTTTTGCATGTTCTCCACCACTGAGATATGGCTCTTGAGTCTAGCCCAGGCCCCGACTGTGCTCTGGGGTCTAAAGTTTGTGTACCTCCAAATTTCAGGACCAGACACCTGGCTGTAGGAACTGCCTCAACAACAGCAGTATTTGCTACTTAGTCCTCTTTGAGTGAAGCACCCGATCTTGCCTGCACCTGCAGGATTTGGATGAAGCAGCAAATCTAAAACTGGGCAAAAGTATGCCAAAGTCAATCAAAACTGTACAGTACAGTCGTACCTTGGATCCCAAACACCTTGGTACTCGGACGTTTTGGCTACCGAACACTGCAAACCCGGAAGTGAGTGTTCCGGTTTGCGAATGTTCATTGGAACCCAAACGTCTGGTGTGGCTTCCACTTGGCTGCAGGAGCTTCCTGCAGCCAAACAGAAGTCGCGCTTTGGTTTCCAACGTTTTGGAAGTCGAACGGACTTCCAGAACAGATATTGTTCGACTTCCAAGGTATGACTGTATTTCAATTTTCAGGAAGATTTCTCTGCCCTTGTATTTGATGGAGAACAAATGAAAATGGGGGCAGAAATGTTTTTTCACTAATTATTCAATCAGGTAACTGACAGCAGTTCTGGAAGGGATTTGTTCATGTGGCTTACAATGTATCTGATGTTTTATGATGTCATAATACGATGTCATAATAATTTTTCTAACCTTGGCACAAGCAGTGTTAGAAACTAAAATATATAAGCTAGGTGCCATACGGCTCCTTAAACCAAGGTTACAGTTGCCAAAACGGAATGTCTAGTTGACATTTTTGGGGCAAAACAGCTCTAAAGTCTTATTTTTCAAACGACAGACTGACTGTGATTGATTATTAGTTAAACATCTGGCTAGTTCGGATTACATTCTTGAGCTAGGTTAGGAGCTTTGTGAACTTACAAGAAGAAAAACACTTTATTTAGAGACAGTCCAGATATATATTGGCGTAATCCTACCTCTTTTTCTTAATGGTGACATGGACCATTCATAACATATGAACATTATTCACAACTGTGAGCAGGGTAAGTGAAGACAATCTACAACAAATTAACTATAATGTCGTTCACTGCTCCTGTTCACGTTGTAGAGAAAACATTTCAGTTCCTGAAATTCATTCTGATTGTGCAGATAAAATATAACCAATAGAATTGTACAGGATGGGGTATTAGTATGTGAAAACAGTCAAGATCCAAGGATCCCCAGGTGTGCACCTCCAGATGGTGATGTCAAGCGCCATCCTGTCACTGAGGCATCTTCACTTGGTTGCAAGTGGCCGACAATCAGATGCAAAATGCACCTGGCAAATTTTGTACAATGGCCACAAGTCTCCTTTGCTTATCCTGCTGAAACAGATATTAACACAGCTACCTCTCTAGAAAATGAAGCTTATGGGTTGTTGTTGTTTTTAACAATTAAGAGTAGAAATGCCAGGATTTCGATCAACTAACAAGGACTCAGCACAGCTGGAACTTTTTATTGGAAGGAAGAACTCCACAAAGATGGCTCAATGTGCAAAACTGTATCCTCTATCAACTGGGGAAGTACAACACATCACATAGAATGATCTGTGGCTTCCATCCGCAAGCATGCACAACTCTCAAAGGGGAAGGCAGACGTGGAAGGAACACTCCAAAGGGCAAACTGCATCCATCAGAAAACTCAACTATATTTGTAACATAGGCTACTTCTGCACCAGACATATAAAGTATGGTTACACCACCTTAACATTTGGTCCTTCCTACAAAGGGCTCTGGGAACTGCAGTTTGTTTAGGATGCTGAGAGCTGCTTTCTTCCTTTGCAGAGGTATAATACTCACAACTCCCTGAGAAGAGGGACTGGCTGTTAAACCACTCTGGGAATTGTAACTCTGGTTCCCAGGATTCTTTGGAAGAAGCCATATAAAAGATGTTTAGCATGGTGCAGATGTGGCCTCCGTGACTATCTCTATGTCTTCAGTATAAAGAAACGCTTGCTTCTCCATAGCAAGTCTCCTCGATTTAAGCTTCTTTCAAAGAGACTGATGTGGTTGTTCTACCTGAGTCCTTGAAAAGGCGCAAGTACTGATTTAGGGAGGCTAGGTATTACATGGACACAAACAAGTGCTCCAGACTTCTCATAAACACTGACATTTGCTGAGATACATGTGTTGTGAAAGGGCAGGGCTTCAATCTTTTTACTAGAGCAGTCTTAACTACTACTACGATTTAAAGTTGACTGAACAAACACACTGACCCCTCACCTTTCACAGGGGAGAGAGAGAGTCAAAAGGCAGAGATTTCCAAGATACCAGGCAGCCAATACAAACAGCCTTCTTCATAAATATTCAGTAGCAAGGCATCGGCCAACATGTTCCTAAGCCAAGACAACTATGTTGAAATGAGCAACTAGGCACACCCCACTTCAGAAGCTGTGTTAGAAACTCAGATATATAAGCTAGGCACCAAGTGGCTCCTTAAACCAAGGTAGCAAAATTCACCCGGAGCCTGTCTAATTTTGAACACTGTTCACAAAACCAAGGATAAGGAATGGGAAATGACCTGGGGCAGTTACCTTCCAGAGGAGGAACACCAACCCAAATTGCCCCTGTCCCTCCTTGCATCATAGAACTGCAAAACATACTTCAGCAATCTTCAAAAAAATTCCAGGAACTGAGGGAGACCTTCCTTGGAAAAAAAGGTGTAGGAAAAACTACAGTGGTACCTCAGGTTACATACGCTTCAGGTTACATACGCTTCAGGTTACAGACTCCACTAACCCAGAAATATTACCTCGGGTTAAGAACTTTGCTTCAGGATGAGAACAGAAATCGTGCTCCAGCGGCGTGGAGGCAGCAGGAGGCCCCATTAGCTAAAGTGGTGCTTCAGGTTAAGAACAGTTTCAGGTTAAGAACAGACCCCAAAACAAATTAAGTTCTTAACCTGAGGTACCACTGTATACCGGGGAAGGGGAGTTGTGTGTAATCTGAAGGCTACACAGAAAAAAGCAATTGTCTGCCCCCGGCTTGGGAGTTGTTTTCTTGTGTGCACACAGGGTCCTCAAGGGGGGAAGCTGTTGGCGAGAAGCATTTTCCTCGCTCCAGCTGGAGTGCCCCTTTAAGGCACAGCGGCTGGCTGTCAGGACTGGAAGTATAAAATGATGAAGCCCTGCCCTACCACTGGAAAGCAGAAATGCCCCTCCCCTTCCAATCAGGAAGCTGGCTCGCTCCCCAAGGGTGTGACCACATGCCTTAGACGTTACTGAAGAGCTGCTGCCACTGGCACAGCTCAGCTGCTTTCCTATGTGGGTTAGGCCCACTTACAGGCTTCTGCCTACATCCCACTTCTTTTCCCCTAAAGGCAGCCAAGAAGCAATTTATTGGGGGGGGGGAGAGAGAGACTATCAGAAGTACCTATTATACCACCCACGCTAGCATCATGCAGTCCCAAGTTGTGCTGCTAGGCTCACTGTTGTCCCTGCTTCCACCCCAACCCCGTTAAAAGCAGCTAGTAGGATTCATGTGCAGTCTCATGAAAAATTCCCTGCCATACACAAACACAGCCACACACCACCTCCAATCCTGGAACCGACATCCACATTACAAGTATTGCTGCAGAGCGAGAACCTTGCCATCTTTTATGCACCCCAGAAAACTAAGTGAGGTACACAGCAATAGCAGCAATTATGAAATACAGGGATCGGGGCAATACACACTGAAGTAACCTTGTTAATAAACCCACAAGCCTACAAAAAAATGTTAATAGTGTGTGGGTGTCTTCCCTCCTCTGGCAGTCCAAGGGGCTTTTGTAATGGGCACAGAAGAGGGATGTTGTGACTCTCCCATTCACTTGCCTGCATGCAATTCCTTGTTGCCTATGACTACCCAATTAATGCAAGGCTGCACTATAGAAAAGAGTCAGGCAGACAATGGGTCCACTTGGAGAGAGACACCATCGAAAACATCCCCACAACAGCATACCCATTTCTCCAAAACAAACTGAAGAAAATCCCCACAACACAGGTTCACACAGAAGAAAAAAGTAGGCAAACTATCCCAATCCCCATTAACCCCCCCTGGCCCATCACCCACACATTACAACACGCAGCACAAAACCTCCAGATAAAAACCTGGCACTGTCTAAAAGACTTCTATGAAAACGACAAACCCATACCAAAACAAGAAATACAAGCCAAACTAGGGGACACGGAAATACCTTGGCTACCACACCATCAACTACATGCCTTCTTAAACAATCCAGCAGTAAAATCAGCAGCGACTAGGCACTTGATCACCTTCGAAAACCTTCTCCTGGCAGCAGAGGACATGGCAAAGGGATGGTATTCACAATATACAAAATACTGCTCCAAAATCCCACAAACTCCCTTAACGCAATCAAAGGGCAATGGGAGCATGACATAGGCTATGAAATTAACTCCACCCAATAGACTAGAATGTGGTCTAAACCTCCCTTTAAATCCGTATCAGCCAAAAGAAGGGAACTCACTCTGAAACTCACCTACAGGTAGTAGTTAACACCATAGAAACTGCTGCTGATACGCCCAGGAACCTCACCAAGATGTTGGAGAGGTTGCACCTCCACAGGCACATACCTCCACATGTGGTGGGAATGCCCTAAAAATCCAACCCTTCTGGACAGCAGTCCTACAAGAGATAGGCAAAATAACTAAACAGGTATTAGAACGCACCCCAGAACTGGCGCTACTGAACATCTTCCAAGATCATAATGACCACTCACATACAGAGCTTATATCCTAACCTACTCTCAGCAGTCAGAAGTCTCATAGCCAGACACTGGAGAGGCCTGTCTGGAGTAAACATGGACCAATGGTATCAAATTGTATGAGAAAAGGCCTTACTAGAAAAGCTAACCGAAAAACTGAAACTGACACAGGGACAAATAGAAGAGGATGCCTTCACCCCAGTATGGCTCCCCTTTATCACATACACAGCCCAACAAGACAAGAAGAACCCACTGACAGAATACGAATCAGTCTGGCTTACCCGACCCAACAAGCCTTCTCCCCACCTCACAAATGCAAACAAACCCCACTGCAGCCAACCATAGCCACCAACCACACCCTGCCCCCCAATACTTCTCACTACCAAGGAAATGTAATAAACAAATAGAAAGAGAACCTACCCAGTTGATTCTGACATAAAACCCCACACGTACACTGTATAAAAGAATATAAGCCTCACCACCCCTCTTCTCCCCAACCTTATACTGTACTCAACGCAATTGTCTCACAACAAATGTAACTGATTTGTAAGAAAGGCAAATCTTTAATAAAAATAAATTTAAATGGGGGGGGGGGGAGAAAAGAGTCAGGCAGGAGCTGTCAGAACTGGACTGCATGATTCACCATTCACAAAGCAGCACAAGCCCAGCAGCGGCACAGAATATGACGATACTTTGCCACCCCTGTCTCCCCGCCCCAGGCCAGAACGTTAATCCTCTAAAAGACTTCTGTCAATATGAGGCTGGAAAGCCATTTCAACTGCCAGGACTTCCAGGGAAAGCAGACACCACAGCCTGGCCCCACCACACACAAGGGACTATGCAGTCCTAGAAAGCAGACTTTGCTACCAGCACATGCAGATTTGCTGCAGGCGAAGGGGCCATGCAATTGTAGTATAACAGAGAAGGCTTTGAGGCGGGAGGGCAAGCTCATAGGCCCTTGCCAGGGTGCAGCTTCCCTTCACATCAGGTCACAAAATCCCTGCCTGCATTAAGAGGAGCCGCTTCCAATCAAAGAGGAAGGCCATTTCTAACCAGCCTCTTAAGCCCCTTCCTTGGAGGAAGGGAGCAGTTTACTAAGGGTCAGCAGGATAAAGACCGCCTAGAGGGAACAAAGGCCCTTTATCGCCATTTCCAGGTGGCAGTCAAAGCAACACCAGCAGATTTGCTTTTAATCATGCTCTCAGACCCTCTGCTCATGAAATCTGCCGCAATGGCTGTGCCCGATACCAGAAATAGCCATTCAAGTTACACTTTCCAGTTTTTCCAAGCGCAGCAGAGGGGACCAGTGGCACAAACTCTTGCAAGATTGGTGCCACAGTATCTTAAGCAGCAGAGAGAACGAATTTTGGGTGGGTGGGTGGGGAAGACTCCCATGGAAATCACGCAGCGTTGTTCAAAATCACAGTAAAGTAATCACAGTCCAAAGGACTGCCAGGGTTAGGCTGGTACAGCAAGGCCAAGAGTTTTGTACCATTCTAAAGCAGGACTAGGGAACCTGTGGTCCTCAAGACATTGGTGGACAACAACTCCCATCACGTTTAACCACTGAGCATGCTGCCTGGGGCTAATGGGTGTTGGCATCCAACAAGACTTGAAGGACCATCAATTCCTCACTACTGCTTTATGGTGCCATGACGCCTTTTGATTCCAGCAAACACCTAGGTGCAAGTCACATGAGCGAAAAGCCACATACATAAACTGAAATGCGAGCATCTATGTTCAGGGGCGTAGCGTGGGTTGTCAGCACCCGGGGCAAGGCAAGTAATTTGCGCCCCCTAACCCGTGGATTTGCGCCCCCTAACCCTAACCCCCAGATGTTGCGCCCGGAGCGGCCGGCCCCCCCTGCACCCCCCACGCTACGCCACTGTCTATGTTTAACTACAGCAAGCTTTGTTTAGCTTCCCCTGTATTCACCCTGTCTATACTACTAGATCTTTCCATTATCAAACCACAGAATCATATGCAACAAGCTTAGTATTAGAACCTTTTGTACAACCTTAAATCTTCTACAGCAGAGAGCATGGGCAGGGCGATGCCTGTAAGCTTGCAGATACATGCAAATCATGGAATTTGGCATGAAAGCAAAAGCCAAAATGAATTCATTGGTGTTTAAAGCACCAAAAGGTTTTGCTTTTGCTTAAACACAGATTAAACAAACTCAGTTACCCCTCTTGTTGGGTATTCCGTTGTTTTAACAGTCATATCAGCACATTAAAAATGTTAAGGATCACCAACAGACCACAATAATATTTAGATACATTGGAACAATTTGTTCATACATGCATGCATAGCCTACACTAGACCATGTAGTGCTAACAGAGTTTAGGTCAAAGTTATGTGTGCATCATTTCAAAATTAGTTCATGTTTTCCACATGAACTACATACACTTATTTTTGGAATATTATTCTATGCCATCTAGAAGGAACAGGAAATTAAAGATGAAAAGAGCAAAAAAAAAAGAAGGGGGGTTATTTTAATGCTATATTTGTGTCCTATCTGAACTGGAAAGTGTGCAAACCTAGGAAGAGAAGATGGGTCAGGAAAAGGGGAATTAACTAGCACTGCAGCTTCAAGGACTATTTAGAACACTTCCCGTACTAATATAGAACTGACAAATTATCTAGGAACTGGAGCACCTCTAGACCTAAATATAGCTCTAGAGCAAGCTGGCATCCTCAAGTACCTGAATTTGAGAGCCACTATCATGTTGACATGATTAACTCCGAGGGGTATAATAATCTGAGCCAATTTTGCATCTGAAGATTTCAGGCAACACCTAAAAGTATCTGAGATTAAAAACAGCCAATTAGTAACACAGAAAAGCTTGCCTGCCCTCAAGTGATTAGGGTACTTAACTACATCCATACGGTCCAATTCCCAATTGCTCTCATAGCAAATGGCTCTATATATTCTCTGCAGCATTAAAATGACCATCTCATTCCTTGGTCAGCACAGACTGACCAATACAACACTGGCTATATCAGTCTGTTACACGCCACCCACTGGTCAGACAATGGGTCAATACAATGGTTCAGGGAGGGGAAACCTGCTTCACACACACTTTCATTCATGGGATAAAATCACTATACTGTACAGAGGAAAGTAAATGTGTAAGCAATCTTTAGTATGAAAGGGTCAAAACTAATGCATTGGGCTCTATTATACAGCGAACATCTTTCAGGAGCAGCAGGGCAGCTTGTTTGCAACTGCCCAGTCTTACTGCTTGCCGGCACTGCTCCCAGTTTCTTCTACTGACAGACCCTCACTACTCATCCAGCCTTTTCACCCTTTGCAGGTTTCTAAAGGGAAGAAGGGGGGCTCAGAGAAGCAAAGACTCAAGGTCTTCCAAGAAAGCACAATCCACATCATTAATCAGACTGCCAGACAGACAGAGGAACATTCAGCACTGCAGGGAAGACACAGGGTTTTGCCACCAGGGAAATTTGCTGCTGATGAGAGGCAAGAACAGAAGCTCCTCACACGAATGGTCCCCAAGGCTGAACCACTAATTCACTTTGGCAGAAGGTTCCATCTGAACGAACTGGAGATCCCATTAGCCTTAGAGCTAATGCACTCTGCTGCAGTGAGGGAGAAAGGGATCAGTGGGGAGTTTGGATTTATCCTTTTTACATGCACAATTGAGCCAGGGGATGCAGGAAGCCATTGATTGCCAGATCATGTAACTCTTGCTGGTTTTGACCACATCTGTTAGCGTTTCGTACAGAATTGAAAAGACTTTGTTGCTAAAACATTCACGGCCTTTAAAGCCGGGAGAACAGCCTGATACAGAACTCTTACACAAACTGGCATTTCATAGCCTCCAAGCATTGGTGAGCTTTGCTTGAGTGTTCTGGAGTTCTCATACTGGTGGAGAATTAGGCAAGACAGACTCTAATCTGCATTTACCCGCTGTGCAACGTTCATTTGCCACGATGTGTTAGCTGATAGTACAAGTTTGCTAAGCTGCAGCATACACAAGCACTCACCATGGAAACAGAGCAGCAAATATTGACCAGAGTAAAGGCATGACAGGAGTCCTGGCTTTTACTGGTACTGCTACAGTGCCAACCTAAAACATTAGGAAGCCCAAAGCCAGCACTGGTGCTGAAAGGTCAGAGTTGTGTGTTAGCTGAGCTCTGAGTGCTGGAACTGAGAAAGTGAAGACCAAGCTAGCAGGACCCCTTACAGAATAGCGCCACAAGATTGGCAAAGCAGCTGAAGCAATCCAGAGTAAAGTAGGTAGATAGACTGGATAACTTGTAGCACACTGGCAGCTAGATCACTTATCAAAGATCCACTAATCACTGCTTGACTGTAGTCACTGAAATCCTTAATTACAATTCCTTTATTTCACCCACAGCCTGCCGATAAGAAAAAAAAAACCCATACATTCCCTAAAGCAGAAGAGAGTCATCTTCCTTGCTGAGTTTTTTCATACAGAATGGCTACATCAAGGATAAAGCTTTTGCTTCCAGGATATTCCTGATGTGGTTCACTGAGCATCAAGACTGACCAGATTTCAGTCCCCTGGGACTCTCTGACCCAGGGGCCAATCTTGGCATTCTGGACTTCCCCATTTGGACAGTGAGGCCACCTTGGGCAAGCCACTCTTATGTACCTTACCCCACATGAGTAGGGACAGGGCTTAGCCAAAAGGGTGAGGTCTTGTCATAGCCTGCTTAAGCAGCTTCCGAAGTGCCCAACAACCAGCTGGTTGTCAGGAGTCGGAAGCCCTGCACAAAGCAGGATCATCTTCCAACATTGGTTTGCGGTGAAATAAGCTGCTGAAATGAAGTGGGAAGGGAACCTTGCTTTTAGCATCACCTTGCTGCCTGCTAGTTCTCTGGACATCATTTGTGACTGTGAAATGTGGCCTGTAAAGGTCCCCACCCTAAACCAAATCTTGGCTGATTAGTTGCAGCCTATAAGAGGAAGCCTACTGTGCAACCAGGCTGATTCAGGAAATGTAGCTAAGATTTAGTGCACTCTCAGAAAGGATGCAGACAAAATACATGTTGCATCTAAGCCATTACAGACATAGAATTACTGTCAGAAGGAATAATGTTTTACACCCTTTTTTGTAATTTATAGTCTTATAACTGTTTGCAGGACTGAGAAGTTGGCACTAGATTTACACACACACCTTACAGATAAGGTATGACTAACTTGTGCAGATAACATTGTGTCTCCCACTCTCAACACCTCTGTTACTAGTGGACGCTTAGACAACAGAACACTCTGTAACAACAGAGTCCAGGTTTGTAGGTGCCCATCCAGCATCTCTTGGTCTTTCCAGAAGACTGCTAGAAGAATAGATCAGCCATTTTACCCCGAAAACATTTTATCAGTGTCATTAATCCAATGTCAAAAAGTGATACAGCCCTACCTATGGCAACAAAGCCCTACAAATGTATAGTGGTCAAATTAGTCCTCTGCATCCAGTGACTTTTAGCCACAAATATGATCATGCCGCCATAAATACGTACCCTATTATCAATCACATTTTGCTATGGAATTAACATTAGCTGCATAGCATGCTGTTGGTCCATAGGATATGCATTTCATCCACATCTCAATGTGAAGGTAATTAGTCCCAATGTTTCAATCCAGCCCCTTTGTAAGGTTCTATAAGCAGAGCCAACATGAAGTATATGCCATGGAGAGAACAGGCTCAAATAAAGGTTTTGTTAATAAAACAGATTGAGTAGTGACCTTTTTTAGTGATTGCGATATGAACGATCACCCACACCAGGGCTTAATATAAAAAGGAGAGATGCTCTTCAAGCCTGTAGAGTGTTCACATTAAGACTGCTGAGGTAGAACTCCCATCAGCCCTAAGCAGCATGGTCAGGGGTGACAGGAGTCCAACAACACCTGGATAGCACCACATTGGCTTCCTCTGTTCTAAACCTAGAAACAGAAATATATCAACTCAGTCATGGATGAAATAGTACTCTCTGTACAACACCGAGCCCCCCCCCTTACTCCAGGGGGGAAACCAGTGTCAAAATGCCAACTTTCAGCTCAAATAAAGCCCTGAGCCATACTCAAGCTCAGCCATACTCTCTCATACAGCAACTTTCTCAAAGGCCTTGTGTGAAATTTCAAGTCATGATACACTGAGCAGCCACTTAGAAAAATAACATTAACACACACTTGCTGCAGGCTTGACTTGAAGGAAATTGCTGAGGAAAAAATAAGAGCTCCTATGGAGGAAAAGACCAGGAAGTTGTGACGGCCAGCAACGCCTACCCAAGCAGCTATAGAGCAGGTAGAGATACACTTTACGCCTATTCCAACAAAACAGACAAAGAAACAAAAGCAGTTTATCATGGGAACTGATCACTTATTATAAAGGAAGGCAGGAACAAGAAATCTGGGTATGAACAGAGTAAAAAAAGATCCAGGATTAGCAAACAGAAAGGGAAGTTTTTTCCCTTCCCCACCCTATGCGAGCAGGTGCCTACATGGCAGCATTGACATGCACGGGAGACTATTAAGCGATGGAGAGAGAAATTTAACTTGATCTAAGTAATAACAGAATAAGGAGGAGAGGAAGTTAGCTGCAGAGCTCAATGGACGGCACCCCAACCGAGATATTAACGGGAGCGCGCAGAGGTCGCCCATTCATAACGCAAACCGGCCCTGAGGGGTGCGACTCCCACTAGGGCGGAAGGGAAACCAAAAAACCACCCCGGAGAGGCGACGGCGAGCAGAAACGGCGGGCGACCATCATCGCCAAAGCGAAAGGAGGGTGGGGTGGAGAAGCCGGATGGGGCGGGGGGGAAATTCGGGAGAAAAGGAGGCTCCCAGGCACTGCAGCAGCAGCCCGCCCCCAACCCCAGAAGTCCCGACCTCAGCCGCAGCCCCCTTGCCCAGCGCCGGCCTCTACCTTGCGCCGGTGCCGCTGCTCCTGCTATTTCTGCCGCCACCGGTGACAAACGCCGCCCGCCACCGCCCAGATCCACCCCGCGCGCGCGCCCCCGCCCCCACACTTCCGCGATGCTCCCTTGGCGTCACTTCCTTCCACCGGCAGGCAGGCTATCCCGGCTGCCACCCGCCCTCCGCGGAGACGTCACGTCCGGTGAGCGGGCCTCGCATAGGCTTCTAAAGCGGAGGCGGGAAAAGGGAGCCGAGCCCGATCATAGAGAGAGCGCCCCAACTCCTAGAGTATCTACCTATATAGAGATAGGGAGACGGGAAAAGAGGGCGGGGGGAAATTCCCCTTTTCCCCGCCCGGCCGCCATCTTGGGGTGGGAATGGCGGACTTTTGTCTCCTGTGCGCCGGGCGGATGACGCTCTTCCATTGTGTGGAGAGAAGGAAGTAGAGGCTTTAGGGTCTGAGTCCTTTTCTTCTAGCGCTGGAGGAAGGCAGAGGAAGAACGGGTCGGTGGCGAGGGGACTATGAGCGGAAGGCTCCCTCCTCTTCACTGCCATCAGGTTTTTGCAGCAGCGGCAAACGTTGAGAGTTCCCTCATCCACACCACGTTAAGTGACAATCGCACCCTTCCATTGTTCCTCCTATACATTTTCAGCTAACAGGAATTGTTTTTACTACCACCCCACAGCCTGGCTTTTAAATATTGCCCCCCACCCCATTCCTTCCCCCGTCCTTGTTTGGCGAGCCTCGCTTCCTCATAAACGTAAGTATACTTAGGATTTTAGCGGTAAACACAGGTCATCTCAGCAGAGGATTACTTCTCACCGCCATCAAATAAAAACTTTTTAAAAAATTCATGCCGAATTGACGTGCAAGAATACGAGACACACATTTGGAAACGCTGTTCAGCTTTTTGGGTAAACACGTAAGAGCGGACCACTGAACAGTTAGGAACTATTAGGCGTAAGCAACTCCTAATGCTTTCTTAAATACAGCCTGCATTTATGAAGGCATGATCCATTCCAGCGAGTGTTGGACACACATAGAGAACACTGAGAACTGCTGCCTGATTAAACTATGCCAATAGATTTTTATTAATTTGCACTACATGAACTGTGTGCCCACTCATGAACAAGTCCAAATCAAGCAATAGCCCACCACCTCATTAAATTTGTTTTTCAAGGAACAACAAACTGAATCCCTATGGTATTTAAAATACTGTAATCCTAACAAACAAAATGCAGTTCTTGCAACTACTAAAACGTAGTGTAGCACAGTGGTGTTTTATAGATGTTTAGCTGCAACTTTAAAATGTACCTGGAAAGGGCAGTAACTCTTTGCTAAGTATGCACATGTGCAGCATGTATTAAAACAATTGTTAAGTACCGTATATTCCCTATTAATTCTATAGTGTGGGGCTTTCCTCCATTGCCCTTTAGTAGCTCAGCATATTGCTAAACAGAACCAAAATAGAGTTAAGTGTTAAGAATCTCAAAAAAGCTGGTACTATTCTGAAATAAGAAACTATTCTTTTATAAAATGAATATCATTTTAAGCAAACGTTCTACTATACACACACAACAGTCCTCGTTAAATGGGATGCAGGGAACTGATGTATATAAAGTTTTTTGTATATAAAGTTCTTTTTTTAAAAAAAATAGCCTCGTTGCAATTGAGCATTAATGTTCTAGGCAGGGTATAATTTCAACTCGCTATGAATACAAAACAGAATGCACCCAAGTATCTGGAAATAAGCTGAAAACTTGTTCTTAAAAAAATATAATTAACACAACCTTCTATGACTATCTGAATTTTGTACAGAAAACAGTTATTTTTCCTCATTACCTTAAATCAGGAATGGCTAACTATGACTACTAGTCATGTTGGTTCTGGTTAGATAAGGAGCTGAGAGTTCAAAATTGGGAAGGTTCCCCCCTTCCAGTCATATTTTCTACACTAATGGAGTTAACACATCCATCATCACTGCATGCCTTAACTTAGCCAATGTCAGGTTTTCCCAACTGAAATTTTCACCCAGTATTTAGTATCATAATAGGTATTTATGGAGATTTGTTTGATCTTGACAATTTGTTGCACATAATTAATGACAGATCACAATGTCTAGCAAGTATCTACACTTCTTGTATGCAAAGCTTTCCCCCTTTTGGTTTTGTTAAATGTTTTTCCTAGAAATGCAAAGATCAAAGATACTTCTGTAATTTTGGTACAGTTTCAGATTGATGCATTCCTACTCTCACCTTCAGCATTAGTCTCTATGAATGGCTTGAAGTTAATGCCCACCAAACATAGAAGATAAAGATCCCCTTCACCCCACCACAATATGTACTCTGCCTTCCGATCCCACAAGACCTGGAAATGACTACAGTATATTATAACCCACTATATCAGTAGTGAAAAAAGACCATAATAAATGCCACCAAACAGATGTACTTGAAATAAGAATCCAATAGGGAATTGCAAGTTGAAAGACTAAATCTTTACTTGGCATGTTGGAGTCACTGAGTTTTCACAGCAACTTATTTTACAGTAAAAATACTGAGGTGGGACCAGCACTGAACTTTGGAATCAAGTGTTAAATACAAAAACGACTTTAACAAGAAATTTACTCCCTCTCATGACCACTAAGGGTGGAGCTTTTTCACTGGAGACCACCATCCTCTCCTTGCGAAAGCAGTCACACCAGTTGGCTTTAGCACAGACGAAAAAGAGTCAGCACACAGGAGATGGGGAATATACAGTTTACAAGCCCATACGGAGGCAGAGTGGAGAGAGACCTGAGAGAACAGAATCCCTCCCCTTAGGAAGGGCAATCAGCACCAACTCTTTTGCTAGGGGCCTGCAGCCAGACACCTGCTCCTCTACCCGTCTTGGCCCCAAGACTAGGTTCCAGCTGCAACAGGAAGCAGACATTTACAGCTCTAGACACATTTCTATTTTATTACTGCCAAGGTGAAAAAGCCATCTTGGCCCAACAGGCAACCAGTAAAATTTTTCCCAAAAATAACTCGGTACAAAACAGATCTGTCTCAGAATTTAAAAAAAAGAGAGAAAGAAAACTTTACATGAGTTTGAAACCTATTCCAGAACATAAAAGTAAAACAAATTCCATTCTTGATATTAGTAGCTGCTGCCGCCATCCACCCTTCTTCTCCCACTGGGGAACATGGAATGAGATGTCTGCAGTCCTTCCCATGCACAAGATGCGCCAACAGCTTTAACTGGTGTCCATCTAAGAGAAAGAAAACAGTTTTAGTTGGCTGCCACCAGCTAAGTACCAAGACAAGAAATCCAGATAGTCACAGGCACTTCCCCAAGCAGCACAGTACAACCAGAACCTGTGCAGTACTGTTTAACCATAACAAAATGCTTTTAAATAGCTTTTCACTGCATCATTAATTTCTGTGCATGTAGGCAAAGTTATTTAGCCAAGAAAGCAATCTGCACTTTCCCCAATATATCTCATACCTTTATAATAACACATATCTTTATACCTCAGAGCTGAGGAAAATAATTCTCTAATACATTTTCACTAACAGCAGAAAGTGAAGAGTTCACAACAACCTTTCCCAACTGGTGCCCTCCAGATGTTTTGGACTACAACTACCAGCAGCCCCAACCAGCACGGCCAACAATCAAGGATGAGACACTTAGTCCAGCAACATGTGAAGTGCAGCAGTTTGGGGAAGGCTGCAAACATGGCATGTACATAAATCTCCACTCAAAACTGCAAGCAGTTACAGAATACTAGAGAAAGCTTAAAATCTGCATCCAAGTTGTATTTTGTACTCAGGAAACAGATGGCAGAATCACAATTAGCTGGCCTCTTCTATTAACTAGCATGTACTTTACAGTCCTGCATATTTAAATTTAGGTTTGGTTCTTGGATTTCAGTTCCAAGTAATGACTCATGATGGTAGCAGGAAGATGGTATGCAGCAAAGTCTACCCAGATTGACTTCTTTACAGGGCAGAAGTGTTAATAAAGAACACCATCCATCGCTGAGTTGAATCAGCAGCTGTGAAAATAGGATTGTGCAGCATGGCTATGAAACATGCCTAGAGCATGACAGCTGATATAGCACAGCAGAACGTGATACACTCCACAACCACAGGCTGTGTCCTATCAAAGATACCAAATCTAGTGAGTCACCAAATTCACCAGACTGAGTAGCACTCCACAAGAATCATAGTTTGCTACACTGTAGGAACTGACTCCACAGTTACGCAGCTAATTCTTGCGCACACAGGAGGGAACACATGGAAATCACTTGGAAACTAAACAAAAAAACTACAGACTGCTCTGCTTTAGTGCTGTGCTATCTCCAAATGTCTTACTTTATGTGAAGTTGCATTTTTTCTCACAGATGACTAATGCATGTATGCCAGGCTCTGCCATCAGGCTCACCTCCCTCTCCCCACTGCCATCCACCATCCCTCAACTATTACTTACCCTGGCATTGTAAGCATCCAACTGTGCATCCAATTCTTCTGCAGAGAGCTGCTGTTTGGAACTCCTGCCAGCACCTCTACCTCTGCCCCTGTTGCCACGGCTGCCTCGTCTGCTGCCACCGCCAAAGCCACCCGAACCACCACGGTTTCTGGTCATGCCTCCTCTATTTACACTAAAAGCAAGAGATAAGACTGAATTACAGCAACCTACAAATAGAAACTACATTACAGTTACCCACTGAAATAAATTGCAATCTACACCCTTCACAAAGAACTTCGTAGAGAAGCCAAGTATGGTAATGTTAATATTACTACAATTTAAAAATCATGCTCCATGTTGTAAAATGACAGTGGGAAGTATATCTATTATTTAATCTCTAGGAATCAAAAATACAAATGAACAGGGTCTGCACTAAAATTGGAGACATCCATATAGTTTATTAATCAATGTGAAACACCAAAAGACAAATCTCCTACCTCTGTATTGGTCTCCTCTGTGTATCTATCTGTGATGTAACCAGCTGGATGTTCATGGGACGTCCTAGGAAAAATACAAAGAACAAGTGTTTACGGCAACCTTGTAAGCAAGTTCATAAAAATTGCTGACCTGCAAAAAATATATTGGTCTGCTGACCCAAGAGTGAGGCAGGATAGAATTTTTCATCCTTCCTTCACCTGCCTGCTCACTTACCAGCATGAAATTCCATGCACTTGGTCAGCATGTTACTGTCGCCTATGTGTATGAGCAGAGTTCTCATTCATACCTTCTCCCACCCACTGAGTAAATACCTAGGTGAACATAAAATACATACCATCCAGGGGAACTCCGTTGTACTGTTTCATAGCCTTCAGTGCATCTGCCTTTCTCTCAAAATGGACATCTGCTGTACCTAGACTACGCCCAGAACGGTCATAGTGCACTGCTGCCTTCTTCAATGTCCCAAATTCTGCAAAAAGCTCCTAGAAAGCGAGAAAGCAAGATCTCACATATGCTAGGACACAGTAAGAGGTTCTTGCAAAATATTAATAGATGGGCCAAAGAATAGAACAGCAGATCTTTCTGTTCTCCATGACATTTTGCTTTTTAATTTTAGCCTCATCAGAAACAATAACAAAGTCTAAACTGCATTTGATTCCTTAGTTTATAATTACATTTATATTCCACCTTTCCACTGAGGACAAAGGGAGCACATGTATTTCTCTTCCTCCCCGTTTTATCATCACACATCAACTTATGAGGTAGGTTAGGCTGAGACAGTGACTGGTCCAAAGTCATCCAGTACGCTTCGTAGCAGAGTGGTCCCCCAGGCCCTTGCCCAACACCCAGGTCCTTGTCCAAGCACTACACCTACACTGGCCATATCTGTGCACTACATCTCAGCTAATACATTAGGATATTCTTAGTTCAAATATAAAATAAAGTACAAAAACATTAAAGAAAATTTCCTATAAAGAAAAAAATAGTTTTGCACCAGTAACTCTGATAGGAAGCGAAGGAAATTTGAAAGACAGCATACAGTCCTAGATAATATGGCTAAAACAAATGCCATGAGATAAACTTTTCAAAAGGCTTATCGGATTGAGGTCTCCTGTCAATCAAGAATTTCAGGAGGCACCTTTCTCTTCTTAAGACAGTGCCCACATGACTTCACTTTCATAAATGCTTTTATATGTACTCAAAACAGGAGCACCAGAATATGCTAACTGAAGCTGCATGCCATCCCAAACTATTAGGGGGGGGCGGTTTAAGGGCAGTTACTTATTGTCCGGTAACTGCTCTTTTCTGGAAACTTACTGTTGAAAAAGAATGGGGAAATGTAGTAATGGATCAGGGAGAAGTTAATACATTACACAAGGGAAATCTAGAACAGCAATTGGAAACTGCAACGTGAGTAAAAAAACTAAACGACCAGCTACAACTATCCACTCCTGTTGGCTCCCTCTTATTAAAGACAAAGGAGAAAGTACCTGTATATCTGCATCCGATACTCCAAAATCCAGATTAGAGACGAGCAGCTTCCCGCCTGTCTCGACACCAGCCCCAGCACCGAAGCCACTCTCGAAGAGATCGTGTTGCCACTTTTCTGGGAGTTGCTTTGGCTGCGACGAGAGAGAAAACCCGATCAGTACAACGTAGCGTCCCACATAAACGGCGGCCCCATTGTTCTGCATTTCTGCTCAACCCGGAGGCGGAGCGGGGAAAACCCCTTCATTTCCTCGCCCCGGTTGCCGTCAACAAGCGCTCCGAACTGGGCCTAGGCGCGCCGGGACCCCGAAGCAACTCCTCCCGCCCAACCCTCTTATCTCCGCGTGGGGGAGACCCCCCTCGGCGCTCCCCCAAAGAGACGGAACAAGTCCCGAGCCGCCCGGTTCCCCAAGAAAGTTCACAAAACAAGCGGCCGGAGCCCAGTTCCACCCCGGGTAAAGGTGGGGCTCCGTCCGCGTCCGCTCGCCCAGGGACCTACCCGGCTGTAGGGCGCAGGCCTGTTCCTGCCGCCTCCCCGGGACAGCGCGCCTCTGTTCCGGACGGGGCCGCCCCCGCCTGCCCGCCCGGCTCCGCCTCGCCCGGCTCCGCCGCCTCGACCCGCAGCTCCCCTTCCGCGGCCTCGGCCGCCGCCGGCTCGGCCTCCGCCGCCCCGCTGGCTCCGGTTCAGCTTGATAATGTCGTCCAGAGACATATCCATTTTGTCGCCCATGATGGCGGCTCCCTCCGGCTCCCGGGGCCTACACTTCCGGCCGCGCTACACCGGGGACCGGATGCGGATGAGGCGGGGAGGACGCGAAAGCCGAGCGAGAGGAGGAGGAAGAGGAGGGTGGGGGCGGGGAGAGAGAAAGAGCGCGCACGTGCAGTCTCGGCTGGGCGAAAGAAAGAAGAGGTAGCAGCAGGCGCCGTTGTCGCGCGAGGCTTTATGGGAGCTGGGCCCGCAAGGAAACATGGGAAGTCCCGTCAAGGGGCGGGACTTCCGGTACGAGGGGAGGTGAGCTTGGGCGCGGCGGTCGGAGGTGCGACGGAGGGTGGAGGGTTGCGTTGAGTTGGGTTTTTATCCTTGCTACCCCAGAGTCTGGCTGTTCTCCTCGTACCGCTTTGCAGAGGGTTGGACTAGATGACCTTTGGGGTTCCCCACCTATCAATGCTCCCTTGCTGCCCATTAATTGGTTCCCAGGCCATCTAAATACTCCTCTCTTCTGTGAGCTCGACCCCCAACTGAAACGAAACTTGTGTATTTGCATTTGCTCGCATTCATACTTTGCTTCTATCTCTACTATCTGGTCTTTCTGTCGTTTCCTTGACTGCTGAAAGTTAAGACAGTATTCTCTTTGGAGCGGGTACTTTTATATGTCTTGTTCCTCTCTCTTGCTTGTGTTACTTCTTTAGAACCTCATAAAGTGATACAGAAGTGACAGTGGTGCAATATTTTTATTTAGACTGTTATAAGAATTCTGAGAATAAATCTTCATAAATGCACACGGTAAACACACATATAAGTATATAAACCACATGTCTGAAATAGTACAGGAGAACAATTCCTGAGGCTATCTTGACTCTTAATAACCCCAAATATTTCCTCTGCAGAAGGAAATAGATTGGAGAAGCGTTTCCTAGGAGTTCTTTTTGCTTACAAACCCTGCCTTAAGGGCACATTTGTGTGTGAATAGGGTGGGCCTGTGAACTGGATGCAAAAACCAAAGTACTAACCATTTCAAAAGAATGGCAAGATTGCTCAGGTAATGCAATCAGTAAAACATCAGATATCCTGGCAATCAGTAAAACATCAGATTTCCTGGCAATCATTAAAACATCAGATATCCTGGAGAGAAGCCACACCCTCAAATTTCTGTGGTAGACAAACTCTTTCTGTGATGTGTGTTTGATGCTTTTAGGGTAGTCTTTGGCTAAGAGATTGGGCAGTGTCTATTTAAAGGGGCTTGCACACCTTTGTTCTGGGCCTCACCTCCTTGAAAGGAGAGGGGAATTAGTGCAACAGAAAAATCAAGATCTGCCAGCCCCCAATTTTTTCTGCAACAGAACTAAAGACAATGCCACAAAACTATTTGCTACAGATTGGATGTTAAGAGAAAGGGAGAGGGGACCAAAAATATATTCAGGGGCATATTTTACTGGCCTGTTAGTTGTTGTACATAAGGTAAAGTGAAGTAAGTAAAGGAAAATGTAGTCCTTTTAACAATGCTGGAGATGTTATGTTTTTCTCTTTGCCTTTCAAAGAACTCAGGTGCTCCATTTATTTATTTCTATTGTTTAATATCCTTAACTAATTAAGTTAAAATAACTTCTTTTCCTCTCCCCATTTTGTTTGTTAGCTTAATATCTAGCCTCAGAAAGAGTAATGGTGAACTCAAAAGCTCCCTTTCATTATTTGATGTTTTAGAATGTACTAGTAAAGATACTACTGCTGCTTTTGGACAAACACATTTACCTGCAAATTTTGTTTGCTATAAAGCAGTGACAGAATATCAGATCCAAACGTCTGCAGTCACCTGAACTGCTGCTCCCAAATCCTATGCCTAATAGACCTGTCTTAGTTTGGGACTTCACTATAGGGAAATGGCAAGTAACATTTATGTAGCCATCTGCATTGTTGTGCTCATATCTGTAATAGCTCAGCCTTTCCTATAGTGGAGTTTTAAGATAACAGTACAGCATAGAACTGATAAGGCGGGACACCTAAGAATTGTCCTAGCACTCTTGTAAACTGAGAAAGTGGCCAAATGTTCTTATCTTGCTGTTCCCTATCTATAAATTTGACATACTATCGAGTCTTCTTCATAGTGTGAGGTAGTCAAGGTATTTGAGAGAAATTGTGCAAGGTATTTAGAGAAATGCGAAGAATGTACAGTTCTGAAGATCACAGTCTTTTTAACATAGAAGATCTGCAGAAACAGAAAATGTCTTATTCAAGCTTTTACTTCTTCCCTCAGGTGCTATCTTAAGCTTTGTATGTAGTCTGGACACAATGAAAGTGAAAATCAAGAGCTGGCATGGCGTTGCCTCTTGGCTCTGGGTTGCCAATGATGAGAACTGTGGCATTTGCCGGATGGCCTTTAATGGCTGCTGCCCAGACTGTGAGTATCAGTTCACTGGGATTTTCTTTAACCTTTGTGCACCATCTTCTCCCAACTTTGCTCTAATGGAACCTATGTTTTGCAGGTAAAGTGCCTGGCGATGACTGTCCCTTAGTGTGGGGCCAGTGTTCCCACTGCTTCCACATGCATTGCATTCTCAAATGGCTTAACTCCCAGCAAGTCCAGCAACACTGTCCAATGTGTCGACAGGAATGGAAGTTCAAAGAGTGACACTGGCAAGATTTCTTCCTCTCCCCAACACCTCTTTGGCTTTTGTGGACTGATTTTTTCCCCCACTCCCTTCCCCAAGCTTGGCGAGCTTGCTACTTTATAATGCCACACTTACCTTCATCCTCCCCAGAGCTGCTGAAGAGAGAGGTGGATGTGGGAACACAGCTACTGCATGTTACAATATCCTATGTTTTTGCCTTTGTTTGTGCTGTGATCACAAAGTCTCTATGAAGTATAGAGTATATGAAGTATAAGGCTATGTTGGTTGGAAGCTTAGAATATCAGACAGGCAAATGTCATGAGAGATTTGTGCTATTTTACAACATCTGAACCACCTCGTTAATGTTTATGTCTGTGTCTTGGTGAATTGCCTTGGTACTGCACATGAGGTGCTTGCAAATGAGGCCTGATTTCAGGGAGCTGCTTTGCTCAACTGCACGAAAGGTTAAGAAAGCTGTTCTAAATCTTCTTGTTAAACTTATACCCCAACTATTGTAGTATCTTTAAAATTATTTGTAATTTATTTTTAATTATTGTTTAACAATAAGAACAGCAAACATCACCAACTATTGCATTCTGAGGCATGAAGCAGCTAAACCTCTTTTATGTTTCTTACGAGTAGCACTTATATATGAACAAGGTTTCTTGGTTTCCTATTGCTGTGTATCCCCACCGATAGCAGTATAATTTGGTTCAGGATCTAAGCTTTTGAGTGTAAATAGTGTTAGAGATTGGGGGATGCTCTAGGCTTGTGTCCTCGTCTTACTACACATTTGGCCTGCAGTACAATAATATGTTTGTTCCCAAAAGGCTGTAATACCAGATCTTTCTGATTGCCAAGTGCTTGCCCACAGTGAGTTACCATTTGTACATGGGATGGTTCCAGTAAATTTTGTGAGTCATTCCTTTAATGTTCCTGCCTCCTTCTTTCATCCACATGGGGGTTCTTCAAGAGTGCAGTTTTCTTATCTGTGGCCAATGCAGTGAGGTGATCGGATGTGACCTCTGGGGAAGGGGGATGTCCTCATTCTTCTTAAAAGCTTAACTAAAATTACTTTTAATGGGAAAAATACTCTTGCACTAGCTTAGCTGTGTAGCCACACAGCCTACAGACCAGCTGTTTGTGATGCTTCATCCTGGCTGTTGGGTGCCCAGTCCTTTCTGCTGTGTATGCTACCCCCGCCTGTAATGTGTAATTGGCGCCCCTTTATGGCACCCAAATGAGAAGGTGGTGTTAGCAAACGGTTCCAATATGTGACCTTTTGAACACAGAACATGGTATTGCTAACAAAATGGTAAGCTTATTCTCCTAAAGGGAAAATTTCGAGAGGCAAAAAGGCTACCTTTCAGCGCCCCCAAAGCCCTCCCCAGCTTTGAGAGATGTGTCCTTTCAAAGCAACCCCTCTCCAAAACAGTGATAGACCCTTAACAACTAAAAAAGGCCACAGAATTTCACTTCAGTTAACCTATGTTCTACCTCAGTGTTTCTAAAATACAATGAGGTCCCACTTTTACACCCAGAAAAGTTTATTCTAGGGTACGACAGAGTGAGAAGTGCCTGTCTGAAGTACAGCCTGCCCTTTGTGTTTTCTCATGAGTCACTGTTTTGTATCTGTTTTGCAGATACGCCTGCAATTTATGTGGGGGTTATGTTCTGGAGATCTCTCCTAAAGGCAAAATCCTGTAGTCTCAATGTTCAGTGGCAGGTGGAATTGCCAGATATTTTTCTTGAGAGATATTTCCCCCTTTTTGTTTTTATTATTGCCAAGCGCGTAGAGCTGAATGGAAACAAGTTGAATGTGTGTAAGTTGTGTGCTTACTCTGTTAGATGAGGGCTAGCGCACAGCTGCAACTCATGCAGAGGCACAGTGGGCAACAGAATCCTCTGAGAATTCTCCCATATGTGAGGGAATGATCCAGCTACATCCAAATGCAGAGATGTTGCAGAATTTCCTATCGCCAGCAGTGGCTGGAAGGAAGCAATGCAGAGATGCCAATGTCACCCTCCTGTTTATTATTTAGACTCGGGAATATCTTAATTTATTTCTCATTATATCAAATTTGGTGATTACCGTTCAACCTGTTTATATAGTTACTACAAAAGCAAGAGTTACAGGATTATTGTGTCTAAAATTCTTCACTTTGTTCTCGGTCCCCCAAGAGTTCTGCAATGGTGCTGGTTGACTCCTTAGCTCCAGCTACTGTGGCCAGTGGTCAGGGATGATCAGAGTTGTAGTCCAGTGATACCTGGAGGACTACATTCTGTTTACCTGTTTTAAAGTATTTCACACTTAATGCTTTGTTGCAGGAAAGCCTTGGTAACTTGAAATTTGCTCTTTGTCCAATATATCAACTGAGGTGCCAAGTATGGTTCATGCTGTCATTTCAATCTGCAGAAAGTGTTGGCGTTGTTACAAAGTATGTGTCTGAACCCAAATGCATGTCCAGCACTCACATGCATACACAAGAGGTTTAGGGTCTTTTGCTAGAATTATGACATGTGTCTGTATGAATATGTGTTTTCTCCTAACCCCTTGCCCACAAAAAGTTCTTACACAAAAGACTTAAATAAAACTCGGTTTATTGTTATATGAAATGAAAGTGACAGAAAATATATAGATGTTGCTTCAGACAGCAAAATTACAAATTAAGCAGGCAGCAAATTCTACAATACATACACACCTTGATCTAAAGAGTGAAAGAATCCCCAACGTTTCTCAAAATCCTTTAGAAAGTGAGTGTGACAGTTTTCCCACAGAACCCACACTAGTAGCCAGGAAATGGAGGAGGAAGGATATGCCTGTCCTTAAGGGAAAGTGAGTGTGGGTTCCTTGAGAGTACTAAGTTCCTTGTCTGAGCTTGGAGAGCTAACTAACCATTGAAGACCCAAGATTTTTGCACTAATTTTAGGCTATGCATTCTAATGGAGAAGGGGGAAAGGCTTTGAGATGAGCAATTCCTATACTTCCAATCGTTCTATTATTTCTTCCCAGATTTTCCTGCCTCTTTCTCATTTTGTTTATACTGCTTAATGTAACACTGGAAGAATATAATCCTAGTAAGCAATGACTAAACTAGTTACCCTTGTTTGCTTCCTGTCTTACAGTTAATCTTATCATTTTATCTGTGCCACACCCATTCTTTAGCAGGTGTTGATTAGATTTTCCTGGGGTGGCGCTGTGGGTTAAACCACAGTCCAATTAGAATTTAGATAGCACCATGGTTCTCACCTTTTCAAACCAATCTGTAAAAAAAAATTCTAAAAAGGGCACTTGTCCAAATTAGTCAATTTAACTCTATAAGGGATCATTCCTGCTAAATCAAGGCATATATACCTTCGTGTATCTGGTGTTTTCACGGATCCTGAAGCTTCTCCTTGGTAAAATGAGTTTTAACACATTTTAAAATGGGTAGGGAAGGTTGGTAGAATGCAGAGTGCCAGGTGGGACAAGGAAATGTGGTCATAAATTGATGTAATCTAAGTATTGGACTACACAATAGCCTGATCTATTAGAAAACATAAAATGCATGAGAATCCTCCATTGGGGTGTAAAGCAATAAGACACTATACATTAAACATAAAAACAATTACACACAAAAATTGGGTCACACACCTCCCCCCCCCTTTGTGGAAATAACATATACTGTCAGAGATAGTTCGATGTTTCTGCATAATATCACACAACATAAAACATAATAATTATATATCAATTGCATATCTTGAGGCCAATTCTTGCTGCTTTTACGTATCTTTTCAAACCTAGGGCAGAGTCTTGAGGTCAAAAAAGAGAATGTCCTTGCAATTCAACTTCCCCCCTTTGTCAGCCCCCCACTCCCTGTCAGTCTGTGTCCTTTGGAAAGAGATTGCTGTGGCCACTTTGAAAACTCTGGTGTCTGTTGTTGTTGCAGGTAATAAATAGTCTTGTGGTCACGAGGAATTGGCCTGAGGGTTTTCCATCATTGGGTCTGCATTAACATCTGTAGAAGGGATATCCTGTAAGGGACAGGGTTTTGAGGACTTAAAAACACAGAGAGTATCCTTGCGTTTTCTTGGAAAGCTGCAAACAATAAAAAAATCTTAGAGTTAAGCATTTTATTCATTTCAATATTATTATCACCTTTTCATATAATTACTACTGTTATTTTCTCCTCAGTCTGTTTAATTTATTTCACTTAGTTTGGCTGTGGAAGAAACAAAGGGACAAAACTTTTGTTAATTTGGACACAATTGACAAGTTATTAAATATTTTCCTTATGCGGGATTGAGTCTTCTTAGAGGTTCACGTATCCTGTTTGAAAGGGGAAATTATTTCATGTGAAAATCTCTGTCAGGAAATGCTGTTCCTAAAATGCATAGGTATATACACACAAAACAAAACCTATTATAAAATTCATTAAAACCCATTTTTTCTTTTTATAAGTAAAAACTACTCAAGAGACAAACTTATAGTAGGACTACTCTGATATTTATATTTGTAGAAAAAAATTGGCATGTTAGATTTGGAACTTGGCAACCTCTTGACTTTTGATGATCCAGTACTTAACCCCTTTTGTTTTTCCTTAAGTAGCCCCTGGAGCAAAGGACACATAAGGGTGATTTCCCTCAGTGGTTCCAAGCTTACATAAATAAATTTGAATAAATTTCTCCTTGCAGTCAGCTGTCTCTCCAAACCTCCTTTTTTCTTTTCCCTCTCTCCCCCTCCTCTCTTTTAAGCTGACATAGCCTCTGTGCATGTGCAGAGTTCATGTTTCAGCAAATCTTTTATATCATTAAAAGTGTTACATCTTTTGGCTAATTACCATTTGAATAAAGGAAGGGAAGGGTAAGGAATACATTTTAAAATAGGGTTAGATTTAAAACAAAAAGAGAAACCCAGCAATTCAACTTTTCACCAAAGCCAGCAATAGAAGTTGGTCAAATTAAATTTGTTAACTCATTTCTAAGGAATCATGTTTCCTGCAGCCCAGGCAAAGGGAATTGGAAGTATCTGCCTCTTTTATGTACAGGAAATTAGGGTGCAGGTCTCTATAAAAAATGCGGGCTATCATTTTGTGTGCCCCCCCCGGTCATTCATGGAACAATCACTCATTCCCTTATGTATGGGTAAAAATGGCCAGAGTGTCAGAATTCATAAGATCTTTAACATTCTCAGTCATTTCAGCCTTACCATTTGCAGACAAAATTTTCTGCCCTTTATTTAGAGGGGTGGTCAAGGCTCATTCTACTTGATTATGAATTTGTATGTGCTTAAACTCTGAATAAACTTTGAAGTCTGATTTTAAATAATAGACAAAATGGTAAAAACTGTAGAGAATGACTCAAATGCTTGTTATCACCAGCTCTGCTTCAAAACATCATGGCTTTCGCATCTCACCCTTTAAAACTCTCTACTGTATTCTAAACTCTGAAAACCAGTCTTTCCATCTTTCTGTACCAAAAAGCAAAGCTGGGCTGAATTTCAACCCATCACCATACACCAGAACTTAAGAATTACCCTCCAATGCTTGCAGACACATTGCACATAGCCATAAATTGAGAGTTGGAAGGGACCCTGGGGTCACCTAGTCCAACCCTTTAAAATACAGGGTTCATAGCAAGATTTGCACTACAGCAACCTTCCTGCCTCTTACAATCTGAATTCAGAGTTCCTACTGAACGCTTGAGGTCAATTTGTTCAGGACTTTTTTTATGTGGGGTTTCAGACATGTGGTTTATATATTTATGTACATGTTTGCTTGGTACATTTATGAACATTTATTACATATCTAAGACCTTAAAATATTTCTCTGCATGGTCAAAGTGAGAAACCTCCCCATTGTCTCCTTCCTCACAAATCCTGTCTTAAGGGCACATTTAAGATATGAATAGGGTGTGAGCCTGTGACCTGGCTCAGGAACTAACTATTTATCATTACAAAAGACTGGCCAGGCTCCCCAGGGTATCCAATCAAGTAAGCATTAACAGGTAACCTGCCAGACAGGAGATAAACAACGACAGGAGATAATGCACTCAGATTTATTTTGATTGAGGTATGATGTGTCTGGGGGGTGGTCTTGAGCTACGCCCCTTCTGTGATGTATGTATGATGTTTCTGGGGGTGGTCTTGAACTCCAGGGCAGGCAATTTAAAATGTCTATATAAGGGCGGACACACCTGGGTTCTGGGTCCTCCTCCTTCTCCTGCGTGTGAGGGGAGCATCCTGTTGCAACAGTTCACTAAAGATCAGGCTTACTAGCTGCTTTGCTTCTCAATATTCTCTAGTTGGCCTCTGTTATTTTCTCCGACCGATGGAGAACCTGCAAAGGACTCTACAAGGGCTCTGGTGTACCCCATAAGGGAATATAAGTGCAGATTTCCGTTTATTACAGTAAACAGTTCCATCAGTGGGGCACTGCCACAGAGTGGGCTCTGCCTTGCTACTGCCCCATGGGCCATATCTATTTGTGGTATCTGTTAGGATATAGTTCCGTTCCACCTTAAAAGGGAACAGGCATGACTGTTGTGTGTCACATGCCTGTTTACTTCCAGCGCTTGCTGGGAACTTCCGTTTGTATATAGCTTTTGTATTGCTGCTGTTTTGCTGGACACGAAGGGAAGCAGACATGTTTTTTCCTTTGTTCCTGCTGCTGAATAAAATGCTGTAATATACTGCTTACATATGACTCTGTCTGCCTCTTCTGCTGTGAGAAGATTTACACTCTGCTGACAGAGCGTGCACGGGTCTCTAAAGGTATCTGAGGCTCGTGTCGCTGATTGATGAGCCCAGTAAGCATCTGGCTGCCGGCCGGTGGCTGGAGCCAGCTGGGGGCCTGCCTGATGCCCCCGTCTCCCCGGCAGTATCCCAACAGTATCACCAGCAGGGCCTGCCTGCTGATCTTAAAGCACAGGTTGGTCAGTGTTGAGAGAGATGATCTCAAGCCTATAGGACTTTGTACTTCAACTTGTTGAATTGGGTCTGAAACTCACAGGCAGGCCCTGCAATGCTTTCAGGACTACGGTCCTACCACATTTAATATCTGGCAGCTGCATTGATCCTCTGTTTGACCATGGTTTTGCCAGGCGTTTGCTCTGTGGACTGGCAAAAGGAAATAAGTCTTTTCCATTCTACACTTCCTTTGAGAAGCCTTGAATAGCTTGAGTGGTGATGATTCTATGTGGAAATTCAGGGTTAGCACGACATTTAGATAATTGGGGTCTTGTATTTTCAGGTTATCTGAAGGTCAGTACAGAAATCTCTGCTTCATCATTCTCCAATCATGTATTTTCTGTATAACTAGCACCGCAAGAGCACCAAAAGGTTGAAAACTTGTATTTGTTTCCTAAACAAAAACAAACTAATGAGAATTAGTTCCGTAGTTCTTTTGCAAACATTTTTTTACTTGCAGCCACTAAGGATGTGGTTTGAAGTGGAAGGATCCTGGTACTTTTTCCTCATCATGGATAAAAGTTACCCAACAAGTGTTGATGTTTAGTTGGAAAAGGACAGGACAGAGAAAGCTGCCTTGACTTATACTAGTCTTCCCTTAAACTGCAACCTTAGGTAAAGGTAAAGGGTAAAGGGACCCCTGACCATTAGGTCCAGTCATGGCCGACTCTGGGATTGCAGCGCTCATCTCGCATTATTGGCCGAGGGAGCTGGCGTACAGCTTCCGGGTCATGTGGCCAGCATGACTAAGTCGCTTCTGGCGAACCAGAGCAGCACACGGAAATGCCATTTACCTTCCCGCCAGAGCCGTACCTATTTATCTACTTGCACTTTGACGTGCTTTCGAACTGCTAGGTTGGCAGGAGCAGGGACCCCGTCGCGGGGATTCGAACCGCCGACCTTCTGATCGGCAAGTCCTAGGCTCTGTGGTTTAACCCACAGCGCCACCCGCTCAAACTGCAACCTTATCAACTGCATAATTTCTAGGAAAAAATAACAGTCAAGCCTAAACAATGATCCCAGTCAAGTATGCTTTAAGATTGCAACTCAAGGATCCAATATGAAATCAATCGTACATCTATCTATCTAAGTCGTTTTGAACTGTAGCATCACAGATTCGACCTGGTACTGTATCCCTGGGCAAGGGTATTTGTCCTATAAACTAATCATGGTCAGAAGCTGCCTCTCTTCAAATGAGCTGGTACCATAGCTGCCTGCCTGTGCAGATGAAAAAACGCCACAAGAGGGCATTAGAAAACATGACACCTTTTATTCATCATACGGTATAAAAGCTCTGTACTTTTAGTCCTCTATAAAGAGAATTTTGTTTGAAAGCACCCTCAGAAAAACTTTAAATGAGCTTTTAATTCCAAATTTGACAAGCGACCAGGATTCTCCCGCACAGCGGTGGAGCCGCACGTAAATAAAAGCCGACTTCGTAATTCCACTCAAGTTAAAGCATATTTCAGCAGCATCTGCTTCAGCAAAGGGACAGCTCCCTCGACCAGAAAACAGGTGACTGGAACAGAGAAAAGGAAGTGAACGTGTGAGCGAGGCAAGGAAACGGGAGAGCACAGCTCATTTCAGAAAAGAGAGAAATTCCAGGGAACATTCGGCTCTTTTTCCTGATTAATTAACCTGGAATAGATACTTAAAATCAAAGCAAATGATAGCATCCCGCAGATGGATGGGAAGGGACTGCCATTGCTTTACGCCTCTGCGTATGGGTCCTCTTAAGTGAACGATTATTCATCCCAAGGCAGGTGCAAGACTTTAGGGTCAGCTTTAGACACAGAGAAAAAACCCTCCTTAAAAAAGAAAAGAAACCACGACTTTTAAATGCTTTTAAATGCCCTATTATAGTAAATTATCCACAAAACTTTATGGAAAGCAGAGATATCTCACTCCTCCCCCTTATGTCTAGGGGGGAGATCTTCCGCAATTGCCTGCCTGGCAATTCCGCCTTCTGTGGTCTCCTAACTCACAACGCTTTCAAGGTACAGTGGTACCTCGGGTTAAGTACTTAATTCGTTCCGGAGGTCCGTACTTAACCTGAAACTGTTCTTAACCTGAAGCACCACTTTAGCTAATGGGACCTCCTGCTGCTGCTGCGCCGCCGGAGCACGATTTCTATTCTCATCCTAAAGCAAAGTTCTTAACCTGAAGCACTATTTCTGGGTTAGCGGAGTCTGTAACCTGAAGCGTATGTAACCCGAGGTACCACTGTAGTTAGAAGTTTCTTGGGCGCGGGGGAGAAAGGAAGCCAGCCCCTGCGTTGCCTTCCTCGCTAGCCAGCAGCGAGCTCCGAGCTCGGGCAGCGCCAGCTGGAAGGAGCTGGCTGAGAAAGCGATACAGGGAGCAGGACATCCGAAGCGGCGTCCGCGACGGGAGGCTGCGCGTTGGCAACCCCCTGCCCGCCCGCCCCTCCGGTTCTCAGTCCTGAGCTGGCGACGTGAAGCTCAAGGGACACGTCTAAAGACCAAGGGAAGGGCCGTCGAGCCTCCAGGGCAGAGCAACTACTTTGCTCACAGGGGGCGCCCCAGACAGTCCTCAGCAGCATCCTTAAAGGCGAGCTTGTAACCTAAGGTTAACGACGAGGTTGGTGATTCGAGCCCACCCATCGACGGCTGCGGGCTTTGCAGGGGGTTGGACTAAATGACCCTCGAGATCCCTTCCAACTCTACCATTCTGAGTGCGCCAGAACCACAGAAGGGCATCCTTCCGAATAATGCTCAGGATCAGGCCGCCTCCTTCTCTCGACGCAGCCTCGACGCCCCCACAGCGCTCCTCTCCCCCGCCCGTCAGGTCTCCCGCAGCTTTGGGGGGCTCCGGGAGGAGGCTGGGCCGCCCCGCCTCCGCTCTCGCCTCCCCGATATAAGGAGCCGCCGACGGCGCCGCCTGCCCAAAGAAGCCGCCGTCGTGGCCGAGCGCACCATGCCGGGAGCCGGGACTTCGACGCTGCTCTGCCTCGCCCTGGCCGCGCTGCTCAGCCCGCCCGCCGACGCCTGGTACAAGCAGACGGCCGGACCCAGCTACTACTCGGTGGGCAGGGCGTCGGGGCTGCTGTCCGGCATCCGCCGCTCGCCCTACATGCGCCGCTCCGACGACACCGACAGCAGCAGCACCAGCGCCGAGAGCGGCCCCGGCGCCGCCGCCGCCGCCTCCTTCTTGATGTCCGAGGCGCGCCCCAACCCCAGCGGGCTGCGCAACATGGTGAGCTGCTAGGGGCGCCCGGACGGCAGTGGGCAGCGCAAGTCGCGCCCCCTGGAAGAGGGGGGGTCCCGGGTGGAGAAGGCAGCTGGGGGGGAGTTTCTTTTATATGCATTGTGATTTATTTTAATGCATTGCCTTGTATATTTATTATTTTTGAGTTATAGCGTACATTAGCCACTCCCGAAAAGTTGTATTCATCAGATAATTACAGTAATAGTATCAATCAGCACTTTCTAACTTTTTAAATTAAAAAAATCTATATGGTTTTATACCTATATTTTTTTACCTATAAAATCTGAGTGAAAATATCTCTTTTAATTGTTTTAATGTTGTATTTTAATCTTGTTTTTAAGTTGTATTCATGCAACTCGTTTTTATTATTGGTTGTTAGCCGCCCTGAGCCCGGCCTTGGCTGGGGAGGGCGGGGTATAAATACAATTTATTATTATTTGCTGCTTTTTAGCCAAACAGGCCGTCGGGTCGCGCTGTATCAAGGAGGTAAAGATATTGCAATGACGGAAGGGCCCGGGAGATGCTCAGCTCCATCCTGGGCACATTGAAAGGCTCTTCTGCTCCACGGGGCTTCCTCCGAAGTGCTTTAGGATCGCAGTCGAGCAAGCCGGGGAGGGAGGGAAGGCTGGTTCCCTCGCCTTGCCCGCTCACTTTCCCCTTTTCCCTTTGCAGGCGGTGTGTGTGAAGGAGGTGGCCCCGGAGCTGCAGAGCTGCCAGCTGCTGCCTGGCTTGCCCAGCGTCATCCAGTGCAAAGCCGATGTCACCGTCTCGCTGGACCCCGCGGACTGCGCCAGCGCTTGAGCCCCGACGGGGCGTCCTTCCCGCTGGAGCCCGGAGCGGGGCATCCGGACGGGGCGAGGAGAGGGAGGGAGGCGGAGGCAGCAGCGGAGGGGGTTGCTCTCTTGCCAAAGCGACCGACTCCGTCCGGGAGTGTGTGTTTTTTTCTCCTGCATCTCATAATAAAGGCGCTTTAAACGGCTCTTGGGCTTGCCTGGGTTTCTTGATGAAACAGGTGGAACAAAGTTATTGGCTCCACAGAAGGAGACACCGGGAAGAGAAAGATGACGCTTCTTTGGTCAAAATCTGAGTAAACATAATTACAGTGGTACCTTGGGTTACAGACGCTTCAGGTTACATACGCTTCAGGTTACAGACTCCGCTAACCCAGAAATTGTACCTCGGGTTAAGAACTTTGCTTCAGGATGAGAACAGAAATTGTGCTCTGGCGGCAGCAGGAGGCCCCATTAGCTAAAGTGGTTCTTCAGGTTAAGAACAGTTCAGGTTAAGAACGGACCTCCGGAACGAATTCAGTACTTAACCCGAGGTACCACTGTAACGTGAACTCAGCGAGGCTCCATTCTGACCAGGCATATATCCAGAACAGGCTTTAGGGGTGCTCAGAGGTGCTGCTAGCACCGCCCAGGGGATTTCACATTTGGAGGACAAAGATTTCTCAGCTCCATCCCTCCTGTCACTGTTGCAATGGGAGAAGCTGCCGCCAAGCCCAGAAAAGGGAAGAGGGTGCCTTTATCTAGGTCAGGGGTAGGCAAACTAAGGCCCGGGGGCCGGATCCGGCCCAATCGCCTTCAAAATCTGGCCCTCAGACAGTCTGGGAATCAGCGTGTTTTTACAAGAGTGGAATGTGTCCTTTTATTTAAAAAGCATCTCTGGGTTATTTGTGGGGCATAGGAATTCGTTCATTCCCCCCCCCCAAAAAAATATAGTCCAGCCCCCCACAAGGTCTGAGGGACAGTGGACCGGCCCCCTGCTGAAAAAGTTTGCTGACCCCTGATCTAGGCACTTTCAGAGAAACAGAGTGGGTTTTCACGCTGCTAAAATGGTCCCCAGGTTTCTCCCCTCCTGTTCCCGGGATTCAAAGGCAGTCAAGGCTAACCAGGAAGATCAAGTATTTCTAAAAGACTGGAGTAAATTTTTAATATATTTAAAAGACCACTGTAAACAGTTAAAATCATTGGTGGGGATGTAGTGACACTTGTAATGTGGAATCAACTGTGGTAACTATGGATATACAACTGGTGGATAATGGTAAAAGATGCAGAATACTTTATTTCAAATATGGAACCCATGGAGGGAGGGCAAGAGGTCCAAAGGTTTGAAAGAACGTTTTATTTTTATGTTTGAAATGGTTAAAGTTAAAATGTATAAAACTATGTAAAACCAATTAGAAAACAAAACAAACATGCAAAAACACAAAGGCAACCAAGGCTGCAGCCCTCTGCTTGCATTTACCTGGGAGAAAGTCCCACAGAACAGAGTGTAATGCATTTCCACAGAAACGTGCACTGGATCGCACTGCCTGGCTGCAAGCCAAAGCTTGTTTAGGTAAAGGTAAAGGGACCTCTGACCATTAGGTCCAGTCGTGACTGACTCTGAGGTTGTGGCATTCATCTCGCTTTATTGGCCAAGGGAGCCGGCGTACAGCTTCTGGGTCATGTGGCCAGCATGACTAAGCCGCTTTTGGCAAACCAGAGCAGCGCACGGAAACACCGTTTACCTTCGCCGTTTACCTTCCTGCTGGAGTGGTACCTATTTATCTACTTGCACTTTGACATGCTTTTGAACTGCTAGGTTGGCAGGAGCAGGGACCGAGCAACGGGAGCTCACCCCATCGCAGGGATTCGAACCTCCGACCTTTTGATTGGCAAGTCCTAGGCTCTGTGGTTTAACCCACAGCGCCACCCGCGTCCCTAAAGCTTGTTTACATGAAAGCAAACGTACGGGGATCGGTCATTAGTGTTGAGTAAGCAGGGACAAGTCAGGCTGCAACTTACCGGTATTTTCCTGCAGCAAGGCTGATCCACGAATATTGGCACCATATGGCTTTCCCTATAGTACCTGCCCAACTTAATCACCCTAATAAAAAATAATTAGGGAAATGATAATTTGCATTTTTAATAGAAATGCCTTTTTATCTGTGTCGAAAACAATTCCATGTCACAACGGGGACAGGGTGGTGGTACTGGAACCAATTTATGGTAATTCTTTATTTGGAAATTTTCTTAATTGCTTTATTTTTGAAAGAATCTCAAAACAGAAGTCAAATGCAATATATTAGTAAATTAAAATAGCAGTGCACTATTCAATCAGTAACACAAAGACACAGCCACCCCAGATCCCTCTATCCAAAATCCTAGCAGGTCACTTTATAGAACAAAGACAGCTGACCAGAAAAAAAAAAATATAATGGCCATGGGAGTTGGAGTCCAGCCACATTTCAAGAAAGCCACAAGTAATCTAATAGGCCATATTCAAAGGTAAAAGCAAGGTGTAACTGTGGCTCAGTCACATGAGACAGCTATGAAGATCCTAGAAGGAATGTAGATAGAATGTAGGATCTGCTCTGAACCAATCTTTTATTGGTTCACTTTATTCCTGATGGCAATGGGAGAAGAAGAAGAAGAAGAAGAAGAAGAAGAAGAAGAAGAAGAAGAAGAAGAAGAAGAAGAAGAAGAAGAAGAAGAAGAAGAGTAGCAGTAGTAGTAGTAGTAGTTTGGATTTGGTATTCCGCTTTATCACTACCTGAAGGAGTCTCAAAGCGGCTAACAATCTCCTTTCCCTTCTTCCCCCACGACAAACACTCTGTGAGGTGAGTGAGGCTGAGAGACTTCAGAGAAGTGTGACTGGCCCAAGGTCACCCAGCAGCTGCATGTGGAGGAGCGGAGACGTGAACCGGGTTCCCCAGACTACGAGACTACCGCTCTTAACTGGAGAACTTTGTTCTTGGCTAAAGTTTGAATAGTCTTGTCCAGGGCTTTTGCCATTGTAAGTCAAGTCAGGAACTGTGGACTATTTCATAGTTATTATTAATAGAGGTTAAACCCATGTCTGTTATGGAGTGGACACTCAGAAATAATATTTATTAATTTCCTAAATTTTATGTATATAAAATGGACTGTGGAAAAATCTCAAAGCAATTCAAAGAAGATAAAACAATAAAATCAAGAAATGAATCACAACCCTACTTTAAGTTATACAGAAGTTAAAATATTAAAACAGATTAAAATCACCACAACTTTCTAAGCATCAGGGTAGGCTTGTCTAAACAGGAACGCTTTTTTGCAGGCGCTGAAAAGAGCACAGCGAAGGTGCCTGCTTGCTTTCAATAGGCAGGGAGTTCCAAAGTGTAGTGCTGCCACACTAAAAAACCAAGTTCTTACAAACGTGGAACAGGCATTACTGTATGTGGCACCTGTAGTAGTGCCAATTCTGCTGATCGAAGCAGTCAGCTGGTGATCTCTTAACTGAAGCAATTGTAGTTATCTTAACACTGTACCTGTAAAAGATACATTTGGAAACGTGACTTTTGCATTTGTGGCACAGCTCCAAGCTCTATGTGGCGAAAACAATTGTTGCTTGTACTCCAGTGTTTACAATGTGTACCCTGCCTGGTTCAGAGCTTCTGCATGTGTACACAGTTATTTCAAAACATCTATGTACATAATAATAAATGCACTTTGGAACTTCCAGCCAGTTGAGATCAAGCAGGCATATTTTGCAGGCATATTTTGGTGCCTGCTTATAAAACCCTTTTTTGTTTAGGCAAGCCTTGCCAGCCATGTAGATGCTCTCATGTTTTTATCTTTTCTGTCTGTTGGTTTTTCTTGTTTTTAAATATTTTAACTGTTTCATTGAAAACTAATATTTCTTGTAAACAGCTTAGAGGTTTTGTGGCAATCAACCTATATATAAATGTTATAAATAAATGAATAATCTGTACTTTGTGCCCATTGTGCAATACACACACTCTGGTTCTATTTGTCACACAAAGTGAAGCTGCCCACCCTCTTACATCTTTAGACGTGCGCTTACTTAGAGGTGAGATTCCAGATCCTCCTTTGACTATCTGGGACAATCTAAATCCTCAGAGCATGGAGGGAATGGGTTGATGTACCAATCCCGGATCCCTTAGTTTGTGGGAATATCTAATTCCATCACCGTCTCTCTCTCTCTCTCTCTCTCTCTCTCTCTCTCTCTCTCTCTCTCTCTCTCTCTCTTTCTCTCTCTCTCTCTCTCTAACACACACACACACACACACACACAAATATTGGAGCTTCAGGAATTACAGGCACATAAGGCAGATGTCCTCATTTAATCAAATCATCTGCAGAAATAAACGAACTAATTAGGGAGAGGAATAAGTTCCGCAGCCTAATGTTAACTAATACTGTCAAGCAGAACCAGTCACCTTTCCTCAGAGACAGCAGCAGCTGTGGCTTAATTACAAGTGACAGCACTGCTCAGAGATAGAGGAAAGGAATCCCCACCTCCAGGAAGGGGAGACGGAGCGCTGTCAGCAGCAGCTTGTTGCACTCAGCAAGAAGTTGATTTTGGGGTACATTAGCACATGGGCATAGGCAGGATATTGGGGGGGACCTTTTGTGGGTGGGCAGAACCTCAATTTGCTATGTATTTTTATTAATTTATATTTTTTTGGGCAGTAGCTACCCCTTCTTGCCTCCCCCTTGGCTATGGCCATGCATTAGCATGGTGCAGAGGGGAGCTATGATGGCCCCCTTGTAGCCGCTATTGAGAGGAGGACTTGGAACATCCTGCAGGAGAAGGCAGAAAGCATGTGTGTGTGTGTGAAAGAAAGACTAGACACATATAAAAAACATTGTGAAAAAATAAATTAATCTGCCATAGCTCACCATCGCCATCTAGTGTCACATTTGTATAATTCACTTTAGTAAAGGTAAAGTGAACCCTGACCGTTAGGTCCAGTCGCGGATGACTCTGGGGTTGTGGCGCTCATCTCGCTTTATTGGCCGAGGGAGCCGGCGTACAGCTTCCGGGTCATGTGGCCACCGACCTTCCAATCAGCAAGCCCTAGGCTCTGTGGTTTAGACCACAGTGCCACCCACATAATTCACTATACAACACACTTAAATGCTTTATTTGCAGCTCTATAGCTGAGTCCAGAGGGGACGTAGGTAGTGCTGTGGGTTAAACCACAGAGCCTAGGGCTTGCCGATCAGAAGTTTGGCGGTTCGAATCCCCGCAACAGGGTGAGCTCCCTTTGCTTGGTCCCTGCTCCTGCCAACCTAGCAGTTTGAAAGCATGCAGCGCAAGTAGATAAATAGGTACCGTTCCAGCAGGAAGGTAAACAGTGTTTCTGTGCACTGCTCTGGTTCACCAGAAGCGGCTTAGTCATGCTGGCCACATGACCCAGAAAAACTGTCTGTGGAAGTGGACAAACACCGGCTGTCTTGGCCTCTAAAGTGAGATGGGCGCTGCAACCCCAGAGTCATCCACGAGTGGACCTAATGGTCAGGGGTCCCTTTACCTTTACCTGTAGCTGAGTCCAGAGAGAGAGAAATTGCTGAAACAACGCACATTGAAGCCAGTGTAGCATTGTGGTTAGCGTGTTGCACTAAGACCTGAGAGATCATTTCAAACGCCCAGTCTGCCATAAAGCTCACCACTCACTTGTATTTTACCCCAGCCTACCTCACGGGTTTGTTATGAGGATAAATGGGCGGAAGTAGAACTGCTGTGTAGTTCCTTGAGAAACACTGTGTTTTCATGTGTTCCACCCCCAAACCAGCTGTGATCCAATTTGAAAATGTAAGCCACGTGGAGACATCCATGTCCCCACTCTGCCCACTGGTCTGGACAGACAGCAGGTGACGTGGAAACACATTTAACCCTACTGATGTGTACAACAACGAGCAAATGTGCTTTGAAACACGGGTGTGGGTGTGTGATCTCATTGCATTTTAAGCCAGCAATGTGTACACAGCCAAGAAGTAGGAGGGAGATCATCAATGAGTAGTAGCAGGTTCAGGAAGACAATCAAGTCTAGCTCAATATTGTCTGCTACACTGATTGGCAGCAACTGTCCAGGGTTTCAGCCAGAGAACTCTCCCAGGTGCTGTGTATTCTGCCACTGAGCCAGGGCAGAACATAAGTAGAATTGGCAGCTCCTTGCCTTCTCCACAAGTGTTAACATCTCTGGAAGAGGAGCATGCAGTTTAGAAGCACCCATTTGTTGCAGTCATCTATCCTCTCACCCACAGAGCATTGCTGGAGTTGTGCTTGCAAAATCAAGACAAAAAGAGGATGGACCAGTAGAGTGGTGTACCACCTAAGTGGGAGAAACCATTCCTGAATGTTCTGATGCTGTTTTAAGAGTAGCAGTTGTCATATCTGGGTCCACAGCAAGCAAATCGACATGTGAAAACACAGCCCCCACTCTTCAGTTTGGGAATCCCTTAACCAAATTACTTTTCCCTGTGTAAATGTGTAGAATTATGGGGGTGGAAGAAAGTGGTAGTGGGGAACATCTAAAAGGGGTGGGGAGGTTTCTTTGCCCACTGGGTCATTCCAGGCGGGAGCTTAATTTGCATATGGGTCCATTAGATATTGCAAAGGGATTGTTAGCCTCAGGGTTTTTGTTACATATCTGAAATATACTCAGAGTCGAGAGTGGATTTCATGCTCCTTATTCAGCTCATAGTGGTGAGGAGGAATGGAACTTCCCCCAGAATGTCTGCTTTATATACATTATTTACACAATGGGCCCCACGTGATTGGCTACTTCCGGGATTCACCTGTGGGCCAATCAGGTTGCGGATTCACTTCCAACTGCAGCTGGATTGGGTGGCTCCTGTGGACCAATCAGACTGCTGCATTTTGGATCCTATTCAACTCAGTACATAACAATATCATTTCCACCCCCCACCCACCTAGGAAGGGTGCATCTGGATTAAATGGGAGGCAAGGGAATAGAGGTCATTATTTTGATGGCAATGATGTTGTTTGCAAAAAAAAACTTGTACGCAGGAGCAGGAACACTGATCCCACAAAAACTACAACAACAACCATCTGGAGTATCACCTTTCAGAAATTAGACAAGTCCAGTTTCAAAACCAGCAAAGTTCTTCATTCCCATAGCAATTCCCCTCTGTAACATCCGCCATTTGTCAAGCAGAACTTTTTCTTCTGTACTTACTGACAAGGAAGTGGCTCCATGGCCTCCTGGGCCCCATCAGGCCTGTGACAAGCATGAGTTTATAGGATCCCGCCAAGTGCCACCGCTGCTCAGCCAGTGGAAAATTACTGGCTGGAAGCGACTGACAAATTGGTGCTCATAAACTATGTGCTATGTCTTCCTCCTGAGCCCTGGCACTCATGGCTGCAGCAGTGGCTGAAGGGCCATGGAGCAAAGAGGAGAAAGAGATGGCACACATGGAGGAATCAGAGAACTGGGGATCAGGAGACAGAGTGAGGTATGGGTGCTACACAGGAAAATCCAGCACAGTGGTACCTCTGGTTGCGAACGGGATCCATTCTGGAGGCCTGTTCGCAACATGAAAAGCCCGCAACCTGAAGCGCTGTATCTGTGCAGGTGCATGGCACAATTTGGTGTTTGTGTGCATGCGCGAAGCACAATTTAGCGCTTCTGTGCTTGCGCGAGCGGCAAAACCTGGAAGTAACCCTTTCCGGTACTTCCGGGTCACCGCAGGACACAACCTGAAAAAACGTAACATGAAGCAAACGTAACATGAGGTATTATTGTACTTTTTTCAGCCAGAACTTACCGGAACTCAGTTCTGGCATCTCTCAGGTGGGAACCATGGCCATTATAAGAGAACAAGGGAGGCATGCATGGTGAGTTCCAGCACCTCTTTTTCGGGGGGGGGGGGGAAGCACAGGGAAAAATCCATAGAGCACTGCAGGGATGGGGAACCCATGGCTCTCTGGATGTTGCTAGACTACAACCCCCATCATTCCTCAGTGGCCTTTGGCCATGCTGGCTGGGGCTGATGGGAAGAGGAGTTCAACAAACACAGCCTGGGTTAATGGCCCCATTGCATCCAGCAGCTCCTTAGACTGTTAAGGAAGTTCTCACCTTCACTGCTCTTTCATACTATATCCATGCTAGCTTGCCCCTCCACTTCCCCAAAACCTGCAACAGCTTTGAGTTTTCCCCACAAACATCTGGTATATAAACTTTATGAAATAAATAAGTAAACAAACACACACTGAACTCTGATATTCTCTCTCTCTCTCTCTCTCTCTCTCTCTCTCTCTGTTATACACACTCACATTCACACACACACACACACACACACACACACACACACACACAACACAGATCAGCTCTCCACCCAAACCTCATAAGGTAACATAAAAAGGTAAAGGGAACCCTGACCATTAGGTCCAGTCATGACCGACTCTGGAGTTGCGGCGCACATCTCGCTTTATTGGCCAAGGGAGCCAGCATACAGCTTCCGGGTCATATGGCCAGCATGACTAAGCCGCTCCTGGTGAACCAGAGCAGCGCACGGAAATGCCGTTTACATTCCCGCCGGAGCAGTACCTATTTATCTACTTGCACTTTGACGTGCTTTCAAACTGCTAGGTTGGCAGGAGCAGGGACCGAGCAACGGGAGCTCACCCCATCGCGGGGATTCAAACTGCCAACCTTTTGATCGGCAATACCTAGGCTCTGTGGTTTAGACCACAGTGCCACCCTCACTTATTTTCTCTCACTGCCTTACTCTGCCTGTTGGTGGGGACCAGGTTAGCATCTCTTGTTTCCATCTTTTCCCCAACTACAGGACAGCCACACATACTTGGAACTTATCCTGCACTGAAAGTGATGCTCCCTCCAGAGCAAAGCTTAAATGCATCCTGAATTGGGTGCCAATATTGGGGGTGGGCAGAGGTGAGAGGCATTTAATCTCATGTGACAAGCTGTTTGAAATGGAAACAAGGTGTTTCCCAGCCTGGCGCACCTAAATCTGGAGGACTGCTAGTTCCTTCCCTTCCTCTCCTCCAGTCAAAATTATTGGGGATTAGATAAATGTCATGACTGCCCATGAAGAGGGGGCTGGGGCTAATTGCACGACCAATGCACATCCCACATGGTATTAAGAAATCAATGGGTTTTATCCTAGAACTAGCCTACTCTCCGGATTCAACTCGGTCAATAATATATTGGAAAAGTGTCCATCCCATATCTCGACTGCTCCTGTTCTCTCAGTGGTTGTGTAATTAAAAAGTCCATCAGGTTCTGGAGATCCCTTCATCCATCTCTGCAAGTACTGGTCCAATGTAATCATGCTGCAATGTTGGGGTCAGGTTTTGGTTTTTTTAAGGGTGACTGCAGGCAGTCACACTGACACTTCAATTCCCTCAATAATATCATCCTATACTGAACGCCTTACCCCATATCTTATCTGATAAGCATTTGCTGTTACTGTACAAGGTGAGACACCCCCATTTCATGAATATAAGTTGAAAAGAAGATCACAGCACATATAAGCATACGCTAAGGTGACCACAGTGTATAGTGGACGCAGGTGGTACTGTGGTCTAAACCACTGGGCCTCTTGGGCTTGTCGATCAGAAGGTTGGCAGTTTGAATCCCTGCTACGGAGTGAGCTCCCATTGCTCTGTCCCAACTTCTGCCAACCCAGCAGTTTGAAAGTATGCCAGTGCAAGGAGATAAATAGGCACCGCTGTGGTGGAAAGGTAAACAGCGTTTCCATGCGCTTTGGTTTCCATCACGGTGTTCCGTCGCGCCAGAAGCGGTTTGGTCATGCTGGCCACATGACCCAGAAAGCTGTCTGTGAACAAATGCCAGCTCCTCTAGATGTTAGATCCTGCCTGAGATCCTGTACCTGTACTTGCCTGGTTTCCTGCTTCGTGTCCTGCCTTTGCCCTGTCAGACTGACTCCTAGTGGATCCTTCAGATTCTGGACCAGTCCTGGACTGAGTTTCATGGGTTACCCCTGGGCCCAGCACACAGAGGTCCTTTACCTACCTTTTTACATCCACATAAGCTTAGAGGAACACCACGATGAGCTAGTCTCAATTGCTATGTTCTGCCTCCCTTCTCTGCCTCCATCCATCTTGGGAGACAATGCAGTTGTCCCACTTTGGGATAAGGACAGGAGTGTAAACACACTCGGAATGTGGCCTTGGGAGTACTATGAAAAAATGATCCTTTCTCTGCTTCCCCCCCCAAAACCCCCATTCCCTCCCTTTTTTCTGTTTTCAGTTTAATCTTGGAAATATCCAAGAACTTTGCTGTAAACTTTCCCACTCCCCAAACTTCTTGGCCCCAGGGGACGTTTTTTTTTCATGATTCCAAAAGCACAGCCATCTCAGACAGGCAGTGCCAGTTGCCCACCTACACATGGATTGGGTTCCTCTGTCTCCTTTAGGCTGCTCCATCATCCCACCAGTTAGCAGTTAATTCCACTGACATTTATTGACATTTGGAAGGTTGGGCGGAGTGGGGGGGGGAACCCTGGCTCTGTGGAGGCTGCCAGACACAGCACGCACCCTGCGGTAGCAATAACAAGCTAGCTCTACGCATCCTACCATTTCCATACTAATCACCTCCCCAACCCCAAACCACCTGCACGCCCAGACAGAAGCCCCAGGCCCTGGAAAGAGCCAGTGCCAAGGAGCAGTCGCTGCCACCCGTGCTGTAGAGCAGCAGGCAGGACAAGAAGTGCTCAGAGAATTCCACTGGCGACACTCAAAGATGAAAGAGTGATGCAGAGCCCCACATGGAGCCCAGTAACAAAGGGGCTGGGGAAGAGTACATAGATACACTCTGTGACACTGTGCTCACTCTGGTGCTAGAGAGGGAATATCTTTTTGTGGGCTTCTTTTCTACAGTTTAGGAATGTGCCCCCACCCCCCAATATGGCTCGACTACAACTTCCATCTTTCTTTGACCATTGGCTTCATCTAACAGAATCTAGAGAGCCACAGATTCTCCATCCCTGCATTAGATCCCCTCCATAAAAGACAAGTGAAGTTCAGGGAGCATAAAGACCATGGAAAGTACCCCGAAATTCCTAATTTTGAGGACAAGCTCCCTCCTTGTCCTGATTCTCAGGTGCAGCTATCACTCCACAGCTCTTAAACGGCCACTGGGTTAAGCAATTTACACAGCACTGGGTGCACTTGTGTGACTTATCCAAGTCAATCATCATCCCATTTACTGCAAAGCTGTAATTGCATCTGTACTGCCTTCCATTTACTCTGTGATGGCTTCAGATGAGAGTAGAAAATCCAAATGATGAGTCAAGTTAGAAAGCAACAAGCAGTGCCTTATCAAATGACCTTGCAGACCCTTTGATATCAGAATGGGAGCTATGAGCTTCACACACTAACACTTTCCACACAAATTGGGAGAGGGAGGGAACAGAGACACGACTGCAGCTCTGGTTTCAGAGTACCAGGTGAGGTGGCACTCTCAAAGAAAACAGAAGCAGCAGCAGTAGTTGCCTGCGAGGAGAGAAGGACTCCTTCCCAACCACTGAGTTTCTCCCCAAAAAGAACAAAGCCAGAGTGCTAACAATTTGGAAGAGAGAAAGTAGCTGTCAATTCCGCCCTATCAAAAGCATTCAGTATGTAATTTGGGGTGGGAAACCGGTGTTACTCCAGATGGTGTTTGGACTCCAACTCCCATCAGTCCCAGCCAGCATGGTCAGTGGTCTGGGGTGATGGGGATTGTGGTTCATTCCAGCAACATCTGGAGGGTCCTATCCCTGAACTGTAAGAGGCAAGCAGCCCTCTCAAGTGCTTGGTGGACAAGATGTGGTGGACAAGAGGATGAGGTGTCAGATATGTTCCTTTGTATATAGACCCCTTCCGGCACTAAGGGTGCTGTCACAAACAGGCTGAGGATATTGACTTCCTCTAAAGGTAAAAAAAGGGTAGTGGACCCATGGACAGTTAAGTCCAGTCAAAGGCAACTATGGGGTTGCGGTGCTTATCTCTCTTTCAGACCAAGGGAACCGGCGTTTGTCCACAGACAGCTTTCCAGGTCATGTGGCCAGCATGACTATACCGCTTCTGGCACAATGGAACACCGTGACAGAAACCAGAGTGCACCGAAATGCCGTTTACCTTCCTGCCACAGCGGTGCCTATTTATCTACAGTGGTACCTCGGGTTACCTACGCTTCAGGTTACAGACGCTTCAGGTTACAGACTCCGCTAACCCAGAAATACTGCCTCAGGTTAAGAACTTTGCTTCAGGTTGAGAACAGAAATCATGTTCTGGCGGCGCGGCGGCAGCAGGAGGCCCCATTAGCTAAAGTGGTGCTTCAGGTTAAGAACAGTTTCAGATTAAGAACGGATCTCCGGAACGAATTAAGTACGTAACCAGAGATACCACTGTACTTGCACTGGTTTGCTTTTGAACTGCTAGGTTGGCAGAAGCTGGGACGGAGCAACGGGAGTTCACTCAGTCACAGGGATTCGATCTGTCGACCTTTTGATCAGCAAGCCCAAGAGGCTCAGTGGTTTAGCCACAGCACCACCTGCGTCCCCATAGTCACCTTAACCATCCAGGGGTCCTTTACCTTTTACCTTGACTTCCTCTAAGACAGAGTCGCTCAGATAACACCAGTCCCAACTGAATTAATCAAACTAAATGTGAGAAGGAGGACAGAAGGCCCCTTTTGCAGTAGAAACTATTCTAAGGAACATTGTACTCAGAAGACAGCAGCTGTACCACAGCTAACAGAAACTTCCACAAGACATTTTCTCCAAGGAGCTCAGCTCTCTACTCCTTGTCATCTTATATAACTTCCACTGTATCTGACACAAATGCATCCTTTGAATCTTGTTTATGTGTTCCCACAGACACACAAAGTTAAGAACACCCAGAATAATGGAAGGGGTGAGGGAAAAGAACCCTCACAAACCAGCTACCAACAAAGCACTAATGGAGAGATGACCATAGATCAAAATCACCTGAGTGGTTATTGAAGAGCGCTTGCTCTCTCACCATCACTTGTACTAACCCCTCCAGCTACTGTTTTGTCACTGGGGTACTTCTAGATTCTTCCTGTGACATAAAATCAATTTCTTTGTAGCAGCGTTCTTCAAGCCCAAGCCTTGCTGGCTCCTGAAAGATACCAGACGATAAATAAAATACCCAAGCAGAGCGTTCAGAAATAAGATTTCACATTTAGTTCTAGCAACCAGGGCCAGAGCTCCATGGTGGAGTGTCTTCTTTGCATGCAGAAGGTACCAGTTGCCATCCTTGGTGTCTCCAGTACAAAGACTCCTGCCTGAAACTCGTCTATAAAGCAACAACCAATCAGTATAGACAATACTGAGCCAGGCTTACCAATGGCCTCATTCAATATAAGGCATCTCCCTATGTAATGTATTGAAATACCTTTTCCAAGAATTCGACAACATGCCATTGTCATAACATATAATTTGTCACACAATGTGCTTTATATTAACAGGCATTGGTGTGCAGCACATCTATTACAGTGGTAGGTACCTTGGTTGTTGAACTTAATCCTTTCTGGGAGTCCGTTTGACTCCAGGAGTGGTTCAAAAATCAAGGCACGGCTTCCGATTGGCTGCAGGAGCTTTCTGCACTCAACTGGAAGCCGTGTTGGACGTTCAGCTTCCAAAAAAGTTGGCAAACCAAAACACGCACTTCCAGGTTTGCTGTGTTCGGGAGCCAAAATGTCCAAGTACCAAGGCATTTGACAACCAAGGTATGACTGTATAGCAAGTATCCCATACTGTCAAAATGTTTTGGACTACAACTCCCATCAGCCACAACCAACACAGCCATGCTGATTGGTTGCTGAGAGCTGTAGCCCAAAGCAGCTGGAGGACATGAGGTTGGGGAAGGCTGATGTATGTTTTGTGCGGGCAAAGTTTTCATTCCCATTATAGTCTAACACAGTGTTTCCCAAACTTTGTAGTTTTTGGACTACAACTCCCATCATCCCTAGCTAGCAGAACTAGTGGTCAGGGATGATTGGAATTGTAGTCCAGAAACAGCTGGAGACCCAAGTTTGGGGGGAAATTGTCGAACATATACCCAGTTCTGCCATTGCTTCACATTCTAGTGATCAACAAAACAGAATCCTAGTAAGAGCAGGTTTGACTCTCAGTGGCTGGAATCACTAGAAAGGTGGGAAAGGTTTAGCACTTACTTCCACAGTGTCCCTAAATCATTATTTCACTCCCTCCCCTTTTAATGAATAGTACCCATTCACATGTGTGCCCATTCACAAATATATAGTACCCATTCACAAAGGAAAGTGCATGGCAACACTATTACGGTGAGACCAACCTGCCCTCATCCATAATGGTGTGCTACATCTTCTGAGGGCCCTCGCATACAAACTGTCCTTCTGCATGCAACTCACCTGTATGAAGCCTATCTTACACTGCAGGCTCTGTATTGGTCTGCTGATGCTCTTGGCCCCCAAAATTCACACTTGCTGCCCTGCTAATACTGACAAGAAAACGTGGGCCCCTCCAAACTGGTGTTTCGTTGTGGAAGTTTTCTGCAACGTGCTCTTGATACAATAATAGCAGTGCCTCCACTCCTTAATATTAAGCAATGGGTAGGCAGATCAAGCCAGAATTAAGGACTAGTTAAGATTCAGTTTCCCTTATTCCTTCCTGACCTTTGTACATAAGCACATCAGTCTAGGCTCCAAGATGAACGGAAAATTCCCCAAGATGTGTAGTGAACCCTTTTACAAACACAAAAAGTTCAGCACAGGTATTTTTAAGCATATATTGTGGTCATTTTTAATAAGTGGGTCACAGGGCATTCAGTTTCATGGTATAGTGGTACCTTGGTTCTCAAACGGCTTAGTTGTCGAACAAATTGGCTGCTGAATGCTGCAAACCCAGAATTAAGTGTTCTGGTTTGCAAACATTTTTCGGAAGCTGAACGTCCGACGCTCCTGCAGCCAATCAGAAGCCATGCCTTAGTTGTCGAACGGTTTCAGGAGTTGAACAGACTCCCGGAATGAATTAAGTTCGAGAACCAAGGTACCACTGTATCCCTGTAGGTCAGGCCAGCAGAAGCTTAGGGATTAAGTAAAGGTAAAGGTAAAGGGAACCCTGACCATTAGGTCCAGTCGTGACCAACTCTGGGGTTGCGGCGCTCATCTCGCTCTATAGGCCGAGGGAGCCGGCGTTTGTCTGCAGACAGATTTTGGGTCATGTGGCCAGCATGATTAAGCCACTTCTGGTGAAACCAGAGCAGTGCACGGAAACACCGTTTACCTTCCCGCCGGAGTGGTACCTATTTATCTACTTGCACTTTGACGTGCTTTCGAACTGCTAGGTTGGCAGGAGCAGGGACCGAGCAACGAGAGCTCACCCCGTAGCGGGGATTCGAACTGCCGACCTTCTGATTGGCAAGTCCTAGGCTCTGTGGTTTAACCCACAGTGCCACCCGCATCCCAGGGATGAAGTACTCTGTGTTAAACTTTACTGATTCTAAAAACTGGCCACAGGAACAGAATACTGGACTAGAAAGTGGACCATTGGGGTAATGTAGGCAGTGGCATTGGAAGAATCTTCAGTCCTCCAGATGTTATTAGGCTCCAACTCGCATCAGCCTGGCCAATGGCCCTGTTGTAGTCCAGGATCATCTGGAGAGCTCCAGGCTCCCCACTACTAGTTTAATGGAACAAGATTGCTCCTACAAGTGAGCGAGCAATGACTGCCAGGTCCCAGAGCTTTTATTGAGACAGGCAACAGTAAACAGCCTCCATTTGAAATTCATGAACCTTCCCCATAATCTAACTCCAAGTTCGTTACCATCTCCCATTCCCCAAGGGGGAAACAACCCATCAGCAAATGCCAGCACAGAAAGGCAGGGACCCACAGGCACTTTAAGAGCAGGGAAAATGTAAAATGCAAAAGGGTTTGTGATCAGAAAGAACAATAAGGTGTTGTGAGTAACTCCAGCTCCGCCAGGCACTGCTCATTGCATTTGATTGAGTAGACCTGAAGTTTCAGATTCAGGCTGCGAAGCAGCAGGGAAGGCAAAAATTAAATAAGTCTGACATTTTTAATAACAATTTTCAAACAGTTGGAAGCCAGCGGCAACTTCTTCCTATGGAAATGCACAGCCCGCGGTAGATTTGCCACTTTGGGCTGAGCTGTTTGCATTTAATGAAAAATCCTTTCCAAATCTCGCACTCTGCAGAAGCGGCCGGGCCCAGAGGAGTTTCAAGTTTCAGAGAAATTAATTCAAAAATGGTAACAAGGCGAAGATTAAAAACAAACATGAGATGCTCAGAAGGAGAGGAGTTTCAGGGCATGAATGCCACTTTGTTAAGGTTCCAGCGAGAGGTGGGATGGGGCACAGAGCTCAGTCAACGGCCCATAGGCAGGTGGCACTTGGCTAGGAAAGGAGGAGAGGAGGTGCCCAGGCCACAGCAGCCCCTCTTGTCCAGGTGGGCAGTCAGAGTGGCAAAGGAGATTGAAGCCCGGAAGTGCTGTGAAACTACTCCGTGCTCCCCAAAGACAATCTTCCTCACCAAATATTACATGTTTGGTGGCAGGGTCTTGAATCTGCCAGCCACTCTCTGCAGAAAACACAACATTATTGTTACAACTCTTAGGATGAACACAACAATTTCCTCTCCCCCCAACCCCACTACTGGTCTCCTTCCCACCTACCCTTCTACTGATCCTTCAAGGCCACTTCCCACTTCTTCCCTAGGAAACGAAAGCTACCCCTAGAAATCAATGGGCCAAGTGTCGTTAACAGCAGAGCCAAAGAAGCTAACAGAGCCATTCCATTTTCTAATGGAAGCCTTGTCCAAGTGAGAACAAAAAAGGGAACACAAACTTTGGCCAAAAAATAAAATAAAATAAAGGTTTAATGTTGTTGTTTAGTCGTGTCCAACTCTTCGTGACCCCATGGACCAGAGCACACCAGGCACTCCTGTCTTCCACTGCCTCCCGCAGTTTGGTCAAACTCATGTTGGCAGCTTCAAGAACACTGTCCAACCATCTCGTCCTCTGTCGTCCCCTTCTCCTTGTGCCCTCCATCTTTCCCAGCATCAGGGTCTTCTCTTCTCATGAGGTGGCTAAAGTATTGGAACCTCAGCTTCAGGATCTGTCCTTCCAGTGAGCACTCAGGGCTGATTTCCTTCAAAATGGATAGGTTTGATCTTCTTGATCTTTTTGATCTTCCATGAGACTCTCAAGAGTCTCCTCCAGCACCATAATTCAAAAGCATCAATTCTTTGGCGATCAGCCTTCTTTATGGTCCAGCTCTCACTTCCATACATCGCTACTGGGAAAACCATGGCTTTAACTATACGGACCTTTGTCAGCAAGGTGATGTCTCTGCTTTTTAAGATGCTGTCTAGGTTTGTCATTGCTTTTCTCCCAAGAAGCAGGTTTAATAAGGGATACTAAAAAAAGAATTTGAGGAGCACGTTGCTTAAACCATGAAGGCCAACCATAAAGACAGTCAACAAAAATCTTTAAATACGTTAACGACAGGAGACTGGCTAGGGAGGCGGTTGGACCTTTGCATGCCAAGGGAGTCAACAGTAGGGCAAAGGAGGCTAAGGAGAGTGCAGAGAAGCTGAACGACTTATTTGCATTTGGCTTCACAGCAGACAGGGCCTGCCTGCTCATGAGGCACAGTGAGGCAGCTGCCTCAGGGTGCCAGGCTCCTGGGGCAGTGCTGCCACTGCACACCCAGTGCGCATTGCCACAGGGCGGTGGGCTCCTGCCACTTGCTGCTGCAAACACCACCTGCTGCTTGCTGCTGCTGCTGCCTGGTGCTCATTGCTTCATCCTGCTCCTCCTTCACTGTGCCCATGCCACCCCACTGCTGCGGCCTACCCACTGCTGTGCCTTCGCCTCCTGGGGAAGCCCTGAAGGACTGGTAGTTGGGGTGTGTGGACTGTGGTGTGTGTGGCCATGGATTGGTAGTGGCAGGGGGGCACAGCTACAGCAGAGGGGGATCAGGAATCCAGGAGTGGCGAGTGTCTGTCAGTGGTGAGTGGCAGGGACAAGCTAGTGGGTGCCTGATGGCAACTAGAAGCTGGAGGGGGCACAGGCACAGGGGGAGTGGGAAGGAAGAAGCAAAGTGGCAAAATGTCACAGTTAGGGCCTTACAGCAGAAGATATAGAGCAGATCCCTATGCCTAAAATGACTTTCATTGCAAAGGGAGTCCAAGGAACTGAGGGAAATAGTGGTTATGAGAGATTATCTTTTAGGCTTTATAAACAAAATGAAAACTAACAAATTGCTAGGTGGTGCATCTTTGTGTATGTCGTGTTGCCGCTCCTCCCATCTTCAGACGTGAATTTCCCACTTAAAGAATACAGAAGTTTCTGGGAAATGTAACACAAGGCGCAGTCCCATACCCACCAACATTTCTCCGATGAAAATAGGAATGTCCCATTCCATAATGTTAATTTTACTATTTATACCCTACACACATTTTACTGGGTTGCCCCAGCACTCACAATGACCAAACACATGCTTCTCAGGAAGCCCAAAAGCAGGGCTAATAACAATAATATGGGGGCTATTGTTTTTTTGTTTGTTATTATGGTATGTATTTTGTACTTTTACATTGTAAACTGCCCTGTGATCTTCAGATGAAGGGTGGGATAGAAATTTAATAAATAAAATAAAGTAATCACTCCCACACAAGTAAGTCATCAACATTTTATTAATTTCCACCGCTGAAATTGTACAAGAGAGATAGAAAAGACACAGAGCCTGCCTGGACAGGGAAGAGCCCCATGGTCACATGCGCCCCCCCCATGTGTTTCCCACTACGCATGAAAAGATGCCTCAGACAGTGATCTGCACCTAGATCTCACCACAAAGCATTCAACTTTAGCAGCACAAAGCATTTTAAATACAATACGCAGTATACTGGGCTCAATCTATCTGATGTCTCCATCTCTCCGCACAAGAACCACAAGGCCCATTTGGATGAGAATGAAGCCGTGGTTGTGAAGCAACGTACTGGGGCTTTAGGATGGAGCTCCAAGCACATTCTGAAGATCTATGCGGTGAGAACATTGAGAATTGCAGTGCCACCAATCTCTTGCTTGGCCATAGTACAGAGTAGTGAGGGCCACTGTCTACCACCGGGGAACCCTGGGACTTGCCTAAGCTCCATCCACTGTTACAGCTTGGAAATATTTTGTAGGTACCAGATGCAAGGCAGTGTGTGCAAGCAGCAACAGGCCACTTAGAGAACCCTTTGTGCCCAAGCTAGGAAATGTAGTGGTCAGTCTGGCTTGGAGCCCAACTCCAGCAAGCACTGCTGTTGAGCAAATGCTCTGGGATCCTATTAATGCTGTAAGCAATGAGCCAGACCAGAAAGGACGGTTGTAAAGATTAAAAAATTGTCTCTGGCAGGCAGAAATCAGAGAGATGCTCCGAGATGCAGAGACTCAATAAGAAGTTGAGCAGAGATAACCCTGACTCCCCAGCTCCAATATGTCAGGTGAAATCACACCATGTTGCAAACATTCATTGGAATTGAAACCTGCTATTGAGAGGGCAATGTTAAAATCTTCCCATGGGAGTGGGCCTGGGCTAACTAGATAGCAGCATCCGGGATCTTCCCCACACACGGGAGAATTGTTACCACAGGCCTTCCTAAGGCTGGCAGCAGTATCCTCTCCTCCAGGAAAATATTGCTGCTCCAGGAGGGAAGGATTCTGCTACACTGTCCCCCATGCTAGCTCTCATGATCTTCCTGGCCTGCCTTCCCCAGGGCCCCTTCCTCCTCTCTTCTCTTCATGGCCTCCAGCACAGCCAATTCTTTTGCTTCTTTCTTTTGGTTCCGGGCTTCAAACTCCAACCTGCAACAATCGAGAAATCTGTATCAGCATGGAATATTTAAGTCCACTGTGCTCTTTCAATTGTAAGGACAATGATTTTATTATTTGTACCCCCACCCATCTGACTGGGTTGCCCCAGCCACACCGGGTGGCTTCCAACATGTATAAAAACATAATAAAACATTGCACGTTAAAAAGCTCCCCTGTACAGGGCTGCCTTCAAATGTCTTCTAAATGTTAGATAGTTACTCATCTCTTCGACATCTGATGGGAGGGCGTTCCAGGTTGCCACCACCAAGAAGGCCCTCTGCCTGGCTCCCTGTAGCTTCACTTCTCACAGTGAGGGAACTGCCAGAAGACCCTCAGTGCTGGATCTCTGTGTCCAGGCTGAACGATGGGGGTGGAGACGCTCCAAACAGCCGAGACAGAAAAAATACTACTCTGCTAAGCCACTCACTTCTGCTGCTTCAACATTGATCCCTCCTAGGAGAGACTCTGGACAAGTAAACCATCTAAGGCAACCATGTGCAAGACTCTACTTGAGGACCCAATGGCTTCAGGGATTCAACATTCTTAAAGGTGCCCGGAAAAGCCTGTTCAGAGCTCGGGAACCATCATGGGAACAGACATAGTCTAACCACTATCAGAATTGTGTGGGCAAGGACGAAGGATTTGCTCATGCTTCTTCAAACGGCCCTGGCAGCAGCACCAGACAGAATCCAGTATCGCAACAGACTGCTTGGTACAAAAGCTCTCCCTTGCCAAGACAGTCCTTAAAACAGCAAATGCAGTGCTCCAGGTAACTATTAAGGGACGCGGGTGGCGCTGTGGGTAAAACCTCAGTGCCTAGGACTTGCTGATCGTAAGGTCGGCGGGGTGAGCTCCCATCGTTCGGTCCCAGCTCCTGCCCACCTAGCAGTTCAAAAGCACCTCTAAGTGCAAGTAGATAAATAGGTACCACTTTATAGCGGGAAGGTAAACGGCGTTTCTGTGTGCGGCACTGGTGCTGGCTCGCCAGTTGCAGCTTCGTCACGCTGGCCACGTGACCCGGAAGTGTCTTCGGACAGCACCGGCTCCCGGCCTCTTGAGCGAGATGAGCGCGCAACCCTAGAGTCGGTAACGACTGGCCCGTACAGGCAGGGGTACCTTTACCTTTAGGTAACTATTATGCACACACCAATGGCTTACTCATACTTGCATAATAAATTCTGGTTGCCGTATCTGTTTTCAAAGAATTCAGAATGTGCTAGTACTGTCAAAACTGACAGAGGGCACAGCAACTAGAATATCAGGCAGTGGATAGTTGTAGACTTGAAACTATGGGGAGGCAGCAACGGTGCAGAGCACAGAATCTTTGTTCCAAGGCCCACACTTCTTGTTGGTTTTGAACATTGAAATGAAACTGTTGAAATTTCATCTTCAGGGATGTTGGAAAGTATTTTAGCTATTCCCATCTGTGAATTCGTGTTTAGTCTGTAATATGACTAGCATCGTACGGGACTCCAAAATAAAAGACAAGCAAGGAGTTATGGCACAGTAGAATCTAGGCCTTATTGTGCCAACGTGAACCAAAGTCAAGATCAGCCAACCTGTTTTTAATTATTCTTTTCACTATCAGATCTGTTGTGAGATTGTTGCCACTGTCCACCAGCCGGAAGATATTACGCTTCTTGGGTTCCTGCAAATATGGGGAAGAGAGATGAGAGGACACAAGGCAATGGCTCTTTAGAGGCATTCCAAAGAAGTTAACAACAGGCATTTGCCAAAATAGTTTCTGAATGCCCAATATGTGCCACAGCTGCAGGAAAAGCTGACAACTCAAGTGCATTCAAGGGAGGAACAGAACTGCACTTTCCCACAGCAAGGAGAGGCTTGCCACTTGGTCACACAAATGACAGGCCAAGCCTTATTGCCCAGTCACCCACATACTCATTTTTCAAAAACTCAGTACTCTTGCCATGCACTGTGATTTGGACAATAGATGGCATGAAATCGACACTAACCAGGAAGGAGTTTTCTGCTTACCTCATATGGATCTGACCCATTCTTGTCTGGTACCACCTCTGTCATTCCATGGCACACAAAGTCTACCTGCAGAGAAACAGCAATAGTCACTATCGCCTTCGCTCGCAGGCTCCCCTACAGTATGATGTGGCTACCTGTGAAACTTCAGAAGCAAAGGGACATATCTCTCAAGCGCTTGTCTACCACAGGTACAGTATGAAGGGAGACAACTGCCAGCAACTCACCCACAAAAATATAGGCAGTTACTTCCATGGCTGATCCAAAACATATTGGTACAATCATTAATATGTTCTCTTCCTCACAAGCATCCTGGTACTGCAGCCCACCCCTCATCAAATAGGGAACAATAGTCAGGCTGGGTACAGATGATAGCTTTTCAGAGCCAGAGGAGATGCTACAGAGTAATTGCTGCTAGCAATTCATGCATTCGTTCCCCTTTCCCCATGTGCCCCAGCATGTTCTCCGGCCAAATTAATTTACAGGTGTGTATAGATACTTCCTTTGTTCCCAAGAGCATACATTCCCCGCCCCAGTTAGTAGAAATCACACACACACAATCAATCAATGGAACTATACTCACCTTAAAATGATCCAGCAGATCAGCAGTGATGGAATAGGGAGCTCCAATCACCACCTCAGAAACATACTAAGAGGAGGAGGGAGGGAGAGAAGAAAACAGTCACTCTGGATTCCCACATCTGCCAATGGCTGTTTCAGTTACTGAACTCTGTATATCAGGCACCTTCCAGTGACATTTTTAAGCTTACCAGGTGGCCTACTACAGCCAGATGTGCTCAGCTTTATCTGGTGCACTCTGACCATGTCCTAGTTGTAAGGGGAAGATTTCATCTAATACTCACCCTGCAGGCTAGAACACTGAGGGTTCGTTCATGCACATTCATGATTGGATAGTTCTTGCCTTTGTACAGATTCACTTCCTACGATTAAAATATGACAATCAGCACAAGTGGAAGTTTTGCATTCCCAACCCTCACTCCCTCCCAGCTGAGATGAGAAGGAACGAATGACCAACCCTGCCTGGGCAGTGTGATACCCACCTGGTCAAAATGTAGCCCCACAATGATATAAGGTCGCTTTGCTATCTGGTGCGCTTTCTCCAGGAAGTCCACATGACCAACATCTGGAGAGTGTATGTATTAAGGATAAAAGCCTGTGGCACAGAATGAGAAGTAGCGACTTTCTGTTTGCTTCTCATAGACTCTATGCTTCTTTTCCTGGTAGTCTCAGCAACCGCTGTGACAATCTGAGTTACTATGGTTTGGATGCACACAGACACTCAGCGCTGGAGCAACTGAGTAGCTGTGGAAGTGAACTTACTGCATTGTTTACAGACTTCCAATACCCTATATCAGGGATCAAGCGCAAGGGAAACCAATTCTACAGTTGACATAAAAAATCTTGGCACAGCACTGATGGTTTGGCACTTGTGACAGGTGGCTGAGACCAGCAAATGAATCATGTATGCGTAGGTCTATCAAATGCAAAGTGAAGGCCGGGGGAAGGTGGGTTTCCTTTATGGGAGGGGGAAAACACGGAAAGCCCTGTTTAAGGCATGTCTGTACACATCCTTTATTGTTCATGTGCCTTTCCCTCAACCATTGTAGCGGCAGCAGCTAAAATGTAACAGACTGGGATGCATTGGAATGCGTGATACAGGATGAATCAGGCAGAGTTCAGCTTTTTCGAAGATGGTTGTTAGAGTTTATAACTCAAAGACTCCTGGGCTAGTTTGGCTATCACAGCAAAAAATTCTTAACACATATGGTTTTAAAGAGGAAGTGCAAAAGCCTATGTTTTGAGCTGACTGTATTTCTGGCACATCAGTAAGGAACCTGGGCTTAAAATACACTCTCTACTACAGTAGAAACTGTAGAAGGGGTGGCAGTGCCTTGCAGGGTCTGAGTCAGACAAGAACAACTATAGCTGACTTGTTCTCCTCAGAGTGGTACAATCCACAGAGTTCCATGGGAAGAGCGATTGATTGTTAAACCACTCTAGGAGGGGAATAGGGGTTTCTTAACAACTTTCAACAAAACAAAACAAAAGCAAAACACAGCAGGGCCATTTGAGACCTGGGGTACAGTAAGACCAAACACAAGGTGTCAGGAACCCGTAATTTGCCTCACAGACACCTCCTTCCACCCGGGCCAAAAGGAAACAGGATACGAAAGAGGTCAAAAGCACCAGCCACGTAGATTATAGTATCTCCTGGCTGTGGCTCCTTGCCAGATGCAAACTGGATGATCTTCTGGGATGTCTGCAGAAACTGGGAAACTCCGGTCCAGGGGCTGTGACTTTTAGGGCACTGGAGAAAAGAGTACAACTTTAATACCTTGGCAGGCTTCAGTTGGGATGAGTTGTGAAAGAAGCAGACTGAAATGTCATTGAGAACACACTCCTAGCACAGGCATGCCACACAGTCAACACAACATCCCACCTTTATCAATAGGCGCTTGCAGACAGATGTTTACTGCCAGATCAATGCACAAAAGTTTTTGGTTTTTTTTCAGTGTCCATGTGATATTGTAGACAAAATACCAGCCCATATTTTTACCCCATTTGATCTGGATTTCCCCTTTCTGGGAGAAATCCGGAAAGTAAAAAAGAAAACTTTGATGACTCATTTGAGATATCTCAACAACCTATTTGTAGAGTTTAGCTCCACCACGCGGCAGCAATAAGTACTGCTTCTACAGCTAGTTTAGTCAACCAATCTGATATACACACATTACAACGCTGGCGCCAAAGCACACATTCCTGAGGCCAGGAAAAAAAGCACAAAGTTTTTCCAAGACACAATAAGCTTCCACGTGACTCAACTGTATAACTTGGCAGATACTAAAGGTATTTCAGCTGGCCGAAATAGATATTCCATTGAAATCCTGGTGAGACTAGAAATCAGCTGCAAAACCCCCCAATCTCCTTGATCACTGAGCTGATGTTCACACCAACAAGCTTATCTTTTCACAAGTAACTCTCAACAAAACAACAGGAGATAAAGTGGCATGAATAAGCAGATACTTTCTTGGCCATATTAACAGTTAACACCAGATGAAGCTGCATGTCTGCCACGATTGTCAGGATGAAAGCTGCAATTCATATCTTTTAATCCTTCACTAGATTGGGAGATAAAACCACTACAGCTTGTCCCACCCATTCTCTCTGTGGCTTTTTCATCTTCATTTTACCCTGTTGTGAATAGTGTGTTGCGTATCTAGTAGTTACTTAACCATGACATTGTCCCAGATTCTGCCTGTTCCCATCACACCCTCCACTGTTGAAGTCAGGTCTGCTCAGGGTAAAACCGGGCAGGGAAAAGCCACAGTAAAAAATGCAAAACCACACAGCATGCAGGAATCACATCCCAGGCTTCATTTGCAGTCACTGGAAATGGTACTCACTTTCCCAAAGTTATCTGCGTGCTTCCGATAATCCATGTCTTCATCCTAAGAGAGAAAGCAAGCATGTCAATGAATTGTGGAAAAATGCCTATACGACTTTCTAGTTAAGGAAGGAAACACAGGGTGCTAGGGATCAGAAATGGCAAGGGTGGGAAGTTTATTGCCCTCCAAAGGTTGCTGGACTCCAACTCCCATCAGCCCCATCCAGCAAGGCCAATGGTCAAGAGATGATGGGAATTATGGTCCAGCAACCCCAGGATAGTCACAGGTTCTCCACCCTTGTGATAGGGCATAGCTGCCATCACTCAAGTTTTCCCACCCTAAGTACATAAAAGGAGTCCTGCTGGATGAGACCAAAGGCCCTTCTAGTACAGCGTCCGTTTTTCACAGTGGCCAGCCAGATACCTATGGGAAACCTGCAAGTGCAGCAGCCCTCTCCCCACCTGTGATTCCCAGCAATTGATCTTTGGAAGCATACTGCCCCTCGACACTGGAGGTAGTACAAACATTTCACATCCATGTAAAGAAGACAATCTCTCGGTTCAAACTAAAACAGACACTTAATGGGACAGTGTTTGGTTTCCGTCTTCAGCCCACGCACATCAAGATGCAAAGTGAAACTCAAGATCAAATGCTTCAATTCCACAACCCCATGTATATCTTCAGGACAAGCCATCATGCCCACAAGGCAAACGGCAACAATCTGACACCAACACACAAATATACATGTACACACTCCTGACCTGTGATGTCCTGTACCATTCCCCAGGCATCCCACCTGAAAACCCTGCTCCCTAATCCCATCGCTGCCATCTGATGACCTACATGAACAGCTTCTGAATCCCTTTCTTCCCTCCTTGCCAGTCCATCAACACAGTACACATGGTCTAAACACTAAGAGTGATAATTCTGTGCAGATTGCAAAGGCCACTTCATCAAACATATGCTTTTTCTCTTTGCTTTTGGCACCTACTGCCTCAAAGGCTTCTGCCAAACAGCTTCTAGTCCTGGCACACGGAAGCAGCAGAGCTTGCTACAATCTGTCCAGGAAGCAATCTCAGATCAGAAAGCCCGGATTGCCTTGGTAAGTCAATGTAGCCAAGAAGCCCCGTTCCCCACCTCAAACTCTCAAACTCTTTCATTGACTCACAATGTTGCTGTGGTGAGCCTTGGTCATGAGCAGCATGCGGCCAACCAGATCTGTGGTGGATACTCCCTGAGTGCGCTTACATTCCCTGCAATAAGACAAGCTCAGAGTGAGACAGGGGCCCTTGGCAATGGCTACTCACCATGTTCACACTATGCTCACATTCACATCTCCTTCCTGCCCCAAGATTATCTCTGAAGCACACCACATTTATATGGGGACAAGGGAATAGCATCAAGAAGACTACTGTAATATTGACACTGAAGCTAAATGGGCTCAGGCACGGCCAGAATTTCTGCAGGAGGCCACCTGGGAATTGACATGTACACATTTCGAACTGTATGGAAGGAAAGCAAGATACAAACGCAATGAATAAAATTAACCGATCCGCTCGGCAATGTTTCGCTATTCTGATACGGGGACAGATTTTGAGCAGGGCAACAACTGTTCTAAGCAGGGCGTCACCTGTATCTCCCAGCATTCTTTACTTCCTCGTAGGTGTCCTTGCCATCCACAGTAAGTGTGATATCATCTGTGAAGGGAAGGGGGAAAAACAGATCATTGCCGGCAAATTAGAGAAGCTGCCTAGGAAGACTAATCGGCGAAAGCCTAAAACTACACACCACAGTTAAGTTATGGTGAACTTGTGTATATGAGCAGGCCTGCCTTCTCTAAAGCTGGGGGAAGCTTTAGTCCACTGCCCTTCCCAGACTAGATGAGAAAGAGCACTGTGGATCAAACAGAATCCTTTGGGAACACGGATGTAGTAATTTTAGATAACTTGAGTGTTGTTCTGCAGACAGTATTGGTCTCCGTTTTATTTCTGTTCCCCAAAGCATCCTACTCCTTTTTGGAGCACACCTCTATGGTTTTAGTGTATGCTGAGGAATGGATAAAGTCCAGGATAGTGAATGAACATGAGATTTACTGGCAAAGACAGAAAACCATTTATTTTAGCCTGAGAGCCACAGTTAAATGCAACTGGGCCGATCATTCACAGATAACCAGCTAGAAGAGTATCAGGTACTCACTCCCATGTACACAGAAGTCACAGTTGTATTTATCCAGCGTTTCCAATGTTGTGACATAAGGAGCTCCTGGTACAATCTCGTCCACCCACTTGATGGCCTTCACCATTTTGTATCTCTCCTCTTGAGTGAAGACAGGGGGTCCTTTATGCTTGGAGATCTCCTCTGAGATTTAAGACAGAGAGAGAGAAGTTTGTTAATACCAGGTCTGCGTGCGTTCAACAGGTCCATACGTTTCCTAAGCAAACTGGCATCTCGCATCCTAAAGAGTTCCTAGTCCTCATTGCTTCAGAATAAGCTTTGGAAAAATATGGGCAGTAGAAGGTGAAGTCTCAAAAGGCTAGACATGGCTTTAAGCGGACAGAAAGACAGTAATTCATCCCTCTCCTCTCTCACAATACACCTCTGACTACTAGATGCTGGAAAAAACCAACACTACTGTCATGCTTAGGCTGTGAGCATCTCAGTGGCATCAGGCTAGCCACCCCCAGATTGTGGACTGTGAAATCATGCAGATGGTAGGGGGAGAATCTAGCCATATTGTTACATATTCTGACTGAAAGGAATTTGCTGCTCACAATTTCACTTTCTGGGTTTCTTTCCAGGGGTGCTTCTGTAACAAGGAGAAAAGTGGACCAATTTCCTTACCATCTGTGTGGACTCCTACGATCAGATAATCACCCATGGCACGAGCTTGCCGCAGCTGGTTGGAGTGCCCATAATGCACCATATCATAGCTGCAAAAAAGAATAGAAAAGACAAAGGGGCTTTTGTGAAGAACTTGCCCTGGTACTGACTGTTATCACAAGACTCTCATCTTGTAATGCTCATAGTACACCAGTCAATGCATCATTTCAGCCAGCTATACCACTAATACCGGTTACTGATGATGGAAAGGTGCACACAAGCAGCAAAAGATTTTAGTCCTCGTTACATTTATGCTCTTCTGTTAAACATAGATCTGCTCATATCTCTGCATCTCATTTTTGCTCATTGTTACATCATCTGCACTGAGAGGCCCATTGTATTGCTTGATGAATGGAAAACCACAAATGTGCATGATTAAATTATTCAGCCTGAAGACAACCACAAGTGGAAAATCCCAACTTGATTTTAATATTGCAGGAATCTCCAATCTGGACAGATAACTGGCAATAAGGTGAAGGGTTTGCCTGCCTTCAGTTGCCATTTTCAATAGAGAGGGAGGCCTGTGAGGGCAGCGATGGTCACACATGTTTTGCTAAAATGACACAGGGAAGAATTCATAGACCACTTTTGCTTATAACTTGGAGAAATACTCATGGTAAAATCAAAGGTGTAATGAGAGCAAAATTATGCTAATATGGGTTACAAATTAATGAAAAAGACAGCAAAGCCTGAGGAGAGCATGAATTCTTCAGGTTTAATCTAACTCTGGTCCAGAAGGTAGCAACTACATAATTAGACTAAAGGCAAGCAGTTACTAATAGGGCTCTTAGTTATGATTTTGCAATTTAGAATGTGTCTTGGTGCCAGCAGTCCCAGGGGTTATCTTCCAGAAGCCACATGGCTTCAAACCTAGTTACCATGACAACACCTGGAAGGGTTCCAGGTGCCATTTGCCCCCTTCCTTGGTAACCCTCATTGGAGTCACGGAGGTAATTGATACAAGCAGCTTCTACGCTTCAGAACACACCAAGAGAAGTGATCGCATGCAAGATGTTGGACTCATTGTGCCCCACAGCTCCAAAGAATTTCCTGGTAACATAAACCCTTTGCTCAGTCACTGGAAATATTCCTGGGACCTTCCCTTAAGGTCCTAGGCTTACTCCATTTCAATAAGGACATGCTGTTCCTCCATGGAATTCCTTCTCAAGGCTTATCGTACTATTAAAATATTAGACTGCTGTAATACCAGATAATATCTATCGCTAACAAGGCAATTGAGACGCTTAATGAAAATTGACCTTGCCTGCTCTCACATGGAATGCACCCTCCCACTCAGATTATGCAGGAAATTTTAGTCCCACTTCTTAAAGCAGAATGCTATGAACAAACTGCAAACCAGATGGCAAGGAATCTTGCATTAATTATGACTGCATACACAAATATTTCTGAATGCCGGAGTAAGCACAGGAAGCACAGTAAACTATTTGTTAATCAATCTCTCCCCAAGAGTTTGATCCCTCCTCCCTCCTCAACCACCCCCAAATGTAGTTTCTGCCCATTGCATCTAAACTCCCTGGTGCTGCTTAGCTCCACTATATTGGCTCTCTACTCCAATTCCTCTCCTGAACCCCGAAAGGAGAGTGAAACCCCTCTGTACTCCGCTGAAAACACCCTCAGCACAGAAAGTTAAACCCAAAGGCTTCTACTCATTTCTCATCTTTCTTTACCTGTCACCTTTGATGCATTTAATTACTTTCTATTATTTGACTTCCTTTGTGACTGTCCTCCAGTGATTCTCCTACCTGTCTAAACAATCTTTGAATGTTTATGTGAGTAGAACCTTTCCTTCTCTCCCTTGAAGATATGTTTTTGAGCCTCTACTATTCTTTCTACACACTGTCCCCAGGTGACCTCATTAAATCTCATGAATTCAGTATCACCTATACACTAAGAGGACGTCCAGCTATTTCTCTCTACCTCAGAACTTCCTTCCATCAATCACTCATCTGCCCGTCTTATATTTCTTCTTGGAGGGTTGACCTAACTTACTTTACACAGTTGCTGAGATGGAGAAAAAGTGGGATAGCTGCTGTGTGGAGGGAGGGGTAGCTAATGACACAGAAGACAGAATCAGAATTCAAAATGACCCTAACAGATCGGAGAACTGGGCCTGGGCTAACAAAATAAATTTTAATAGGGACAAATGCAAGGTTCTGCACTTAGGAGGAAGAACCAGATGTACAAATATAAGATGGGGGACATCTGGCTTACTAGCAGTACATGTGAAAAGGACCTAGGGGCCTTGGTGGACCACAAGTTTCACATGAATCAACAGTGTGATGCAGCAGCAAAAAAAAGCCTATTCTAGGTTGCATTAACAGACGTATGGTGTCTAGATCAAGGAAAGTAATAGTACCACTCTGTTCTGCCTTGGTCAGACCACACCTGGAATACTGTGTTCAATTCTGGACACCACAACTTAAGAAGGATGTTGACAAGCTGGAACATGTGCAGTGGAGGGAAACCAAGGGTCTGGAAGGGTCTGGAAACTAGGCCTTACAAGGAGCACTTGAAGGAGCTGGGTATGTTTAGCCTGGAAAAGAGGAGACTGAGAGGAGATATGATAGCCATATTCAAATATCTTAAGGGCTTTCACATGAAAGATGGAGCAAGCTTGTTTTCTCCTGCTCTGGAGGGCAGGACTCAAACCAATGGCTTCAAGTTACATGAAAGGAGATTCCAACTTAACATTCAGAAAAACTTTCTGACAGTAAGAGCTGTTCAGCAGTGGAACAGACTCCCACAAGAGGTGGTGGGCTCTCCTTCCTAGGAAGTTTTAAAGCAGAGGTTGGATGGCCATCTATCATGGATGCTTTAGCTGGGATTCCTGCATTGCAGGGGGTTGGACTAGATGACCCTTGGATCCCTTCCAACTCTTAGTCTAAGATTCTGTGATTCTATGATAGAGAACCTACATCTAAGCAGTATACAAAAAATAGTACAACCGACAGATCCTACCCATGGTTTAGGACATGGGTGGCGCTGTGGGTTAAACCACAGAGCCTAGACTTGCCGATCAGAAGGTCGGCGGTTCGAATCCCCGCGACGGGGTGAGCTCCTGTTGCTCGGTCCCTGCTCCTGCCAACCTAGCAGTTCGAAAGCATGTCAAAGTGCAAGTAGATAAATAGGTACCGCTCCAGCGGGAAGGTAAACGGCGTTTCCTGCGTTGCTCTGGTTCGCCAGAAGCGGCTTAGTCATGCTGGTCACATGACCTGTACGCCGGCTCCCTCGGCCAATAAAGCGAGATGAGCGCCGCAACCCCAGAGTCGGTCACGACTGGACCTAATGGTCAGGGGTCCCTTTACCTTTACCTTACCCATGGTTTAGAAGCTAATAGACAGACGAGGGGGGGGACAGTAAGGAAAGGGAGAGGCAAACAGGTAGCACTTTATAAATTGCTCCAGAACCCTCCCTGCAGCACCAAGTTGGGGAAACAAGGATAACAGGGAAAATACTGAACTCAAAAGTTAATGCACTTAACTTCCCACACCAGGTGGTGACCAGAGGCAATAATAAGGGTGGGCTATTTGGCATTTCAGAACTTTGTACAGAGCAGTGTGACTTTGTATCATTTCCTGCTGAGGTGACGTTTATGCCAGTTACAACCTCCTGGCCCATTTACAATCATGGTGAACAGGCCCAGGGGGGAATTTCATTGAGGCCCAATAAACCCAACCCATGACAATAAGGTACAATTTAGGCCATAGGGTAGTCAAAAGATAGCGATGAGCAAACATCATTTTGCAGCCATGAACCGTACACACCTCTCGGAACGAGGGGAATTCAGGGCACAGGATAATCCAAAAGCGCGTCTCAACGTGGAAATTTATGTTTACAACCGTATTCAAGCTCCAAAGTCCCTGCTACGTAACCCCGAGACGAGAACATCCAGTCCCTTCAATGGGATAAGTTTAGTAGGGCCACAGGAACCAGCCAGCTTCGGGATCGAGCCAATCAGGAGCGACGGCGCCACCCACAGAAGCTTCGCTGCCCACTTACCAGCGGGATCGCAGCCAAGAGCCGGGGCTCTGCGATTGGCGCTCTCCAACCGCGAGCGCTCAGCTGATGCGAATTGGCCCGCCGATCTCTTCCACCCACATTCAGAGCAACCCGTTGCAAACCCTGCGCTAGCAGCGGATACCGTAGAGACAGAAGCCCCGTCGAAACGCAGAGAAGGGGGAGCCGAAGAGTGTCCGCCAAGAGAGAAAAGCAAACAAGAAGGTCGGAGCCTGCCCGGTTAACGGGCAGCAGCTTCGGTTCCAGGCGAGCATGATGCAGGAAGCCCTCCCTCCACGTGCATGCGGTACACACACACACACGACACACACAACGCGCGTTTCCCCCGTGAGCGGACGCACGCCGCGATTCGGCGGCTCCTCTACCCGGAAGCAAGCCTGCCCGCCCCACCGAGCTTGTGGACTCCCTCCGCTAAGCGCGCAGGGCAGCAGCAGCAGCCTCCTCCTCTGGACCCCGCGCTGCCCGCGTCCCCCGGAGGAGCTTTGGCAGCGGCGCACAGAAAGCCCGAGGGGGCACCTGCCGTGGAAATGCCCCACGGCGGGTGACAGGAGCGCCGCCGTCGCGGACGCGAGCGCAGCCCAGCCGAAAGCAGCGCGGACGGGCGTTGCTATGGGGACAAGGGGCAGCCGCTTCGGGGCGACGGCGGCAACCGCGGCAAAGCGAGCGGTTGCCATTGAAATACCCGGGGAAGCGTCTCTGCTGCTGGTGCTGCAGGTGGGCCCCGTCCCGTCCCCCTCGGAAACGGGCTTGGCTGCCTCCCCCGCCCACCCACCCAAGCGCTCACCATCCGTCGCACCACACGCGCACGGGCCGGTTGGCGCCTTTGCCAGAAGGGGAGGAGGCCCCGGCAGCTCCGTTCCGCAGCATCTCCGGCCAGCGAGTGCCGGGCTCTTGGGCGGCTGGCCTGACCCCGGCGCTGTCACTCGCTGGGACCTCCCTCGTCACGTGGTCAGGGAGGAGCCGCAGCTCTCGAGCGCGCAGCCATCTTCGGTGGCCGTCACCTGACCAACAGGCGGCGCGCGCCCTCCCCCGGCTGCCTTGCGGCGCGCGCGGCGCCCCGCCCCCTTCACAGGAACCGTCTACTGAGTGGGGACCGGGCGCCCCGTTCTCTCGGTCCTTCAGCGCTGCACCATCTCCCTTGCGCCGGACGCTCACCGGCCTTCCTCCGCTGCTGGAGACATTTGAGCTCTTTTCCGCGCCAGATGTAAGCCTTTGCATCATAAGAAGCAAATTGGCGCCTGTTCCCTACCCCAGGACCCTCAAATGCTGTACAGGGGTACCTCAGGTTAAGAACTTAATTAGTTCTGGAGGTCCGTTCTTAACCTGAAACTGTTCTTAACCTGAAGCACCACTTTAGCGAATGGGGCCTCCTGCTGCTGCAGCGCCATTTCTGTTATCAACCTGAAGCAAAGTTCTTAACCTGAGGTAATATTTATGGGTTCACAGAGTCTGTAACCTGAAGCGTATGTAACCTGAAGCGTATGTAACCCTAGGTACCACTGTACATGATATTTTGTAGGACTGCCTTGCTGAAGGGAGACCAAAGCCCTTGTGATTCTGTTTCCCCTGGCACTCACCTGTATAAGTCTGAGATACACTTATACACGCTAGGGTTGACACCTTTGTTCTGGCAAAATACAGAATGGTGGGGCGGGTGCAATTTCCACCTCGCATCTGTTGCTTGAGTGATTTCAAAACAATCCATTACAATCAATTGCAGCCTAACAGGATAGTCCCTCTGAAATCTGTCAAACACACACACACACACACACATATGAATTTGTAAATTGTCTTTGCTTTGCTACCCAGGGCTTAAATACACGACCTTTCGCACACATGCATTTGGAGAGGATCCCTAACTTGGCAGAGAAAAAGAGCGCTGAGGAAAAACAGGGCAAGCTGTCTCCTGTATTGAATGCAGGACGTAGCATTTTACACTGAAATAGAGGGCGATCCTGTATTATACAGGACGGGTGGCAACCCTACCCTCAAGACCACTTGCAACAATCTGGCACCGTTGTACTGCACATCTTCTGAAAACCCTGTAACCCTTGCTGTTACAGACCCATGTTTAGATAAAACATGCACACCCAAATGTGGTAGTTATCAGCATTGCTGACACCAACACAAGTGTGGGACTACAAGCTGTGTGCTACAAAAACCACAGCCACTGCCTTTTATTGTTTTATTTTATTAATAATATTTAATAATTGACAGCCCTGAGTATTAAACACCAACCTCTCCTCAGCCACAGCAGAAACCAAGCTAGGCTTCAGCCTCTGTTTACAAACTGAGTAGTTATACAAAACATTATGAAAATAGCAGCTGTGTTTTTCCAGTTAGCCCAGAAGTTCTGGTCAAATCCAGTGCAGTTGTAAGGTCTTGTCCTGATTTTAGCAACTTCAGTTGGTCCTCAAGGTTAAAAAAAACAACACCCTTATAATTCCATTATCAAGACACTTTTCTTTTCTTGGTGCCTTTTGCACAGCCCCTGCCAAACCATCCGCCAGAAAGGGGTCCCACGGGTGTCTGCTGTTGCTCTCCCAGCTGCACTTCATGAAGACCTACTGGTGGAGCCACAGCTCTCCTGCTATGACTGCCTTCTTCTTCAGGTTGCAGAGGAACAGCCAAAGAGAAAATGGGGTCCTTTGTTCTGCAAGCACAATAATATGTAATATTAAGTTTGCAGCACGCAGAGAATTACCATAAAGCCCAAGTATCAAGTGAAAGGGTGTGTTTAGAACCATGCATGATATACTCCAGTAAAACAGGGCTGGGCTGCAAGTCCTCACAAGTGCAAGTATGTTCAGTGCATATTTCTTTCCTGATACAAGCCATGTTTAAATTACATCACATTATGAAGAAACAAGAAGCTATATTTAATTATAAACCTCCATATATGATATTGTATAAGCAGACAAGAACCAACATTTAGATTAAATGTAGAAGAGCCTACATTTAGCATCTGCTCATTCAAAAATCTGCAACTATCTACAAGAGTGAAGTATTAGTGCATAAGGGCACAGTGCTCAAGCCAAGCATTATCTTTGCTGACCTGTCATAGCAAGGGATGGGAAGCCCCAGCTCATCCATCAATAGCTTCATCACATCATCACATTTCCCATGAAGTTTCAGGGCTGCCAGATCATCTTTTGGTGTCCACTGTAGACAGAACAGTAATACTGTGAATGAAGTGAACTGACTTAGCACTGCTACCATGACATTCACAATGATCCTCATGTGTCACGTACTAGGTTTTCACTTTTATTGTAAAAACGTTGGTAACATGTTTATCCCATGGCAAAGGAACAAAACTTCAATATAAACATGTGAACAACATAAAAATTTATTTGAAATCTGACAATATGGGCTTGTTACAGAATTACTTTCAACCAATGATAAATAGGAATCCACCAGATGGCTTCTAGGCAGTGGCATAGCATGGATGGGGCCACAGGGGATTTTGCCCTGGGCACAAAAATTCAAGATTAAAAAAAACGAGCGCTCCCTGACCCAGAAAATCTCCCAATGTTCACCTGGGCAGACTGAGGAGCAGATTTGGGCAACGGCTGGTTGCTACGGAGCCCTCTGCATGGGCTTTAACAAAGATACTTGCTCCTGATTAATTCCCAGTCCCACTCTCTGCCATGCTCGATGCTTATGGGGCACCGCAACTGCCACTCGGGAAGGTCGCCAAGCTATTGCCGCTTCATTCCAACCTATCAGCGAGCAGAGCTGAAGAGCTCCGCCCTGCAGCCCCCTTGCTAGCTGGTGCTGCTGAGGTTGCCGGTGACAACATGGAATAGGAGTGTGTTATCAGCCATGGACCAATTCAATGAAGAGAGTTTTGGTCCATAGGGATGTTACATTCATTACCATACATTCTACTCAGACACGTCAAGTGCTTATTTTTTGTATATCCTTTAAACCTAAACATTTCTTTTCTTATCTATTTCTCTTTTAGAAACTACTTAGCTCTTTATTCAATCCCATATGCCCAACTGCACAAAAACATATTTCACATTGCGCAATTTTTTGATAATGCACAAAATTTGTCCAGCTGCATGACGGAATAAACCTTGAACTTTGTTCCTACCCTATAAACACATGGAAGCAACTAAAGTAATCATATACACTTGCATATATCACCAGAGCAAATTGCTCTGCCCATAAATGACAAGGCTCAAACTAACCTGGAGATTTACAATGTAGAGTTTAGGGCGGTGTCTGGGTGGTTTGCTCATGCACCACAAATGTGGATACTTCTTCAAAACCTGTTGTGAGAAGGACAACACAACCAAAATATTCATCAGTGCTAGAAGAGGGAAGGAGTCTCAAACTTTGAGATACTTGGCAACACAGTTCATCTTTAGTCATTTGTGTTCAGCTTTAACCAATGCCTACTGCAAACTACTTAGAAGGGATGTGGGAAGCAGGAACAGTCTTCTGGTACCAACTTCCAGGATTACATGGTTGCCAAGGCTTTTGCAGGATTCAACATCTGTAGCAGAATTTCTATCAAATGCAAATGACCAGTCCCAGTAAACATCTGAAGTGTACTGTCTGGAGTGATGGTGGGCAACACACAGGCTTTTGCTAAAAATTAATGGATCCTATTTCTAGTCCAATGGCTAGCATGCCCAAAAGACTCGAACCAAACACTTTTGCAGGTATTGCAACTATTAAAATACACATAACTAGCAGTCACCTCAGCTAGCTATTACCTCAGCTAGACGGAAGTCGTACAGTAAAACAGGCCTAGGCGTCAAGCTCCAATGCGGCTTCCTCCCAGGGAAATGTACCTAGGACTACAGTCCCACTTGGCAAGAAACATGAAACACTTTCTAAACTTAAAATACTTTCTCAAAACACCCTAAAGTATGGCGATGGATGGGGAGAAGTGTAAGCAGGACATGATCCTTTGGTAAAACACTGGCCAATTCCTGATGGAACATCTAGTAACAGCTAGTTACTGGGATTGTTGCAAAGCATGCTGGACTAGATGGGCCTTTCCTTATTGCGCTCTCTAGCGAGTGTCAGGATCTAACAGCAATAAAGCTATACAGCAGACCTGCAAGTTATGCACATTTAACTTGTGCGCATTCAGCTTGACACCCTTGGCAATTAAATAATAATAATAATAATGATAATGATAATGATAATGATGATGATGATGATGATGATGGAGGTGTCCAGGAAACCTTTGACATTCCCGTGTTTTGACTGTATGCAATTTTGGCTTTATGTGCTATGCTTGGAACACAATCCCACCACCACCACAAGTTATGGGTCTACTGTATTTTAACTGTAAGAGATCCAGAATATGCATTCTGGATTTATATGATTATATTTAAAAAATAGCGAACTACTCAAATATGGTATAAGGCCAATTCAGGTATCCTTTAGTTCATTCTTACACTTCACATTTACATAGAGAGGCAAACACTAACATGTTGAAATAATACAAACTGCCTTATTGGGAAACTTTATTGGGTCATTCAGCTATGAACCACTTAACTGTATACATCCTTGCTTTAATCCAGGTTTGGGGACATTTGGCTCACCGGATGTTGCTGAACTACAACTCTCACCATCCCTGGCCATCAGCCATGCTTGCTAGAGCTGATGGGAATTGCAGTTCACCAATGTCTGTAGGGCCAAAGGTTTCCCACTCCTTTTTTAATCTCTAATTGAAAGGGGGGGGGGGGAATGCAAGCCAAGACATTCATACAAACCAAGTTGCTTTATGAAACGCTTGCCTTTTCAGACTTAATTTTTTAAAGAGCTTCCTATCTTTGACCAGATATTTGAAATCTGTTTCCATAACCTTCCCCTGACATATATTTGGCTATAACCAATGAGACAGGAAAATATTCTCAAAGGATTCTATTGTTACATTTCTAAGAAGCTCCAAAGGAGGAAATACATACATATTTGTGCCTATGTTACAGAAACTTCTTTTGTTACATTTCTAAGAAGCTCCAAAAGGGGAAATACATACATATTTGTGCCCAAGTTGCAGCAACTTCTATTTTTGCAAACACTTTCACAATAAACTTTAAAGACTAAAAATTGAGGTGTCAGTCTGTCAATTCCAATATCATTCTAGAATTTTTGAAATAAAACCATTACAGAGTATAGTGCAGTTGTACATCAAATAACATTTTCCCCTGCCTTACCTTCAAGCTAGATCCCAAGCACAGGATCACATCTGCTTTGCTTGCAGCCTCTATTGCTGCCTCCCAGTTCAAAGGCTGCTGCAAGATGCCCTTCTCCCCAAAGTGTACAATTGTATCTCTTAGTTGTGCCCCACATTTGTGGCACACTCTGCCGGTATGATGCCTGTGCAAGGCTGTGCGCTCTGTCACGTCAAACACTCGCACGTATTCACGATTGGGTGTGCAGGATGTGCAAACCTAATTTTGAATGGAAGCACAGAATCTGTGTTATCATTCCCTATGGTACAATGGTACACCAAGCCCCGCTCTCTGCATATGCTCACCTCTATATACATGTTTCCATGCAGCTCAGATAGGGCTTCCCGAGGGAGCCCACTGCGCAAGTGGAGCCCATCACAGTTTTGTGACACCACATGCTTTACCTAAACAGGGAAAAATAAGAGTGTTAAGCATGGAGAAAGTAGAGTTAAAAGCAAGTCACTTCTTGTTTCCCTTTATCAGCAGTTAAGATATGATCTGCACAGTTTGCATGTTAAATAGCCAACCTTCCCCTCCCTTTCTCACTGCTCTGCCAAAACAGCTGGAGGAGATATAGCTGATTGGCAGGAACGCAGAGACAGTGGCTAAATGTGGTTGCCTGATAAAGCATGGGTGGACAATAACTGCTCAATAGGAGTGAGCACTATGGTCTCACCTCTATTTGAGGTGCCAGTTAGCGAAAGTAGCAGAGTTAATGATAAAAGACAGCATAGCCTTGTATTCAAAATGAGAGAATATCATCAACAAGTTGGGTGGTTTCGCAGACTGGTACAGAATCCATCATTTCCTAATTTAAGAAATTGCTTTCAAAAGCAGACAGCTCTTGAAGGAGTGCACCAAAATTAACGCTATGTATTTGTAACCCACATGCAGCATCACTTCTATGGTGCTGTCAATATACAGTGTCATACCGCAGCCTTTTAAAGTAACCTAGAAAGTACAGAGTGTGTTAAGCAGCCTATAAACCTCCCATACAATATGCCACAAACCTGTTAATTCTTCATGGATTTCTGCTGCCTTTTACAGCAAGTAATATCTATTTATGTGCTATCAGTTCAACCTATAATTCAATCCTGTGCAGGAACCAAGTAACTAACAGGGAGGTTCATTTTCGGAGTCCTAAGTGCCAGCCTCCAACACACATACAAAGACTGTCTATCTTCCTGCTACTCTAAGCCCCATGTCTGATTCACTTTGTCTAACAATACAGTATTTGTGCATGGCTTTATCCTCTGCACTGAGAGGCTCTCCAGCATCCCAGATTCTCCAGACATAATATCCATTTCACATTTAATGCCTCAACTATGTTCCCCACTGGTGCCATCTTTTTTTACCCCTGGGAGTATAGGATTGACTAATATGCAGCCTTACCAGTTTGTGGTTGTGCAAACAGGCGATGCTCATGTGGGTGAGTGTGGGCTCTGCCTCACTCAGATCCACAGCCCTGGCAAGTGGAGAGAAAAACTGTATTAAATAACAGTAGTCAATCTCACATGTTCCAGTGGAGCCTTCTCTGATGAGGTGGAAAAGATCTTCTAAGAAATTTCCCAAGCACCAGGCAAGCATCTAAACGGTCAAGTTTTGGTTACCTGATACTCCTCCCTTTCTGCAGCATTGTCCACACCCCATTAGGGCCTCTGTAGTCAGGAATTGAGGCTGCCTGTGTTACCAGGAGACATAAGAGAAAATGGACCTTCAGCAATACACAGCCACACTCATCAGCAACTTTGTCTGTCACATCCTAAAAGCCCTGCCAACCCCCATAGTCTCCTGCTCTGACATCTCTCCACTGCTACCATCATCCAAAACTGAAGGCCCTTCATGATGCAAGCACCTACCCCAATCGGTCAACTAACACCATACTGAAATCTGCCTGAGAAATGGCCTCAACATTTTCCTCCATCAGGAAAAATCTTATTCCAAGCTTCTTCCTAGCTAGGGCACTTAAGGTTCATATGCTGCTCACATGGCAAACATGTGATTCATCTGCCCTGCTCTTCTGCCTCCCAAACTGCTAAGGCAGATTATTTTTCCATGTATATACAGTATACGCCCCTGTGGATAAGACGCCCCCTATTTTTGGGGACTCCAAATTAAGAAAATGGGAGGAGATTGCCAAGAGTTGTTAAGCTTTTTGGGGGGAGGATTGCCCAGAGTTGTTGAGGTTTTTTTTTGAGGGGGATTGCCCAGTTACAGAGCTTATAGAACAATAACTGTATTGTTAGACATTCTCACGCATTGCCGATGACATCAATCATAAGCACGGTCACCAAGAGCACTCACCAATTGCCCGCCAAATTGCCACAGCAGCAGCAAAGCCACAACAGATCTTGCCGCATCCACCAATCAACCACCCAATCAAAGATGACAATTTCCTTCAAGCCGCAGCAACCTATCGCCCGTCACCACACTGTGCTATCCGTGTATAAGATGAACCCCAAATTTTAACTTAATTTTAAAATAAATAATCCTCGTCTTGTACATGAAAAAATAGGGTAGTTGCACAACATAACAGAATGGAAAAACCCAGCCAGCCAAACAGCATCACCCACTGTCCAACAGCTGCTTTGCCAAAGGCAAGTCTGATAAAATGCTCTTTTCTTCCCAATAACATGGGACAGCCAGAGGCAAGAACATGATGATTCTGCATCTTTCCTGTTAGAGACAGCTTTCTGAAAGGAGTCTTCTGTATTCTAGATTGAAAGAGACATGTTCCTTAACATGAAGCAACATAATATGCAGACTGGCTATGTAGGCTGGTTCTTAGGTGGGCATGCAAAATGCTAGTTGTTTCTCTGAGACACGAGGAATCAAAGTGACAGTTAAAACTGGCGTTCCTTTAACGTATTTAGCATGTCACCCACTTATTATCCAGAGTAGTTCTAACACAACCTCTTCTATAGCAAAACCTTAATCTATCTCAAAGGGGGTCAGGCAACTAATTAACTATCCAATGCAAAATCAGATGAATTCTGAGACACCAGAATTCCCACCCAATCAGTTAAAAATGCTTCTGAAATCCTGAAATCAGTATTTCATGCAACTCCACAATGTTGTCACCACCACCTGTGCCTGGCATGCAAAAGGTCACAGCTTCAATTGGGCTACAAAAGTCTCATCTGAAGTGCTGAAAAGTCGCTGTCAGTCAGTATATTTATTTATTTCATGAAATCTATATACCATTTGATAGTAGAAAAAACCCAAATCAGCTTACAAAAAGAATAGGCAATACTGAGCTAGACACACCAATTCTATGACTGCATATAAGACAGCTTCCCATTTTCCTGCATACATTCAAAACAGTTGTTCCATCATCTCAGTATCCACATTTCTCATACTTCAGATTGGGAGTGCCTCTTCCCTACCTCTAAATAAGAAAGCTGTTAACAATACTACAACAAACTATTTTCATAAGTTCAAAACAGTTGTTCTGTTTCACTTGTGAATGTGGCCCAACTCACATCAAGAGTCACACTACATGTTATACTCACCACAAGAGAGCAGTCTAGCTCTTCTTGTTCTGCAAACTCCCCAACCAACAGACAGAGAACACTGGACAGGAATCACAATCAAACATGCATGGATGAAAAAGCTGGTTTTATTTTTGCTTACCTCTCTCATTAACAGGTAATTGTCCCTAGGAGGGAACAAAAGTAGTTTGAATACAGTTTCTTCTATATTTATCTGTTGCTGAGGGAGCCTACAGGATTCTCAACAGTCAGAGCTGGACTGCTCTTGCATGGTGAACATAATGTGTAGCCACACACTAATAAATACAAACCACTATAGGATCTTGTACCAGGTGATTTTAGAACAGCCAACCACACAGTCTTACCGTACTGATGCCAGCTCCTGTGTAAATGATGAGATGCTTTGCTCCCTGCACAGCTGCAGAGAGCTTACTGACTTTTCTTTTCAACTCTTCAGGTTCATCACAAACCTAAGAGTGGATGAATGAGGGACTGAAATTATTTCCAAAGGACCACTTCAGCTAAGCCCTGTACAATTCTAATCACATGACATAAACTCAGCCATGTCTTTTAGTCTCTTTCCTTTGCTCTCTTTCTTTTGTCCTCAACTCTACAAGCTTTGTAAAGGAGGACATTAAATAGAAGTAAGAGCTTCAGTAGAAACATCTTACATGTCAGAAACAGGATACATTAATGACATGTGGGAATAAGTGAGGGGAGACCAGCTCATCAAGAACAAGGAGATGGCTAACAAGAGCATTAACCCTAAACATTTTTCTTTAGAAGGCATTCTGATGTAACAAAACTTACTTTCAAGCACATGGACCAAATCAGCTTTGGATTGTAGCAGAAATTTGATTTTGTAACAACTGAAAGCCAACCTAAATGCTACTCTAACAGCAACTGGCTCCCCTGTCTATAGGAAAATAAAGCCCTCAGTCAAATTACACTGCAGGGTTTTCAGAAACACTTTTCACTTTTCAACTGGTCTTCCAAATATGACATATATAGGTAATGGTCTGACTGAAATATATTCTTCCTGGTTCTGCTTTAAAAAACGGGTGGGGGTGGGGGTTGCTGTTAAAGGATAGTTCTTAGTGTATATAGGTTTTGACCACAAGCTGCCATGGATGGACATTTGCCCAGAAAAACAGCCTAAATATATTAAATTAAAAAAATTGAATTGAATAAGTTTTGTCAGGTAGTAAAAAAAGAATAATCAGAGGCCTAGGCAAGCCACGAATATACACTAAGCGGTGTTGGAAAGAATTTACTTTGGACAACGTATTTCTTAAGCAGGCCACATACTTTCCACTGTGTGTTTTGTCACCAGCAGGTAGTAGCTGAACAAGCAAGATAAATGTATACATGGGTAATACCAGATGCTCATCCCCTCCGTCCTTCTCACTAGCTCACTCGTTCACTCTAATCCCAACAAAAGTGAAGCGTCGCCGTAGCACCGTAAAGGCTAACAGGCTCGTTTGCAGACTAGCGCCCACTTTGGGTGCCCCAAGCGTGACTCGGTGTTGCTTCTGTCGCCGGCGAGCGACTGACGTGGCTGCCCCGCCGAGAAACCCTCTTTCCTCCGTACTCACTCGCGCTCGTTTACGCATCGAGGGGGACATAGTTAGCAAGGCGCACACACCTCCTCCAGCCGCCGCCGCAGCCTCTCGCGCTTCTTGCCAAGTCGCTCCAGATCCCGGACGATCTCCTGACAGCCGGAGAGCAGCACAGCCTCGTCGGGGCTCCGCTCGGCCGCCGGTTTGCGCAGGATCCGCGACACCTGGCGCCGAACGGCGGGGGAGAAAGAGACGGAGAGGGAGAGAGAGACAGAGGAAGGGGGCGGTTGATGGGGAAGGAGGGGGCGTGGGCGCAAGGCAGAAACACCGGCGCCCACAAGCGCTACAGAGACCCACAAGCCCCTCGCCCCAACCGCAGGTCCGGTACCTGTCTCCGTCGCTCCCGCTGCTCTTCCTGCCGGAGGAACTCGGCACGAGCCGCCGCTTTCCGTTCCGAGCGGCTCAAACTCCAACCCGCCGCCATCGTCCCGGTGGCTTCCGGGTACCAACTGGCCCTGCCGGTGGTTTCCGCTATTTCCGCTTCCGGCCTCCCGGAGCAGCGACGAGGAAGCTAGAGTGCCCTTACTTTGCGGCCATTCAGAGAGACAGAAGGTGACGAGACTCGCTGTCAGAACTCCTCACAAAGGAGGCCAGAAGGGCCAACGAGGCTGCTCGCCGGAACTTCCGGTCCAATAGCTACAAGGGTTCCGCCATAGAGATGCCAGAACGACGACGCTCTACAGCCATCTCTTTCCGTGAAGAGAGACTCGCAGCCCATGGCGGCTTTCACTCCTCCGGCTGGAGAAAGCGCCGGAGGCTCTCATTTTCCGAGTAGATCGAAAGCGCCGGTCCGCATTCGGGCTAGCCTGACGCCCGCCTCTTCCCGGGATCTTTCCGCTAGAATCTCGCTGCTCCGCGTTGGCATTGAGGTGGAAAGAGCGGTGGCAGCCGAGTACTTTCCAACCTTAGGCGCGCCGGAGCTGCGCTAGTTCTGGCCAGGTCCTTCTCAGATTTGATATTCACCTCCCCTCCTGCCGTTTTCCCGAAAGAGGGGACCGAGGTTTTAAGCCCTTGAACTGTTGGCTGATACAATCTGAGCATTTTGTCTAACAGTCCTGACGGTCCTGACGGTCGAGCAAGAAATTACAGCTAAAGGAGTCAACAGCTGGCATTCATAACTGCTGTGAAGCACCAGTTTTCTGTGATTACTTTTTCCCCAATGGGAAATCAGAAATCGAGGCAACTGCGCAGATCTGGTCATTTCTATACAATTGGCAGCATCAGAAAATGATCTAAGGAAGGCAGAGAAAGTGAGCAATTGACCCTCTCTTATTTGACAGCTGTCAAATGTTCCTTATTATACCCTATAAGCCGTGCACATCCTTGCTGCTATAGCTGGACACAAGCTTTTCTTTTTTAATTACAGCAGAAATGAAAGCCCCATGCTGTAAGTCAGCGACTTTGCTGTTACCAGCATGGTCCTTCATATATAAAGCAAGCGCCCCCGGTTCTACCTGCAGAAAGTCCCAGGTTTGATCCCTGCATTTTCAGGTAGGGCTGTTAATGCTTCTTTCTGAAATGCTGGAGAGCTGCTGCCTGTCAGTGTACTGTATACAATACTGTATTGAGATAGATAGTCTAATGATCTGACTGTATAAAACAGTTTCCTTTGTCCCTTATGCTTATTTCCCCTCTTTCTCACTTACAGTTAAACATAGAATATCACAAGTTAAAAGAAGAGAGACAAAGAGAGACAGAGCCATCCATACACTGTAGAAGCTTATGCAGCTAGTTCTGCCCTGTAATTCCAGATGTCATAACAGGACTATAAACAACGTTGTGACATGAGCAAGCAAAAGCCACACAAAGTCAGTACCCTATCACAGGCACATGGATTACTTATCATAATAAACACATTAAAATAAGTCTTAGTCTGTTTGGTTTATTTTTCAAAATTGAGTGGCGGGGGGGAATAGGTCTGGAAAATTGTTGATGGGGAAGTGGGGGGCTAATAAGGACTGTTGCCTTCAGACAGAAAGCAGCACTGGCCTAAACCAAAATACATGGAATTCTGGTGTGATAGCACAGGTTTTATGCATGACATTGTTAATTATGATTTGTTTCTCATGCTAATTTACAAAAACAAATTCATTATGTCTCTTTTACAGTACTTTAAGTAACTATCATGTGGCATATTGACATATACTGTTTATGTTTTATTTTGTAAACAACCCTTTGGTCTTTCACAAAGGGTGGTAGATGAATTAATCATCATCATCTCAACATCCACTGTGGAGTAAAAACCACCAATAATTTTTAAGTGGTCTGGGAGTTTATGATGCTCTGATTTTACCCAATACAAGAGAACAGAAATGGGCATTTGTATTGTGCTTTGACCTGTTTCTGAATCACAAAGTAGAGGTCAACAGCATTTATGGCCCCATCCTTGGCCCATTTACATGTAAGTCAATCACACAGAATTAGATTGACCTCCAGATGTACATAGGACTGAAGGACCTGAGCATGTCCATACAAAAGCTAGCCACTCTCTTAAGCAATTAAATATCATCCTTAATACTAGTCAAACGCTAGCTCCAGTAGTGCAGTACCTTATGTCTGCTTTAGTAAGGAAATGGCTTTGCTGCAATGTCTTTTTTTTTTAAAGTTACAACTGGCTTTTTACAACTGAACAGCATAAAATCAGCAAAGAATTGTTTCTTTTTTATGAAGAGTGTTTTGTTTTTTTAAATAGCAGGGTAGTGGATGAGGAAAGCAACAGACTTCATGCTTTTAAAACTTTTTCTAAGTAGTGAAATGTTCCAAGTGCTCAGCACAACTGGGGATGCAGTTCTTTTTTTAAAAAAGGAAAAAAGTATAAAAAAAATTATTTGATGTCATGAGGGATGACAACACAATTCCACACAGCAGGCAGAACAGCAACATATATGCTAATTGAAGAAAGACTTACAAAGGTAGAAAATATCCATCCAGTGCGGGAAGAAGGCATCAGAAGTGCAAACCTGAAGGAAGTTACTTGGATTGCTTGCAACAAATGGGTAATAATTGCACAAGTATTGTGCTAAAATGGATTGTCTTGGAAGTCCCTAAGAGGAAGCAAATTTGTTTTTTTTTTCTACAGCAGGGGGAAAAGGTACATTCCCTGCATGAAATCAACCAAGCCTCAGTCAGTTCAGTCAGCAACAGGAAACAAATCTGCCAGTCTAAATTTAGTCAGTAATATCATAGGAACCAGCCTCTTTAAAGATGTTTATTGGTCATATACAAAATAAAGAATGCTTCATATCAACAAACATACACTATATACATAAATAAATTAACAACACCTCCACTGGGGCTGTGGCAACAAATCCCCAACAGTTATCAGATATCTACAGATTGAAAAAGGACAATAATTTAGCAATAAATACTGATTAATTCATTGGGCTCTCCCATTGTATAGAAGAGCCCCAGGACTTGACAATATGCTATTACACCCCTGGCACATAGAATTAATCTCCAGTTTTATTAGCTTTGGAGATTGAGATTATTTATTTATTTATTTATCAAAATACTCCTCTTTCCCCCCTTTTAAGAAACATTTTAAAGCAGCAGTGTATTTCTTTTATCAATATGTTGTAAGGACTATCCTCAACATCTGGAGGGTGGGGAGGAAAAGTCCTTAGCTCGTCTCATTAAGTGCTCTGAATATTCTTATTTGTATTGTTTTTCTCCATAATATTCCATTTTGGCAAAGGGTGTAATAAACTCAGAACAAACTGCAGGTGAGGGCAAGAGCAACGACAAGTAGGATTTGTTTTGGAACTCTCTGAAGATAACAACCCCCCTTGCCTCAGCAAGACAGTAACATACCTTAGCCAGACAGTAACATACCTTCATTGGGAAAGAGGAGACTATTCACTTCAACTGCTCAGTGTTCATACAGGTGACAGCCACAAGTGTCCGGAGCTTGTATACATCAGATAGCAGGAGAGGAAAACATAAATCCTCATCTCTTGGAAGAACCTGCCTGACGTTCACAGCAAGACTGCCATGAGATACTGTCCTGGTCTCTCAACATGGGGAAGAACCTCTGTTTTAGCAGCCACAGCTACCTGCTACTGCAGGTATCAAAGAAAGCAGCAATGTTATCAAACAGGAAATGACCTTCCTGTGCATTAGCATGTTTTCTGACAAAATATAGCTTGAGACATCAGGAAGGTGTGTGTGTGTGTGTGTGTGTGTGTGTGTGTGAGAGAGAGAGAGAGAGAGAGAGAGAGAGAGAGAGAGAGAGAGAAAGGGGTTGTCAATAAGTGCTTGTGTTTTCCAGTGGAAGGGAAGGCAAGATGCCGCTGGAGCTCAGCTACAATTCTGAGTGCAGCTTCATCAATACACAGGATGCCAATCCTGTTTAAAGGTAACATATGAAGAAAGCGTAGAATCATAGACTTGGAAGGAACCTCAAAAGTCATCTAGTCCAACCCCCTGCCAAGGCCAACTTGCAACATCTCTGGAGTGTGCCAAGGGCACAAGAGATGCAAAAAGGAACACCTGACACAAGGAATGCATGACTTTTAAGCATGAATGCATGTGATGTGTGTGTCCATGTATCTATGCACTCACACACTCCCAGCTATCCAACCTGAGGGCACAATGCGCAAACGCTGAGCAATCTCCACCCATGCCTAAGTGTCAAATACCCTAGTCCTAGCCTGCAGTCTTGCTTGCTTTTTCCAAAGCAAAATAATTGTTCCATAATCAAAGAGATCACTTTTACACAATTCACCACGACATAAAACAAGCCCCCCTCCCCCTCCCCGCCACAAGCCAGCCACATGTGGGCGGAATTATACTTCACGTATTTGCTCTGCAGCTAAGTAGAAAGCAAAGCTCCCCACCTGTTGCATCAAACAAAATGCCCCATAATAAAAAAGGAGAAATAAACACACAACACCCTTCACAGCAGAAAAACCAAACAAACAAGCACCTCGAAAACAAGAACCATCACACTCCGAATTCTATATACCAGAAAGAGAAATCAAGGGGAAGGGCTTGAGAGGGGCACCTGGGATGGAAAGAACTCATAAACAGTAGGAGACGGACTGAAACTGGGTGAAGGAAGATGGGAGGTTTGAAGGGCCCCTTGAGTGTTCGAAGATTCATCACTTTCATTTCAATCCTTCCCACTTTCCAAAGCCAGAACATGCCTGATAACACACCTGCTGTATTCAAGGTGATGCACCTGCAACTTCTTCCAACAAACCCAGCTGTGGACAGCGTCTCGCCTCTTTAGGCCTCGGAAAGGGCACGAGTTGCAACTCTAGAGGAGAGACTTTCAGTAGGAGCCCTTCTTGCTATCCAAGATCTAGATGGAAATAGTAGACAATCCATTAAGAGGAAGCAGCAATGGAAGCCCGGCCAACTCCAGCAAGCTGTTAAGAACTGTTCTGGACAATTGTCCATGATAAGAGTCAACAGGTTTGTTGAAAAGAAACTTCTACCCCAGAAAGACAGCCCCACTCAATCACTTTCTCATACAAGCTGTGTTTAAATATCAAAGTTACCACCAAAGGTGTCGTCGCCCTGCTTTCCATGGAGCAGTATACAGTACAGAGAAGCACACCAATGCCAATGGAGAGGCAGGCAGAGGTCAGACAGCTGGCATTCAAGAGTTGTTGCTCATCAAGGGAGCATGGCAGCCCATGGAACTGCCCTTCACGTGACTCTCAAAAGCCAGCTATGACGTGACCTAAGATTTCACTTCACACACACATCCCACCTCTCGCTTGTCAGTTTGGTGACCAGGAAACCCAAGTTACATGCTATTGTGGTTTCTCAGTTTGACAAGTTTGCATAAATATTGCTTCCTCAGATTACAACTGTTTGGTTTTCACAGAATTTGGATTTCTTTGGCAAGGACTAGAAAATGGAAGGCAATAAGGGGAAAAGAATATGCACAGCTTGAAGATGGGAGGGAAAGATGTACAGAGAGGTAGAAGGATTAAAAAACAATAAAAGGTAGGACAGCTCTGGACCCAGCAATCCTACATAATCAATCCTCCAATGGTTTCTAAACCTTTTAAACCAGGAGTGAGAGACATAAATCCCTGGAGCCTTACCAGACCTTACAAGCTCACATCTGACCCACAGCAGCCCTAACATACTCCATACAATTCAATCATTTTCAGGTCAGACACCTAACAGCCTTACTAGGGGAAAGGTGCTGCCTTGCCAATAGCAGCCTCTTACCTATTCTTTCTAAATTTGCAGTATGGAGTAGCCAATATAATTTTTGGTGGAATCTCCAGCAAAGCTAAGTGTACATCCACACCAGAGCTCTTTTATTATTTAAACACACACCTTCCACACTTTTTTACCATTTGCTCTTCCTTGTTCCTGTACTGCCAACTGCATATTGGCAGTCCACATATTCAAAGGGCAGCAGAAAAGCACCCCAGGTTGCCATGTCGAAAGAATGGTTGCGATATTTACAAGAACCACTGGTGGTAGAGAGCAGCCCTGTCTTTACATTGCAAACAGCAAGCTTGCAGTTGGAGAGAGCTCAAGAAGAGGACTTTCGACAACTAATCCTCATTTAAAGCTTTATTTCTTTCTTGCACCTAGGAGATGTTCTAGGCAGTGAAATTCTCACACTGAGTGGGTTATTCGGAAGATGACTCCGGGGAATTAATTTTCAGCAAACTGAAATGGAAAAAACATTTTCAATGGAAATTGTTGAGTGCTGTCCCTGGGCATCTGCTGGGTAAGAATTTGGCCCTTCAGCTTATACGAATTTGACCTCTTTGCTTCAAAATTGGCCATTAAGTTTTTCTCTTTAGCCGTGAAGGCCAAATCTAGTAGAATGTCAGTTTGAAAAGCCACCGGATTCTGTACAGCCCAGCCTGAGCTATGCAAGTTTCTCGATCCTGCTGGCAATATCGTAACAGCTGGAGGGTTCTAGTGTCTGCCAATTATAGTGCTATTCTTATGCTGCTCCAGTCAAAATTTCTGAATGTGTTCTCGACTAGAACTCATTAGCTGTGCTTGCTCTGAAGAACACTGTTTTCTAGGCAAAGCCCCAAGTTTTAAGTGCACACCTAGAGAGATAGCCTGACAAATACATACTGCCAAAGTCCCAACATGCTCCTCTTGATAAAGGGATGACCACCTGCTCCCTGTGAACCAAACACTTCTGGGTAGCAGCGCAGAAGGCAGGGCAACTCCTCCTCTCAGAAAAGAGCAGGCTGCCAGAAGGTTCTCCTTTGGAGAACCTCGTGACCAGGCTTCCAACAACACTTTATGAGTATCCAGAGAATAAATAGTAAAGCTGGATTTTCCTGGGTCACACTGACAATCACACTGAGTCTCTATGGAGTTTCCATTGGCGCTTCCCAAGTACTTCTCAACATGCCCAAGAATAGAAAACAACAGCCAGGAGGTAAGTTGATGGTAGCATTGACAGCAAAATAATTCTTCCCAAGGAATGAACCTAGATGTATGCAGCCTGTGGCCCAACCCTAGGAAATACTGGAGTTAGTTACACTGCCAGCTCCACTAACTGATTCATGTTGCTGCAGCATGGGCAGTGGCCTCCTCTACCCAACCTTTTTTGACATGTTGGGACTGACCATTGGAGACCCAGTATCCACAGGAAAGCAAACTCTGTGATGCAAAGTGGCATGGGGGAAGGCAAGAGTGTCTGTCAGTTATAATTTATGCCAGGCATAGGCAAACTCGGCCCTCCAAATGTTTTTTGGGACTACAACTCCCATCATCCCTGACCACTGGTCCTGTTAGCTAGGGATGATGGGAGTTGTAGTCCCAAAACAACTGGAGGGCCGAGTTTGCCTATGCCTGATTTATTCAGTTTCAGCAACACCAATTTACCTCAGACTTCAGCAGCTGAGGAAGTGAGGCTATCATAAACAGATAAACCTTCTAATGAGAGGATCGTCAGAAGGTCATTGCGAAATGCCCAAGAAAGCCCTGCCCTCAGCCCAGGAAAAGCAAAAAAAAAAAAAAAAAAAAAAAAAAAAGAATGCTCACAGGACATCCACACAGCAAAGATGGCCATTGGCACCATCACATCACAGCGCCACACAAGACCTCAGAGCACAGACAACTAAACACAACAGGAGCACAAAAGAAGCGGGTGAGGAGTTCAAGAATAAGTCACTTTTGGTACAATTGCAAAAAGATATCAAACAGGACTAGCCTTTTTTTGTCTCCCCCCCCTACATTATTTATAAATAAAAGTCTGATAACTCTTTATAAAAAACAACCTTGGAGCCACAAAGACTTAGCGAGAAACTTTTAAAATTTGCTTTTCTTTTTCTTTTCTTTTAAATTAGCAAAGTCTCCAGGAATATGACAGTCAAATATTCTCACCCTTCTCAGGTTAAAAAGGAGACTATTAAATCCAAGTTGTTCATCCAGTTTTACTTTTGAGACTTAGATCATTTAAGAATTCTTTCAAATGAATGTTTCTCTCTTAAATAAAGGGCTATTTAAAACCACATAGACTTGTGTAAACCATCACACTAGAGACACTTGATACTCTCCAAACACAGGAAACAACTAGTGATTTTGGTCTTGTTCAGTGCAACACATTAGGCACAAAACCGGCCTGTAGTCACCACGGTAGAACCTGCCTTTTACCTGACAGGCAGGCTACAACAGTGCCCATTCCTGGCTCCTTTCCCTTCTCAGCAGCACAGACACCAGGAAACTGCAGTTTTGCCCCTTCCCTCCCCTTTTAGGAAAAGTCCTAAGGAATCCCACCTTTAAACATAAAAGGCGCAACTAGATGTTAATATAAACATGGTTACACAAACTACCCCCATTATAGCCACTGATACCAAGCAATTTACAAGCAGCAGACTGGACAGCTGACACACAACCCTGGAAGAATGGTATAAGTCATCACTGACAGCAGGTCTTCCAACTTTCTATGACCTCTGCCCTCCCCCCTTTGGGCGATTTCTCTCCCCAAGAATTTATTCCATGCTGCTGAGAATCTCTTTGGCTAGAGTACCGAGGTCCTTCAGTCTCTGTCCCCAGAATACCTCTGGGTGGAAGGTTCTGCTCACACAGAAGGGTTGCATTACCATCAGTCACACCAACCAGAACAAAGCTAAAAACAAAGGGACTGCAGTGACAAGCAGGCCAGCGTGTGCCTGTGTGGGCTAGGCCATCTGGGAGAGGGTTGTGCTTTGGGGATTCCGGGTGAGCTTTGTGCCTAACTGCCCTGCACACACAAGCCCAGGCAGTGCTCGTTTCACTAAGACCGGGCGTCCGTTTTGGATTTCACTATTGTGATGACGCTGGTGGTGGCAACCTTGCCGGGCACAAGGGGCCCCATGCTGGCGGCAAGCGGGCCCCGGGCAGGGGTGACAGGGCTCCGGGCCACGGTCCGGGCGAAGTTCTGCAGCGCTTCGTACTTGGAGCGCAGGGCATCAAGTTCCATTTTCATGCTGGCATTCTCCGAGGCCAGTTTCTCCACCTCCTGCTGAAGTTCTGCCTTCTGCTTCTCCAGCTCCTCCTTCTGTGTCACCCTCTTGACACGGCAGCTAGCGGCGTAACCCCTGTTCTTCAGGGTCCGCCGGCGTTGCTTTAGCTGGATGATCTCCTCCTTGGACAAGCCCCGCAGATGCTGGTTCAGCTCCCGCACAGACATGGTCACCAGCTCTTCATCTGTCAAGCTGGTCCCATTCTCACCTGGCTCCCGCTTCACCTGTGGGGACACAGAAGGGAACACATGTATCACGGGAGCTCTGGTAGTGTCCACGGACGGCTCAGCCCCACTCGTGCCCCATTACCTTCAAGGCTTTGTTTCCTTTGTTGGGGGTCGTCATAACACGCAAGCCTTCACAGTCAGATTCTGCAAGAAAAGAGAATGGCCAGAGGTCACCATCAAACTCAAGATCCTGAGCCCTCATTTACAGATCCCTACTTATCTGGCTCAGGAACCAGGCAGGGAAGTGGGCAAGGCTCCCTGCTGGAACAAATCCCTATGCGCTCCACACAGCATGAACCAAGCAGAGAGACTTACAACAGCTCCTTGCCACCTCTGTCCCTACCAGCCCCACAGTTCTCTATAATACTTAAAGGCAAATGGCAGGGGGGAATTAAGAACCCTGGGAGGAGCCAGAGCAGGATGAAGCCACATTTAAAAATAGCCTGGCAGCCAGGGTCCTGCACGCCTGTGCCGAGCCAGTCATGCTGACTCAGCATACTAACAGCCTTGCTTACAGTACATGCTTCGTAGTATAACCAAGCAGGAGAGTTGTAGCCCAAGAGGCTTGCCAGGGAACCAGCCTGTCTCTCTTTCCATGATTGGGCTGAAAGCTACACGAGCTACGATGACACCCCATAAACTAGAGAGTTTGTGTGGGAGCAGTCTTCATAAATACTCCCTATGACAGAAGCTGGTGCATATGCATTGACCCAACCTGTCTCAAGTGTTTCTTTGTCTGGGAAACTGAATAGCAAAACACAGGGGGTGACGGGCAGGGAGAAGAGGGAATGATAGGGAGCATACAGGCTCCTAGAAAACTGCCCCAACCTAGTGCTCTCCAGATATTTGCGACCTAAGGGACTCAACATTTGGGAGCCATTTCTGGGTTGGAGGAAATGCACAAGAGTGTGTGTGTGAGAGAGAGAGAGAGGGAGGGAGGGAGGGAGGGAGGGAGGGAGAGAGAGAGAGAGAGAGAGAGAGAGAGAGAGAGAGAGAGAGAGAGAAAGAAAGAAAGAAAGAAAGAAAGAAAGAAAGAAAGAAAGAAAGTGGACAGTTAGTAGATGGGGTTCAAATAAATAAATAATAAGAAGACTACAAATTCTATAAGATACATCCAGCATAGGCAATGTTTAGGAATTATGGGAGTTGTAGTACAGGGTGCAAGATTAGGAAAGGCTGGCTTACTGGTTTCATGTCACTATGTTCTAAGCTTCCAGAATGTGTGTCGCTAGAGAAATCTATGCCAAATGCAACTTTTTTTTAAAAAAAGTTTAAAGATTCTCAAGATTCCAGCAATTATGATTTCAGAAATAAGCCTGGGAAGTGTAATCAGGTTTTTATAGTTAAAGCTCAGGAAATCAGAAGGCAAATTAAAGAACCCACACTGATTATACTTTTACATTTAGTAATTTTACATCCATTGTGTTAGTCTAGCGAGAATAAAATTCAGCGTTGCAATGCCAGAATTCACAAGACACATGGGACAGCAAGTACATTTGCAAGCAAATTTTTACTGCCGAGCACATTATTAGAATGTTCTTTTTGAAACCAGCAGACAAATGTGGATTCATAAAAAAGACATCACATACAGACATGCCTTGGTGTAGCTGTCGGTATATGCCAGAACAGTCTACCACATACCACAAACAAAAAAGAAAGCAGAATCCTGTCGTGCTACTCTTAAGGCTTAATCTGGAACTTTATGCAACACTAGTAATGTTCTCCTGCAGAAGATCTGGGATTGCAGCAAGAGATGAGTCGTGTCTTACAGGTCACATGCATCCCCAAAATGCACACACACTAGACATCATAAATACTATACCTTTGGCTACTTGTCTGGAATAGTTCAGAAGCCACGGTTTTTCCCTAAGCAAGAAGAAAATCTGCTGGTGTGGCCAGGACTGTGTCAGGGACAGAGGAGTCACTATGTGCATCCAGACAGGGATGTTTTTACATCCACCTCCCACCAGGCACATCATCAGCACTTACATGGCATAATAAATGCCTCTCCCACACAGCCCATGTTCTTGTTTGTTAAATGCATAAAACATCAGTTCACATTTATAGCAGAGAATTAAGACAAGCTAGTGTCAGCAAAAGCCAAGGAACGGTCCCCCAGCAGCACCCCCAGAAGGGATGGCTTCAGCGCTTTCCAAGATCACTAATAGGCCAGCAACAACTCTGATATTCCTAGAGCACCGAAAACTGCTGACAAGCAAAGTGCTTATGCCCAAAGGATATGGCTGTGGTCACTGATTAAAGGCTTACTGCACACTAACACAGTGGGTCCCAACTGTCTTACTAGAGGGACCTACCAACTTATTTTTGTCTTTAAAACTGACAAGTAGGTTCCAAACAATTACTGATCTTGAAGGAAAATACACTTAGCTTGCTGCGCTATAACATCCAAAGCCTGATTGCAGGCAGTATTGGGACTCACCATTTGGGAGTCAGCATTCTAAAAATATGTGGGGGGAAGAGACATTAATTGCTAGTTAAGTTTTTTAATTCAGAGAATAGACTAGGAGGAACACAGTATTGCCATCCCCCAAAACACAATTTGCAACAGGGCAAAGGCTTCCCTCTGACACCATGGTAATGCTATAAAAATCATGTTCTTTCAATACTGGTAAAATAAATGCTACAGAATGCACAAGTATGCCTCTCAACAGTATATGCTTTCATTTTTCTGACTTTGCTCCATTTAAAAACCATGTGCAGTTATAGGTCTCCAGCAGCAGAACTGTAAACGAAAGTCCCCCACTCACTGAATAGCCACAGTACTAGAACTGATACTCCAAACACAGTCTCCTTCTCCTGTTATAGGATTTTCTTTTGAGACATGTGAGAATGTATTAGGCATCATTGCAAGCATTCATGCGAGAGTGATCTGAACATTTCTAAAGTACAGAAACTGCTTAAGCAAAGACCCATCATAGGTTTGTAAATCCAGCAGAAGTAAGGAAATAATAAGATTCACCATGCCAAGTATAAGTGATGTTCCACAGATATCCCAGGAAAGAGATACTTTGTGGGAAAGTAAATACACTTAGTGCCCTGCCCAGCCAACTCAAAAATGTCTTTCATAGGGCAAGTCCAGGACTCTAATGTCTAGAGATCAATGCTTAGAATGCGAAGTTACTTATTATCATCAGGGAAAAGAAGAGATGATATAAAGGCTGCCTGGAAATAATCTTTAGTGCTCATAGTTCTCTTTCATTGCACAGGAAATTATTGGGGAAGTCTATGTTGTGAGAAAAAGATGAGACACAGCAAAAAAAACCTCAGTCACTCTGATGGGTCAAAGTATGAAGATACTTGAACTCATCTTTGTATATGAGACTTAGGCATCTTAGTTTCATCAGAAGGAGTAATGTGTGCTGCGTCTGTGCCTAGACAAGCACAACCTTCATTACTAGAAAGATTTTAAAAGGCCAAAAGAGGGCAGTCAAGAAGTGGAATCCCTACCAAACTTAGCGTGTTCTGTACCCAGCATAAATTGGGATGGCACCAGACCCTTCTACAGTCCTGACTTGCTGGCCACAGAAGGACTTATTAACATCATGCAAGGAGGACGGCCGGAGAGAACTGGCATCCAGACAGAGACAAACTTGGTCTAACTCCCCAGACTGCTGATTTCTCAGCTTTTTGACAGCTTCCCGAAGAAAGATCACACTGGAAAGTGCCAAGTGCGACGGCTGCAAAGGGAAAAAGTGCAACCTCGACACATTTTGCCAAGCTCAAAAGGCCTGCACTCAGCACAAGCACCGCCAATTCTTCGCTCACAACAGAGCTGACAGCAGAGCGCATGATTCAACACAGGCCCCATTCTCAACATTCCTGATTCACAGAGCTGTGCCATCAAACTAGTGTAAACATGGTGACGTCACCCATTCCAGGAGCAGAGACAGCCCCATCAGAGGAGGCCCAGCTGCAAGGGATGAGAAAGGAGATGGGCATGACGAGAACAGCAACGGGAGGCTTTTCAACAGGTGAAGTAGGAACAGTAGTTTCAACACTACACTGTACATATCTGCAAGTATATGAATTCCATGTGTTTTGTGAGGGCTTGTCTATACATAACTTCTCACTTATGGAATATTTAACCTGAAAGTAGATGCTTACCCAGTTAAGACTTCAAGAAACATAGAGTCACTAGAGAATTCTGTCTCCTCAAAGCAAGACCTGACTGGCCCCAGCAATATCCCTGCTATGCTTAGAAAGTGCCTCAGAACTGCTGTTTACACAAGTTTTCTTCTTACTCAGCAGAACTGAAGTAAAGGGGACCAAAAATCAGTAACCTGACCTCTTCCTACCAGACTGCCAGACTCCTTAGTTATGATCACTGAGGAGCTCATCATATTTATAATTAAAACTGAGCTTGCTCATCTCTCTCCACACCTTTGAATCATTATTTTCAAGTACTGTACAATGCTTCTAGACAAGGCACATCTATTTTGCTTCCTATTTGCCACAAGCTTTGTAAGTAACTGCAATTATCTAAATATCCAAGGGATAATACATTGTCCAGGTTGCCATGTCAGACACCCAGAATGAGAATCAAGACAGCTGTTCATCATCTCCTATCCTGCTACAATGAGACCAGGAAAGAGACATGCTACGCATCAGTCTGTTAGGAACACTAGGTTTGAAGTATCCTTTTACAGAGAATGGAATCAGACTAGATTAACTTTCTCTGTCCTTCTAACATTACCGTTTTAGAATTAGAATCAGTTTGTGGAGATCTCCGTCAAAAGGACATCAAACCACAGCTAGCTATTGTCACACAAACCATCTCCATATAATCACAATCTAAATATCTATGACATACTGATTAAGTTGCCCAGTCCCCAGTAGCCAAGCCGCTCTCAAACTGGCAGAGGACAGATTGCCCTCCAGAGTTGTGGCTGTAGACGATAGCATGCTTCAGCTAGCTTCACTGTGGGAACTTCACACAAGGGACTCAGGGTAGGACAGCATGCACTTGTTGCACAGACGTGCTCCATTATACAAATCAAGCAGAGCTGTGCAGGCACAAACAAGGGAATCTGCATCTCTGTGCCCTTCCCACTTCAGTGTGACAGCATGCCAAGCACCTTCACAGAGTCCTTGAGGACATCGTGCCTGTCTGACAAAGACGGCATAGACAAGTAGCAGCAATTTCCATAAAGGTATTCAGGAACTACCATTTTACAAAGTCTATAAAGCTAGCCAAAACAGTAAAGTTAAGACCTACGTGTACAGAGAGAGAGAGCACTGAGGACACGCGAGCAGACAGGGCAAATATACATACTGGCATAAATCTACAAGCACTTAGGAATAGGTCTCTCACAAAAGTTCTGCCAAGTAACCCTTTTTCTCTCTCTCCCTCACTCACACACTCCCCACATACAGTCACTTCTGTCCTAATGCACATAAACTGCACATGGATATACACTGTATGACATATGCTCAGAAAGCTACAGTTGTCACAACATTTTGAATGCAGGCAAAATATAGACAAGTAGCAGAGAGGAAGAATCTCAGGTGAATCCCCTTCCCAACCATCTCCTGAACTTGCACCCTTCTCTGCCTTATCACCCAGTGAGAAAGTGAGTCAGCAAGTCACCCTCTCCCACCCAGCTAACCCTTTTGACAGGTCCCATCAGCCGGTCAGCCCCTACCTCCCTTTGTGCAGCATATACCTAGTGGTGACCTCATGTTGATGAGTCAGCAGTGTCTGGGCTCTGCACACAGTAGGCTGTGCCAGGGGATGCAATGGGGTGATTTAGATCGCCCCCCCTCCAATCCCGAATACTCTCTACATATTCCCCTTCCTGTGCCCCACCCCACATAGACTCACTCTTTCCCCCACCCAGACACCTGATGAGTCAGCACGGCAAGCCCTTTAACATTAGCAGACATGGCTGCACATCCCTGGAGACACACACAAGTGTGTAGGGAGCAGCTTCCCCCCCCCTCTAGGCAGGGGAGAGGGAGCACCTGCCCGAAGAAACGGAATAATAAGGTGCCCAACTACTTTTTCATCCCCACTACTTGAGAAGCAAACTCAACAACAATAAGGATCGAGGCAAAACCGGGGGTGGTGTGGCAATGGCATTTCTCTCCTCCTAACGACAGCGGTGGGGAAATAAATACGGCCACCCACGCCGCAGAAACCCCTCAGAAGGAAAGAAAGGGGGGAAGCCACCCACCCATCTGTCAGCAACAGAAAATGAAGTCAACGAGCAGCGGAGAAGAAAGGAGGTGGGGAAACGAAGATCGGCTGCTGAAATACGGAAGCCCGCTCACCTAGACCCACCTATCCCTCCCCCCACACTATATTATCATTATCTCTCTCTCACACACGCACACACACCCGAGCGCAACCCCCCACCCGAGCGCGCCAGAACATTCCCGGGTGGAAATTGGGGAGGGGGGGGCCATGCTCCTGTCAACATAAGTCTCCACCTACATTGCAAGAGTCGCTTCTTCAGATAATAATCATGAAAATAAATAAACACCGTGGAGAGAGAAACGCTGAACTCCACGGCGCCCGAAATTCCCGGGCGCAATTGGAGAGCGAGAGGCAGGGCTCCCCTAAAAAAGACCCCCCTCCCCGCTTCTATGTCAGACGCGCCCCCCCCCGCGCTTATTAATGCTCGCTCGTTCCCTCCCTCCCTCGTGGAGAAGGGGGGGTGGCGGCGGCGCTGGCTTGCCTTCCTCCCTCTTCCCCCAAAGGTGGAACCGGGGGCCCCAGGCCGCCCGCGCAGTCTCTCACCCTCTCCGCTCGGTGCCGCCGGGGGAGGGGGGGAGCCGGGGCGGGGAGGGGGGGAGGCCGCCACGCAGAGAGGGACCGAGAGTCCGGGGTCCGCCGCTGCCGCCGCTCACGGACACGTCACGTGATGTTTGGGTCACGTGCCTCCATTCATGAAGCCGTTCGGTGCAACCGCCCCGAGCCTTAAAGGGGAGGCGCCCGGAGGTTTCCCCCTCCGACGGTTCAAGATAGACGCTCTGAATATCGGCTATATTTAAGCGGGGGGCGGGGGGGTGGAAATAGGTGGAAGGCGGAAATAAAGAGGAGCCGGAAGGCAGGAGTGGGGCTGCGGAGCCGGTGGGGAAACAAGTGGCTCGCCTGGCGGGCGAGGACAGAGCCAAGGCTGAGCACCTTAAGCGCGGATCGCGCCTGAGCTCCTACAGGGAGTGGGTTGGGAGGGGGGCACCGTCTTGTGGGTAGGCCCCCGCTGCTTGAGCCATTTGGGGACAAATCCGAGGGAGCCCCGTTGGGCTTCTGGGATTTGAACAAAAGGAATGAAATCAAGGCCGAGGCTTGGAGTCTAATAAACAGCCCGCTAGACGAGATCCAGCTTCAGGAAGGGCTTTCACAGACGAGCGATTTCCGCGGGGTGGGTGAAGGACCGGGAACTCAGGGAGCCCCCCGTTTATGCCTTCCTTCTTCTGTTGCCTCCTTGGAGAAGAAACTCTTGAGAGGGGGCAGCAGAAGAGCTGTGTGGGAAACCCAGGGCACCATGTGCATGTCGTGTAGGCATGCATGCCTTTGTGTGGCAGAGAGCACACCCTAGCCCTGGTTCACAGATTAAAAGTTTGCTAACCACGGATCCTAATGTAAGAGGAGCTCTGATGGAGCAGACAAATGACCCATCCAGTCTAGCATCCTGTCCTCATATAGTGGTCAACTGGATGCCTCTAGAGGGCCCACGAGCAAGACCCTAGCGCAATAACAGTCTCCTCATTTGTGATTCACAGCAACTGGTATTCAGAGGTATTCTGCCTCCAACCGTAGAGCTAGAATGTGGCCACCATTCTTAGTGGCCATTGGCAGCCCTATTCTCAATGAATTTGCCTAAACCTTTTTTAAAGTCATCCACTGTCGGTGGCACCACTAGAATCTTGTGGAAGCAACTTAAATGCACTTTGTGCTTTTGTCAGTCCTGCATCTTCCAACATTCAGCTTCAATGGATGGCCCCAAGTTATAGTTGAATGTGGAAGACAAACTTCTCACTGTCCACTTTCTCCACAGCAGACATGGGGTTTGCACATATCTATGATGTCTTGTTTTCTCAACCATAAAGCTCAATTTGTGGTAGCCTTCCCTTATAGGAGGGTTGCTCAAGATGGTTGATCATTTTGGTTGCCCTTTCCTGAACTGTTCCAGTTCTACAATATCCCTTGAGGTGAGGCAACCAGAACTGTACGCAACATTCCAAGTGCGGCCACATGAAAGATTAGTATACAGCGGTACCTTGGGTTACAGACATTTCAGGTTACAGACGCTTCAGGTTACAGACTCCGCTAACCCAGAAATAGTACCTCGGGTTAAGAACTTTGCTTCAGGATGAGAACAGAAATCGAGCGGCGGCAGCAGGAGGTCCCATTAGCTAAAGTGGTGCTTCAGGTTAAGAACAGTTTCAGGTTAAGAATGGACCTCCAGAATGAATTAAGTTCTTAACCCGAGGTACCACTGTAATATAATTATTATGTTGTTGGATTTCAACCCCTTTCCTTATTATCCTCAAGACGGAACTTGCCTTTTTCACAGCTGCTACACACTGGGTTAACATTTTGAGCTATTCACCACAACCCCAAGGTCTTACTCTTTTGTCAGTCACCATCAGTTCAGACCCCAGCAGCACTTCCATGAAGCCAATGTGCATCATTTATACTTGCTTACATTGAACTGCATTTGGCATTTTAATGCCCAGTCTTCTCTATTTGGAACGATCCCTTTTTAACTCATTGAAAATCCTTTTATTTTAACCACCCAGAACAGTCTGCTATCATCAGCAAACCTGGCAAACTCAGTGCTCTCACCTCTAACTTCTGGTTGTTTATGAACAAGCTATAAAGCAAGGGTCCCATACCACATCCCGGGAGACTCATTTCCCATATTCCTCCACTGGGAGAACTGCCCTTTTATTCTACTCTCAGCTTCCTGTTCCTTAAGCACTGATCCATAAAATGACCCGTCCTCTTATTCCATGACTGCTAAGCTTATTCAGGAGTCTTTGCTGTGGGACTTTCCACATGTCAACTGAATTACCCCTATTTTATGGTTGCTGACTCTCAAAAAAACCCCTCTAAAGGTTTAGTGAAAGGGCTTACCTTTACAGAAGCCATATTGGTTCTGTTTCATTGAGGCTTGTTCTTCATCCTTGGACATTCTTTAATAATGCTTTCCACTAGTTTTCCAAGAATAGATGTTATGTTAACCAAACTGTACTTTCTCAGCTCCTCTCTGGATACCTTTTATAAAAGGTGTTGCATTGACCAATGTCAAGTCCTCCAGCTGATATTAGCAACATATTTTTGCCTTCCATTTCCCTTACTGGCATGGAGATGGTCAGATTCTGAGGGAAGGCTGCATCAGGCAGGCACACTGAATTGATGTTTTTTTAAAATGCATCTTCAGCACAGAAATATATTTTTAACTGAAGAAAACACTGACATCCCCCTCGCCTAGATAGATTTGGTATAACCATTCTATGAACCTTTGTTAATTTATTCAGAAAGAGATACATGAAAGTATTACTCCCTGCCCTTAAGATGCTGTGATTATTCAGGAGTGAGGGGGAGCAATTTGGCATATTTTTAGAGGCACTGCTCTCCAATATTCTGCATGTTCCAGGATAGAGCCAGGTAGACTGTGGGTCTCAGCCTTGGCTCTCATTAAGCCTTGCTTCTAAAAAAAGTATACTGGTCACTGCTCCATATATAAATTGGTGATGTGCAGACTGGCTGGCATAGGGATAAAAAAGTGAGGAGACAGAGTTGCTGTTTGAAAAGCTGTCCAGTGGGGGATTCTTTTTGCCAAAGGGTTCTTTAGTATTTAAGTTTCCAAAGCAGCTATTCTGTGGCTGACCCATCCAGATCTGTAAGGATTAGAATGCCCTTCTAGACACCTTGTAGGATGACTGGCATTTCTTATTCTCTTGCTCGTAGTTGGTACTGTACCTGTTCCGCAACTTTACCACAAGGAGTGTGCCTGAGCCAGCACTTTTGCAATTGATTTTCTCAAGCCAGGGAGACTTGCTTACTGGAAAGTTTTCCAAACCAATTCTGCCCATCATTGTATTTTGCCCAGCAGCGCTTGCCTCATGAGTGAAGAGATCATCCACCCAGCTGCTCTGCAACTAACCCCTGTTAAAAGACCCCTCCAGCTCCAGATTTACTGCTGATATATAAAGTTTGCTCAGAGCCAGAAGATGATTGTGCAGCAGGGGCCTTTCAGCCTGCAGGTGCTTGCCTGAACTGTCATAAGGCATTTTGGTTCACTTGCCCAGAAGCTAGCTGACTGAAGACAAGCCCTCATATCCCAAAATACACAGAGACCCAGTGATACATGCTCAGCCACGGGCAGGACTCCTGGCAAACACATCATTTCTCCAGAATTGCCTGAGCTGGATTAGGACCGGTCTTCTCATTGAGCAGCATGCACCGTTTATCTACATGCGGGAAAAGCAGCAGGGCAAGTGTGCTCCAGAAATAAAAGCTCCGCTGGCTTTTGGCTTCTGTTTGGAAACACTAGAAACCCACTGTCTGATGCAGGTGTCAATTGGCACCTGCTGTAGGAATTGAATTGGTAATTGTTATCTAATTGCACTGTTTTACATACTGCATGAGAGAGAAAGATGGAGCTGGGGAGGATGAACACTGAGCACATTTCTTCCTTTCCTCTCTTCACCTTCCTGCGCAGCCAGCCCCAAATCTCAGCCCATGTTTCTAATGTCCACTCTGCAATGCTGTCCCCCCCTCCCTTAGGAATGCTCCCCCTCCCCACGCTTCTGTTCAGTCTTTGCTGTGTCTACACTTTCTCAAAACTGCGGAAATTGCAGGGAGCAGCGAGGTCTGGACTGAAAGTGCTGATGTAGGGAAGCAGCGCTCACAGCTGTTTCTTGCTTAGGTGCCTGGGACAGGAATGCTGCGGCATGCTCCAAGCCCAGAGATGAGGCACTGCATAAACTACTGTAGCAATGGAGAAAAGCCTGAGCCAGATCCGTTTTCCCCTCCGGAGTTCCAACAGGAGACAAGGCACCCCCCTTTTTCTTTCACACGCACACTCTATTGATACAAGATCTCATGCAAAAGTGAGAGGAAGCTGAACCTGATTCTTTAAGAAAAGACCACCTTACACAATGCTTGACACAATGCAGCAGCTTGCTGACACTTCCCTTTTCCCACCCACAGAGTTTTAGCAATAAAGTTGTCTGCCTAAATGTGCTGAGTCTGTAATCCTGTGAGGAGCAGGAGATGTGTTAAATGATGGTGGTACTGAAAAGCCTGATGAGATCCGATGGCCAGATTAAAGGAGGAGCAGGAAGAGGAGGATTGAAGGGTAGATGGTACAAAAGAAGCTCTGACCCATATCAGACATTACTCTAACAGCTAGCGCCAAAAAGAAAAGCCATTTGTGTGCAGGGTCTCCGCATTCTGGATGCTGAATTGTTGCTCCAGACACTTGGGTTTGAAGATATTATTACAAATAAAGAGTGGAAATGGAGTGCCTTTAAGTGAAATTAAGCACTCAAGAAATTCCAGTCTAGGTTGTCGGTTGCTCTGTAATTCTTTGAAATGTAATTTGGTACTGGCAATTCAATCTTTGAAATTATGAATCAGCCTTACTGCTGATGCAGGTTCTATCTAGTGATAGTTCTGGGTATATAATCCATTATGTTAGCTAAGTCATTCTCTTCTGCCTTTTTATTTCTCTTTCCTTTCACTTTTCACACATTCCTTCTTTCTAGGCCAAGGGTATAGGGCCTAGGAAGAACAAGATTGTTGGGTGAACGTTTAAATAGATTATTTGTTTTAAAACCCTTTTGAAAACTCATAATGTAGATAAAGGGGTGCAAAGTTTACAACCACCAAAGTAACAATCATCTTTTGGGGAGAGATACAGTGGTGCCTCAGGTTAAGTACTTAATTCGTTCCAGAGGTCCGTACTTAACCTGAAACTGTTCTTAACCTGAAGCACCACTTTAGCTAATGGGGCCTCCCGCTGCCGCCGCACCGGAGCACAATTTCTGTTCTCATCCTGAAGCAAAGTTCTTAACCTGAGGTGCTATTTCTGGGTTGGCGGAGTCTGTAACCTGAAGCATATGTAACCCGAGGTACCACTGTACACCTATACCTGAGTAAAACTGGTATTTGTGCTTGTTAAACATACAGAATCCACAGATGTAATAGTAAACAACAAACTGCATTCTGACATGTCACACTTCTAACGTACACTGAATAGAAATTGTTCTGGTTATATTTATTCATGAAAATAATAAAAACAAATTATTTAAAACTTTTAAAATGTCATTTAAATTTAATGTGTTTTTTAAAAATTCAACAAAATGTGCACAGTCTGAGCCTATGCTTTGGCAAAATAATCTTATGGCTGAAGGCTACATCACACATGTGGCTGTGTTTCTTTTTCCTTTGACTGTTTTTTGTTTGTTTGTTTGTTTGTTTGTTAAGTAACCAAACACCCTTCAGGCACTGAGAGTTAAGCAGGAAGGGGAAAGGATAAGAACCCCCTTTACCCTTTACTCTCTACCTGTGAAGGAAAGTCCCAGTATCTTTCTCTCAGCAGGTGGGGCAACAGATTGCCTTCTCAAAACCATTCCCCTTATTGCATGCTCATATTTCTTGGATTGTGATAAGACACCCAAGGACACAATATTCTTTCCTACACACTTGCTGTGTTTCCTAGTTCCTACTTGTTCAGATGCGTTGAGATGGGAAGCATATGCTCAGTCTCTCTAGGCAGATTTTCTTCCTGTCCTCTGGAAAATAAATCCTGTGCTTCTCAACCTGAGATTTGGTGTGTGGATTGTGTGTTTATTACATGCATTCCTTGTTCAGAGAGGCTAGCGCATGGGAACTTCTTTCCATTCACAATGTTGTCATTATATCAGAAGGGCAGGAAGAGCCACAACATTTCTCATCCCATTTAGTTCAGCCCTGAAAGTGTGCTAAGGATTGCAGCCATTGCTGCTTAATCGATGGGGCAAATGGTAAAGGGCACACAGCACTCACAAATTATTATTATTTTAGTCATTGCTGGTTCTGGTGTACAGTGGTATCTCGGGTTATAGACGCTTCAGGTTACAGACTCCGCTAACCCAGAAATAGCACCTCGGGTTAAGAACTTTGCTTCAGGATGAGAACAGAAATTGTGCTCCGGCGGCATGCAGCAGCAGGAGGCCCAATTAGCTAAAGTGTTGCTTCAGGTTGAGAACAGTTTCAGGTTAAGAATGGACCTCCGGAATGAATTAAGTTCTTAACCCAAGGTACCACTGTACTTTACAATAGGGAATGAGAAAGGAAAAGATGGTCGTCGTCCCCCCCGCCTTTTTAAACCACATTGTAAGTTATGTTATGCTTCCTCCAGTATCTCAAAACACACCTATACTGTATAATAATTTGTTGTATTACATACATGTATTGAATTGAATTGTTATAATATAGACACCTGTACAGTTAGGTTTATAAGCAAATTATTTAAAAATGTAATAAACTGATTTTAAAAACCACAGATGCTTAAGCCATTAAACATTCCTAGGACAACCCTAGTGTGCTCATGCTGTCAGGTATTCATTAGTTGTTTCTGCAATGGACCATTATAATCACCCATCAGCAACAATGTATATCAATAGTCCAAAATCAGCAGCCCCCATTCAGACATAAGAAAGTATGTGACAGTCCTCTCCCCACCTCCCAGAACTATTCCACTTGTGCTCATTCAGAAGTAAATATGGAATAGGGTGTCATGCCATGTCACCTTGACCTAAGTTCCAGCAAGCGTATGGAGTGTTTGTGGAAGTAACTGAGAAGCCATACATAAATGGTTTAATAGCTGCAAGCAGACATGAAAGCTAATGCCACAGGCAGGCATGAGAGCTAATGCCAAAGTGGAAAAGTACCCACAGAATTCTAGATTGATCCATCATCATTCTAGCAATCTTTCTATTCCAGATGAACAAAGTTTCTACCCCTACAAAGCTTATTATGACATACACAAACGAGTCAGGGAACCTTTTTCAGCCTGAGAGCCACATTATCTTCTAAATCTTCTGAGGACCACATGCCAGTGCTGGGCGTATCCAGAGGCAAATATGGTTGGAAGGACGTATGCACATTTCAACTTTGTATAGTGGGCTACTTTCTCCAGCTGTCAACTTTTCCCTTTTCTTGTGAGGAATCCTATTCAGAATAAGGGAATTCCGCTTAAAAAGGGAAAGTGGACATCTATGCCACCTATCCTTCACCCAGACAAGAGGATACATTCCAGCCTGGCAAAAACTCAGGGTGTGAAGCAAGAGTCAGTGTGGCGTGTGGCCACAGCAGGCATTTGAAGGCTAGATAGGCCCGACTGAGTGCACTGGGTCCCTGGGCCTGAGGTTCCCCACACCATTTACAAGGACTATACAGTGGTACCTCGGGTTACATACACTTCAGGTTACATATGCTTCAGATTACAGACTCCACTAACCCAGAAATATTACCTCGGGTTAAGAACTTTGCTTCAGGTTGAGAACAGAAATTGTGCTCTGGTGGTGCGGCAGCAGCAGGAGGCCCCATTAGCTAAAGTGGTGCTTCAGGTTAAGAACAGTTTCAGGTTAAGAACAGACCTCCAGAATAAATTAAGTTATTAACCCGAGGTACCACTGTAAAAGGACCATATGGGTTAGGGAAACAGCTCCATGTGTGCAGGTGGAGAAAGAACAGGGCTTTTTTTTCAGCCAGAACTTTCCGGAATTCAGTTCTGGCACCTGTCAGGTGGGCGCCATTGCCATTGTAAGAGAACAAGGGAGGCGATCATGGTGAAACCTTTTTTTATAGAAAAATAGCACAGAAAGAATCTTGGAGAACCATGTCTTGCCTCAAAGTACTCTTCTTTGGGAGCAAGCCCCTCGCAACAGCAACGTCCTGTGAAATGGAGAGACCAACTATATTCAGCCCTTGCAATTACTGAGGATGCAACCAGTAGCCTTCAGAGAAAAGAGCCGCTCAGCAAATCTGCAGCTTCAGGGCACAAACTGCTCCTCAAGGCAATGTGTACGGATCAGCATTCCTTGTGGGGTAGCTCCTCCTCCAGCCATACCCACAGTTGGGTGGAAAAGAGGACTTTGCCCTTGAACTGGAAGAACTACTGCCCTTTGCTCAGCAGCTGCTAGGCATTATGAAGAAGGGACAAGGTGGCCCAATGTACATGACGAATATGGTACCGTATTTGTCCCGCAGCAAACAGAGGCTTTCCTCATCACAAAGGTAGGTGCTTGGGATATTCTTCATGCTTGGGTCATTCACTTTCAAGGCTGGATTCAGACTGCGATCGCACACTGTGGGCCTAGTGCAAATACTACCCACTCTAGGCCTCATGCCACAGAAATGGAGGCCATAACCGCGACAGGAGCTTCAGTGCAGTGAGCAAAATCTACAAGGCCATTTCTCTCTCCTTTGTGGCAGCTGGACGTCCTCTTGGGTATACAAACTTCAGGAATACACCGTATCATAAGGAGGTTAAGAAGAATGGCTCTCTTAAGAGGTTTGCCTTCCAGGGCCAGGCACTCACAAGTTGGGGTATCACTCTATTATACACATTCATCACACCCCTTTACAGATGTGGTGTCAGGGTACCTAAACACCGCTGACCATTCCTCCCCTGCAGATCAGACACCAATTATTATAAATGGGAAACTTTGAACAAGCTCAAATAAAACCAACTTCCCCCTTTCCCTTATTAGGGTATAGAGCAGAAAAACTTGGGTCTCAAATCTTATCCTCTCTTCTTTTCCTGTTGTAACTTTTACCTCGTGTTTCACCTGATTGTACAACTGTTTGGTGATCTGTTTGTTGAACTGCTAATGAGCAGCCATTTCCCACAGACAAGCAATCCAAGGACCATCCATAAAACGTATCGCACACCAAGACCGAGGAGATAGCAAAGTTGCAGCAGGAAAAGTTGAACATCAGTTAAAATTGGGTTGGGCAGATGCGACAGGCATGGGGAAGGTGCTTAGAAGGCCTTTAAAAATGTGGCTTCCTTTATGTACAGAACAGACCTTGCCAAGTGCTTTCACTGAACTGTGTGGCATTTTAAAAAACGAAACAGCAATCCAGAACCTTGGGAGTTCTGACAGGACACACTTCAGTAACACTGACAACTGAGGAAAGTAAGCTGCTTCTATTTACCTCTTTAAAGACTCCATCACAGAAAATGGTTGCCTACCCAGATGTAGAAGTGTTAGCTTATCCATGAGCAAAATGAGAGGGAAAATGGATAACAGGCCCCCCAAAGGATAAAGGTGTCAGATATAGCATCTCCTCTTGTACAATGACCCACCCCATAGGCAGGTATAGGAAATGTTCAATATATACATGCTGAGATTCCTGCATAGCCGTAGGTTGCACTAGATGACCCTTGGGGACCCTTCCAGCTCTACAATTTTATTATTCTATGGCCCTCTAGATGTTGTTGGACTCCAACTCGCCCAACCTGCACAGTGAGAAGGGATGATGGGAAGGTGTAGCCCAACACCAGACGGTCCACAGGTTCTCTATCCCTGCCATTTTGCATATATACCTCTCCACCAAAACTCGCTCCTCTTCTTACATAAATTAGATATACAATACACTCTGCTCTGTCTACACACATGCGCACCATAAATTCTTTTGTACATCAGGTATGCAAACCTGCTCTAAAGCATACCCTGATTTTCATCCTCTCCCCATCATTCACTCACTTACTCGCACATGCATTATACATTACTCCAACTGAAAGGCTGAAGAGAACTCATTCTGTGCTATTTTTTTCCAAACTTTTATGCAAGAAGCTTCTTTGTAAGCTTCTAGGTCTGCTGTGCTTGTTGACATCATTAAACCATGTTTGAATTCCGGTCATGTTGCACAGTAATCTGACACTTGTGGTGCAAGGATGGTGCAAGCCCCACAGGTTTCAAAATGAAAATCATAAAAGTAAAGCAAGATGTAAATATAAACATTAAAGGTCTGGTGAAAATTATATTAGCTATGGCTTCAGGCAGGGGAAAAAAACACAAATCAGATGCATGGTATGTTCAAACCTAAGCAACCATATTCCTCTATTTGTATTGCCAGTACTGATTATTCAAAGGGAAAAAAATGTCATTTATGCATAATGACTCCCAGTGCTTTTTTCTGGCGGGATGCAGGGGTACACATACCCCTAAACATTTTGTGAATCTAGATTTGGCCTCATTGAGGGGCAGTATTTCAATATGAGTAGGAAAGTAAGAGTACAGCAAAATATTTTTTTAGAAAAACAAGCACTGATGACTCCAAATAAGAATAAGAAAAATAAGCGACTGCAGGAGCAGAGGCTCCATCCATGGCAGAAGGAATGTAAAAAAAGGTTACTTTCAATTATTTAGAAAAATGACAGATTTAGGAGCACACAACTCTTCCCAAACCATACCCTGGCAAGAAAACAAACAAACCCACAAACCCTGCAATATCTTCAGGGACTGGACTGAGGCTTATGTTGCACAATCTTTAGCATGCTCACTCAGAAGTGAGCCATAGTTAAGTGTGTTTAGAATCGCAGCATTACAGCAATTTATCAATAAGGTACTGGACCTTCAAAATTATGTAAGCCCTCCCTCTGGTGGAACATCTTGTATAGCATGTTTAAACCCAGACAGGGAAAAGTTCAGCATCTCCTGCTTAAGATCAGCAGTTTTTTGGGATTCTGGCACCAATAACTGTGTGCACAAACAGTAATTATGCACACAGAAATGTATCTCTTATGTTTTTTCTGTGTATGGTTGCAACAGTTCTGCAGGATCACAGTTCTCCTGGTGAAGTTATGGAACCCTGGGCCAGATGTACGCAGGAGCAGCAATATCAGCAGCAGGCAGAGAGAGTTGGTTAAGAATAAATGTTTTTCAAGCAGTTCCACTGAAAAGCAATACTGATTATAATTCCTCCACTTTTAAGAAAACAACTTCCACCATCAGAAAGCAGTTGCAGGCTAATCAACGGACTGAAGTAACTGTAGTTCATTATTTGAATGGATCTACTCAGAAGTATTATTCAGGATCCTGTCCCTTGTTAGGCCTTCAGACTTCCCCAAAGACTTGTGTCTTTAAAAAATATACAGTAAGTGAGGAGGCAGTCTCTATTGGGAGTATTTTTAAAAGTTACCAATTACACAGAGATCTTCATCAGGTGAAATGAAAAAGTATGCATACAGCATATCTATATCCACACACATTAAAAGAGATAATTAAGCGTACTAATCTTGCTGCATCTATTGCCCATTCAAATTATCAGAAGTTGACAGAAGTATTGCTCTGCGTTATGTGTGGTCTTGGCAGGCTGACCATTTTTTCATTTTAAGTGGAACATCCATGCCTCCCCACTTTCACAAATAAATCATTCTCTCTCTCTCTCTCTCTCTCTCTCTCACACACACACACACACCGTCCTTGAGAGAAGTTATCATGTTCTGGCCTCTCTGAGCAAGGAACACAGGTAATAAACACACAGTCCACACACCAAGTCTCAGGCTGAGAAGCACAGAGTTTATTCTCCAGAGGAAAATGGGGGTGGGGAGTGGAATACGCCCCTAGAGAGACTGAACATAATGCTCCCCATCTCCACACCTTCCAATAAGCAAGAACCAGGAAACCCAGCAAGTATCTAGGAAATAATACTGTATCCTCAGGTGTCTGTCTTATCATCTATCCAAGCGTGACCCTGGTCCACTGTATTTCTTTCACCCACCCGCCAGGTTCGTTATTCCAATCATTACCATATGAAGAGGCTAGAGGGGCAGAGCCTTGAAGGACAAAGGCTTTCTGTTGGAGCTGGGGAGGAGGAATAGAGAATGTCTGAGGAGTTAGCTCCTGAGCACCTTGAAGTAAACAAGTTACAAATAACAACCAGCATATTTTGAAAGGATCATGAGGTATTCTACATAAAGCTTTCCAGAGGTTAAGTGTTTGTTTCTAGAGCAAGTGTCATTAGCAAAAAACAAAAAACAAAAAAAAACCAAAAAACCCAAGACCACCAACAACCCCAAACACATTTTTAAAACCTCTTCTCTATATATGAAAACAGCACCTTTGAAGGAAGATAAAAAGCAAGCAAATGTAGTTGAAACAGCAGGCCAGTTCTGACACATCTGGAAACCACGGTTTGATTCTAGCTTGTCATTACTAAACCATACTCACAGAGCTAGAGCAGGGATGGAGAACCTGTGGACCTCTAGATGTTGCAGGATTACAACTCCCAACAGCCAGGGGGAGCATGGTGAACTCCCTGGCATGTCCAGTTAAAAAGGGCTGGGTAGCGGACAATGTAAAAGCCCTTCCTCTGCCCTGGAGAGTTGCTGTCAGTCAATGTTGGAAATAATACAGAGGTAGATGGGCAAGGAGTCTGGCCTGGCATAAGGCAGTTTCCTAAGTTTCTCTAGTAGCTGAGCTACACCAGACTTTTAATCTATATGGACATCTACTTCTGCTGGTAACAGGAGAACGGCATATATGTAGCCAATGCAAAAGTCCTAGCAAGAATAGGAGAAGTTGGAAGGAGGCAGAAACAGAAAAATTGTGAGAGATTTTATTTTACTACTATTGTGGGCAGCATGGTAGGGGCTGTCCAGGTGGAGCTGCCAAGGAAATTTGGGGTCCTCTATACAAAGTGAGACAAACAGTGTGTGGGGAACAGTGGCAATCCAGTTTGCAGTGAGGAGTAAAAAAAAACAAGGCTGCTATAGCCCGAAGCCCAGAGTGCCTTGCAGACTGTACAGCAGCCACTATTTCATGAAAATGGGATATACAACAACTGCCAGGACTTGAAGGGCCTGCCTGGGGTCAAGTCCCTGGCCTATTAAATAAGAAGTGTGCCCATACCAGTGAATGTCTACCAGCCTGATACAGCCACAGAAGACAGCCAAAGAGACTGGGAGACACCAGGTTAAAATCTCTGCTTAGACATGGTGCTCCCCAGGTTACCTTGGGCCAGCCATTGTCTCTGAGGGCAATGTACCTCACAAGCAGGGCTTTTTTTCAGCCAAAACTCTCTGGAACTCAGTTCCGGCACCTCTCAGGTAGGCATCATTGCCATTTTAAAAGAATGAGGGAGGTGTTCATGGTGAACCTCTTTTTCTAGAAAAATAGCACTGTTCACGAAGTTGATGAAAAGATTAACAAAAAGGGTGTGCCCCGGAGGAAGGGAGGAGGATGTAAATAACAAAACACCGTAATCACAACTACAGGAGCAAAATCCCTCAAGGTCAGAAGTACACACAGTCACCCACCCAATGGAAAGTGGTGCTGGTGACAGTCTGCCTCCTGCTCAGCCCCCAGAAATGCTGGTCCCTGCTACCCTTTAATTATTCACATCTGGATGCTAAAACCCCGTTCTCCTGCAGCCGCGAAACCAGGCTAGGCCCCACCACAAAAAAATGGCTTAAGCTACTGATTCCCCTGAAAGGGAAAGGAAAGTGTTGGCTAGGCAAGGCCCAGGCCTCCTCATTGCTTCTTGCTGCCAGGATTCTTTTTGCTGAATAAGCTGACCTTGTTGGCAGAGGAAGACTCTAGTTTCACTTTATCCATTAAGGTCTTCTTAACAGCGGCCGGGGAGACCTTCTCCTGGTCAGCCAAGCATTGTAGTTCCCTGTTGGGGCAAGAGGGAAAAGCTTGTGAGCTGCTCAGGAGGCTCAGCTAAGGCAGGGCAGCTCTTAAGACTCCATGCCGGCATGTACCTTGTCCTGATGCAGGATGCCTCCACAGCATTGATGAGGAGTGAACGGAAGCCACCACTCTCCAAGAAGTGCAGGGCGTAGATGGTAGCACCCCCAGGTGAGCAAACATTGTCCTTCAGCTGTCCGGGGTGCTGCTCTGAATCCAACAGCATCTTGGCAGCTCCCTGCAGCATTAAGAAGATGAGTCGAAAAGCTCATCAGAAGTGGCAGCTACACACACACACACACACACACACACACACACACACACAGAGCCTCTCTATGGAAATACTCAAGGCGATTTCAAAAACTATTCAGAAGTATACAAACCAGAAGAATTGCAACACCTGCTTCAAAACTGGAAAATTCTGAAAAGATTGCAAAAAAGCCTGACCTGCATTGCACAGGACTGAAGCCAACACCATCACAGACATCAGCTGGGCCTTTCCCAGAGTGCCTTTGTTTCCTTCTTGCAATTGCAACAAGAATAGAAGAAAGCGACATGGTGCAGGGTGCTTTCATAAATACTGCCTTTTGAGATAAATGGAATAGAAGCGCTGGGAGATGTTTCCGACCAAATATTGAAAAGGCAGGGTGGACATAGCTTGAAGAAGCAGCAAACAAGGTGAAATACTGACCAGCAAAGCCTGAGCTCCCAGCCGGACGGCTAGCCTGCGAGGAAGGCCCATCTTCACACCTCCATCTGCCAGGGCATCCAGGGCTGTGAATGCCTAGGAGGACAGAAGTTATCACAAGAAAATAAAGATATGAAATGCAACCAAGGGGGACAGGGCGAAGAGACAGACTTTACCATCTAGCTTACAGGTAGACAATCCACAGGCTGCATGCAACCCTCAGAGGCCTGGAGTGCTGCCTTGGGTGCCCAAGCTGCCCCTCCACTGCCAAATTCCCCACTGCCTGATTGGCTGTGGAATGTGATTTGCTTGGGAAGAAAGGTGTGCAGGGATATCCTACCCTATGCTGCCCTAATACAACAACTGTGCTCCCCCAGCAGCTGATAGGAAGATTGGCAGAGGGAGTACAAATTCTACGAGGAGGAAGCCACAGGGAGGGACATCCTCCTCATATAAACTGAGCATATGTGTGAGAATGAGTGTGTGGGAGCATCTGATCTGGTCCATGACCACCCACCTACCATCATAGTGTGGCCCCCAAAGTGGCCAAAAGTTTGTCCACCCACAAACACAGATTGTTTCTTAAGTGTCATCTTTCCTCTGCCAGAAAAAAGGAAGAAGCCAGGATAGACACTCTAAGGAAGGCAGACCTCATATTCCTGAAAGTTACCTCTGCATAAACAAGTTTATTTTGGAGGCAGCTCCCATCCAAACTGTGCCTATGACTATTGAGACTATTTATCCACCAGGCACTCCCAAATGTTAACTGATTCTTGGTCTTGGTTTATCTTCAAATCCATTAAGCAACTGAAAAGTCCATAGCTCAGACAATGTTCTAGAGGTTCAACATGCTGCTATAAATGCCTAATCAAAAAAAGGCAAAGGTAAAGGACCCCTGGACAGTTAAGTCCAGTCAAAATCGACTATGGGGTGTGGCACTCATCTCCACTTTCAGGCCAAGGGAGCCGGCATTCGTCTGCAGACAGTTTTTCCGGTTCATGTGGCTGCTTCTGGCACAACGGGACATAATGACGGAAGCCTGAGCACATGGAAACATTTACCTTCCCACCACAGTAGTACCTATTTATCTACTCGCGCTTGTATGCTTTCAAACTGCTACCTTGGCAGGAGCTGGGACAGAGCAATGGGAGCTCACCCCATCAAGCGGATTAAAACTGCCAACCTTATGATTGGCAAGCCCAAGAGGCTCTGTGGTGTAAACCACAGCGCCACCCGCGTACCTAATAAAAAAATGTACTGCAGGCTGATCTGCCTTCTGTGAAAATGTAAGGATACCACAAGCATCGTTTCTGCACTTAAAATTCCCCCTTGCCTACTAAGTTCTTTTTGCTTCATACAGGGAAGAGATGGTGCTTACATAAGCAGGTCCACTGCCACTGAGTCCAGTGACAGCATCTATCAAGTCTTCTTCCACCTCAGTGCAGAAGCCCACACTAGCCATCAGTTGTTCCAAGAGCTTTCCATCCTCTACGTCAGCATGGGTCCCCGTAGCGTAGACAGTAGCTCCTTCTCTTACAATCACAGGTGTGTTGGTCATGCACCTGATCACTTTCGGGGTGGGGCAGAAGGCAGAAAGTTTCTTGAGATAAAGAGAAATAGGAGAGACAAGTGAGCATATTTAACATACAGCTTGCATTCAAAATAAGCTCTTCTAGCAGAGGGCAGAGATAACCATTTTCAGGGTTCTAGATCACATCTAGAGGCTATACACCACTAACACCATCCTGTGAAAAATGAAGAATGTGTCTCTGATGTGGCAACAAAGTGCTCTGCAACTGAGTTTGTCCGGGAAAGAAGTCTCTGCAGCCAATAGTACAATGGGGGTGTTTTAGTCTGTTTTTTTTATTCTGTGGTTTGCTTTATATTCATTGGTGGTTTTTATTATTGTATTCATATGGGGATACAAGCAATGATAGTCATACACAGTCAGGCTCGCTAAGAAGCCTGGGGAGGCCTGGAACACTTGCAGCTTTTGAAGCCCCTCAGCCATAATAAACGCAGCCACAGGAAAAATGATGACACGTGATAACAAAATAAGGCAGCAAAAGAAAAAAAGAAGAGTGAAAGATTTAAAAAAATCTCGCTTTCATGCAATCTCAGTGCTGATGCTAAGCATATGACAAAATCTGTATCAGTTAACAAAAAAGCTGCATGTCTTTTACCAAATCACATCTCCCATTTGCTTAAATTTGTAATTCTAAACTGAGAAATTGTGTCATAATTTGATCCAATGAACATAAAAACAAGTTGCAAAACTTAAAGGACGCCAAAAAAATTAGCAGGTGTCTAAATTTAAAGCCACCTTTCAGCTTGAGGTCCCAGACCAAATGGTCCCCTTCCCCTACCCCCCCCCACACACTGGCACTGCTCAGAGTAGATCCACTGATATGGACTTTTAAACTTACGTTCATTAATTTCAGTGGGTCTACTCTGAGCACAACTTAGTTTGATAACACCTATGACGTATGGAATAGGTTTATTCACATTTCAATACACCACCCCGGAATTCTTCAATAAAGGAGAGTTAAACTTTGCTTTTTAAATCATGACTAAATAATAATTCAGCTAAGCTCCCTACTAAGGAGTGGCTCTGGCTAGCAGGAAAGTGCTCTGGCAGAGGGGCTGTAAGAAAGTAAAGCACAGGTTGATCCTCACCCCTGCCTTCTAGTTGACTGGAGCAAGTCACAGGATTGTCACCATCAGTTTCTAGTCTGGTCTTCAGAAAAGAGTCCAGAGGCTACCTTGTTCCTACACTCAGCCTCACCGGAAAAGACTTGCTAGAAAGGAAGGGCTGTGAGTCTCTTACCTTTTCAATAGAGCTGATCGTGACCCCAGCAGCGCATGAGACCACAATGTGCCGATCCTCTATATCTGAGCCAATCTCATCCAGGATGAATGGAATTATGGGAGGTTTCACTGCCAGAAACAGGACGTCACTGTTTTTAACCGTCTCTTTGTTGCTTAGAGTGAAATTCACACCCATTTTCTGGAATATAGGAGTTGGAACAGGTGAAGCGTAACAAGAATAACAATAGGATTTAGACATGCGGGGTCAGCCTAGAATTAGGCAGGATCTAGTTTACTGAAAATTTCAGAAATGGGATGAACTAAACACACATTCTGCCAGTCACCATCAAGGTCACAGGACTTTGTCCTTTACATATCAAACAGGCAGTGAATGTGGGAGGCAGTGACGAAACTGCACTACTGCTTGGGTTTTTCTGCCAATATGGATGAAGTGTCCTAAATAGACTCTCCTAGATGGGGTTGCATTCCCCATAGAAGATCAGGTACACAATTGGGAGATGCTCCTGGACTTTGCTTTATCCTTAAATACTCAGGCAACATTAGTGTCCAGTACATTTTATCAGCTTCATCTGGTTCACCTACTGCAGCCATGCCTGGATAAATAGACATGGCCTCGGTTACTTATGCCTAATTACATCAAGACCAAGAGCTGCAATGTTCTCTATGTGAAGAGTTCAGAATCTGCAGTCAGCAAAAAATGTATCCGGCAGAATTTTGGTTGCTGTGCAACAATCAGAACAAATCACACCAATACTATTAAATGCATGGGCATAGCAGCTTAAAGTGCTGGTATTGATTTTAAAGCTAGGGTGGCCACATGCAGAGAGGACAGGGTGTGGGGTTAAGAAATATTAGATTTTTTAGTTCCTGACACTTACCCTCAACCCTGATACAGTAGGGAGATCAGTGTCTGGTGAACTTGCTGTTATCTTGTGAGCAGCCAAAACTCCTAGAAAGAAGAATGATCAATTTTAGCTTTAACACAGTCTTCTGCCAACAGCTATTGAGCATTTTCTCCCTCTTCAGCATATCCCTTCCATTAAGACTGTTAGCATGAACAGCATTACCCTTCACGTTATGCAACCGTTAGTTATGGGGTCTTATATGCCCCCCACCTAAAGAATGGATACATATATTTCTAGAAGGTGGCATACCAACAGGCAAATGCCTAGATAATTTGCACCTAGAATCACCACCCCTAAGACCTTTATGCTTCCCAGATCTGTGAGACGAACCAAGCCTACTTTTGCATAGTTGGCCTTTTTTTGTAATCAGTCTTATTACTTCATTCCTAATGACACTTGGCAAAAGGAGACAGAATTTTTCTTCTCATATTAATCCTTTGGAGGCCTTTAAGAATCCCCATTGTAGGTTTTGATTGCAGGCCATGGTTGCTGCAACCTGGACATTTAAAATGAAAGGAATAAATTCAAGGGAAACTGACAGTACACACCACCTACTCTTGTTTCTAAGCAGCTAGCATTTTTTAAACAATGCACATCCTTTAGTGCAGAACAGGTTATTCCAGAGAGGCTGATATTTATCAGGAACACCATTATGGGCAGAATTTCATTAATTAGCTTACCATTCCAAAAATGAAGCATAAGATTCAAGTTGGGTGTGTACCCCGACTTTTGCAATATACTAACAAAAACAAGAAGGTCTGAGCACATAATGCCAACGCTGGCCCGACTGCACTGGCTGCCAATTAGTTTTCAGGCCCAGTTCAATGTGCTTGTTTTGGCCTATAAAGCCTTAAACAGCTCAGGACTGCAATACCTCAAGCACCACCTCTCCCTATATGAACTGACCCAGAACCCTGCAATCATCACCTGAGGCCCTCCTTCGGGTGCCTCCTTCATGAGAGCTCCAGCAACACGAGAGTGGGTCTTTTCTGTGGTGGCTCCCTGCTTGTTGACTGCTCTCCCCAGGGAGACTCACCTGGTACCTTCGTTACATACGTTTAGGTGTGAAGCAAAAATATTCCTCTTCTCCCAGGACTTTGTTTAATTAAAAAATCCATGGCCCTTTAAACTGTGGAAGGGGGGTTGTTATTGTTGTTGTGGTTAGTTACTATACTATTATTTTGTGTTTTTATATTGTAAACCACCTTGTGATCACTGGATGACGGGTGTTACAGAGTTAATAAACAAAGCAAATAATAAATAAAAGCACACCCCCACACCCAGGCCAGACACTTCTCTTGAACACAACACCTCGCTCTAGATAAGGGTTGTGCCATCTGACAGGAGAAGAAATATGCATAATGGGGATTTAACATCATTTCCATTTTTTAAAATCACAACTATAAAGTTATATAAATAAGGAACTTTGACACCAAGAATCCCATGCAGACAGCAGTTTTGACTGTTTATTTCATGTTACATCTTGTTTCAGGAAGCACTGGGGCCTGCCTACCTGCTGCGGTGAAACCCCTAGCCAGGGAGAAGGCAAGCTGGCCCGCGCCGATGAATCCCACACTCATGGTGTCAGTTGCCTGGAGGTGACCTAATGGATTCTTGGGAGTGAATAAGAACGCGACAAATTAGAAGTTTCCCTGCCAGCGACCCGACTGTCTTTAGAGCCTGCGCTGATTTAGGGTACTGGCCAGACCAGGTGGGGCTCACGTATATCAGAATACAAAAATGCCAGGCGATTTCTCTTCTATATCACTCGCCCTTCACTCGCCGCCACAACTCAGTTCACCCAATTCTTTCCTTCCTTCGGCTCCACTTCGCTTCCCACTTTCCCCCCTTTGTCTCGCCAAGCCCCTTTCCCCTCCTTCCACCCGCTCCAAGTCTCGGTTTGATCCGTTCCGCGTTACTCGCATCCCCTGCCTCTGCTTGGGATCAACCTGCTCCCCAGAGCACAAACCTGATAGCGCCCACGTGGCCCCTCGGGTGGGAGGAAAAAAAGAGCAGACGCGGCGTCGCGTGGCAAAGGGAACAGAGCGATAACACCTCGTCCAATCCGAGGGAAGGGGGTGGGGCGTCGCAGGCATCCTGTTCAATCAAATGCTGAGGAGGCGGGTCAACAGCTGCCTATTGGAGCAACCTTTGTTTGCGGTTGCATCAGTCGATGCTTTAACGGAAGCCGTGAGGGAGCTATACCACGGCTTGGTTTTCGGCGTAATTTCTCAGCAGGTAATGGCTGCTGCGGCCCATCTGGGCGTTTCCGATGGCAAGCTATACGTACAACTTGAGGCCGCGCAGTCCCCTGGGAATCGTAGTCTTGGGGGAACAGATTAAACGACGAGGTGTGATCATATAGATGCTTCTTTCAAGTGCAGTATTCGCAGACCCTCCAAGTGTCCCTATTTTCCAGGGGCGTTTAGATTTAGAGAAGCCGTCCCGGTTTCAGATTTGATCCCAGAAAGTCCTACTTTTCCTTAGGATGTCCCTATTTTCATTGGAGAAATGTTGGAGTTATCCAACCCCCGAGCCGTCTGAAGGCAGTCCTGTATAGGGAAGTTTTTTTAAAATGTTTAATGTTTTATTATTTTTTATATATATATTGGAAACTGCCCAGAGTGGCTGGGGCAACACAGTAAGATGTGCGAGGTATAAATGGTAAAATTATCATTAGGGAATGGGATGTCCCTATTTCCATTGGAGAAATGTTGGTGGGTATGAGTCCGTGATTTCTAAAACAAGTGTCTGCACTGAAAATTATTTAGAGATCAGATTATTCGAGTTAGAAATTTTGCTTTTTAACTGTAATTATTCAGCTATGATTATTTAGTGAAGTTCACTTTGTATATGCTCAGAGGTGCCCTGAAATTAGTAAGCTACTTGGTCCTTCCACACTAGAGCCCTTTAGAACTACCGATGCACTGCTTTTCCACAACCAGCTGGAAGCAGGTCTATAACTGGTTGGTTCCATGCAGTATTTGAAAAACAGTACTGTAGTGTTGCTTTATCCTGTATAATCCTGAAGGAATCATGTAGGTCCTACCATAGGACAACCATTGGGTGAGGGGACAGAAGGGGCACAGTACATTTTAGGTGAGTGAGTTTTGTCCCACATGTTAAGATCTCTGAAGAAAAAATAACTAGATTAATAACAGGTGTCCAGCAATGGGGAGAGGGTGCAAGCTCCTTGGAGGGTAGTGCGCTTGCCCCTCTCTCCCTTGCCCCCCATGCTTTCAGGTGTCCTGAAGGACAGTGCTGAAGTAATATCTGTTCATAGTCAAGTCATTTTTTGTGCTTGGAATGAGGAGTGGGGGACGGGTTCTCTTTTGCTTCAGGCAGCAAAATGTCGTGTATGTCCTTCATCTAATGCACAACCGCACAGAAAAGCCAAATCTTTACCGCATTTGACATGGAAATCCCAAGCAATTTTTTTTTAAAACCTTTCCTTACTTTTCTGTTTCGTTTGCATACGTGCTTTAGTATACACACAACACGCGCGCACACATACACAGAGGAAAGCACAAAATGTCAAAAACTAACTGGAGATAGGGCTGTGTTGCATGACATTGCGGTGGGTGGACCAGATGACCCTTCCAACTGATACTATGACATGTAATGCCAAGGGGGCAAGCAGCTCGTTTTGTACTTTGTTCATTTCTTGTCTTGATAACTAATAGGCAGCCATTGCTGATCTTTCAACACCACTAATATGTGTAAAAGTGGGTGTTCCATTAAGCACCCTAGCAGCTGAACTTGGCACTAGCTGCAGCTTCTGAACCAAACACAAGACTAGCCCCACATGCAGTGCATTACAGTAGTCCAGTCATGCAGTTACCAATGTATGGAGCATAGTGACATACGCAATATGGTGGTTGCTGTGTTACATATACGTAGTTCTTGTAGAACACAGAAGTTGACAGATACATCCCGTCATATTGCTGCAGAGCTGTCAGAAGCTGTAGTTGTCAAAACTATTATATATACAAACAAATGAGAAGCCTACTCTTTGTGTTGGGCTAAAACAGAGATAGAGCTAAATAGATTCACGGGTGACTGAAATGTTGCATCAAGCATTTAATGTGGTTGTAAATCCCCTAGTGGCATTCTATTTTGTGTGTTTTAAAAGTAGATGCCCTAATACTATGTCTTGTGCTGTTAGAAGCTATCCTGGCAAACTGAAAGATGAGGTATAAATGTTTTAAATAAACATTGCAATCCCATTGCCTTCATTCACAAGTTCTGTGAGAAATGTTATTTGCTTCTGCTAATTCCTCCAGTCATTTGCCAGGCCTAACTCTTATTCTACATCATATCAAAATTGTCGTTGATGGCAGGAACTAAGGAATTAATTTCTCATAAACAAATGTATTTGTGTGAGTTTGTTGGTGAGAGGAAGTAGGCTGTATGTAAGATCCTTCTAACCCTTGGATCCTGCAAGTGTTAAAATTTATGTCAGGCTAGCATGAGTTTGACCAAACTGCGGGAGGCAGTGGAAGACAGGAGTGCCTGGCGTGCTCTGGTCCATGGGGTCACGAAGAGTCGGACACAACTAAATGACTAAAGAACAGCAACAGCTTCCTGTGTTGATGTGATAGCCTGAGTGATGGGCCATAAAGGGAAGCAAAGGAAAGGGGCTCTGTGTGAGATGGTAAACGGGTGGGGCCCCTCCCCACCTCCCCCAGCTCACAGTTTGTTAGATGAACAAAGCAAGAGTTTAGAGTTGTGTTTGCAGTGAAAGAGTCATGCCAGATCACTGCTGTGGCTATGGGAGAAACTATACACTTTGAAGGTGTTAATGCTGTGAATCCCTCCATCATAGACTCAGGTTGTATATACAATCATACCTTGGGTTCAAGTTGAGCGCTTTCGGGTTGCACTCCGCAACAACCCGGAAGTAACGGAGTGCGTTACTTCCGGCTTTTGCCACTCACGCATGCACAGATGCTCAAAATGATGCCACGCGCATGCGCGGAAGCAACAAAACATGACCCGCACAGACACGCCGTCGCATCTTACGTTCCATTCAGGATGCGAATGGGGCTCCGGAACGGATCCCGTTTGCATCCCAAGGTACCACTGTATGTATAAATAAACCATGTATCCTAAAGACACCACAGTCTCCGCTGTGCCTCATTTCCAAAAGGAAACACAAACCCTGGGTAAGTGCCTGGAACAGGAATCTCACACTGCTCAGAGATTGGGGTGACGTGCAACAATATGAATAGAATGGCCTGTCCAAAGAAGCTAGGGTTTGTTTTTTAATTGGCCATCTTATTGTGTTGCCTAAAAAACAACAAGCCCTGAGATTGAAAATAGATTCCATTTGTGATTCAGTGTCTTGGGGCTTATGTAAAATAAGAGCTTGCCAGTTGTAGATATTTGGAATTATGCAGTGAAGGCAATACAGCCTCCAAAGAAACCCTCTGTACCTTTCATTGGATTTACCAGTTGAGTAGTGCCAGTTTGAGACTCAGCTCTCCATGTGTTCACATGCCTCAAATTCCATCAGTGCTTTTCCTCATTTAATCTCCTGGAATCTTCTGAGTTGAATGTCAATATCTTCTAATGCAGTTCCATGCAGTAAGGTTGATGAGACCTTTTAAATGGGGCAGCTCTCAGCTGCGAAAGTCACACGTGTTCATGCTTTGTGCTGCTCATCCAGTCTTCCAGTCCCACAGAGCACACTACTTCCAAACTTAGGCAATGATTTGAAGCAATAAATAATTATTTTAGGCATTTCGTGAAATCAGTTTTACTCTGCTCATGACTGACTATAGTTAAAATTGTAGGTACAAATACATACATCAATGGAGATATTTATTGTGAACTAAATGCATGAACACAAATCTCTTGTCAGACTGCTCTGGATTCCTTTCCTCGGTTATATGCAGGCAAGAAATTCCAGGGATGGTATTTCAGGATTTATTTTATTTTACATTAGCAGTCACATATCAGGTGTTGCTTGGGAATCCTAAGAATCTAAGAAATCATTTCAGTTTTGAAAGGTTTAGTCTGCCATCATTATTGAAAATTACATCTAATTGTATATAAATACAGACAGAAAAATCCCGTTCCTTGCTCTGCAAAATGCAAGATTTGGTTATTATCAGTGCAGTTTTGAAAGGCTGATTCCACCATCTTGATTCAAAATGGTATCCAAACATAGATGACAACTTGCTCCTTGCAATTATTAACTTTCATAACTATATAGCATACCTTTCCTTTTCCTTTTTATTTTATTTTGTTCAATTAAACTGTTCTTTAATAAATAATAAAACAAACAAACAAAACCATCTGCTCCTTGATCTCAGGAACCATCATGCAAAAATTGGTTATGATGTTTTAAAAGATGTGCAAATGCATAGTGAACAATTCCCCAAAATATATAGTAGATAAGAGCACTAGGGAAACTCTTTCGTGTTATTAGCTCCTACTAATGACAGACAAACCAATAATCCAAGATAATCTGGCTTCTCCCTCAACTGCCATTAGCTGCTATCCCATCAGGAGTATCTCTTCCATCTACTCTGCTTAAAGACCAGCTTCACCAAGCTCAATAGTCATCAGCAGCTATTTCATCAGTCTGTAGGAGAGAGACAGACAGACAGATATTGGACTGCAGGGCCTTTCTGTCCATTGTGCCAAAAAACTCCTCCTATTAGCTCCTCTTCTTGAAACATTTCCATTCCAGCTGGTTGTTACAAGAACTCTGTACCTAAAAAATCGTGTCTCAGCTTTCTTTTTTCCTCCTCCCTCGCAATACGTTTTCCTTTTCCTCCTGTGTTTTAGTTTGGATTGTAAACCTGAACATTTCTTATTGGTGGCATTTGTTAGCTGAAGAGGCACCTTGAAATGCTTTAAATAAATAAATATTGAATCCTGTTTCTGTCTTCGAAGCTACCCTACCCACTTTCATGTTATCTGCAAATGTGGTTAGGATCCCCTCCACTCAGTCCAAATAGTGTATAAACATGTTAAACAACAGAACCCTGTGCTACTCCACTTGTAAAATTGATGAACACTGCAAATCCACTTAACACTTGCATTGTCTAACCCACATGAATTGTCATAATTCTTGCTGAAATCAATATAGTATTGTGTCCACAGTATTTCCCCTGATCAACCATGCTAGAAGTCCTATCAAAAAAAGAGAGATAAGGTTATTCAAATAATCAACAGTATTTGATGACTGCCATCCAATGGCATTTTGTATTTAACTGCATTTCATAGTTTGGATGCAATGGAATTTAATATTTGATATTTGATAGCTGACTTTATATGCATTCATAGCAGAGAACTGATGGGAGGATCACTTATATAGTTTTAATGTTAATGACTGTATCGATTTTAACATCTGTTTATCAAATTAGGTTTTTCTAACGTCACCAATAACTGAAACAAATTTGTAAATGATGTGCATGTGCAAGTATTGAATTCTGGATTTTATTTTGTACTGTTACTGTTTACTGCCAAACAAATACATTTACTTATCCTGTCAGCATGGTAAAATTACATTTGATTATATTTGCTGAATCAAATGCAACAATGTTTATTATTTGACAGCTGACAACTAAAAAAAGATTTCACATTTGACAACTGCCAAAATCAAAGCAATCAATAGATAGCAAGACCTAAGTGCTCAGATGTCTACTTTTGAAATCAAAAGGCATATCCAATTTTCTAATTTTAATTTATAAGTCAAAATTCTGCCATCAAAATTTATATGATATAATTTCACATTTTGGTACATTTCAAATCTTTGTGAATATTAATTTTAGTAGTATATACTGTATATATGCTAAAATTAATTCACAAAGATGAACAGAGAGGGGTGAGTTCATAGCACATTATCACATGCATGTGGTTTTCTTACATGGAAATTATATCCGTGTAGGAAATCAAAATGAGGGAAGCAAGCAACGAATGCAAATTCCCTGCAAATGGTCACCACCAGTGTTTGAGTAGTAGGGTCCACTGTCCTGGTATACCGTAATCATTGTAAACAGGTAGCTTATTTTAATATGTGCTGCCAAATGTGTTAATAGTCAAATTCTTTTACGACGTGCAAATATACTGTTGTGTGTTGCAAAATGAATCCTTGCAGAGTGAGTTCCTAACAGTACAAACCAATCTAGGATTCATTAACCACACTTGGAGGAGTACTGACACTCAACCAGTGAGGAAGTACTATGAGCAGTTCACTTCTACTTTCAGGGCACACAAGCTACAACTGTAGTCTGAGTTTAAGCTCATTTGAGAGGGGCCTTTTCCAGCTGTTGATTCATAACATTCCCAACATGCTTCTTCTGCGTTTTGTTTGATTTTTATTTTAAATTGCCTTGGAATCCTGCTGGTGTTAAACCGTATACACTTTGAGGAATGCATGTGGCATGGCTCCAACTGTCAATGACACTTTTAAAGGGTGGAAAGAAGATTTAAAGTGGATAGCAGGTGTGAGGAAAGGCTACTGTTAAAGTTGTGGTTTTATTTATAACGTGCATAATCTAACATTCAAAAAACACATTCAGCATTTTGCATTTAATGTCTTCATAGGTATTTATTTAATAGGAATTATATACTGTTTCATAATCAAAACCTCTACACAATTAATATACAGGTAGGGAGGTTATGTTATGATAATTCCCATTTTGGAGATATTGGCATCTTCAATCAGCTTCCTCCTTGAGCAATGGTATCTTTTAAAATTATCTTTTATGTTCAAGAGGCCTGGAAATCCACATACCTTCAATCAAACTATTAATTGCAGAAGTTGACTTTCCACAGGCACACAGCAGTTTCTATGGGTTTCTAGCACACTCACTGTAAGGCAAAAGTACATGTATTGGAGACATGGAAGCAGTTCTGAAAATGGCATCCCCAGACTCCTCTAATATATCATTGTAACGCTTGGTCTGTGAAATAATCTTTTATTGTTTATGGGTTTTACCAGTTTTATATTTACAGATCACATTTTCATGCCTATACAATAATTCACGTAGACATCCCCACCCAGCTTTCTATGGCAGTTCAGATACATCTCATTAAGGTCTGTGAAATATCATCATCATCATCATACCTGGTGCTTCTCTGTCCCCATCAACGACAACTAAGGATGTGGAGCAGAGGCAGGAAAAGGTACGCTATAAAGAGATTCTGTCCAGGGCAAGCATGACTACATGTTTGGAAGGACCAGATGAGAACTACTCTCTAGTAACATGGTGCATCCAATTCTAAACAAAACTCATAACCTACATTCATCCGTTGCCAATTCACATGGGCAGATGCAGAAAATAATGGACCATCACACACATGGAGGGAAGCTAGTGTCTTTGTGCTCAAAATGCTCAGACCTAATATTAACTGATTTCCAGAAATCACAGGAAGTTCCTGTGGAGATGTGCGTTTAAACAGATTTCAAGAAGTGAGAAAATCCAGTTCCTGTTGTTCTGCTGATAGAAATATTTATCTTTCATTGTATCAAAACCTGGGATTTTATTTGCCCTTCTGCTTTTGCTGCTGACTCAGATCATTCTGCTACATCCTCTAGGTTTCTTACAGTCCTCCCTGCTCTACTTGCAGTGCTATACTGAAAGTGTTGCTACCACCCTGTGGTTCCATAGTCATGCAAAACCCTCAGGGCACTGGGAACACAGCACAAAAGGCAGGCAGCTCCATACACTTCCTCTGCCAACACCACTACCAGTGTCCCTAGCACCACGGCCAAACTAAATGACCCTTGGAATCAACTGCAGCTGCCCAGGACTCTCCAGCCCGTGCACTGTGATGTCACCCTGCAGCCTTTCTTGACCCTGGACCCTCAGGGCCTCTACGTCTTCATGGGCAACAACAGCACAGTGTGGTTTGTGTGCCTAGAGCCCACTGCCCTCATCCACAGCAAGAAGCTCAACTCCACCAAGCAAAGGGGGTTTCTTATCTCTCTGTGGAGGGTAAATGGGTTCACAGCACCACCCATCTCTAAGACCTGGAAACAGGTGCACATCAAATAGCTGGTGGTGCAACTCAGCTGAAAGTCTCCTGCAGGATGCATCCTATGAGCTGCTGAATACTTTCCATGGGGAGCTGGCGGATGACCTGGCTGGTTCCTAACACAGTGAATATGTGGAGGATTGGAGCATCCAGGCAGAAAATGGATTCCTGCATTGCAGGGGATTGGAATAGATGAGTCTTGTCCGTTCCAATTCTATGGTTCTGTGGCTGACAAACGTAGCACTGAATTGGATAGTGGCAACAACACTGGGGCATCCTCTTGAGCATTATACAGCTTCCGGTGCCACCCCGATAGCTATCACTCTGAAAATCAGCAAAATGCCATTGCACTATTGCAGTTTCTTCCATAGTTCCTTTACAGAAATAGTGCTCCTTTCTAATGTTCTTCGTATTAAATTAGCCAGTACAGGCAGCCCCCCACTTACACGTGTCCAACATGTGTGTGACCATGTATACATACATTGCACTGAACCTGGAACTGACGCAGAAGTGCCATAAAGATGTCGCTAAAAGGGTGGAACGGGGGCAGAACTGGATGTTTGCAGGCTTTCTCAATGGGTTTCAGTTATATGGGATTTCACCGACACACAAGTTGCCTTAGAATGTAACCCCTGTAAACGGGGGACTGCCTGTAATTCTAATATGAGCATTTCCCACCACCTTCCTGTTTGGTACTAATGTACCTAGCAAATATGGAAAACTATGGGGAAGTAATTGGATTAAATCCCAGAGCAAATTTTTGTTTTATTTTTGCTGATCGTACACAATGGAACTGCTTAGCTCCATCCTTCTCACTCTCTGCAGAAGTGATTCACAGTGATTCTCACTCTTTCTGCAGGAGCAGAGGAAAGCCCTAGGAGTTTATTTGTCCTTAGTTCTTGATTTAATTAGAAACCTAATTAACGACTAATTAATAGAAACTTAATTAAAACTTGGGAAACGGGGGTTAGCACCAAAGTGAGTTCCCCATCCCATATTTTATGTACCTGATCTATGCCCCCAATGGCCACTTATGCTACACAAATTGAGACAACACAGCAAACATCTCATCATCCTTTGACCTCTATCCCAACTATATTGCTATCCTGCCTGAACTGTGTTTAGGATGTTTGCTACAGGATTACAAAACTAACCAAAATCCTGTGTAAAAAATGTGCAGGAAGAATGAGGAATTCTTCACTTGAGGCCATAGCTGTCAACTTACAGATTTTAAAATAAGGGACCAGCAGCCTTGAAAATAAGGGATCAGCAGCCAAAATAAAGGACCTTCAGCCTCACCTGTTCCAGGCACTCCAGTCTTCCTGTCCTCCTGCAGTCTGGTCAAACTCATGCTGGTAGCTTCGAGAACACTGTCCAACCAACTTTGTAACCAGAGGTTCAACTGAATAGAACCTGAATCACATGCACCACAAGGCCTATGCAGCCTCAACTTAAGATGGCTCCCCGTCCTGGCTTTGCACTGCAAAGTTTGCAGCAGCACGTGCAACAAATGGCGTCCAGCATTCAAAAACCCCCTCAGCTTGCATTAACTAGCCACACACACACAGCCTCCCCCCCTCGCCACGAGATCGCCAGTCACCCACCATTTTAGTCAACCAGCTCCTTTCTTTCCCCCCATAAGTCAATCGAAGGAGCCTCCAAAACAAATTCAAAAGCCCCCCCTCCCACGAGATCTCCTTTCCTTTTCCCCCACCATGTGCCCCCGCTCCAGATAGACCTTTTCGCCGGCAAGGGTGAGTGGGCCGTCGATGACGTATGCATCTGATTCCGATCCGAGCACTCAGCACAGGTATGTTCAACTTCTGAGCCCCTCTGAGCCAAAGGCAGAAAGCCCAGCCAGCAGCCAAACAAAGCTTCAAGGACAACCACCATCACCTCTCCGCTGGGAAGCGCTGAGCAAAGGCGAGTCCCCAGGGAACGCAGCCGATTTGATCAGCACAAGGCATGCAAGCTCCACCCCCCAGTCGTTCTTAGACTTCTTATTGGGTGAGCAACACAGCCAAGCAACACAGTTGGAGCCTCCCTCCTCCCTGGCCGGTTGGCAGGGAGGAAGAGGAGCTGCTTCCTTTGAAATTTAAGGGACATCATTAAAGGACATTTAAGGGACATCCATCAATAAGGGACAGCAGCGGGACATGGCGCTGGAATAAGGGACTGTCCCTTCAAATAAGGGACGCTTGACAGCTATGCTTGAGGCTATCCTGTGCTGAGCAGGGGCTCGGGCTAGGTGACATTCAACCTCCTTGCCGTCATTTTCTATGGATGGTTTTGACTTCCAGTTGGGTATTTTTTTGTAATGTTGTGGAACCACAAGTTCAGTATTAATATTCCACCTTATGCTGCTTTCAAACTGCTGAAGTAGTGTTACTTTATGCTCTATTGGTTTATTCTGTTTATTAATAAATTATTTTGGTGTTTGTCAACTGTAGCTGATAGGGAAAAGAAGAAGTGTGGGAGAAGAACCACAAGGTTTTGTGGCAAGAGGAGAGTAACTGGAAGCAGGGGTGAATTTAGCTTCTGGCAAAGTAGCCATTTGCCAGCTATAGAAGGCACACGCAGAGATATTATTTTTTTGGCAAGGTTTATAATTGTGGAAGGAAGGAAGCTTGACACATTCAATTTGGGGAGATGGAAATTAATGGAAGGACGGGATGCTCTGCAATGAAATGTTCCTCACCTCCAGAATCATTTTATCATGCATTCAGATCCTGACTTGGGTCTCATATTTTGCCTGGTGTTAGCCTCAAACTTCTCTCTCTCTCTCTCTCTCTCTCTTACTTCAGAGTAAGCAGAACTAGAGAATTGGGTTCCCCCCCCCCCACCAATCAAAGCTGTAAATGTCAGCATTAAGAAGAAACAATCCTATTCTGCATTCAGAAACAACAGGATTGCAATCAGAAATCTATTTTGCAGATTTCTAGAACTCCTTCTGGTATTATGAGGGTGCTCCCTTTCCCGCATTACAGCTGGGATGGCCACATTTTAACCTGGTAAATTCACAGTAGTCAATCCAGCCATTCAGTGGGCAAAAGAAGCTCATCATTTAAATTATGAAATACAGAATTGAAAAAGCTAGGTCACTAATGGGTAGTAATATTTAAAAGGCTTACTGCTACAGCTTGCATACTTCAGCCGCCAATCGTTCTGCTTTGCACAGGAACCAGAGCAGTTAACTGCTGTCTGCTTCCCCCCCCCCCCCCGTTAAGTCTGCTCAATGTAAGGGGGCTTCTGGAAAGAAAGGCTCAAGTTGTTATTCAGAATCAATTGGAGACATAGGTGGAATCTAGATATATAAAAAAAAGTTGTGAAAAAGCTTTTTAAAAATGTTTTGAAAAACTATTGAATTTGCCATAGCTCACCATTACCATCTAGTGTCACATTTGTATAACGCACTTTACAACACACTTACAAAAAATTATTTACAGCTGTATAAAGGTAAAGGGACCTCTGACCATTAAGTCCAGTTGCGGACGACTCTGGGGTTGTGGCGCTCATCTCGCTTTACTCGCCGAGGGAGCCGGCGTACAGCTTCCGGGTCATGTGGCCAGCATGACTAAGCCGCTTCTGACGAACCAGAGCAGTGCACGGAAACGCTGTTTACCTTCCTGCCGGAGTGGTACCTATTTATCTACTTGCACTTTGACATGCTTTCAAACTGCTAGGTTGGCAGGAGCAGGGACCGAGCAACGGGAGCTCACCCCGTCGTGGGGATTCGAACCACCGACCTTCTGATCAGCAAGCCCTAGGGTCAGTGGTTTAGACCACAGCGCTACCTGCATCCCTTTTGCAGCTGTATAGCTGAGTCTTATTGTCCAGCTAGATTTTGTTTTATATGCCACTCTGCTAGTGCTATTGTTAGGCAGAAAGAGGCTGTTGCTAGGTGCCATGAAACAACAGCAAGTTGTTTAATTTATTATTGGAGTATTTTTACTGCTAGGGAAGGAGTGAGACCTTTGTGGGATTTTCTGTCTCAGGTACCAGAATAACTTGACAGGCTCTAGGTACCATGCATGTTGATGGAGGTCGGGGAGTGCCACTGCTGCACTGCCTTAGGTGGAAAATATCCTGGGCCGGCCCTTTAAGTCACACTGAAAATGTTGTTGTTGGTATATGTCCATCTCATGAGACAATGGAGTGTCTCTTCCGAACGTGAAGTTAAACCACTGCATTAGCAGCAACGAAGTGACCTTTCCAGAGCGCAAGCCTGGGCAGTGTGTATGCAGGTCCTGGGCTGCTCAGACGACAAACCCCCCCCCCCCTGGCCTCGCTGATGCCAAAGAAGAAGAAGAGTTTGGATTTGATATACCACTTTATCACTACCCGAAGGAGTCTAAAAGCGGCTAACATTCTCTTTTCCCTTCCTCCCCCACAACAAACACTCTGTGAGGTGAGTGGGGCTGAGAGACTTCAGAGAAGTGTGACTAGCCCAGCAGCTGCATGTGGAGGAGCAGAGACACGAACCCGGTTCACCAGATTACGAGTCTACCACTCTTAACCCTACACCACACTGGCTCTCAAAGGAATGCAGAGCAATAAGTTTGGCACCAACTTGGCTGCAGGAGTTGCCAGAAGGAGACTACAAGGTGCCTCAGAGCATGTGTCTATTCATTGTGGCATCCCTGGTGGGTTTTTTTTTAAAAAGCACACTATCTGTATTAAGTTTCTTACCAGTGCCAGAATGTCTGTGTTTTCAAATAATTTTTGTGTGTGAATGTGCACTTAATAACATAATTAACACACTCTGTACTTCTCTGCATTCCATTCCCTTCTTACCTCACTGTCTGCAATCCCACATTCTCTCCAATCAACTCAGGGTAGCACTTTACGCATCTGATGGACTGTAGTCCATTAAACCTTATACCATAATAAATGTGCCACAAAACTGTTGTTTTGCTGCAAAAGACCAATACAGGATCCCCTCTGAGAAGATGAGACCTTTAGGACACACACACACACCCTGTAACTTTAGCTCTGTTTCATTTTAATATGCATCTGAGCTATATTAGGGTGTGTTGACATTAGTGCTTATTCCTCATCCAGCTGCTAGTTTTTGAAGCAGCATGCACAATTCATACCAGTCCACAATTCATACCAGTCCTGCAGTCTCTGGACAAATGCTGTTGCTTGATGCTTCCTTGCCCCTCTCAAATCAGCTTCAATCTGACTAGAGAACTGGATGCAGAGTTAAGCAGTAATGTGAACATACCCTAACAGCCACCACACATGTGCAGATGACAGCTTGATGAGCTGATGGGAGGCAGTCATGAGCAGGGCCATGCATCAGGTGAAGACATCCTTGGCCCCTCTCCAATGTGAACATTACTGTGCCAATGTGGCAGGCTGGGTGTGTCTGTGTGTTTGTGACCTTACTGCATTATAAGATACCAATGTGAGCATACGCTTAGACAAGGCAGTGGCATTCAAACACCATAAATCACTGTGTATTTCCAGACGGGAAGAAACTTGGTCTGTGTTTCTGTGCATTTATGTTTAGGAGGAGGAGAGGATATACAGTGAGTTGGTTGAGGGAGGAGAATAAATGCAAGACTAGGGTGCTCTGCCAATTAAGGAAAACACAGAATACTTTTGCCAACTTGCTATTTTTATTCTAGATTGGAATAAAGCCTTCCTACCTAATTCACACACATTTAATATAAGCTATTGGAATAAACTACTTGCTTTGGCTTCTTATATTTGAAAATGTCTCTGAATTCAGGTGATGATCCTGATCCACACCAAAGGAGACCAGCACACTTCTTTGCACCATGATGCATTTATACAGACATGTTTTCTCAGCTGGGAATCAAGAATCAGCACCTCCAGGAGTTGGACAATAGGCACTTGGTTGGATGTATTTAAATGTTACTCATGTCCTTTCAGCATTGTGAAAGACCAGCGAATCCAGGTCATGTTCTAGATCATTAAGTAATCTGCAGTTTGCACGGTGCCAAGCGTTTGCGGAATTAAACAATGTCTGTTGCCTAACTCTTGCAAAACGAAAACAACACAGTTTTATTTTGTCTAAATTAATATACTTTGGTTCAAAGTGTGGTTTTGGTTCAAAAGTCTGGCTTTGGTTCAAAACGCTAATGTCTTGTGTGTAGCCACAGTTTCCGCAGGCATAGCAATATCCCCAGATGCTTCTTGAAGGAATAACTGAGGGAAACAATCTGGAAGTAATTATTTTAGAGCTTGCAGCAACCTTCCCTACACCCATTGTCAATTACAAACTTGACAGTATTCACTTCACTTCTCAAACTCTTCCAAACAGGAATGTGCATCTCACCAACAACCAAGTACATGCATAAGGAAATTGTTATTTTCATACCCTGGGCTGTGGACGAGGGTCTCAGTCTTCTTGGTGGTTGTAATCTCCCCTCTCTTTCCCCTGCCTCGTCTGAAATTTCTGACAGAATCTATTAGGTTTAGTTATACGTTTTTCACTTTAACAGAATTTCATGGATTGAGCTGGGATTTTGGCAGTTGCTCTTTTGGGCCTAGATATTTTTCTATTCTTCTTGCAGTTTTAACTTACCCAACAATTTTCGGATGAACAATTCAGGGTCCAAAACCTGTTTTTCCCACCCTTAGTACTAGGCCTTACAAAACCTATTAACATGTAGAGTCACTGATGCATCAAGCGTACACATCTGCTGGAAATGAGGGTGGTGTTGCAGATGCATCACTATGTTTCTTTCATGATCAGGCCTCTTTTGATCAAGACAAGTTCTTTTGGTGTGCCCTGGATGTCAGCTTTCTAGGCGGGTCCCAAAACTCCTGCTGCCTGAGTCATTTATGGTTTTTTTGTGGCTACTAGGGGTGTGAGACGAAGCGGATGCGTTGTGAGTAGGCTAAGTCCACAATGTAAAGCACCAGGTTCACACACGTGAACACTGCGATGACCACCTGGCTGTCCCAGGGGCACTTGCCTCTGGAGCACTGGTAAGGGCGGTTTGGGGAGCCGTACTTACGGTCAAAGCAGAACACTGGCCAGATCACTGCGGCGCTCAAGTACATCAGGACAGCCACAAAAGTGTAAACAACCACAAAGCGCTCAAAGGGGCACTTCAGCATGGCTGTCTTTCCCGTGACACTGAGGGCAACCACCACCACTGTCACCACAAAGCAGAAGCTGTAGACAGCCACGCACCACTGGGTTGCTACGTACCGGTCGTATTGGCTGCCGTTCACCAGAGCCCCAAATATGATGCAAGCTACGAAAGCCTGGACAATTTTCAGGAGGCCAGAAACGGTGGCCATGTAGCTGGTCACCTGTCCCGGCTTGGCCCTCGTGAGGAATACTTCCGCGGCGTAGGCAAAAAACAGAAGCCCTGCGAAAACACTGGCCGAGATGCGGAAATCTCTCGCCTCGCACCCGTTGGAATGGCAGCCAAACTCGACATACAGCGGATAGATCACGGCAGCTGTGATGGACATGAGGGTGGCAAGCATGGCGAAGGCGGCGGTGAAATTCCCCCAAGAGATGCTCAGGCAGCTGTGGAGGCGTGTGAACTCGCAGGTGACGATAAAGACGGTGACTGCGAAACAGAAGCACCAGACGGACATGCAGAAGGTGCCGTAGGCCGCACTGAACCCTCCTCGGTGGGCCACAAGGCTGAACGTGGTACATCCAAAGGCTGCCTGCAGCAACCGGGCAGCTCCAACACGAGATGCCACAGCAGCCATGTTGAGGTGTGTCCCTCTTGAGCTCTCCATCTTCAGATCAGGACCCCCCAGAATGTTTCTTTTGTGGTCGGATGTCGGCTGCTTGTCCTTGAGTTTCTACCCGACGCTGGATGACTAAGCGGAAGCTGCAGGGTGAATAAGCCCCATATCCCTCCGCCAAAAACCTTTGCTGGCTGCTATTTATGCCGCAGAGCGTACATTTCTGGCAGCTTTTTGAGATAGTGTTGCCTCTGCAGTAAGAGTATTGACCTGCCCTTCTGGTACGCTGCAGTTATGATCCATCAGCCCTGCTCTTCCGGGGTCTGTGTGTTGAGTAGTCTGTAGGCATCCCTGTCACTCTCACTCCATCTCAGCTGATCAGTTTCTCCCAAGTGGCTAGCAGGACGCCTATTCCGTCTCGGTTATGCAGCTGTAGCTCTCTACTATGTTGCTGCAAGGAGCCAGCATATAAATAGGAAGGTGTATTAATAGACTTATCTGGAATGGAATGAACTGCGCGGTCTGTGCAAAATAACGAGAGGGTTTTAGTTTCACCCAGTGCTGCTTTGCATGTTACTTTTTAAGCTCTGTGTCAAAAACCAAGTGAAAGTAATTTGAATTGCCTAAGACTAGAGCATGGGTAGGCAAACTAAGGCCCGGGGGCCAGATCCGGCTCAATTGCCTTCTCAATCCGGCCCGTGGACGGTCTGGGAATCAGTGTGTTTTTACATGAGTAGAATGTGCCCTTTTATTTAAAATGCATCTCTGGGTTATTTGTGGGGCAGGAATTCGTTCATTATTTTTTTTCAAAATATAGTCCAGCCCCCCCCCCCAAGGTCTGAGGGACAGTGGACCAGCCCCCGGCTGAAAAAGTTTGCTGACGCTTGGACTAGAGTCCCAGAAGAAAGTACGGGGAAGCAAGGAGTCCACCTAAAATATATCATTTGTTTTGTCATGTTGAACTTTTTCTGCATGGTTGATAGTGGTTGCGGGGAGACATTCCATCTCCTTTCAGGGATTCCCTGAAACTGACTATTTGACCGCAAGAGTGAACTCGAGAGGGCTAGTCACTTTTGTTGTTGCCATTTGTACTGAAGCTGGCTTACGCAAATTCTATTGTTTATTGTAGTGATGGCCACCAACTTGGATGGCTTTAAAAGAAGATTAGACAAATTCAAGGAGGAAATGGCCTCTAGCTATGATAGCTATATACTATACCCAGAGGCGGTATGCCTCTGACTGTTGGCAGTCACTAATGGGCAGAGTGCTCTGGCACTAAGGTCCTGCTTTTAGGGTCCCCACAGGCATCTGGTTGTCCACTGTGGCAACAGACTCCTGAGCTAGATGGGCCCTGATCCTCTTAAGTTATTTAAAGCCCTTTAAAGCCCTATACGGCCTAGGACCCTCGTACCTACAGGACTGCCTCTCCTGGTATGTCCCATGGAGGACCTTACGATCTTCAAATAAAAACATCTTGGAGGTCCCGGGCCACAGGGAGGTTAGGCTGGCCTCAACCAGAGCCAGGGCTTTTTCGGCTGTGGTCCCGATCTGGTGGAACGTTCTGTCACAAGAGACTAGGGCCCTGTGGGACTTGACATCTTTCCGCAGGGCCTGCAAGACAGAGCTGTTCCACCAGGCCTTTGGCTGAGGCACAGCCTGACCCCCTCCTTTTGTAATCCTCATAGAACTCTGGCCCAATGATTGCCATTAATTTGACTCTGAATTGATTTTAGAATGTATTTCAATTAAATGCTTATGATTTTATGTAAACTGTGTTATTTTTACTGTTGTTAGCCACTCTGAGCCCGGCTTTAGCTGGGGAGGGCAGGTGATAAATAAAACTTTATTATTATTATTATTATTATTATTATTATTATTATTATTATTGGCTTGCTCTTATCAACTGTTGACTGGCAGTGGGTTTTGCAGGGCCTGAATTACCATATTTTCTAATCTTTGTTGTAAAAAGTTGAAATGCCAGGAATTGAAGCTGGGATTTCTGCATGCAAAACGTGTGCTTTACCACTGAGCTATGAACCCCGATATGTCTGCAGATTTGGAGGTGGGGAAGCTGGAAGTTAGCTTATCTCCTGCCCCTACAGGCAAATGGTAGCTGTAGCTTCAGAGGCACCTCCATAGAAACTGGTCCCGGAAGCTGCTGCTCACACTTAATGGCGCACACCAGCACTCTGCTTGGAGTAGATGTGGGCTGATGACAATGCCAGCTCTGGGTAAGTAGGTGGAGGCCTGAAATGATACTCTGAGCTGTGAGGTCAGGAGGTAATTTTGCAGAGCAACCTGGCAGGGCACTCTCTTTTCTCCTCTCATAGTTTGGAGCGGCATTCTCAGTCAAGCATGGCTAGGGATCATAGACTGCACGGTGACCTGACAATCTCATAGAAAGCAGTTTGCTTGCAGGCCGGATTTCCTGGTTATTGTTTAACCCTCAGCTACCTATCCTTAGAGTGCTAACGACAGCTGCTTATATAGAAATCCATTGCTGGATTATGGTTGGATTGTTCTGTAGTGTTATGGTCTTCCACTCCAAAACACTGAAGCAAAGACTGAAATTGATGTTATTTCAAACTCATGTCTTTTGATATAGGGAAAATATGATATAAAATTCTTTTTTGTGTACCTTAAAAAAATTAAAATAAATTGAATACATAACAGGAACGCTGTTAGCAATGTACAGCCCACACCAGGTTTTGTCCAACATTTTAGACATCAGATTAGAGAGACCAAGATAATACAAACACTTTCTACTTCCGATTACTTTTGCTTTGTGTTACAAGCCCTTCATTTCTTTTTATATTCAACATGTCAGTGTCCCAGGTTTGCCCTAACTTTACTTGTTCTGGTTTCAGGTAACTTGTTGAATAACGAGCTAGAGCAAAAAGGAGGAAGGATTTCATTCATTCAAGTTTAGGCCAAACTTGAACACCAAACAACCCATTAATTGCAGGAGCCCTCCAAATATTTAGCTCAAAAGTGTTTGTTGGAAGGCTGTCATTCATGCACCCATCTCCTTAATACTCTAATTTTCACAGTAAGCCAGACCATCAGTGCCATTCGAGTGAGGCCACCTGTCTTGGCTGCCAGATATTGCAAGACCATTACATAAGAGGGGAGCACCTTAGTACCATCTTTCTGTCTTGTCTGTCGCTGGCTGCATGTACAGACCTCAATGTGTAATGAGAGGTGGACATCTGCACCAAGGGGCCTTTTTAGCTTGCTATAAGAATTCTAAGTTCTCAAATATATAATATTCACAAATGCACACATATCTAAATATATAAACCATGTGTCTGAAATAGTACAGAAGAGCAATCCTGAAGCCATTTTGACTCTCCCAATGACCTCAAATATTCCTCTGCAGTAAGGGAGGCAAATAGGGAAAGACTTCCCATTGTCTTTTTGCTTACAAATCCTGTTTTAAGGGTGTATTTGTGTATGAATAGGGTGAGCCTATGACCTGGATTCAGGAAATAAAGTATAAACCACTACAAAAGAATGGCCAGGCTACCCATGTAACGCAATCAGCGACCATTATCAGGTATCCCGGCAGACAGGATTTCTGCTGTAGACCGCCTCCTATGATGTATGATAATTTTGGGGTGGTTTTTGGCTAAGGGGGTTGGGCAATGTCAAAAGTCTGTAAAGGTTCCTGCACACTTTTGTTCAGGGTATCTCCCTCCATGGAAGGAGAGGAGGGAACTCTGTTGCAACAGAAAAATAAATATCTGCCTTGCTTTCCCCTGGGTCTTGCCTTCATCCATTCTTCTCTGACCAATCATGGACTTAGGGGACTCAAGAGTCTCATGGGGAGTTGGGCAGCAAAATCCAAACCTCACTTTTTACATCAAGCTCATGTTGGCTCCCTGTGTGATTTTGAATGCTGATATTTGAACTCATAAAGAGAATAAAAAAGGGAGAAATAAGAAATGGGGGTAATCAGAGAGAAAAGAGGCAGTGTCATCAGTGACACTTTAATTGATGCTTTTAGGCCAGGACCCAAGAACTTGCAGCTGTAACTGGACTACAACTCCCATCATCCCTGACCACTGGCCCTGCTGGCTGTGGCTGATGGGAGTTGGAGTCCAATAACATCTGGGGGAACTGCAGGTCACCCATCCCTGCCTTAGGCAATTAGCTCTCTCCCTTCTTGAGACAAGACACCCAAGTCAATTTCTGTCATCTCACCCCACCCAGGAACACCCTGTTTTACCCTTCCCACACTGCCTTGTGATGTCAGGTCCTAGGGTAACAGCATCCTTCTGTATCAGATTTTTGTGATCGATCAAACAGCTTCTTTCCTTCCTCTGTTGTTTGATGCCAGACCTTCTTACCACTCAAACAATCTGGAGTACCAATTCTCATCTTTTGCCCTAGGAACATGATGAGAGGTGCCTTACAGAGTCAGTCCCTTGCTTCCACTAGCTCCAGCATGGTTAACATTGCCTGGCCATGGTAGTCTAGGTGTTAGACAGGGGTAGGCAAACTAAGGCCCGTGAGCCGGATGCAGCCCAATCGCCTTCTCAATCCGGCCTGTGGATGGTCCCGGAATCAGCATGTTTTTACTTGAGTAGAATGTGTGCTTTTATTTAAAATGCATTTCTGGGTTATTTGTGGGTCATAGGAATTCGTTCATATTTTCCCCAAAAAATATAGTCCGGTCCTCCACATGGTCTGAGGGACAGTGGACCAGCCCACAGCTGAAAAGACCTTTTGTGCTCTATCACTGAGCTAAGATCTGGGGCAGTTCATTTCAAGACTCTTGGCCTCTCTCAGCTGACTATGCATTACTGAAGGCTGCTTTTCCCCCTGCCCTTTTCTGTTGCATCTCCCCCCACTAGCTGACTGGGATAACCCAACCCAGCATTTACTTTCCTTGTGATCAGCTGGAATGGCAACGACTCCTGCATCCCTTTTCTGCCATTTGTCTGCCTAGGGCACGTAGTACATTACCTTTAAAACAAAAAACTTTATGGATTAAGTTTTTGCATTTGGTCTTAAATAAACAATCCTTATGATAGTAAATAGTCAAGTGCATTGCAACAGCTTGATCTTCTCCTATCTTTTAACCTACTAGGGCTTCCTAGCTAGGGTAGGAGTACAGGAGATTAAGGGCTTGCAAGACCTATGAGACTCAAGACCAAAATTGCTTACCTGTAGTAACCAATGGTGATGTGATTCTGTTTCCGACCATCTGAAGTAAATTAGAGGGAGGTGACAATAATGTACTCATTTGATAATATGAGGGTGCCTGGCAACTGAAAAAAAAAATATGTCTGGGCACCTTTCTATTCCTTTCATTTCCATTATTATTATTACATCCTTAAAGTCCAGAGAGAAAAGGCTCAACCAGATGTGAGTTGGTTCCTGGAAATCAAGCCAGAGTTGACTGCAGAATATCTGCCAAGTCCTTGCTTGGTGTTGGAAGGAGTCTGGAATTTGCATTAGCCCTCAACCCTGACAAGCATGGAAGCTTTTAATGACATAATGCTGCAACTAAAATTTAACAGCACAGAAGAAATGTGACGGGCTATTTCTGAGCAGTAACATCCATATACTTCAAAATCAGCTACTCCACTGTTAAGGGCAGAAATTATCTGGGATATCTCCAGGATCTGATTCGCAGGTAAGGACACAGTCCTCTCTGAACAAAAGATGGAGAGAACGTAGGTGAGCAGGAAGGATAAAAGCTCTTTACTGAGGCTGTGGTTGATAATCTTTCCCCCTTTCACAAACAACAAGAAACATACTTCAAAAGAGTCATGGGGATCTAATAAACAATTTGAATAATAATAATAATAATAATAATAATAATAATGCCACTGCTGACCCTTGCCCTTTCTCACACATATGTGATCAGAAGGAAAACCTTTCCAAAGGAGAAGTATTTACAACTTTACAACAACATGTGAGCATATCTTGGGTCAGCCCTTATAAATAGCATTTACATATTAAAATAAATATTTTCACATTGCCAAAAAATAGCACAAGGTGTTTTTTTCTTCATTATTTAAAAAAATATGTTACAAAACAATATCATTAATCTTATATTTCTTGCTTATTTCTTTAAAAATTAATAAAAATCATTTTATAAAATAATACAAAAGTAAATTGAGTACAAGATAAGTCCTTTTCTAGCCTGTGTGCTCGGTTTGTACATTATTATGTTACATCGTGAGATGCTGGCCTCCAGGAAGTCATATAATCAGCTATACCTTCATCATTTCTAATTGGACAAATAATCCAGTCCTTTTCTTCCCCCGCCCCCCCAAAGCACCTTTTGTTGTCAGTCTCATGGTGTGAAAAGTTCTTGGAAAAGGCAAAAAGTATACAGTCCTTTTAACTCTGGAGAGGGTTCGTGATTTTCTATGCGCTCCCTGCAGACCGTTAGTGAATTATTGCAGACAGAGGTGACGCTTAGCTGAGACTGTCCCCTGAAGTAGAGGTAACATTTCAATCAACTGGTGTTCATTTTATCCTGATAATACTAACTGTGCCAGAGTGTGCGTGCATGACTTGTGCCTGTATGTGTCTGTGTAGATGCTTATGTTATGAAAGTGAGCAAGGAGGGCAGGAAGTTTGAGAGGGGAGCTAAAAGGCTCCTGCTCTATACGCAGTCATGCAGTCCTCCTTAGTGGAAAACTCTCCTAGCTACCACTACTCAGCATCCCCAGCAGTTTACTGGGCTCCAGACCCTGCTGCTGCGCCATCTTCTGCACATCAAACCCCATATGCATGAGAAACTGGATCACGTTCATCTCTTGTCCTGTGTACTGGTCCCGGATGGTAGGGCATGTGGGGTTGCAGTGTGGCCAGGGACAGCTGTCAATCAGATGGACAGGGCAGCCTTTCAGCGGAGCTTTCCCATTCTTGTTGCTGTCGTGGAGGCTGCGATCCCAGCAGTGCAGGGCGCGGGGTAAAGAGGTCCCTTTCACTTGGATGTCTGTCCAATGACTGCAGACACAAACCACACAAGTTGCATCACTGTTATTGATCATGTTCATTAGCGCTTAACCTTTCGCACGCTCCAAAATAGAAAGGCTGTGATCAGAAGAACAGCTGCTCAAAATGGGATTCCGTCGACGAGTTCTGCTAGTGGAAGCTTGCAAAAAGACTTCCACTAATGGGGTTCCTCCCTTCCCAGGTGCCCCACAAAATTGGATTGGGGAAGTTCAGGAGAATCCCCCCCCCCGAGCAACACATGGGGAGAGGGATGGGGGAATTGTTCCACCTGGCAAGCTGAAATGCTTGCGCTGATGGAACAATTGCCACAGCGCTACATTGAATTCCTCCCACTGGCCACCAAGAACATGGACCTAAGTCACATGCAGGCATTATGCCATCGTGATGTGTCTGCAAGGAAGGGGACAGAGTAAGCTCTTGACAGATGCAGCACAGAAATAGTATCGGTGAGAATGTGGGCGTTCTGCAATGCCTCCGAGGTCTCTGCGTCATTCTTTCCAGAATCAAATGCGAGATAACACAGGAGCCAACTTACATTGGCTCTTAAAGGGTTAAAGAAGTTCCTCAAGACATAGGAGCAATTACTTCTGCTTATCAGGACCTTTTGCCATTTTCTAGTGAGCCTTCCCAAGTGGGCGGCTGGGGAACTGTCTTCCCTGGTGCTCTCTTCGGTACCAAGGCTATAATCCTAACCCTACTTCCCTGGGAGTACATCCCACTGAATTCAATAGGACTTACTTCTCAGTAGACATGGCTAGGGCTGCACCGTAGCCCCCACAAATAGGAGAAAGTACAAAGCAAGAGGGAGAGTTCATCTCCCCAACCTAGGTACTTACTTGCGTGTGATGATCTCATGAGACAAACAAGCGGGAGCAAAGCTGGCACTGAAGCAGAAAAGAACAAGATATAGAATAGGTGTGATAGGAGCAATGCAAAATATTGATACATTTCCTTCCCAGCAACCCAGTGTTTGGTCATTCCTCACAATACGGCTTTGGGTATCCTTGTGCTTTATTTGTAGAGATAACTGTGACTGGACACAGTGGCTGCTACAAGATCGGCAGCGAATTTCAAGCAAAATTTCCTCCAATTGTTTTTGGTGGCTTACAAAACAAACCAGATTCCTAACACAGAATGAATGTAGACAGTAATTCGAGAATTTATCTGACAAAGTGTCTTAGGCTAAGTCCACACTATACCTTTAAAGTACATCCAAAAAACATTATTTCCCACAAAGTATTCTGGGCACCATAGTTTACCCCTCACAGAGTTACAATTCCCAGCAGCCCTTAACCAACTACAGTGCCCAGAATTCTTTGAGGCAGGGAAAGGTGATTTAAATGTATAGCGTATATGTAGCCTTATTGTTAGGATATTGGAAGTTCTCAATTTAAAAACAAAACAAAAACCACACAGTGATCTTAAAAAGAATGTGGTTTCCAGACCACATATTTAGAAGAACATATTGGAAAGTATTTAGGAAAAGAGAAGAGGCAAGACTAACGTCACATCTTTAAGGGTGTTCCTAAGTTCACGACCCAAATTCTGGATGTATAGCCACTGCCCCTCCTGCACTGGCTGGCCAGTCAAATGTACATTGTCCACGGTGAGCTGGGCTTCATCGAAGAGCCACTGTACTATAAACACAGGACCTGCAGCAAGAAGAATTGAGGAAAGGTTTCCCCATTATCAGGGATGCAAACTTCCATTGGTTTAATCAGCTAAAGCTTAAAATGCACAATTTTAGTCAGTGAGGCAGAAATTTAAGAATACACTTTCTTATCTTTCAAGGTTATTTTGATTCTGGTGTGTTACTGCAATAGGGAATGGAATCCTTTCTTAACAATGTAGTAGGTTTTGTTTATAAAACTAAGTTGTCAGCATTCCTTCAGCATCTCAAGGAACATCTATTCTGAGTGGTAATATTTATTCAAATCCAACAATTCACTTAGCTATTGCTACTGCTAAGCAACTGGGAGTCAGAAATTCTTTCTGTTAAAAGGTACATGACTATCCATTAAAGTCTTCAATGCGTTGACACTGCTGGCCCTTGCTAATACTGATAATGAGGAATCTTCTGAAGCGCATTTCAGATCAGCAAACAGAAAGCAGAAAACTCTCCGTTTCATACTTACATCGCAGTGTGGGATAAATTTTATAGCCAAAGAAACAATTCCATTCCTCTCCCTCTTTAAACTGCATCTTGCAGCGTTCAGGAACAAGTCCGTTCCAATACCTGAAAGATGACATGATAACAAGAGTTAATTACAGCAGCTTGTTCTGCAGCCGAGATCCAAAAATGTGCAAGTTACAAAAATTACAGACAGCAGAGGGCAGCAGAGCTGCAAACTGAACAAATCATACATTTCAGCAAGAAGAAAATTATACTTGTCTTACTTTCGTGCCAGATTACTATTGGGGGGGGGACGACAACACCTTCTACTCAGCCACATTTCATTAATACTATTTCTTTTCCAAATAGAACTTCATCAGCTAAAGGTAATAGATACTTCTTATAATTACAGAAAGAAAGGAAGACTAGGTGTCTCTGCCCAGTCTTGAAAAGAATAATTCAATACCTAATTCCTCTCCTGATGGCTTCTGTAGGGGCGCAGGTTATGGTATCAATGCAGTCTGTTCTGCGATACTGTTTATTGTCCAAGAACCATCCAGAATCTGCAAGGCCACGGACCTGAATCCCAGGATACCCCATCTCTTCCAGCTGCTCGGCTACTCGATCTACATTCAGGAGCACCCCTGTTCCACCAGCACTGCAATGACAGCATCAGTCTTTCAAATGAGACTGTAACACAACCACAGACGTATTCAGGATTGCTTACAGAAGGGCCATGACTCTCTAAACACCTGCCATCCACATCTGAATTCATAGGGTGCTCTTCTAGTGTGCCTTGTTAGCTATTACCTTTTGTAAACTGTGCTCATTTGCATTTTTTTAACTTAACAAAAATTACTGCTTGATTGTAATTAAACCTTTAACCTTATATATTGGCTATATTCCAAAGATGCTTCAGACAAATAAAACTGCACAGAACACTATGACCATTTTGATTTGTTAAGGAATGTGGCAAGATAGGAAGCTACTGAATAAAAGAATTGGGATGGTGCCAATCCGGCCTTAGAGGGTTGCATTATCTTAACAGTGCAATCCTATGCATGCAGTTTGCTCCCATGTAAAAGGGTGCAGAATTGCAACCTTAATGCACCTTCCAACTCTAGAATCCCATTTTGTAGCCATTAAAGGAGTGGTGGGTGCTTGGAAAACCTAACTCAGGGGTTAGCAACCTTTTTCAGCTGTGGGCCAGTCCACCGTCCCTCAGACCACGTGGTGGTCAGGACTATTTTTTTTGGGGGGGGGGGGAAATGAACGAATTCCTATGCCCCACAAATAACCCAGAGATGCATTTTGAATAAAAGCACACATTCTACTCATGTAAAAACACAAGGCAGGCCCCACAAATAACATTTTAAATAAAGGGACACATTCTACTCATGTAAAAACACGCTGATTCCTGGACCATCCGCGGGCCGGATTGAGAAGGCGATTGGGCCGGATCCAGCCCCCAGGCCTTAGATTGCCTACCCCTGACCTAACCTAACGAGATGGCTGCTTGGAAGAGACAGTGGCTGCTTGTGGGATCTAGTTTGGATTTCAGTAGAATCCTGCTATCTCTGGAGACAGGTGCAAAAGATACTCACTTGGACATTTCATCACTGAACTGCTTCTGAGTACAAGATTCTATCCTAGGCATCGTAACTGGTCTGAGCTCACAGTTCCCCCATATAAAAATCCTTTGCTGGTTCTCCCAAGTTTTATTTCAGCATTCTAATTTGATGGGGGAAGGTGGGGGCTCATTTGGTGCTTGCTACTGTTAAACAATTGAAAGTCTAAAATCCTTGCTGATCTACTGCCATTCAACCCAGAGATCTACCACTTTAAGCTAGTGAGCTGTATCACCTGCTGGGAGGTTAATTTGAGGAGAATAAACCCAAGCACCTTGACATCAAAATATTCCACTACCCAAATGTAATAACCAGTTCAGATACCCCCCAGTATTACGGCATCGGTTGTAGACATTACTGGAATCTCACATAGAAGTCCCCCTTCTTCCTCATCCAAAAGTGCTGCTACTGTTCAAGAAGCATATTGAAACGCATCTTCTAACACCACAAAGTAGGACAATCACAAATATGCAGAAATCAAGATAAAGGTAGCCTTTGTTAATTTCAGCACTTTTTTTCCATCAAGAGGGCAAGGGGGCCTGTGGTATAAAAGTCATGCCCATCACCAACAAGTCAATTGGCAATCTTCCCCCATACACACACACACACACACACACACAGAGAGAGAGAGAGAGAGAGAGAGAGAGAGAGAGAGAGAGAGAGAGAGACAGACAGGCACTTTCTAGACAGTCCTTGTATACACACACCTGCTTCCTGCTAGTAGGAGGACTTTGGCGTTCCCAAGACCTTTTCCCACCAACTCTTTTACAACCTCTTGAATGATAAGGGCACCCATGAAGACAAATTCATCTGTGGGGAGGAGGAAAAGAAAAAAGTGCACAGTAAACAAAATTGCTTAAGCTGCAGTTTAGTTAAAACATTTTCCCATTCCTCTCCACTGAAGGCTTGTGGCCTATATGAATTGGAAGAACAGACAACATCTTTATAGAGTCTCAGACTAGGACCTGGGAGAGCAGGGTCACCACTCAGACATGAAGCTTTCTGGGTAACCTTGGGCCACTCAGTATCTCTCAGCCTAACCTTGTTGCAAGGATGAAGTGGAGTGGGGAAGACCGTGGGTGCTGCCTTGAACTCCTTGAAGGGGAGGCAGAATTTAAATGTAATTAAATTTTATTTTTAAAAATAGTTCTGTTGCAAACAAAATCCTGTGGGAACCTAGCTGGTGCTTGTGGGTCTAGCTATGTACCTCAGGTGTACTGAGAAGAATTAACAAAGTGCTATAGCAATTGTTCCATCAGCATGAGCATTTCAGCTTGCCAGACAGAACCATCTTCCCCTCTCTTTCTCCTGCACACTGTCCCAGCTTGTCCTTCTAATACGTCTCCGCCAAGGCAATTTCGTGGGATAGAGGAAAGTCCCACTTCACAAGCAGAGGCTCTTGTGTGGGTTTCTGCTAGCAGAACTCAGTATCTTTCGTCACCTGATGTCTCAGCCCTAAAATCACTAGAACGTAATTTTGCACAAGGTTATATCTCCCATCTCTGAAATGCTACCACCTCTAGGCAAAAGACAGAAAAGCAGCTCAACAACCTTCCACAACATAACAAGTGAAGATCCATTATTATTGGTTTTTGATTTACCTATGTGGTGAAAGCTTATGCCATAGGGGAACTGTCAAGTTTTTAATGTATCAGAAATCCCTTTGTTGTCTTTAAGGCAAAGAGAAAAGATACACACACAGCCTAAAACGGTGGCAACCAATCCTGGCTCTCTGAAGTTACACACAAGGCCAGTGGAAGCACTAGATGCGCCTGCAGTTCAAATTTATAGCTACCATGGTGCTCACCTGAGGACCAATGCTACTTGGGAAACACCAAGATCAGCAGTGTAAGGGGGGAAAAACAATATCCTTTGTTCCTGAAGTATTTCAAGAAACTCTTTCTTAAGGAAATACAGATAAGGCAGTTGAATCTGCTCACCCTCTCAAAACTGGTGGCTCAAATAACTTCCTCTATCGATGTCTCTGAAGTCAAGGCAGTAGATCTGCTCAACCCACTTCAAAAATGCTGACTGACTGAAATAGTCTGTTGGAATAAAGGATATTGTTTTTTTCTTCTCTGTCCTTTTTTATGTCAGAAATGCTTCATTGAACCAGATGTTAATCTTGTACTGTTATAAGAGGCAGGATTGTGAAATGTTAAGTATTCTCATGCAGGACTGTTATGTTGTGATACATTATTACAGTGGTACCTCGGGTTAAGTACTTAATTTGTTCTGGAGGTCTGTTCTTAACCTGAAGCACCACTTTAGCTTTAGCCTCCTGCTGCCGCCACACCGCTGGTGCACGATTTCTGTTCTCATCCTGAAGCAAAGTTCTTAACCCGAGGTACTATTTCTGGGTTAGCGGAGTCTGTAACCTGAAGCGCCTGTAACCTGAAGCGTATGTAACCTGAAGTGTATGTAACACGAGGTACCACTGTAGTAGGGTAAAAGAGACAGCACCCCTGTGCCTCTAAACCAGTGTTTCCCAATCGGCGGGCCATATGGCCCTCCTGGGGGCCCCCCCAGGATAGTCTACAGGGGCCACAGGTGAAAAATGTGTAAAGGTGGGGCACAGCACAAGGGTAGGGGGCCACAGAGGGAAGTGAGAAGTAAATTTTAAAAAATCTTTTTATTTTTTAAAATCCTGATTGGCTACCTATCCACTTGGCCAATCACAAGCAGGTCAGATAAGTACGGTGGTGGGGTGGAATGGGCAAGTCTGGGCGAGCCAGAGCTGCTTGTTGCTGTTGCCAGTGCTGGGCCAGACTCTACGAGGAACAGGATGCAATCCACCCCAGCGTCTAGCTGGATCGGGGCCTTTGGATGTTGCCTAGGGGTGCAGGGCCCGTCAGCAGTGTCAGCCCGGCTCTGCAAGGCATGGGGTGAAATCCATCCCAGCGCCTAGCCAAGCGGGATCGTCTGGTGCTGCTGACTAGCATCTGGTAAATAACTAAGTGTCTACTCAGAAGAAAACCACACTGAGTTCACTCCTGGGTAAGGCTGTGTGGGACTATAGTGTTTTATCTAGGCAGCCAGAGCTCCTCCAGGTGACAAGATCTTTTTGCACCAGATCAGTGAGGACCACTTGCTTTTTAAAATTCTCCCATATATATAGAACTCCCTGTGCACCTTTTGGACTGTATCTGTAGGTTTCCCCCTCTGTGTCAGATGACTGGGGTCAAATAAGTGTGGTTTACTTTTTATAATACATGGAAGATGGATCTCTCTCGGGAGGTTCTGGACTGTCCTTCCTTGGAGGTTTCTAAGCAGAGGTTGGGTGGCCATCTGTCACGGATGCTTTAGCTGAGATTCCTATGTTGCAAGGGGTTGCACTAGAAAGATGGGGTCCCTTCTAGCTCTATGATTCTATGTTTTTCTGCTTCAACAATACTTCATTATGTTCCTATCATTTTATGTACCAGTAATTGTATTTTGTATAAATTATAAACAATGCATATTCTATTTACAAACAAAACATTTAAATAGCTACCTTTCTACTGGTAGGATGGAGGGGCATGGGCGTAGCCAGGGTTTAAGTTGGGGGAGAGAACCTTAGATTTGTAATGATTTTTACTTATTTTGGGGGGGCTGCCCCCATCCCCCCTCCTTGGCTACACCAGAGGGGGGCACAGGAAGGAAACAGGAAATGGGCCACAGTCGGAAAAAGGTTGGGAAACACTGCTCTAAACAACCTTGTAGAAGAGGGAATTTCAGCAGGTGGACCTTGTCATGCCAGCTTCTGAAGCTCCCTCTCCTGCAAGGGTATTAAAAGTTCATGAGGGAGCCCTATCTTTTTACCAGAGGCACCCGACAAGCCAAGGTATCAGCAGTTGCCACCAAGAGGAAAAGAGTCATCCTAAAGAGACCAGTGAATTAATGAGAGGAAAGGACTATAATAGGATTCAGATTTGAACTGCTGCAGCTGTGGGGAAACCATTGCCCTTCCAGATGTTGCTTAACTGCTGCTCCCATTATCCATGGCCATTGACTACGCTTGCAGGAGCTGATGGGAGTTGCAGATTAGTAACATCTGAAGAGTCAAAGCTTCCCCAAACCTGATCTACTGAGCCAACGATGCTGGTAGCCCCAAACTTTTGAACTGCATTTAGGTCAACATCCATCAAAATACAGTTTTTCTCTGGCCTCTCTGTGTCATTTTTTGGTGATAGGTTTAGGTGATCAAGTCCCTCAAACCCATCCTTGGGAGCATTCATGATTCAGTCTGTGAATCCTGGCATTGTTTAGTTCTTCCCTACCAAACCCTGGCTGCTGCGGGGGGAGTGGGGAGGAGTGGGGGACATTTAGCTAAACAGACTGGCTGGGCCTCAGACATTCAGGATGCAGCTATTCCCTTCAGGCTACTGCTGCGTGATGGGGCTCTGAACCATGACAAAGCAGAGTTAGCAAGCGGATGTTTTATCCGGAGAATATTTATTATTCCTTCCTGCCCATTGGCAAGAACCATTTCTTCATTTGCATAACTGTAGAGAAGTTGGGCCATATCCCCTTTAATGCATAATGTCTGTCTGGCAGCAGGAGCCTATCAGAAGCACTCACTTTTCTCAATCCTGGCAGAGGCTCCGCTCCAGACATCGCTTGAGCAATACGGGATGAAACTGCAAGAGACAAGAGATATGTGAGCGCCATTATTCCTCTGACATGCAGGGAGGGGTGAAGCAGGGGTCAAGCAAATTAAACCCAAAGGGAGTCGGAAAGAAACCAATTTCATGCCCATTCAAATCTCATGGTACCAGCTGGATACTCCCAGAAAGAACTCACTCAAGGAGCACTGTGTTTGTTTAACGGACATTAACAGTGTGTTTTACACTTTGCAAAGCAGGCACATATCCCTGTGTACCACTGTCATGATAAAGGCATAAAGCCTGAAAAGGAAACACACATGCCCAAATGCAGATATATGTCACAGCCTGCAGCTTCGTGCATGTCCACAGCACGCATGGAGACATGTGCCAGCCCCTTACATACTGCCAGTGTTTGCTACGGCAACCATGTCATACTTTTAAGTAGTCCCAAACCCTTATCTGCCCGCCGTGTTCCTACATCAATGAAGAAGCTTTTGGGGGTATTCTTGTTTTCTCCATCTACTTTCTCTTCCCGAATATAATGCAAATGAAGGCATGGTAGCATCTTTGCTCCACCCAATACCTCCTGTGTCTACCACTAGGGTTGGGGCTGTGAGAGACATCAGCAAAAGCCACCCAGTGAAGATTTCCTGGACTATATAGAACTCTAGCTGCTTCAATAGCCAGGAGATTTGACTATATAGGATGGCATTTGCTGGAACATCAGAGAACAAAGGGATGGTGGGCTTTTTGCTTTGCTGTAGTGACATTTGTATCACCATCTCTTTTACTGTGTTTGAAATATATTGTAAGCTGCCTTGAAAACTTTGGTTAGTAGATGGGGTACAAATACCCTCAAATAAACAAACTGAAGTTGTCAATTATGCTATCCTACCCATTTTGACATTTTACAGCCACAAAGGACTTTGATTCCAGTCCCTGTATATTGCTTGCTTCATCACATCTGTTGTGTTCCTCCCAACTCACACAATCATTCCCCTACTTACACCATGTTTGCATTCCACCAGTGTGGATTTTCCTCCGGTTGTGATGACAGAATACCAGTTCCTGTAGATGGAAGAATAAAAATATATTCAAAAAGAAAAACATCTGTCAGATATCAAAGCAGCAATGTGTGGAGAACATTTGAAAGTAACAGAATAGCAAAAGATGCTAAAGAGGCAAGGACTTTGTACACATATCTCCAAGAACAGGCCTTTAATCTGGCCCATGCCTTATGTATGTGGGTCTCAGCATTTGCAAGAATAAAGTGCAGACAATAAATTATTTCCTAGTTTCTCAGAATTTAAAAGAATACAGTGTATCCAATAAATCATCCCCTAATGTATCCATGTTTGTGCCATTAAAGGAATAGAGAAGAGGAAGGGAATCAAGAAAGAGAGGCTGAAGTAAAATGATACAAATTATACACTTCCCAAACTGAAACTCTAAAATTTCAAATAAGAAGCTAATTCCTACTCCAGGCAAATAAGCAGATGCATACACATAGAATCATAGAGTTGGATATTTCACTAGAGTATGAAGTACACAAGAATTAAAGATGTAGGATCCCTATCCTTTTTTCAAATCTCTCCATCCAAAGAGACAACAGTATTATGCAGAATTTTTTAAAAAACAGAAACGGGAACTTGTGACCCTCTGGAAATTGTTGAACTACAATGCTTATCAGCCTGTATAGCTCAGCTGGTTGGAGGATGGTGCTGATAGTGCCAAAGTTGCAGGTTCGATCCCCGTATGGGACAGCTGCATATTCCTGAATTGCAGGAGGTTGGACCAGATGATCCTCAGAGTCCCTTCCAACTCTACAATTCTATGATTCTATTGCAGGCTTTCTCAACCTTGGGTCCTCAGATGTTTTGGTTTTTTTTTTGCCTACAACTCCCATCATCCCTGACCACTGGTCCTGTGAGCTAGGGATCATGGGAGTTGTAGGCCAAAAACATATGGGGACCCAAGGTTGAGGAAGGCTGCATCTGATAATCCCTGTCCATTGGCCTTGCTGGTTGGGGCTGATGGGAAATTGGAGTTCCACACATCTGGAAGATAACAGGATGTGGAAGGCTGAATTAGGCAGTGAGGTCCCAACACCAACCGTAAGTGCTGGCCAAAAACCAATACCCATAGCTGTCAACGTTTTCCTTTTTTTAAGGGAAATTCCCATATTCTGAATAGGATTCCTCGCAAGAAAATGGAAAAGTTGACAGCTATGCCAATACCTGATCCCAGCCCCCATGGCTGCCAGATGTTTTTCTGAACTAGTGCTTATACCTGTGATGATGTAAATGTGCTAAGCAAGGAAAATAACGGATGGCTTTAGCCCTCCGGTGTCTGCTCACAATGTGCCATCTACTTCACCCTCCCTGAATAACACCCTATGGGATGTTTGTGTTTCCTGGAGCCAGAGAGATGAATGCAGTCTTGAACAAGCCTCTGGTAGAATTTGCTTAACAGGTCTCTCTGCATATCTTGAAGATTTATGACTTATTTAGGAGATTTACAACTCATTGCAATCCCTACAGGCAACTGATGAGGGAGTCACTATCATCGCTGCCCACTTTACTGAAGGTACGGACACAGAAAGTGTTCATGGGTCGCTATTCCCAGGTGTGCTCTTCCCCCAGGTGTCCAATACACTTCCAATCAGGTGGCTCTTCACCATTAAAAATAATGATAGCTATTTATAAAAGGACAATACAGACAAAAACAAAAAGAATCAAAACTAAAAGGAGGGGGGAACTGATGCAGAACTTAAAAAGAAAAAAGAAAAACATATTACTTTAAAGTTATCTTCAGTTCTCATTCACATTGTTTGAATATGTACTGCCCTGCTGTCAGATGCAATATAAATTAGCATTCCTGATTTCTAGAAACAGTATAAGTCCATTTTTATAACAATTTGAATTTTTAATGCCATTTCCCACACAGAGGTATCCAAACCAAGAATAGGAAGACAATGAAAGGAACCCTTATCAAAGCATCACCATAAAAGCCTACTAAAAAAATTTTTTAAATGCGACATAGCAGTCCAGATAAAACACTTCATTTCAAAAATACTCACACTGTAACAACATCTCATTACAATATGTTAACTGCCCTTATATCGGGTCTGGGCAGTATACTCTCTGATAAGTGCACCCTCAGATCTGCAGAGAAAGCTCTGTTCCATGATCCTTCCTTAACTGTAGATAAGTCAGCAATGCTAGGGCACAGGGCTGGACTTTCTCTACAGTGGCAACTGCACCATGAAGTGTCTCCTCTGTTTGATTTAAAATGGCATTATGGAATGCTGCTTCACTGCTGTCATGGTTTGGACTTAATGAAGCAGGAAGGCGCTCCAGTAAAATAAAACGTAGAAAGTAGAAGCAATATATAATTAATAGAGTAAATCCCAGGTTGGTGAGAATAAAGAATTTACCAGTTCTGGTAGTGGGCCACTCCTTGGAGCTCATAAGTCGCCTCATTGTTTCATACCGAGTGTTGCAGTTCTCTCTGTTGAAGCAGTACCAGCCTCCTGATTCAGAAAAGAAACAAAGCAAGAATCGGATAGTGTCCATTTCATCCTGTTTCACTTATTACATCTTTTTAGACTGTAGTTTGCATAAGAAACTATTAGTGTCATTAAGTTAATTGAAAGAATTTATTTTTTTACTCATCCTGGTTCCACAGAGTAGGGTTTATAGTGCAGTGGGATTTTCAAAAAGCATAATAACACTTACATAATATCCAGCATAATGTGATAGTGGGGCCCTGTTGTGACTTTAAGACTGTGATACTATGCACGCTTCCCTCCAAGAAACCCAACTGAACACAGTGTTCCTTACTTATGAGTAAGCATGCGCAGGATTGCATTGCACAGTGCTATCTCTGAATATAGTGTAATTTAAAAGCAGCATGTGCTGTAAAATAAAAAGCCACTTACAGCATAAGGCTGTTCAAAAGGTAGGTTGCCATCATTTCCAAAGCATGATCTGCCTTGAAGTGCTCCTATGAACATTTTGCTAACTTCCACAAGCCTTTTCATCAACATCTAACTTTCCTGAGAATTAATCTGATGCCTTCCGGTTTTAGATCTAGCCAAACTTATATTTAATATTCTGAGGAGCCTGAAAAGGCACGTCCAACCTTTCAACCAGGCCTGGATTTGCACTATTATGCAGAAGCACCCAAAAATGCTTGTTTCTCTATGTGGATCCATCTACCTCACATGTGTTTAGTACCAATTACCCAAAGAACACTACTTCTGTAAACTGCAGAGAATTCTGTAGCTGAGATGTTTGCATGGCAAAAGCATGCAAAATGGTTTTTTGGTTTTTTTTTTAGTAACAAATACTGTAGTGAAAAGTAACTATATTAATAACGATAAATCTTAGCCACAGTTTCATACGGTCGCTTGCAAAATTTTGAAAACACTATTTCTTGGACCACAGTACCATCAAAAGCAATGGGACATTTCCAAACAGATGATGAGTTCAGGACCGGAATGTATGTACCAGTTAATTTATTTCATATTACGCAGAAGAAAATTAGAGAAAACAGCATATATGTGTAGACCAAAATCTGTTTGGAGACTTACTGCATGTACGCATTGAAACCTAGGAAATACAACGCCAAAAGTAACATTGCAAGCAAACAACAGCAAGAAGTAGATTGACTAAGTAGCTTTGATTAAAGTTTGGTGAGTAGTTAGGCTGCCAGCAAACCTCCAGGTGGCATGGCATATGAAACCGTAAAAGGGGGGGAAAGGATGGAGACATTGGTTATAGTGAAGGCAGCCAGCACTCGCTATAAGTCTTTGAAGAAAGCAGCTGGGAAGCTCTTCCGCCATCCCTCGACTTTTTACAAAAAGAGCCTAAAATGATTGAACTTTGCTTAAATAAATTAAAAGAAAACTCAAGCTCACCTTCCAGGAAAAGCAGCCACCTTCTACTGCCTTTCGATTCTTTGAGGTAGTAGCTAAAATAAAAACAAACAGAAGGCAGCGTGAACTTAATTAGGGAGACTGGCTCACTCAGCCACAAGCCCTTTGATACACCAACTCATTATAATATCAAGAGGGTTACATAAAATACTTGGTTAAAGAACAAGAGAAAGAAACAGGACGGCTGTCAGAGGAGCTCCAAACGAAGTCTGATCAAAGGGCCTTCTCGGGGACCCTGAGCCAGGCTTTCATCTTGCTCCAAAATAAATGCATTAAACAAATTCCTAGCATTCCTAAGTATTTCCAGGCAGGAAAGAGTTATTCCACCTGTTACTGGCTGCGTTCTTAGCAAAGGCCACATGGTGGAAGCAGAGCTTGAACACTAGGAAGGATTGTTTCAGCACTTTTGAAGTACTAAGGAGCAGAGAGGGACCAGCAAATGGTATTAATAGTAAACAGTCGTGTGCGTGCTCTGTCAAGCATCCCCTCCGCAGAAATGGTGCTTTACAAAGAAGCGGGTAATGTTATCCATGTTTGCTCAGCACATACACAGAGCGTCTGCGTGGAGCTAGTTTGAGAACTCACAGAGTTCTTGTTTCAGAAAGCAGCTCGTGCTAGAGGGGCTGTGGTAGCTGAACTGAGATCTAAAAGAAACAGGGGCACCGCAGAGCTTCAATGACTATTCTACAGAGTTCCAAGGAACTATACTGCTGGGAGATAACTTTTTTTATCTACTCTGCTTTGCAAAGTCCCTGTTTTCTGGACTAGAGCATATTCCTCGGAATAAGGGAGAGCTCCTAACTTGAGACTACTGTATAAGGAAATCTAGCAAATACAAGGAACTAAAGTGGAAGGGACAATAAGAAAAAAATAATAGGTGCATTCAAAAAAGTTTTCTCTTCCTACTACCCACTTCTACTTTTGCTCTGTCTGCCCTCAGGCACAGGTTTAAGAGTAAGTTCATCTCCGATTCTTACTCTTAGTGGTATGAACTTGAGAAAAGAAAAACTGTTGGGCACGGAACGGGAGAGCACAAAAGCACACGCCGATGGAAGTGGCCGTGGGTTTGTGCGCACAAATTAAAAGAGACAGCAAAGAAGCAGAGAGGATGGAGAAGGGCTCTATTTTCTTAGACGTTTCTTCGCTTCCTACTAAGCACAGGAGCCACGAAGATGGGCTAAGGGGAGGTGCCTGAAGGGCCAGGGACGAAGCAAGGAGATCGCAGAAGGGTCAGGCTTGGCATGTGCACTCACCCGGCGGGGCTGCCGTCGTTGCAGGTGACCGAGCTGTTGAGCAGCATGTGCAGCCTCAGCTCCTGGTGCAGATTCTGCGCCGAGCAAGGGTACAGCGACTGCGCCAGGCTCTTGATCTGAGCCATGAAACTGTCCATGTTGCCCTCCACAGCGGTAAAGTCCAATGGGAAGCTCTCCACCGGCTGCCCAGCCGCCTCGCTCCGCTCCCGACCCGCCGCCGGTTGTTGTTGTTGCTGCTGCTGCTGCTGCCCACGCCGCCTCCAGCTTTTCCTGCCCTCCCCGCCGGGGCCCCAGTGCAGCAGCCCCAAGAGCAGCAGCATCTGCACGGCCCCTCTGCCCATGGCGACGCGGAGCCACCTGTTGGGAAGGAGGAGAGGGAGCCGGGGAGCGCAGCCCGCCGCTTTGCTGGACGGCCGATCGGCGCTTGCTCGCCTGGCCTCGGGCGGCTGCTGCTGCTGCTGCGACGGCAGAGGCAGCGGAGGGGTGCGCGCTCTGCCCCTGGCGGCGCTTGGCGGGCGGCGCTTGGCGGGCTTTCGGTTGGGGGGCTCCGGCCTGTGCCTGCTCCTCGCCTCGCCGAGGGTCTGGCAGCTCTGGACCCGTCTCCCTGGCTCGAAGGAGCGGCGAGCAAAGCGGCGTGGGGAGCGGGAGCCGGTGCTCGGGGCCCGCGCTGTCCGGGGTCTGCGGCGGGGCTGGAGGGCGCGCGGCTTTTCTTGGTGCACGGACTCGCCGCCTCGTCCCAAACCACAAACATGACAAGAGGGGCACGGAGTGCACGGGGAGCCCGCCGGGGGCGCCGCCAGCCCCGGCGCCGCGTGGGGCGGCGGCAGCAGCCGGCCAGTCCCCGCCCCCTCCTCTCCGCCCCCACCCCACCCCACCGCACGAGGAGGACCAGAAACGGGGGGCGGAGGGGTGGGGGGCGTTCCGAGGCTTGACTTTCATTTCCCAGCCGACAGACGTCGCTCTGCCGGCCGCCCTCCTTTCTCTCCCCACACCCCCCCATCCCGTCTGAAGAGACGCCCGGCGAGTGCCAAAAACACCTTCGCCACCTCCCGCCCAGCATCGCGGGGCGCCGCTCCAAGGGGCTGGCTGCCGCCGAGGATGGAGGAGGGATGAGGCAAGCGGGGCTTTGAAGTCCTCCCCTCCGTCCGCACCCCCCTCCATCCTCCTGCCAGGCCCCCCGCGCCCCAACTGCGGTGTGCGTACAGGGATGAAAAGACTGGCTGCCTCTTGTTGGCTGCAGGCGGGGGGCTGTGCTGTGGTATTGGAGGGGGGGGGCCGCCGAGGCAGAACAAGGAGCCCTCGCGGCCTGGGGCATTGCCACTGGGGCTGGACGGCCACAACCCAACCCCCCTCGCCTGGGGATACCCCCCCCAGCGGGGATCCGGCTCTGACCCCCCCCGCACTGGGGAGCCTCCCCCGGGGACTCCCCACACAGATCGAGCTCCCCAGCGCTGTGTGGCCCGCTCGCTTCCTTTCCCGGGGTTCCCCAGCCACGTGCTGCGCCAGGCGGCCCGGTCGGCTTTCACGTGCTACCTTGTTTGTGAGGAGGAGCGAGCAAAACTTTGCTTGCGTGAACCACGGAAGGAGAGTAGGGGCTGGGAATGGGTGACCGTCCAGGCCTAGCTGCTTCCAGGACTCCCTTCCCCAACACGAGGGCACAAGAAGCGGCCTACTGGGGTTAGATGAGTGTCCCTATAGAGTTCCACAGCCTTCCCCGCGCCTTCCAGCAATGGCGAACTGGAGGCCTCTTTCGAGGCCCAGCCCGCCCTCCTTGTTTGTCCTCAGTATCTGGTGTTCAGAGCAAGGCTTCTCATGCCACTGGCATTCAGAAGTATTTGCCTCAAAACTTGCAGGTTTCGTTGGGCTTATGGCTAATAATCTGCCCCCTAAGAAAGCCGCTGTGGTGCACCGATTAAAATGTTGGACTAGGGCCTGGAAGACCAAAGTTCAAATCCCCACTCAGCCAAGCAGCTCACTGCCTGATCTTGGGCCAGTCGCAGCCTGCCAGACCGGCCTACCTCACAGGGCTGCTGTGAGGATGGGGAGGGAGAGAATAGTGTAAGGAAAAAGTGGGGATATAAATGTAACATTAATAAATAAGAGCTGCTGGTGACGGCTAAACTCCCTGCCCTGGAAGGGAGTCCTCTAAGCTCTGCTAAAGGCTTGTTCGTTTCTCAAGTGCTGGACTGCTGGTCAGGCAGCCTACTTACTTGTTTAAGGAGCCAGGCCTAGGCTGTCCCTGATGCTGGAGAGTGGAGCTGTTCAAATGCTGGCGCTTAGGAAGAACTGCAGGTCTGGGTTTGGAGAAGCAGAATGGAATAAGTCTGCTTCACATAATCTGGGTGTTGCTAACTGATATCCAGTTAGAGAAATCTTAATTTTATGGGTTCTTGTCAATCAGTTGTTTGCTGAAATGTGCACATATTCTCATATTGGTAAAAGGAATAGATCTGAAGCAGAAGCATCTTTTAGGTTGATGGAGAAGTGTATTTTAGTAGAAGCATTGCCTTCTGTGCATGGGAAAAGGGAGGGAATGTCTTAGAAGACAGCATTTGCTATCTGCAGTTTTTATAAATACTTGTATTGACAGTACTTTTTTTCAGAAACCGGTCTACCCAATTAATCAGAGTCAATCAATCAATATTTTTAGTCAATCAAAAGACTTTCATCTGATCAATCTGACTAATATATTAAGGCTGCAATTATCCTCTGCTTGAGTTTTGTCAGCCGAGGGGCTCCAGAATCTGGCAAAAGCCCTGCAACACTGGTGGAACTTAAGATACTGGAAGAACTCCTCCCAATAACACCAGTGGAAAACCTCACCAGTGAAGATCAGTGGTGGAGTGGCCAAAATGTTCTTGTCAAATCATACCCAACCCATCACTGTAGTAGCCGCTTATCCTCCCATTCAGTCATGAATGTGATACTAAGTCTGAGCTCACATAAATGAGTACAGCCTTGGGTGACGACTGGAATATGCAGGGAGTGTGTATATGAATAAGTTAGGTTTGGTGGGCGTAGGGGTCAGCCATAGCACAACCTATTTTATTTGAGGGTCAATGCAACTAAATATCCCCTAAAGGTGACATACCCCTAAAGGTGGCTCTGAAGAATCTATCTATCTAAAGATTTTTTACCAGTTCCTCATCAATTAGATATCAGTGGAGTGTACAAAATAAGACCAAAAATGAATTATGTAGGGTGTATTCATCTTTTCCCTGATGAATTCATCTCTCTTCAGAACTGTAATGAGCTCCAGGTTGTAGTCCCCTTCCCCCTCCTCTGTGCCCCGATGCTTCTAATTTTATACAACTATTTCAAATTAGAAGTGGTGCTGGATATGAAATGTGACCTTTAACCTCTTTATAACAGTTCTGATTATTACATGCCCTTGGAAATTGGAGGCATTTCTTGAATCCTGCAACATGGATAATTCGACTCAAGTTACTTCAAAGAGTGCTGTTCTAACAGAAGTAATACAGTTCTTATAAGGATGTGCCACTTTCTGATGCAAAATAGAAAACAGCTGTATGCTTCAGACAGAAGATGGGGGCCATCCCAAATTCAAAGTGGATGAGGAAACAAGCTCTGGCTGTGCAGGCCTTTTTTATGCAAGCAACCAGTCCTCTTTCAGTTTATTAGAAGAACCAAATGTTTCCTTTTTCCTGTATAATAGTCTTATGGTGACATCTTACAGTATAATGTAAGATGTAATCAGAAGACAAGTCCTCCATTGGCAAGTTCTGTGTTCTGTTAATGTACGGATTACCTTATGCTGAATCAGACCACTGATTCATCTAGTTCATTGTTGCATATTCTGATGGACAGCAGCAGTTGAGGTGTTCAACTCTTGCATGGTAGGCTCCCCACCACTTTCCTTGTGGGGTAAGTGTGTGTGTTTGTGCTGGTACTGGGTGAGGTCAAAACCAATGATTAGTGACATTACAGCCAATAGTAGAAAGGGCCATTCTTTCTTTCGGACATCCCCTTCTCTCTCCTCCCTTGCAGAAGACATCCCCCCCCTCCTCCTTCCATTGCTGCATCCATTTCAACTCCTCCCTTCATTTCCTTCTGGGTCTGCCCCCCACCCCCACCTGCATTAAATTAGGCCAAGGACTGCAAGTTGCTCACCTCTGCTTTAATCGATTACATCAGCAATGGAACCTGGGAGTTCCCATGTGCACTACAACTTAGCTATGGCAGGAATTAGGAACCTCTCCAACACCCATAACCAACAGCCTTCATTGCCAATGGTTGAGGACGATGGGAGTTGTGGTCTAACAAAACATTTGGAGGGACATAGGTTGCCCATCCCTGAGCTATTGCATCTTCCTTTCCTCCCTTCCTCCCTATATATATCTTTCTAGTGTCTTGCCCAGGGTGTCTCCTATATGATCAGCATTAATTATACCCATGTTCATCACTTACAAAACAGGAATGGGAAAGCTGAGGTTCTCCAGATATTGGACTGCAACTCTTAGAACCTTTGACCATTGGCCATGTTGGCTAAGCTAATTGGCATTGGACTCCAACAACAGAGGCCACAGACTAAGCATTCCTGCTGTCAGACAAGAGCTATGGTAGGACATTAATTTTGCATTTGGTGCCCAATACACAGTTTGCTGAACTTCAACAAAAAGTTGCCTTCAATAATTTTTTTAATCAATGTTTACATATGTTTAATCAATGTTTACAAAACAGTTAAACCTACATCCAGTCTAAATGCCTACTTTTCCATGCCTAGTACATTCACAATTGAAAAGTTATATAGTCCTAGCTAATAAACTAGTTGGAGAAATAAAGAAGCCATACTTGACCCTTTATTCTCAGAAAATACTTCCAAGATGACCTTGAGCCTTGAAATCCAGAGAAAGTGCAAGGAGGAGGACATTGTAAACAAGATGGAACCTTAAATGTGTCAGTCTAAACTTCAGATCATAGAGATAAAGGTACAGGGATAGTCTGGGAATTTGTTCCCAAAGCTGGTATGATGGCACCACTTGTTTCTCACATCATCACTAGAATACTTGCATATGGTCCTATAATAATCTATGTCACTTTAGCAATTCCAAAGTGTTGGCTGTATATGTCAATTTACAAAATAGGTTTAAGCCACATGTAAAAGTACTGATAGGGAAGCTTTTAATATTTGATGAATCATTGTATTTTAATATTCTGCTGGAAGCCAGCCAGAATAGCTGGGGAAACCCAGCCAGGTGGGCGAGGAATAAATATTATTATTATTATTACTGATAGGCCTTTTTTGACAATATTGTGGCACTCACATTTGTTCAGACTCTTTCCTTTCATGCTGTCCCCCCCCCACTTTATTTTTCTCTCCACTCCACTTCCTCCACAGCCTCCCACCTACTATCTAGGGATTCCTGATCTACACTTTTGAGAATTCTTTCAGGAAGATTATATAAGTTAGAAGAGACTGTTAAAGGTTTTCCATACCACTGCAACCCTACTTGTGTCAGAACTTCAGAAGTATTGAATTATTGAATCCAATGAGGCTTACCTTCAGGTAAATTAGGTTAGGATTGCAGCCTAAGGTAGAATATGAATAATTTGATGTGCAGGATAGAATGGATGAGATGGTACTTTAAAAAACAGACATAACTTGCAGTGCGAGCTAAAGGAATCTTAATGGATCCTTTTGGAAACTAGATGGGTGTGAACACACTGAACAAATAGGCTGATGAAGCTCATGTCAAATCTGTTGAGAGTATTTGCACTGGGGAAAGTATTTTTGATTAGTAGGGAGCTTTTTGTTTATCAATAAAGTTAAACTTATTGATGAGAAAATCTTAGCACAGATGGAGTACAATACAGTGGTACCTCTGGTTACGTACTTAATTTGTTCTGGAGGTCCGTTCTTAACCTGAAACTGTTCTTAACCTGAAGCACCACTTTAGCTAATGGGGCCTCCCACTGCTGCCGCGCCGCCACCACGCAATTTCTGTTCTCATCCTGAAGCAAAGTTCTTAACCCGAGGTACTGTTTTTGGGTTAGCGGAGTCTGTAACCTGAAGCGTATGTAACCTGAAGCATATGTAACCCGAGGTACCACTGTAATGTTACATTTATTTAAGTTTAACAATGCATTCTCTTAAACATATTGTTCAGCAATGTGAAAATTAGGAGCCCAGACTTCAACGTTATATCCCCTCCTTGCTTTCATAATCTATCTGAGAAGAGGTTGGGTCAAGTGGTAGTAGCTTCTTGTTTTTTAATTTATCATGTAGGGGTCAATTATAGGTGATCACTGTATCTTTTATTTTGCTACTGACTGCATAAAAAAAAAGTAGTTTTCTTTGGAATTTCTTATCCTTTTATTTGTCTTGATGGAAACAAGCTGCTCTGTGCTAAAACCATTTTCCGCCCATTTAAACTGGCGTGTCTCATAAACAGAAGATGTTAATCCAGTCAGTTTAGCATTTGCTAGCACCTACGTGTCATACCTTTTATACAAAATGGAAAAGATAAGATGCAACAGGTATCAGTTACCCTTGGTCTTATCTGTCTCAACCTCACTATCAGCTGGATCTAGAACCTTTCAGAGGCTTAAAGATAAACACATCAGGACCATGAACTGTTTATGCAGGACTGTCAGTTCTCATGTGTTGGACTGACTTGTTTCGACTGATTCTGGCTATATTGCAATGCTGGATAAAAAATTTTAAAAGGTCCCCCCCCCCATCCCTCCCAATGATTTCATAAAATAAGCCAACCCAGAGACTGTAGGAAAGGTGGTATGAAATGAACTCTGGGTTAGCCTTGCAGGGTTAATATGTGTTCTGATTTCCAGAGGGATATGTGTTGGTTTCACAGCAAAAACAGAGATTTGCAGCACTGAAAAGTCTATCAAATTTGTTAAGGCATAAGAGTTCATGGACCAATCTCCACAATGTCAGATGCCTGAAGTAAAATCTTTGTTGACAGGTATATAAAGGAGAAATTTGTAAGGAGGGAGTTGAAGGGGAGGGGAATCAAAAGTTACAATCAGTAGTAACTGGACCTTGAATGCATGTCAAATAGGTTTACCTTTAGCTTTTACAGTAGATTAGTGATAATTTACTCAGAATTGCTGTGGTGATTGTATTATAAACACCTGTAATGGGCAGGGAATTATTCACAAAACACAATAGATAACACAGCTATTCTGCCAATGGTAAACCAATCAACACATGTAGTATGGATTTTTAAAACCTTCAGTCTTTGCCTTGATGTAATCCACAAGCAATAAAACTGATTTTTTAAAATTGATGATTGTTTCTGGAATGCTGGCCTTATGATCAGTTACAGAATGCCCTGGGAAGTCAAACGTTTTCCTACTAGTTTATGTATGAATATAACCATTTCTGAAGTTGGATTTGTGTGAATTTATTTGTTGCATAGGAAGGCCTGTCTCTTGTATGCAGAATGTAAGAGGAAATTGTTGACAGATTATGGCATAAATGTCATTGGAACAAGTGCAGTGAATTAACCCCTGATGTTGTGTAATCTGGGTCTGCCTCAGTAGAAAATATTTTTTTTTGGGGGGGAAGGAATAGTTTTGCAGGTTTGGGAATTCAGTCTGCATGATGCCCCAAGTCCCTCCGAGTTCTTGTGGTCCTGTACACAGTGAGGGTCAAAATCTAATGGAAGATTCTATTGTTGAAATATTTGTGGAAATGACTTATAGGGAAAAGCAGAAGCATCTTACAGGGGCAGTTGGAATAGGTAGGTAAGAATGCCAGTTTTACTATGCCATTTATCTGGGAGCGGGACCTACTTCTGAGTAAACATTGACTGCTTTACAGTAGCATCAAATTCACTACCACGTCCCCCTGTTTCCTTTACCATCTTTATTCCTTAGGACATCCTTGTGAGTGAGGCAGATAATTACTATTCTCATGTCACAGATAGGGAACAGAGTCTGAACGATTTGGCAGGGGCCATGTGAGCTGTTATATACGGCGGGAGTCCTGTTCATGGATCCAACCCTATTCATCTATTACTCTCTGGCAATGGATTGGCAGATTATACAGGACTCAGGTTGCTGCCGCTCCTTCCCTGGCAGAGTAAGATTGACTTCCATAAACACGGTTTTAACAATGAGTCCGTAAGTGACTGTGGAGGCCAATTCTGGACCCACACGTCCTTCCACAGTGGGGACATTGGTTTCTGGGCAGAGGTTGATCATGGTGTAGATTTGCCAAGTGTGCCTTCCTCTTAGCAAGTTTCTCCCTTGCATCCTGAATTCGAGTGTCTTCAAAGCCCATATGACTACTTTGGTAAAGGCTGTTCTCCAATTGGAGAGCTCGCAGGCCAGTGTTTCCCAATTGGTGGTGTTTATACTACTTTTTTTAGATTTGCCTTGAGACAGTCTTGAGACCTCTTTTGTTGACCACCAGCATTACGCTTCCCATTTTAAAGTTAGGAATAGAGTAGTTGCTTTGAAAGACGATAATCGGGCATCCGCACAACATGACCAGTCCAACGAAGCTGATGTTGAAGAATCAAAAAGTTGGGTGTCCGCCCCCGCCCCGCTTTTCACTAACAGTGAGGGCACAGCTGCCCCTCGACAACGAACGGAAAGCAAAGCACAGCCGCGCATACTCGGAAGAGATTTCTTTCAGGAACCGGCCGCGAGTCCTTTAAAGAAGGAGGAACCCCCATTGCAGCGAGCGAGCGAGCGGGAGGCGAAGCGTAAGGCGGGGCGGCCTGAGAGGTGGCCGCGCCCCCTTGCCGGGGCCATTGGGCTGAACTACCGAGGAGGCTGGCTATAGACAAGTGCCGGGGCGCGGGGGGTGAGCCCGGCGGCTGAGGCGCTCGAGGGCCAGCCAGGAGTGGGGTCGGCCGGGGGCTAAAGAGGGGGGACGATGGCGGCAGCTGGCGGCGGCACTTCCGCGGTCTCCGTGCTGGCTCCGAACGGGAGGCGAGTGACGGTGCGAGTAGGCCCAAGCACCGCGCTGCTCCAGGTGGGTCTGGCCCAGGGACGGGGAGGCTGGGCAGATGCAGTCACTCTGATTGGCCCTGGGGCAGGAAAGGGGGGAAAGAGGCTCGTTCTCATTGGACCAGAGGGCGCATAATTGTCAAGGGTTTTTCTCTCGGACCCGGCCGGGCCGGGAAGAGTTTCTTGAGTGGTAGAAACGGAATGGGTTGAACACTGATAAAAGCCGGTGACGGGCTTTTTCCTCCTCCCTTTATCTCGGTGTCTGAAAGGAAGTTGTGCAATAATGGAAGGACTCCGGCCTCCTGAAATGGGGGAGGATCGTAGATATTTGCCCCTGGTGGGGAAAAGAAATGGCCCCTGACAGCGCAGTCATCATGGCTGTTGACTTCGAAGTGACTTCTGTCATTCAGCAGGGGCTTACTCGCTAGTAAAAGCGTTTAGGATTGCAACCTGAATGGGGTTATGTCGAGAAATGCATTTTCTGTAGGAGAAAAGAACTGAAAGGAGGGATCTCCTCCTGTAAAACCTTAGTAGACTCTGCCGGGAAAAAATAGACGCCTTCCGATGTAGGCAGGTGCGAATGAGAGAGTTGAAAGTCCCTTTGAAATGTTAAAAGTATCTCTTCTAGTCTTATGTAATTTATGGGGGGAAACCAACCCGTAGTCCTGTGGCACCTTAAAGGCTACCAAATGTATTATGGCACATGCTAGTCTTTAAGTTGCTGCAAGATTCTTTTTTGCGTTTGCCTCTCAGGGAAATGTAATTTATATTTTTTTGGGGTAGATCTTCTATCGCAGTGGTGGGGAACCTCAGGCCTTGGGGCTGAATGTGGCCTTCCAGACCTCTCTGTCTGTCCCTTGGGACTTTTCCCCAGACCATACTCTTCCCCAGGCCTGTTCTGCACCCTCTTCAGGTGTTTTTGTCTGGCTGGCATGTGCCCTTAATATGATCATGCCTCTTATTTAACTGGATGGAGAATAGAGAATGGTGTCTGTAGAAACTACCCTACCATATAAAGGTAATATTTACATTCACTACTCTGCCTCCTTTTAACCCAGCCCACCACTGGCATGTGGATCTATAACTTTAAAAAGGTTTTCCACTCTCACTCTATCAGACTTCATCAGAGGTTTTCTTTTTTTATCGGACCACAAAGATTTTGATTTAAGCTTCTTTCATGTAAGGTCTTTTTTCTTTTGTTTCCCAACCTGCATGTTCAGTGGTCCATAAATGAGTATTCCATAAGGTTTCCTTGCACTTATTCATGTAAATAATTATCCTCTATAAAATCCCACAAGGATCAATGGGGTACCTAAGAACACCCAGTCAATTTAGCCTTCATTATGAAAAATTAGTCCTCAAATTAATGTAATGTTGAGGGAGATTGCTACTTTCTGTCAGAAATGTATCATGTTAACATCCTGGAATAGTTTGCAGTGTTACCCCAGAATAAATGTAATTTTCCTCTGATTGTACTCTCACATTTGGCCTAAATTCTCTTGCCGGGCTGTGGGGGAGAATCTTCCTCTCATGCAGGTGGAATTGTTAATGTAAGTTAGAATCACAACTTGACCCATAAGCATGGGTTGAGAAGGGGGGGGGAGGATGCTGACTGAAATAAATGATAGCTCACCTGTTAGAGCATGAGACTCTTCATCTCGGGGTCATGAGTTGAGCCCCATTTTGGGCAAAAGTTTCCTGCATTGCAGGAGGGGGTGGACTAGATGACCCTCATGGGACCTTCCAACTCTATAATTCTATGACTAATCTGCACTGAGTATGTTACAGGACAGAATGGGAGAACTCTCTATTTTATATTAACATCTTGCCTTTTTTCTTTTTTAAGATTCTGGAAGAGGTTTGTAGAAAGCAGAATTTCAGTCCCAATGAATATGATTTGAAGTGAGTCTTACTGTTTTTTCCATACCTTTATAGCTTGACAGTTCGCTGTTTCTTTGCTGTTAATTTGGGGGACGGGTGGGAGAGAAGTGTAATATGGAGCCCACAATGGCCGTCCAGAACTATTCGCTTTTGAAGGCTGTGATCCCAAATTTGACATGTCTAGCAGAGTGTTCCTTGGCCAAGATCAAACTTTCATCTTAATTGGTCAGATGTAGTACCAGTTCTCATGCACCTGCAGCTGGCTGTTGAAAACAGAAGAAGAGGAGGAGGAGTTTGGATTTGATATCCCGCCTTTCACTCCCTTTAAGGAGTCTCAAAGCGGCTAACATTCTCCTTTCCCTTCCTCCCCCACAACAAACACTCTGTGAGGTGAGTGGGGCTGAGAGACTTCAAAGAAGTGTTACTGGCCCAAGGTCACCCAGCAGCTGCATGTGGAGGAGCGGAGACGCAAACCCGGTTCCCCAGATTAGGAGTCTACCGCTCTTAACCACTACACCACACTGGCCACAGGATGCTGGGCTAGATAGACCCACTTCCCTGATGTGAAAACACAGTCACTAGTTCATTCAGAATGGAGATGGGGAACGGATGGACCACCAGATGTTGTTGGACTCTGCCTCTCATCAGCACCAACTAGCATGACCAGCGGTTAGGGATGATGGGCGTTGTACTTCAACAACCTCTAAATGGCCGCAGGTTCTCCCTCCCTGTTTTAGCAATAATATATCTTAATTCCATGCATGCTCACCAACTTCTCTAGGGATTTATAGCCCCAAATTCCAAGTATTTTGGCATAGTCGGTCTATGAAATAGGCACGTATTAATATCATTATTAATATTTCTTAGATGCCTTTCTCAGAGAACTCAAGGTGACTAACAAGAATACTAAAATATTTACAGTGCAAAATAAAACATTGAAATCCAATAATTTATCTATATAATACTAAAACCATACCACCCCACGAAAATTAACAAAATCTGGCAACAATATAATCAATAATTACAGGTGAATCAGAAAATGATTAATAAGAGCCCAGCTTTCAAATTTAGTTTTAAAAAAAGTGTTTCTCATGTAAAAAAAAAAAATCCCCACAATCCCCACAGTAGATTCCCTTTCATAGTTAGGGCAAAAAGCATCCCATTCTGGTTGGTGCAGGTGATGTTAAGAGGCATGGCAGTCTAAAGGAATATTAAGTTCCAAACTAAATATTCAGTTGCTCAATGGATGCTGGTAAGGCAGAAGGCTCTCTGTGCCTTTGTCACTTCATCAGTTATACTGTAATCCAGCAGTTTCAGCAAGCTTTGATACATGTGAAACCTTTGATGATAAATGGTATCACTGCTATGAGAAGATTGTTCATTCCTCCATGTTTTGGGAAGTACGGTAAATGTAGCTGCAGGTAGACCTGCTGTTAATGGTGTTGCTAGGGTTGTGTTTTCCTGCAGTTGAGTCACTGAGACAGTTAATACCCTTGTTATTGCAAGATCTCCTGCAATGCTTTTGCAAAGTTTTTTGCAGATAAAGTCGCTCAGATTCAGAAGAGGTAGACTCCACCGTGGGAGTCGGGCCAGGGTGGGAGAGTGCTAGAGTCCTGTCTAGTCATGTTACATGGGATCAATTCCAATCTGTTACCTCCGAGGATTGCTTGGACGAGTGAAACCGACCACCTTTCTCCTTGATCCTTGCCCATGCTGGCTAATAAAAGTGAGCCGGGAAGGGCTGTGCGATGGGCTCTGTGGGGTGATGAATGCTTCCCTCTGTGAGGGAGTCTTCCCAGACCCACTGAAAGAGGTGGTCATTAAACCGCTTCTTAAAAAAAACAACTTTAGACCCGGCCAATATGGCCAACTATTGCCCCGTCTCAAATCTACCATTCTTGGGCAAGGCGATTGAGCGGGTGGTTGCTGAACAACTCCAAGCACGCCTGGAGGATGCGGACCATTTAGATCCCTTCCAATCGGGATTCAAGCCTCACCATGAGACTGAAACTGCCTTGGTCGCGTTGGTCGATGATCTCTGGGGAGGGATATAAATAATAAATTGTTGTTGAAGCTGCAGCTATGGAGAGCCAAAGGCATTTACGTACCTGGGGTGGAAAATGGAAGTGGCATTGCCTTCACTTGAACTAGATCACAGGTCTAGAGAAAGCCATCTTGTGCATAACTAATGGATATGAATGGGAGCTATTCCAGATCCTGCTCATTTTAATGGGGCTCATGCAGGAACTGTCCTGATGGATTGTGCCTTATGGTTTTGACCTGTATGCCTCCTACTCTGCTGTCCTTTGGAACACTAAACATCTGCTGCCCACAGATGCCATCTCACTTTGCCTATGATAGCTGCGATGCAGAGTTAACTGTTGTGCTGCTATTTCATACAGGCCTCTAACAAAGGATTCCACTGACTCCCCAGGTCTCTGAACACTCTGGTGGAAACAGCCCCTCTCATAACTGACATCACACGGCACTGTGTGCAACTGGGTCATGCTGCTGTTCTAGACTATTCTTTTTACAACAAGCTGTTCCTCTATTAAGCAGCTGTTTGGGCCTGGGCCCCTCTCTGAAAATAAAAACACTGACAGTAGCGTTGCCTCTGCTTGTCACATGTATTTCAGCTCTTTCCAAATAGCAACTCCTGCAGCTTTTTTTCTATTTTCTATCCAAATGTTTTCCTGATATGAAAATGCTTGCACCTCTTTCCATTGCTTTACTCTACAGCTTCTAAGAGTGTGGCCCTTTGTATGCATATTCATAGTTTGTTGAGAGTTGGGTGGCTCCTGTTGTTCCTAGTCTTCAAACAAAAACATCCTGAAGGTCCCAGGCCACAGAGAGGTTAGACTGGCCTCAACTAGAGCCAGGGCTTTTTCGGCTGTGGCTCCAATCTGGTGGAACGCTCTGTCACAAGAGACTAGGGCCCTGCGGGACTTGACATCTTTCCGCAGGGCCTGCAAGACAGAGCTGTTCCACCAGGCCTTTGGTCAGGGCGCAGCCTGACTCCCTCCTTTGGCAATCTTCACAGAACTTTAGTCTAATGGTTGCCATCAATTTGAGTTGAATTAATTTTATAATGAAATGATTTTAGAATGTTGTACTACTTTATTGTAGTTAGCCACCCTGAGCCCGGCTTCGGCTGGGGAGGGCGGGCTATAAATAATAATAATAATAATAATAATAATTATTACTAAACTGTGTTAAATGAAGCAAGGGAGAAGGGGAAGTAAGTAGCTGACCTAATATTGTTGGCTTGAATCCAGGGGAGCATAGGGTTGAATGTCATGCAGTAGACCTTTCCTGCCTCTTCCTTCCAGCCACAGTCCTTGTGCCCTCTGAAAAGCAGCCCCTGCAGGTCAGAAAGCCTTCTAGAATGACATGGGATATGGCAAGTGCAGAGATGCTGCTGGAGAGGGATGTTAGTGGATATTGGAACCACCAATTGCACAAGTATAAATACCTCTGGATTCAAGCCATTGTTTCTGTGAGCATCAGTAACTAGTACTAATTGTTCCATGATATTCTGATTATGTTGGGGATATCTATGTGGAACCTAAAATCATGGTTGCACAAATCTACATGTTCTGTTTAGTACGCTATAAAATGTGGCAACAGAAAATAATATTTTAGGAGTACCTTTCAAGCATTACTGTGGTGCTGGGGAATTGCTTTTCTGTGGGTCCATCTCACAGCATTGTGGTAACATTTAAAGGCCCATAACCACATGAATGGTGCAAATTGTATAAATCCTTGTTGCCTGACCATGGCTAGGGAATGATGATATCATGCTAAGGACCTGTGTGGTTAGCACCCATGTGGTTTGGGGCCTTTAAATGTTATCACACTTAATTTAATTTAAGGAAGATTGTCGGGGGGGGGGTAGATTTAGAGATCACCTGTTTGGGGTAATTAATAAAGGACTTGGCTGGATCCTTAGATCCAGAGTGCAGGCTGAACACATTCTCCAGTAGTAAGAGAGCCCCAGCAGAGTTTAAAAATCACAAAATGTTTAGCAACAGTGAAGCATTAGGAATAAAGGCTGTTAGACCCTTTTAATATCCAGTCTAGTATGCTTACAGTGCTTCTCCATTTATCCCCCTCTTGTAGTGATCAGACCACACAGTTCTGTAGGTTTTAATGGATTTTACTTACAATTCCCTTCCTAAATGTCAGATTTATGTGTTATTCCATGCAGCAGCCAGAAGAACACAAGTAGAAATTATCGGGTTACAAAATACGGGGGTGGGGGGGAATCACTGATAAGTAGTCTGAATTAGTCTCAGGGCAAAAGGATATCATTAGACTGTTTCTTTTGCAGGTTTCAGAGGACTGTGCTGGATCTCTCTGTTCAATGGAGATTTGCCAACCTACCCAACAACGCCAAACTGGAGATGGTGCCAGTCTCTCGTAATAGAGCAGGAATTGAAACTACGGTAGGTTCTTTTCACTTTATAACACACTTCTAGCTCACATTCCAGCCGTGATCGTGGCAGGGTTTTGTCAGAGGGACGATGATAAGATATCCCCCTTCACAGGATTCTCAGCTTCCTTATGAACCTATATATGTTGCTTTGTTTTTAAAGCGAAATCTCAAGGCAAAGTGGAGGAACCTGCGACCCTCCAGATGCTGCTGGATTCCATCTAAGGCTTTTTGTACAAGATAAAGACAGGCACGATAAAGAAATCCCTCAGTTTCTCTAGGCAACTGTAAGTTGCCTCTCATTCACTGTCAACCTCTTCACCTTCTTTCTGTCAACTCATTTATAATCTTAAATGGAGTTGATAAAAGAAAGAGTGAGAGATGGCATAGTAGTAGTAGGACCTCAGTCCTTTTTAGAAAGCATATCATACACAGTGGTACCTCAGGTTAAGAACTTAATTAGTTCTGGAGGTCCGTTCTTAACCTGAAACTGTTCTTAACCTGAAGTACCACTTTAGCTAATGGGGCCCTCCTGCTGCTGCTGCGCCGCCCGAGCACGATTTCTGTTCTCATCCTGAAGCAAAGTTCTTAACCCGAGGTACTATTTCACGGTTAGCGGAGTCTGTAACCTGAAGCATCTGTAACCCGAGGTACCACTGTATTTCTCCGTAATTTTATTTTTAAAACTCATGTTCTTTGGTAATTACCGTCTGAAATAAGGCTTAGTCTGACCTGAATAAAGTTGCCAAAAGAGAAAGGGTTTGGCTTTCCTTGTCTGGGATATACTATATTGTACTGCGGTTCTTATCAGTTTTGTAAATGAAATTGGATCTCCTAAATGGTTCTAAATGGTTGACCTGGCTAATATTGCCATTAGATGCTGTGTGTCACTTAGATTTTCACGTATCAATAATAAAAGTGTTGGAAGAGTGATGAAAAAAATGGGAGAATGCACAGAAATTGGTTTGAAAAGGGCATTAATATTGCTTTAAAAGCATAGATTAAGCTTTGCTATGAAATGGTGATATATGTTTGACTTACAATGCAGTCCAATGTGTATTTACCCCAAAATAAATCCCATGGTATTCACTGGGGCTTAATTCTAGCTAAGTGTGAAACCCAAACAATATACTTTTTCAGGGATAGCAGTTCTGCTCTTAAAATCCCTAAAAGAAGGAAGTTATTTACCAAGGCCAACTATATTTTCTTTAAAAAAGAAGAAGCCCTAAAGACTTACAGAAATTGTATATACGACAATGAACAAATGAAGAACCAAGGCAAATCCTTTTCAGTGGAAATTTGCTGGAGCACACTAAACCAATTAAAGAATCATCAATTTATGGTCAGTTAGCCAACAACTTTTCATAAAATTAATTGGCTGAGAATGCAATGGAGAGAAATTGCATTTGTACTGGCAACGTGAGTCAGTTAAGCTTTTGATGAAGAAGTATTTGGAAGGCTCAGCTTTGTTCTCTAGGTAAATATCAAATGTTCTCTCTACTCTCGCCATGATGTTTGGAAATCACACCAACAGGATGGGACAGATGGATTAAATTTACTCCACTTGGCCCAGCACTGTGATGGTTGTGGGCAGGGTAGGTGGGTGAGGAAGCCACTCACCTGTTAGGATCCTGACAGACTCATACCCTGGAGAGACCTCTTCAGAGGAAGAGATTTGGGGGTTGCATGCAGCACCCTGTTCCCACCAAATACTTAAAGAAACCCATACCAGTCCCAAGGCAACCAGAAGAGCCCCATCTCAACGATGCCTCCTTTGCTTCCCCTTCAACCCTATCCCCCTTGATCTGCAGTTCTTCCCCATCATCCCCTGGGCCACAGGAGGAAGGGTGGTGGGAGAGCAGGTGGGAAGGCCTAACTTGCAAGGTAATCTTCTTGCCTTCCAGACAGCTCTGTTGGCAGGGTTCTACATGAAAGGAGGGATCTATTTGGGAGGAGTGGGGAGAAGACCCAACTGCAGGCTGTGACCCAGAAGAGGACCAGGGAGAGACGGGGACTATGTATGTCCCTCAGACTCCTCTGGACCTTTGATGGGTAAAGAGCTCCCTTCAGAGCTCCTCAGTGCTCCAGTTTCTGTGTTCCAGCTCCTAGCTCCAGACTCCTCAGTCCTTCAGCCTCCACACTGGTTCTGGTTGCAGACATTACCTTGGAATCGCACTTCTTCCTCTTGTGAGACACCATTGCTAGAAGCCTTTGGAGGTTGGAGCATCCATTCTTGTTTCCTGAGCCTAAGGCCTTCCAGCAATTGTACTGTGCCAGAGGGAGAAGAGGATCTTTGCAAATAAGGTAGTAGTGCTTGATTTTGGTAAAGGGCTGGCAAGCTGCTAACAGTGGTTTTGCAGGCTGGATTGAGTCATTGGGCTGTGGATTTGTAACCTGTATTTTATGTTGTAGCATTGGAAAGTTATCCCCCTTACCTAAGGGTTGTGGGCTTCAGACTTGGTAGTGTAGCTTTAGAACATCTGACGTCTGATTTTTTAGCTCTTGAAAAAATTATCAGATACATATTGTAATTTAAAAGAAATAACTCCCTCAGGAAACTAATCAATACTAGCAACTGAAGGATAGAACTAATTTAACAAAGCATATTATTTATTTATATTTACTTTTAGAGTGGAATGAATGGAACTAGATAGGGAAAATATATGGGGATTGATGTTTGTATATTTCAGAAATGTAAATGAATTCTCTGTGTATATCCTTTAAATGAATCCAGTGTCTAGCCTCCAGTAGTCAGTTGTTGAACTTAAGGAAGATATTGACTAAAACCACACATACATTTTTAGGTGGAGTGTTCAGGGGAAACTACTTCAAAAATAAGATATGTAATCCCAGAAACAGATTTAATTATTGACTCGGATATAAATAGTTAATCAACAGTTTAGTCCAGTTAATCCTAAATTATTAATTACAAAAGGAACATGTTTAATTAATATAAAAATATTGCTATTAAGACTCATTACTAATCCTTTATCAATAATTAATGGAGTTAGATTTTATCTGTTGGAAGTATTGAAACTGCTGCATTAAACCGAAAAGGGAGACAGGTCATGACTAAATAACTAGTTGCAGAAATCAAGATTTATCAGTTGAGTTAGTAACAAGGCTAAGCAATGCCTAATTCTGTTAATTCCAAACTATTACTATAAGGAATGTGACTCAGTTCATTAGAAGTGGTTTGTTAAAGTCTGTGAAAGAGCTTCTTGAACCGAAACTGACAATTCCAGAGGGCAGAGACAACCAGTGGGGGAGATGGGCAAGGAGTGGCATCTTTTTTTTTTTTTATGTGAGACTGAGGGCATTTTTTGGTTGAAGAATGGGATTTTAACGTGCTTTAAATAAATAAGCCCCTTGTGCCGACTCTTGGTTTGTTATGCTGTCAATACCGGTAATTAAATTATAAACCTTGACTGCTTTGTTGTCTGCAACTCCGGAAACTTTGTTGGGCTCCAGTTCCCATCAGCTTCAGCCGGCATAGCAAATAGGGATGCTGGGAATTCTAGTTAAACTGTATACAGTGATACCTCAGGTTAAGTACTTAATTCGTTCTGGAGGTCCGTTCTTAACCTGAAACTGTTCTTAACCTGAAGCACCACTTTAGTCAATGGGGCCTCCTGCTGCCGCCGCGCCGCCGCTGCATGATTTCTGTTCTCATCCTGAAGCAAAGTTCTTAACCCGAGGTAATATTTCTGGGTTAGCGGAGTGTGTAACCTGAAGCGTATGTAACCTGAGGTACCACTGTATGTCATTAAACTACCTTAACTTGAAAATTAGACACCTCAAAGGATGACCTTAAATTGTGTTGGCTGGCAATGGCCTGGGCGTGCCACATTAAACCATAGTTTAAAATGAGGAACCTGAGTAACCTTTGAGCCTCCAGATATTGTCCAGCTTCCATCAACTCCATCCAGCAAGGTCAATGGTGATAGATGATGGGAGTTGGATTTCAATGATATCTGGAGCGCCCAAGGTTCCCCAGCCCTGGTTTTGGGTCAATCTGTTGGGATTTGCTGCTTGAAAGCTTCTCTGTGATACTTCTCTCCCTGCTTCTGCTGCACTGTTGTGTCATCTGAACCTCAGCTTCTGGTTTGTTTCTCTCCAAACAAGCCGTGAGCGATAACCAAGGCTTATTCTTGGTTTCCCACTCATAGTTTGGGGGAATTAGGAGCCAGAATTCAGATGATACGACATGTTCGGCTGTGACATATTTATTATATCGTGTGGCAACAGTGGGAAAATACAGGAATCTCAGCTAATTCTCGTCCCAAACTATAGATAGCTGAAAACTGTGGCAAAATGTGAGCTACGAATTGGGGCAATATATATATTTAACGAAATGAGTATACTGCTTAATTGTAAGCAAATCTCCAAGCAGTTTATGAAAATCTGTTATTTCGCATTTGGTTTTGTTGGTTGGTTGGTTGGTTGCAAGGACCATAATATCGCATTCCAAAAGAGTTTTTAAATGGCTGCATAATTTCTGCAATTAATAATAATACCCTTTTAAAATGTGGGAGTTTTTTGGGGGGGTGGGGGGTTTATTGGGTTGTTGCTTTTATTATGATTATATATTTTGTGGTTTTATATTTTGATTTTGTTCCGTGAACCACCCTGAGACCTCTGGGTATAGGGCTGTATAGAGATTCAATAAATAAATAATAATAAAGATGTCTTCCTCTGTGGCTGCGATGCTAGGTGAAGTTATTTGTATATTATTTAATTTCTGAGACCCCCCTACTACGGGAAAATAGTCTCAAGGTGAGTTACAACATATACCGTATTGGCCTGAATATAAGCCACAACCAAATATAAGCCTCACCTTTAAAATTCACAGGGAAAAAGGAAAAAAGTCAATACCCGAATATAAGCTGCTCCCTTAAAATTACGCAGGCACTCACACCCGTTCCATTTTACCGTATGTCTGTTTCACCAGCAATATCGTAAAAAAACCAATTTTTGTAAGGTCGCAAATTTAAGTCGCACTTTAACTTTTCACGGTCGGAATTTCTACAAAGAGGTGTGGCTTACATTCAGGCCAATGTGGTAAATAATATATATTTTGTAATGTTTATTGTATTTCCCAGTGGCCTTTACATGAGCAAAATCAGCATACTATGTCCTATCTCCCAGTGTTAGTGCCTTCAACTGGTAAATAGTGATGGTGTAACTGAATAATTTGTAGCTTTGATAGCATGATGAAAACACAGGATATGTACATCCTGACTGGAAGCAAGCTGTGAAATTTTCTAGACCACAACTGTTAAGAACTGTCCTCTTTAATTCATGTCCTCTTTATTGAATTTGGGTCCACATCTTCTTTCTTTCTGGCTTTTGAAATACATGTACGTAAGGCAATGAACGCAGATTCCTCAGTAGTCAGGGGAAGTGTACTGTTACAAAGAACTAACGCAGCACTTTAGCCGTTCATCAGTCTTGTACTCGTGTGTTTGTAAACTTAGAAACTAATTGGCATGGCTCTCTGTTTGCTGGATAAAAAGATTAATATTTATACGTAGCTTGGGATTTCTGTGAAGTTTTCATTTAATTGCCTGAATATGACTTTCGTGTCATGACTGGCTTTGAACTGCTGCCTAAAAAACTGATGCAATTGGCAGAGTCAATTTCTGGGCAAGAGTCTTCTAGCCCGGTGATGTCAGTTGTCGGCACCCTTATGCAGCCAAGGATAATCCAGAGGCTGGTCTTGGGCAATGAAGAAACAGGGAAAGCCATGACAGTGATAGGATGAAACTACTTTGGCCCTTGCGCTTAGTGTCTGAAGCTCTGCTTCCTAGGGGCGTGCTGCTGGCTCCAAGCAGGTCACATCTCTCGGTCATGGTGCAATCATACCCTGCCAATGAAAGCACTAGGGCATGTTGGATTTTATGGTGTATAGGGTTTACTTTTAAAAAAAACTCTTGTTAAAATCTTGGAAGGATTTTGTTGTGTCTGTCTCTTTCCCCAGAACCCTTGGATGCTTCGGTGATGAGGCCTATGTGCAGAATGAGTTCAGTGGGATGGTGGTTCAGCGCTCTTGCCCCATTGCCAACTCTGGAGATTTCATTGGTGTTTTCTCAAAGAATTTGCTTGTTAAAAAGAGCGTTTTGCCCTCCCAGTTACAGTGAAAGCTATCATAAAAAGAACACAAATTCTGTGTTCGCAGGAGTTGCTTGTTGTTGAATGTTTGTAGACGTCATTGGACCACCCCTGCATGTCATTTACTTGCTCAGGCTTTCAGATTGCAGTTGATAGTGTGGATGGTTCTCAGATCCATGGCTTAGGAGGGAAAAGTTCTGTTCTCCATAAAGGAGATTTTTCTTGCCCATGTCAGTTGCACAGTTGCACAGTTATTTAAGTCAAGCATTATTTTATATCACAAAAATCCAGGGGCTGAGTTGACCATGTGGCGTGTCAGATGAAGAGTGTTCTTAAATGGAAATTAGGTTTGTGCTGGTCAGAAGTGCTTGCAGTTTCTGACCAAACTTCCTCCATGATGGCTTCTCCCAAAGGGAACTTTTGACTGACCTTCCCTTTATCGTTTTGTCCATGACTGCCTTGGTCAGACGCAGCCCTTTTTGAACTATGGCTGCCTCCTTCTGTTTTGGATCTACCAGTTGGCCATTTTTAACATTGTGCAAGTGAAATTCCTTGCTGAAGAAGTAATTAATTTACATTGGAAGCATTCAGCTTTTCTTTTTTCCCTTTTTTAAAATTTGCTTTTTATTGAAATTTTATTGAAAAACAAAAGACATACAACAGAGGGAAAATAAACAGACAAAAATAAAAAAGAAAACACTCTTATTAATCAATTATAAGTATCATCCACTTATTTACACAACGTTAACACACGTCTTGACTTCCCTCCTATCCTGTTGCGGTTTTCTTACATCTTTTCTTCTCCTGCAGTTTCTAACTCTGTGATTTACGCATAGCAAGGTTTATGTTAGGCCTACTGTAGTTTTTAATTTGTTACAATTACTTTCAATGTACTTCACAAATTTACTCCATTCTTCAATAAACTTTGTTTCTTTTTGATGTCTAATTTTGTTTGTCATTCTTGCTAATTCTGCATATTCAAATAATTTTGTTTGCCAATCTATAATTGTGGGAGTCTCTGCTGATTTCCAGTTTTGAGCTATCAATATCCTGGCTGCCGTTGTCGCATACTGAAATAAATTCTGGTCTTCTCTTTTAATTTCATCTCCGATTATTCCTAAGAGGAATGCCTCTGGTCTTTTTAAGAAGGTGTACCTAAAGATTTTTTTTAGTTCATTATATATGAGCTCCCAAATTTTTTAAATTTTGTCACACGCCCACCACATATGGTAAAAATCGCCTTCCTTCTGCTTACATCTCCAACACATTTTATTTCCACTTTTATACATTTTATCTAATTTTACCGGTGTGATGTACCAATGATACATCATTTTTTCCAAATTTTCTCTTAACGTGACACATACTGTAAATTTCATTCCTCTGTTCCATAACCTCTCCCACTTGTCATACTCTATGTTGTGTCCAATGTCCATGGCCCATTTTATCATTACCTCCTTTACCAATTCCTCTTTTGTGTCCCATTCTAACAACAGATTATACATCTTAGCTAAGAGTTTAGTTTTCCCTTCTAACACTTCTATCTGATATCTAGATTTTTTCTCGTTCATCCCCAATTTTTTATCCTCATTCCAAAGTGCATTTATCTGATGATATTGCAGCCAACCTGTCAATCTATCTTTCAGTTCGTCATATGATTTAATCTTCCAACCTTTTCCAGCTTTAATCAATATGTCTTCATACATTAACCTTTTCGCTTCCATGTTCACTTTTTTATTGTTAAAATATCTGTCGGAGATAACCACCAAGGGGTATTTTTTTCCAAAAAAATCTTATTTCCCCCCCAAATTTCAAGCAATGCACCTCTGAAAATATGGTTGGAAAATCCTTTATGAACCTTTCCTTTGTTGAGCCACAAGCAAGCATGCCAACCATATCTATTGTTGAAGCCTTCTAGATCTAACAAATCCAAATTCTCCAGGGTGATCCATTCTTTAAGCCAACACAGGCTGGATGCCTCATAATATAATCTTAGCTTTTCTTAATTCTGCTTTCAGAGTGAGAAAGAAATCTACCTCTGAATGAACGTGTTTCAGGTCAGGTTTTTGGACGGGTTGTTTTCCCCAGTGGCTACGAGATTTAAAGTTGCCTGTGACAGGATCCCAGGATCATGTGCAGTGGTGAGAACAGATCTAAAGTGTAAAATAACTTTCCCTTAGACATAGGGAAGCTAATTATTCAGTGTCTTTAGACTTCAGATGAGATCTAGCCTAGTGAGAAGAAGAGCTATTTTGAATAAGATACCTTATCATGAGTTCTAAGGAACTTATACATGGGAGAAAACATATCTTATTGTGTGTGCCTGCACACAAACTCCTATGGATATTGGGATATCTCTACAAGGATTTCTTGGTGGCATTCCTTTGTTTGTTATCCCACCCTAATGCTCTTTTGTCCTTAGTTGTGGATCCCTGTGATTATGCCAAATGTCCTCTTGTTTCTGACTTAACATAGTGAGACCGAGCTGTCTTTGCCCATGAAAAAGAAAACTTAATTAACATATATTGTGTCTGCAGCCGTGCCTAACTACCAAGCCAATAGAACTATCTGGCAAAAACAGATGTGAACACACACAAAAAACTGTTGGCCAAACATGCACATGCTTGCTGTTGTGACTACCTTTTATTGGAAATTATTTTATAGTAGAGTAGACATGCAAACTGGAGGAGCTCTTAAGTCTGCACAACCCTCTATGAGAGTTACCCACAAACGTTAATAGTCCAGTTTCGTAGCTACCCTAAGGAACTCTGTTTGTGATCCAGTCTTTTTATATCTCCCTATTTTCCGTGGAGCCAAGGAGGTAATTGCATATATGAAGAAACTCAAACACCTCTGATTATTGCTCATTTGAAGTATGTCAAAGTCCAGCCACATTGTGTATAGCAGCATTGACCCCAGGTGATGAAGCTGATATCCAAGTACTGTAAACACCCAAGTTCATATAACTTTCCATTCTGCACTCCTGCTGCCATTCTTTTCAGGACCAGTCAGGATGCAGTTGAATGCAGATGGGTCAAGATTAGCTATTGTAAACAGGCTTTTTTGAATCAGGAACACTTCCAATCATAGAATGATAGAGTTCCCATGGAATAACTTGATTCTCTCCTTGATTCTCCCCGATGTTCTACTTTTCTGCACAGGCGTCCATTGACAAATATCATCCCTCACTTGAAGTATGAAGTAGTGCAGTCCATGGACTCTGCAGTGTGGTTTTGTTCAAAATATAGTTCTGCCATCTAAGTCTTGTATGCATGTCTCTAGAGAGACAATAATGGAACTGCAATTTGATCCACATGATCTGTTTGGTTTTTTGGGTCACTGTATGTGCTGATATCTATTGGTCTGAAGCATTAGTCAAAATTCTGGATGGGGAGGTCAGGATACAGTTGGCCTGACATGATCCTGGATGGCTGACTTGCCAGATGTGACCTTAAGCAACTTGTCAAATACTGTTCTGCCATTAGTTATTTGGGACATATATATTCTGTTCTAATTCCCTGGGTTCTACCTCCTAGGTACGGATTGTGCTGCAGCTGGATGATTGCTCTAGGCTCCAAGACACGTTTTGCTCCAGTCAGACCTTGTGGGATATTCTTAACCACTTTGCACAGACCAGGTGAGTGCAGACAGAGAGCGATGAGAGAGAAATGTTTCAGAAAGCTGAAGATGAAAAGCACAGACGGTTAAGATGTCATGAATGAATAGCTTCTGTGCTGCTACTTGAATAAGGCTCCACTAATGAATACTTTTCAGATTAATGACTGTATTTAATATGATTGTTATGCTTCATAGCTCTTTGTTCACTATTTGCTCACTAATGACAGTTGCTTTGGGCAGGACTGGGTTATACTGCAAATGGGATCACCTTTCATCATTGTCCTGGAACTTGGATTCATTCAGGGCAAAAACTGCTAGTTTGCTTTAAGGAAGTTGGAATCACTCAGTGGCGTAGCGTGGGGGGTGCAGGGGGGGCCGGCCGCACCGGGCGCAACATCTGGGGTTAGGGCAAATCCACGGGTTAGGGGGCGCAAATTACTTGCCTTGCCCCGGGTGCTGACAACCCACGCTACGCCACTGGAATCACTGCTTAAAAGCGGGGGTTCAGCAATGGAAGCGGATGATAGCTCAGTCTGCATTTGAGGAGAATAATGCTGGCAAGAGAGTATTGGTTAACTACTTTGCCATTTTCAGACTTCTTATCCTCTTTCCTGTCTCGTTTAGCTCCCAGCAGAAAGACGGGAAGATACACCACTAGGTCCAAACTACTCATTACACACCAAGGCATGTAACTGCAGCCCGATGGCCTTTCTGTGTGTTAACAGATACTATGGAAGGGTTAAGCTGAGAAGTGGTGAGGGAAGGGAGCAGCTAGCCCTTTCCTACCTAACCTATCAGTTCCTTGCTTCAAATCACCCCTCCCTGCCCATAGTGTTTAAAATGTAGCCATCAGTTCTCATGCATTCAGAAGAACAAACGAGTACTCAAAATTAGGTAGAGTGTGTGTGCACGCACATTCACACCCCCTACCCAGTTTAAGTCCTCATGTGCTCTTTTGAGCACTTGAAGAGGACTTGTGCCTTTGTCCAAACATACCGTTTTATGTCTCATTAAAGTGCCTCTTTTCCTCTGCTGCTTCTTTGCTACCTCTTGCACACTTCCAAAGCAGCTTTTCATACACCCACACACCCTGTTAAGCCGTGTATGCGTGTGTGTGTTTTCTCCAGGGGTACTTCTTCACGGTCAGTTTATTGTGCCATTAACATGCATTTTGTTTCTCAATGACTGTACATTGTTCGCATGTCTGTGTGTGCCTCCCTCAGTATCCTTTGAACTGCTGCTCCAGACACAACATTTTTTATCTAGGATGATGTGATTTTTTTCACCAGGAGGGTACATTTGCTGCTGTTTTGGTTGCTCTATGAAATGTGGTTGCACAAGTGCCACGAGCTATTGTGCCGTATGACTGGCGAGACAAACACAACTTCCTTTCTCTTCCCACCCCACCCCCAACACAGTGTTTTATTTCAGTCTTCAGTGGTTGTATGCTCCTGCTCCCCCCCCCATTTTTCATTTAAAAAATCATTTATATTCAAAAGTAATAAAACAATAGAAATGACATATTTAATGAAAAGAAAGCAAAGGGAAAGAGAAATTAAAACCCAGCCGTTCTTGTGTACATTTCACAAGTTGAGTAACAGTATCATCATGTTATTCATAGTTATATTTTTTAATGATCCCTTTTTTGTTTTTGTTTGTTAGAAGGGTTGTATTGTATGCAATCCCATATGCACAGATGGGATTGAAAGGGGATGTGTAAGAGAATTGTGCCATGGCTAGAACTTGATTGAGCACACTTTTGACTGTGCAGAGAAGTTCCAAGCATGCTTGCAGCTCATAGTGTTGACTGAATGGGCTTTTTCAAACCTTTGCTGAGTTATGGTTATAGTGGAGAAAGGCCTTGTTCTAACCTGGAAGCAGTCTACACTTCCAATATAGCATCTCTGTATTAGAAAGCTTCTGTGAGGGTTTGCCTCCCTCTTGCTGCAGCCTACATTTAGTGCTTTCCTTCTTCCTGAAGAGGATTCAAGAACAAAAGGTGCTCTTTCAAACCAAAAATGTCAAACGAATGATCCATACTCCAAGACAATTTTGTTGCTTAACTTTTTTTCTTTTTTGTGGCATGGAAGGCTGAACTTCATAAATCAAGGGCGATTGCTACAAATTCTATTGGAGCGTCTTTAACACTCTCTCCCCCCCCCCCCAAATCACATTCACTTATTAGGCAAATCTTCTAACACTTGGGAAGGGGCTCTCAGCCTCGTACGGTTTCTGTCATCTCTGCTTCTTGAATTCGTTCCAAGTTCTCTTTCTGATCCAATGGGAGCTCTTGGCTCCCGTTCTATTTAAAGGTCTTTTTCCGTAGTCCACGTGCTGTGTTGTAGGATTGTGTAATTGGCGGTTGTTTCTTTCGGGCTCAGAAACCATTCCAACAATCATCTAAAGGAGTCATCGACCTACTGTCGTACCAGGACTTCTAAAGCTGAAATGATAGAACTACCAGGAAAGGGGTGGGTGGGCCAGCTTGGACTCTGGTATGAATAACAACAAGCAGATGAGTGCTATTTCTTTGCCAGCTAGTGGATTTGCAGTCTCTGTATTCCTGCCCACCCCCCTCCCGCCCGACACATTGGAGACATTAACCTCGCAAGTAATACTGTTTATGTCTATCTGCATCGTTGTGTGACTGCCACAAAGCACTCCTAATTTCAGACGTTTACAAAAGATATACCTGTTAGCCCTTCCTCCATGTGCTGGCTCACATCTAATGGCTTTATTGTACACAGTGCACACCACACTCTGTAGAAACCCCCAACTAGGGATTACCTCGGATCCGCTTGGCAGTCTTCTTCTGTAGTTCAGCCCCTACTGATGGATCTGTGTAAAGATTGTTCTGTTTGTTAAAGGTAAAGGGACCCCTGACCATTAGGTCCAGCCATGGCCGACTCTGGGATTGCAGCGCTCATCTCGCTTTACTGGCCGAGGGAGCCGGCGTACAGCTTCCGGGTCATGTGGCTAGCATGACTAAGCCGCTTCTGGCGAACCAGAGCAAGCAGCGCTCGGAAACGCCGTTTACCTTCCCGCCGGAGCAGTACCCATTTATCTGCTTGCACTTTGACGTGCTTTCGAACTGCTAGATTGGCAGGAGCAGGGACCGAGCAACAGGAGCTCACCCCGTCGCGGGGATTCGAACCACTGACCTTCTGATCGGCAAGTCCTAAGCTCTGTGCTTTAACCCACAGCGCCACCCGCGTCTGTTTATTACCATACACAAATTCCCTCAGGCCTTACTTTGCTGACTCTTATTAGGAATTTACCTGACCATGCAAATGCTCAAAGTGTTGGAAGGGGGCGGGGGGGTGCATGCAAGCCCCGTCCTTAATATCTTCCTGTGTGTTGCCCCCCAGTCCCTGGGCTTCCCCATGCTTGTATGGAAAAGATCTGTAGGAAACCTCTGTTTGCGTTTGCTTGATTGTGTGTGTTTGTGAGTAGACTCCTTGCAATCAGGGAGCCTGTTCTACTTGCCTTCACACAAGCATGAGTAAAAGCCTCCTGCAGACCTTCTGCTCTCACTGCCAGGGAAGGTTGAGGACACCGTGGTGTACACGGGGGTGCTGGTGGTGGAGCTTGTAGAGTAGGGGTCAGTGCGTGAGATGAGAAGCAAAGTAGACTTGTTCCCGTCACGATAACCCATGATTTAGTGTGAACTCCAAATGCATCTTGACATGCAGAATTTGTCATGGATTATGCTATGATTATGAAATCTTTAAGCCGTCATCTCCCGTACTTTATCATGGGATATATACTTCTGTTTCCTGAATTAAAATTGAAAACGCAGCTAATTCTTAAAGCTCTTAGTGTACACAAGAATAGCCACACTTGGAGGAGTTCCTGAGTTGTTGATCTGGGCCTTCTTCCTGAAAATAACATCTGGCCTCCTCTGACTTCAGGTAATTCTGCTATGTGTCTCCATCAGAAGTCACTTCACATGCAAAGGCTCAGTAAAACTAATCACCTTCAACAGAGGCTGATTGGAAGGAGATGAGACTGGAGCAGTGAATTATAGAAAAGATGTAGCAGGGTTCTTTTGGTGAAAAGTTGGGCTCACAAAAGCCTTTCATTATTTAACTTGTGTGACATGCTGCCAGTTCTATGGCACCACATCAGCGTGCCTCAGCACACAAAGCATGAGAGGTACTCCTCAAAGCTCTGAAATTGGGAAACTACCTTATACAGACCATCCAGATGACATTCTATTACATCTTCCATAGTTTCTGTGCTGTAGGGAAGTATTGTAGCTTCTATAGCTTTTTTAAATTTTTATTTTTACCCCCACTAGTGTTTAAAGCTTTTCAACTCTTGCTCTACGACTTTTATAGCACATCATACCTATCTTCCTAGAAACTTGTTTTGTCTATTGCATCTGTCGGGTCTCGATGCCACAAAACTGTTCATGTTTCAAAATATTTTTCCTTCCAGAGTTCTGTGACGTATAAGAAATTCACTGGAAGGGCAATACAAAACATTCCCCCTGCTCTTGGTTTTGTGGCATGCTGTCATCTTATTTCATGAGCTAATGTTATTTTGAAGAACTCTGTGTATGGAAAATCCTACTTCAGTATCAATGATTTTGGGGGTCCTACTAGTTTTTTTAATTTGTTGCTTGAATACTGAATTGATTCCAGGGCATCTGCTCAACTCTTGGGGAGGCTCTAACTGTATTTCAAAAGGCTGCATTTAATTTAAAATTTTTATTGGTTTTTTTCCCTAGCCTAATTTGGTTGGCTTCTGATCATAAAGCAGAATACAAGTTTACTCTGTTCATGCTGCTGGTGTCACATGTTGTTGCTGTCTTTTCTCTTTGGAAGCCTGCTATTTACTTAAATTTATGTTCCCTCCTTTTGCCATAGGCATACATTTCTTCTTCTGTCCCTTACAAGTGATCCCACTGAAGTTGGGAATCTGCTTGCTTATTTTGGAGGATTTATTGCACACTTCTTATTCCCGTTTCCTTCTCTTAAAGTAGTGGGGAAGTTTCGTCTTCACACTGCTTCCTCTCCCTGCCCTACGTCCTCTCTCTCTTGATCATTTCATGAAGTGGCAGGATGTATATATTTATAAATTTTGGGTCTGATGTTGCTTTCAGAGAATTTCGGAAGCTCTTAAAATTTGGAGAGTAGTGCTTGCTGGCCAATGATGTGGCTAGGCTGGTGCCACTACTTTGGTCCTTAAACGTGTTTAATAGAGAACTCTCTCTCTAAAAAGAAATACATGAAATACTAGTAAAACTCATCTTAAGAACTAAAATTGTGGTCTTACCTAGGGGCAGGGCCATGGCTCAGTGATGGAGCAGACTCTTTACATGAATAAGTGTCTAGGTGCCCATTTAAAACAAACTAACAGATTTTGGGTACCATGATCCAGAGATCCTTGGAGAGCTGCTGCCAGTCTGAGTGAGTTAGATAGGCCACTGGTCTGACTTGGTCTTTGGCAGCTTCATATGTTTGCCCAATGAAGCTATCAGCTTCTGAGATGAGTGCATACCCCCTGAGCACGGCTTCTTGGTCTCTGCAATCTTTGCTTGGTTTATCAGCCAACATTTTTCTTTTTCTTTCGCAGACATTTGGCTTATTATGGTTTAAGGTATGACAGTGCTGATGAAACATCTCTTTTGAAGATGAGAAGCACTAACAGAAGTTCTAATTATTATTAATTTCAGTCCTCAACAGACAGCTGGGATATTCTGCCCTCCGGGATGGGAAGGCAGCCATTTGGATGATATTATTCTGCTTTTAAAAAATTAGGAACACTAAAAAGCCATACGTGATCTGGCAGAGTAGTGATCTGAGCTGGTGATCTTCCTGGCTGCATTTGGTCGTTGTGTAAGTTGGGGTGCTTCTGCGTTTTGTAAGCCATCTGGCTCAGTAGCTGTTTTAGCATGGATGCTGGTAGCCACAGCTGTTTGTCTAGCTGCTTGACCCTTCTGCCTCCTCCTTTGGCAGCCCCATTTGGAGAGTTTTCTTGGAGTTCTGAAACTCTTCTTGGAGCACAAGGGGGATAAGTATGGTAAACCCACTGGAATTTCCCCCCAGGTCCCTTGTGTCCATTTCTGCTAATTAGGTCTGAAGAAGGTCTGGAAGCTATTGTGAACTACTCCACCTACTCCTCCTCCTCCTTCGGCATGCTCTAGTCCTTACACAAGATGTTTACAGGCCCTGTCAGATCCCTACATGAGGGAATCTAATCTGCCTGCTGTTCCCCTTCTGAAGAACAGCACATCAAAGAAATGGCAGCCTGTTTGATGTGTCTGCTTGCCTCAGAGAATGCACGTAATGGATTAGCAGCAGCTGGAGGAGGGGCCTGCTGGCTCCCAACTATTGCACACAATCTCATCTCTTGGGGCTATGTGTGTGTCATCTTTTGCAGAGGCTTGATCAGGGAGACACAGTCTTGGGATATTAATGCCCGGGCTATCCAGATTTAGAGGGGCGGCCCTTTTAGCTTGTCTATCAGATCCCTGCATTCCTGTGTAGCCTTGCATGTTAAACATGTCGGGAGGAATTCAGCAACATGCTTTTACAAATGTTCCACCAGGACATGCATTTCTGCTTGTCCAATGGAATAATCTCCCCTCTCTTCCTCTTCCCTGGGGGTTCCTCTGGGGGTTCTCCTGCCTCCCCCCCCCCAGCGAATTGGGAAGGTGCGAGGGGAGAGGGGAAAAGCCTTGTAGTTCTAATGAAGGTCCTTGTATAGCCTTCCGCTAGCAGTGCCAGTTAACTGAAACCCAGCTTCAGACCTGACATTTGCAGAGAACTGTCACCTGTACTGCTTTTGTAGCTTTTTATTTTGGTTTTGAGGAAGTACCCACCATGTCTTTGGTATTCTGAAAATATAATGTGGAAGTTATTAGTGTAAGAAGAAAATAACAGGAAAGTGGAGTAAGGCAACTTGAAAAGGAAGGACCTTAGTTTAGAATGCTTCCTTTGCAAGGTACGGTTCAGGGAAACTGAGTATGGAACATCAATCCAAAGAGTGTTGGAAACCTGTTAGATAGAACTCCTGCTTTGAAAGCAAGAAATGATGTAGGAGACAAATCTGCTGTAGGATGTTTCTTGCCAGAAATCCTCAACGATGGCTAAACATTGGAATAGTTAGTAGTGACACAAGCAACTCCAAGGGTTCCACTAGCAGCAGGTTATTTAAAGCATCCTGAAGAAAATTCTGCTGTGTGACCTTATCCTTACTCACCTTTCTGGTTTGCACTGCTTCTATAGAATGAAATTGATTATTACACAAATGTCATGCTCAGAGAGAAGGCTTTTTCGGAATCCTGCCGCTCCTCTTCTGTGCTCACAGGTTTGTCATTGGCAGGGTGCTCTTTTGAGCTTGACCTTGACATTTACTGTTAAGAACTGTTATTGTAGAACTGTCCTGAGTAAGTTCCAGTTTCCAAAGCCTGTAGTTTAGGCATGTGTCATTCTTCTCCTTTTCAGGAGCATAGCTTCACATCTGCCAACATGAAACATGTTCTGCATTGGAAATATTGGTTAGGTACCAGTCAACCCTTAATGTTGGCATGACGCTTTTTCTGTTTCACCAAATGCTTACTGGTCAAACAGGAAATGGTTTTCTCCATTTGAGTGAACTGGGCTGCTGCACACTATTCTTCCCCCACTGCTGGAAAAAAATGTGGGTAGAATTATTTTGCTTTAACCATGTAGCTGAACGGAGGTGAAAGACGGTGAGAGAGTTTGAAGAGACATCTCTACAAAGATTGGGAACTTCCTTATAAAACCCATTTTTTGTTGGGTACTAATGGGAGTCTACAATATAGTCCATGATGTGTCTTGTTGGCAGTTACTGTCTTCTTGGAGAATGAACTACGGGTTATTATTTAGGACATTTGCCACATGACTTTATATAGGAGGTGTGAATCTAAGAAGGTGTGCTATTCTACTAATTCCTGCCCACCCTTCCAAAAAGAAAACCTTCTTAAAATCCAGTCCCACTAGGCTTAAAGCTTGTTGGTCCTTTCCTTTCAGCCTTTCAGTGCTAACCATTCATTTTGTGGTGCTGGTGAATGTAACATAGAATGCCTTTGAGGCACTCTTATTTTCCTGTCTCGACCAAGTATTTTTGTTTGGTGCCTGAAATCTCATAATTCTAAACTGAACTCGGGCACGACAGATTCTGCTTCAGGAAAGAGCAACATTCCATCTTCCCTAGGCCTGATTCAGTCCTAAACAGGAATTGAGTTGGAGTTCGGAATTAAGTCTTCTTGCTGGGTTTTGGATATACTTTTCTCTATTCCTTCTGTATAAAATTGTTAGCAGCAATAGCCTTCTTCCACAGGCAAGTATCCTGTAGGCAGGGGTGCAAAGCGTATTCACAAATGCTGGGAGTACCTTTAGGCCTACTAATTTGTCTTAGCCTTTAGCTCTATCTACGCCTTTTTTCTACAGCAGGGTTGCTAACCAACCAAAACACACACACATACACACACACACACGGCCTTCCTTTCAATATCAGTTGCCTACAGCATACAGAAATCAACAAATGAATATTTTAATAATATTTATTTAGAACATTTATTAGCCACTCAGTCAACTATGTCTTCTGGTGGTTCACACAGAGTTAAGACAATAAACACTTATGTATTAATTTAAATATTAAAGAAAATAATTTCCTGCCTAAAAAACAGAACAAACATCAAAACATCATTTAAAACCTAAGCAGAAGTAATCTGGTCCAATGTCGAAAAAATGAACTTCTAAAATGCCTGGGAGAATAAAAAGGTGTTCAATTTATGCTGAAAGGACTTTAATATAGGTACCACCAGGCAAGCCTCAATGAGGAGAGAATTAATATACAGGGTACTACCACCACAAAGGTCCTCCCCTTAATATCATGGAGAAAAACTTTATCAGCTTCTAATATATTCAGATAACAATCGAAAAAAGACAGTCACGGAACCCAGAAATTATACAAAACAAAATAAAATACCGTGAAAATCCCTGAAATGAGAAGTAATCAACTAGAAATAATATCTTATGGAATTAAACTAAATAACAAAAATCAAAAAGTTTAAGGAAAAAATTAGAAAAACCTAGAATTGAACAAAGCCTTAACGGGATGCCAACTACAAACCTCATTTCACTGAACTATTCAGTTTCCTCAGAAGGAAATAGAGAAATCATAAACCTTAAATGATTTTAAACAAACTCAAGAACAGGGCTGAAACGCTCCTTTGGTCTAGATGTTACTGCTGAGCCGCAGAAGCGCCACTCTAGTTGCGGACTTTTCAGGGTGCGAATGGCACCCCAGAACAGATCATGTCCGTAACTAGAGATACCACTATACCCATAGCCACAGCCATACGCCCCTATTTGAACAATAAAAAATCCAGAGATTATGAAACCACCAGATTCACTAAAATGCACCCAGACATCAGCGTAACATTCTCCAACACTACCGTAGTGCCTGCTGCAATGTCCTTCCTCCATTCTGCGTCCTTGGTGTCTCCTTCCGTCTTTCTCTTTCCTTTCCATCCTCCTCTTCCTGCCTCCCCCATTTTTGTACATTTCTTTCTTTGGCCCTTTCATTTCCTAAGGGAAACATAAACTGCACTGTGGCAGCCATACAGTGGTTTCAACTAGCTCCTCTCTCTTTGCAAAAACTGAGGGAGGTAGAGGAGACTTGTGTGTAGGCACACAGCTGACCTCTGATGCTCAGCCTTACAAGTTTTCTTTCTTTCTTTCTTTTGTATCTAATTTTTATTAGTTTTCTTTTCTAAGAACAAGTATCAAAATCATTTCCAAACATACATTCTACATTCCCCCCCTCCCATTGACTTCCTTCAGCTTCCCCCTCTGGCTTGTTACATTAAATGATAAAATTTGCTATTCCTTATCTGTCAAAATGTTATTACAATGTTACTCCTCATGCATTTTGTTAAGTAAAGTTGTGAATGTTTATTCAAATCCTGCTACCGAGTCCATTTCTTTCAGTTGTTTCTTCAGATAGTTTATGAAAGGTTCCCATTCTTTTTCTAAATCACTATTGTCTTTTTCATGTAGCTTATCCGCTAGCTTTGCTAATTCCACGTAGTTCATCAATTTTTCCTGCCATTGTGCTTTTGAAGGTATTTCTCCAGTCTTCCAGTTTTGTGCTATTAGGATTCTTGCTGCTGTTGTCGCGTACATGAATATTTTCCATTTCTCTTTTGGCAGTCCTTGATCAGAAATACCTAGTAAAAACACTTCCGGTTTTTTAACAAACGTCATTTTTTCAGTTCATTATGTATCATCTCCCAATTTTTTTTTATATTACTACATTCCCACCACATATGATAAAAGGCACCCTCCTTATTTTGGATTCGGAGGAGTTTGGATTTGATATCCCGCTTTACCCTAAGGAGTCTCAAAGCGGCTAACATTCTCCTTTCCCTGCCTCCCCCACAACAAACACTCTGTGAGGTGAGTGGGGCTGAGAGACTTCAGAGAAGTGTGACTGGCCCAAGGTCACCCAGCAGCTGCATGTGGAGGAGCGGGGACGTGAACCCCATTCCCCAGATTACGAGTCTACCGCTCTTAACCACTACACCACACTGGCTCTCTTGTGTGCAGAGCCACTCTTTTCTTTCTTTCTTTCTGGCTTGAACTCAAGTGGGGCTGCAAAGGAAGATCCCCGCCAAAGGCAGGGTTTGCAGACACCGCCAGTTAGCTGCAAGCTCCGCTTTCAGTAGGGGTGAGCTCAACTTGAGTTGAGCGAATCCCAGTGGGACTTGCATTGAGCACCAAATTTAAATGGCACTGAATACAAGTCCCATTTGCCAAGGAACAATAGGCAGTGCACATTAAGGCTCCCAATGTTCCTCCAGGTATTTGCCTGTCCAGCACCTGATGTCAGGTGTGTGGCCCGAGGGAAACTGTCTTTTGGGCCAGATTAGGAAGCGGGTGGTGCTGTGGGTTAAACCACAGAGCCTAGCACTTGCCGATCAGAAGGTCGGCGGTTCGAATCCCCGCGACAGGGTGAGCTCCCGTCGCTCGGTCCCTGCTCCTGCCAACCTAGCAGTTCGAAAGCACGTCACAGTACAAGTAGATAGATAGGTACCGCTCCAGCAGGAAGGTAAATGGCGTTTCCGTGCGCTGCTCTGGTTCGCCAGAAGCGGCTTAGTCATGCTGGCCACATGACCCGGAAGCTGTATGCTGGCTCCCTCAGCCAATAAAGCGAGATGAGTGCTGCAACCCCAGAGTCGGTCAAGGACCTAATGGTCAAGGGTCCTTTACCTTTAGGACCCAACACTTGAAGACCAACCTGAATTGGACTTTTTTGCAAACTGAGTTAGGCTGTGTGCCGTGTTTTAAGAGTCATTCCCTGATGCTGTGTAATACAGTTGGTTTCAGTACGACTCTTTTCTGAAGCAAACCTCCCGCCCCCCCCAAAGAAAAACTTGAGAGAATATAGTGGTTTGCAAATTGAGCATTAATACTGATAGATGTAGACTGGGCTTGGAATATCCACATCCATAGGATATTTGGATTGGGACAGACTTGGAAAATCTCACAAGATATATATCTATATATATTGGATTTGGGTCAGACAGGTTGCTTTTCCAATGGGCTTGAAGCCAGCATAGAATTATCTTAATAGGGCATGCCCGCTTTCCCTTTCCCTTGCAGGGTATACGTGGAGCAGCCCTGTGAGACCTCCCCCGTCTGTATTTACATGCGAGATGAGGTAAGTCAACAAACCCTCTTCTCAGCCACCCCCCTTCATCTGCCACTGAAAATAACAAAATATACCCTGCACAGCTTTCCAGCCTGGAAAATGTGTTCCATCTCTGGGCTTGCTGAAGAAGGGAAATGGAAGAGCTTTGGTCTCTTCAAAGCTTGACGTGTTTGTGTGGGGGAGAAAAAAAACCCCTCTGCTGGAACATAATCACGGGTCGCTCGGCACAAGCCTCTGAGCCCATAAAACATTCTCAATGACCTGTCTGTGTGTTTTTTTAAGTTCTTTTAAAGCTCAAGAGTCACAACAGTGGTTTCATTTTAATAAATATTTGCTTTTTCCATGTTTTGATCTCTGCAGCATTTTTGTTTTTGTTTAATACTTTATATGTCAGCATTCTGGAGGCTCCCCCTCCCCCAAATAAATAAACACTATCCTTCCCCTGGGTCTGCATAGATCACCCGTATGCTGAGACTAAGAGGGGGTTGATATTGATTCTGCCATCTTGCAAGCGCACAGGGTGGTTGTTTGCCCTTGCAGGGTGGGTGGCGGACACCGTTGATTTTTTCTGAGCTTCCTTCTGGATAAGTTGCCCCCTTGAACATGAATTTGGGAAGTTGTTTAATACCAAGCCAGAACAGTAGTTCATTCGACCCAGATTTGTCTACTCTGACTGGCAGTGGCATCCAATGCCTCAAGCAACACCTGCCTTTCTGAATCTTACGGCCCAAGAATCCTTTCTTTCAAGGGTAGGAAACCTGTGGCCCTCCAGATGTTGCTGCACTCCCATCATCTCTGTCGGCCATGCTGGCTGGGGCAACATCTGGTCATGGGTTCCCCATCCCTCTTCAATTGGAGATGCCAAGAACTGGACATGGGACCTTTTATGCCTGCAAAGCTTCCCTGACTCCAGGCTCAACACATTTAAAATAGCATAAAGCTGCTTACAAGTATGACAGAGTACGTGAGGTAGCCCTCAAATTATTCCTTGGTGTCAGTTCTGAGCGTGAGCCTCTTCATAACTGAGAAGCGTGTCTGCCTTCATCTCTTTTGCAGGTAACTGGGAAAACTGCTTTGGAGAAGACAAGTCTGAAGTCACTTGGTCTGACAGGAGGCAATGCTATCATCAGGTTGGGAGAAAGAACAAACTGTCTTCCCTATTAGTGGGCTTTGCTTCCCTCTTTATTTTTTATTTTTTTTGCATAAGGGATGCATTTAAGGAAATGTCCAGAGACCAATATTTGTGGTACTTGATAATGATTGGATTTTCCTTTTTAGGAAACAGCTGCTTAGATATACTTTCTGTAGCTGCAGCTGCTGCCACTTACCCCCCAATTTTGCTGGGAGGAATTTCTTCATAATGGCTTGTCTGCTTCACTCAGGAGGAAGCACTGTGAAACTCTGAGCAGAACCTTTAACTGCTTCTAGCAGACCATACATCCATGCTTTGCAGCATTCCAGCTGACTGGAAAAGTTTGCCTTCACTGGTTCCTGAATACATTCTCCTGCACCAGGAAATTGGTCACCTGGTGCCCTCCAGATGTGGTCAAGCTCCAATTCCCATCAGCCCCAGCCAGCAGTGCCAGTGGTCAGGGATGGTGGGAGATGTGGTCTCTAAAACATCTGGTTCCCGATCCTTGACTTATCCATCCCTCCCTATAAATAGAGATAAGCAAGAGAGGACTAGCTTCACATGAGATGAGATTGGTAAGGATGTAGGGCAGGGCTTTCTTAACACCAGTAGCCATATTGTATATCCCTGTGAGTTTTTCCTGGCTCTCTTGCTTTTTTCCTTTTGCCGGCAGTGAAAAACTTAGTCTTCCCATCTTGCTGATTCCTGATGTACTTTTTAACATGAATCTGAAGTTGTTCATTTTGAGTTTGCTGTCTTCTAGCTCTTAAAACATACAACACTGACTATTTATGAACCCTGAAATAACTAATTTGGGGAGTTAGTGGTGGCAGCGGCATTTCTGCCTCTTCCATGCGGCTTCAGGTGTTGGAGAATGCAACACCTGAGTATCTGAAATTAAAATTTCAGACATGATACTCAAACCCTTGATTAGGTATTCCAGTATTTACCTTAGTCACACACCCCTTAGCCTGGGACATGTGGCGTTGCTCCTTTCTCATTATCTTTCTGTGAGCCACTTCATCATTAAAGGAAAAGACTGATTCTAGCTTTCCTGCAGTGGGCTGACCACATAGTTTCTGTAGGGGAGTGATATTTTTCCTGTGTATGTGTGTACATACTTATGTCTCCTGACCTACTTTCTGGACTGCAAGATAGGGATACAGTGGTACCTCGGTTAAGTACTTAATTCGTTCTGGAGGTCCGTTCTTAACCTGAAACTGTTCTTAACCTGAAGCACCACTTTAGCTAATGGGGCCTCTTGCTGCCGCCGCACCGCCGGAGCACGATTTCTGTTCTCATCCTGACGCAAAGTTCTTAACCGAGGTACTATTTCTGGGTTAGCGGAGTCTGTAACCTGAAGCGTCTGTAACCCGAGGTACCACTGTACTCTTGTTAATTAATAAATTTGTATGTTGTGATTTAGGGACGCGGGTGGCGCTGTGGGTTAAACCACAGAGCCTAGCACTTGCCGATCAGAAGGTCGGCGGTTCGAATCCCCGCGATGGGGTGAGCTCCTGTTGCTTGGTCCCTACTCCTGCCAACCTAGCAGTTCGAAAGTATGTCAAAGTACAAGCAGATAAATAGGTACCGCTCTGACGGGAAGTAAACGGTGTTTCCATGTGCTGCTGTGGTTCGCCAGAAGCGGCTTAGTCATGCTGACCACATGACCCAGAAGCTGTACGCCAGCTCCCTCGGCCAATAAAGCGAGATGAGCGCTGCAACCCCAGAGTCGGTCACTACTGGACCTAATGGTTTTACCTTTATGTTGTGATTTGTATTCTGTTAGTTCAGGTCACTTTTATTAGCCGTAGGCTCTGACTCGTTTTCCTCTTTGTCCATTATGCAACTGATCAAAATGGTGGGATAGTGGGTAGGGCTGGTCTCTTTTCCTATAAGAGGTGCAGTGAACTTGGATTGTGATCTGCAACTTGTTAACCTACTCCTGCTTGTCCAGATCTTATCGTCCCAAAATTGGAGCCCCGAGACAAAATGCCCGCTTTTGTTCATGTAAAGAGTGGCATTTATATTGCTTCTGTGGAGTGTTATGTGCCCAGCTTTTTCAAAGTTGTTGTTTGTTCCTTTCTTGAGGAAATGACTTGGGAAACTTGTTTAGCCTGAGCTGTTTGTGAATAAGAAAAAAGTCAACATTTCCACTGTCAGCGACTGCTTCACTCTTTCCCTTTATGTCTAGGGTGGTCAAAAAGAAGTCCACCACCTCTGGCCACGCCGAAGCTGGAAGTGGTGAATATCCTTCTGAAGATCTGACAGCAAGGGCACCTTCCAGCGAAGAGCCAGGGGGTTTGCCTGTGCCACATACAGCTGCCTCCCCAGCAACTTCAACCTGCAGCGATGAGGCTGTGTTTGCCAGCAATAGCACCGATAAGCAGGACAGGAGTGCAGAATCTCAGAGCAGCTCAGTGACCTGCCATTCTCCTTCGATGCCTTCCCCATTTGTCCCTTTTGTAGGTGGTGGCCAACGTCTGAGTGGTGGCTCTTCTGTATTGGATGTGCCATCGCCAAGCCTATCAACATCTCTGTCCAGTCCTGGAGGGCCTTCCAAGCCAAAGAAGCTAAAAAACAGTCCAGAAAAGCTAAAGGAACAAAAAGAGGTAGAGGTTTGGCTTTCTTACAGTGTTCTGGGGAGGCGGGATTTTCTTTGCTTGTCCCCCTTTAGCACTGGCTTTTGAAGAGATGGAGGAAGCTTGTTAGAGTTCCATTCCCGTAATCCTACAGTAAACCTCTGGCCTACAACCTCTGATGTTGATGAACATCACATAGTTTGGGCAGAGTTTGATCTTCGGCCTGCTTGACCTGATGTATTAAGAGTCAAAGTGGAATAAGTTGGTGGGAAAGCGGGAATTTATAGCCCTTATCTGGTGCATTTGAAATCCAAGTTGTTAGGAACCAGTGAAGTTAGGTGAAAGTGACAGGGCTGAGTCAAAAGTGCAGCACAGACCTTAGGGATTTGCTGTGCAGACTGAAGGATTAAGCACAGAAACTGAACTGTACATTCACAACCAGTGGCAGAAGACTATGAAGCTAGTTGCATTCTTCTGCTGAAACTGGAATGGATCTTGATTTACTAAAGCTTCCTCTGGTGTTGTCTCCTGGTCTCTGAATGGATTCCATAGTTGAGAGGTTCTTTGACTTCCTTAACTCAGCAGGACTTCTGCTGCTTCACAACTTTTCTAGCATCCGAATGCATCAGGAGGGGGAAGTAACCCTGAGATCTTATTGGGGTTGTCCTCCAGAAATGAGAATGGAGTTGCAGCAACTGCTATTATCCTCTGGTTTACTATAGTTTAATTGACTTTGCTACATTTTTCTTCTGAAACCTTCCTGTTGTGGAATTCCTGAAGTTTTGGTCTCTTGTGACCCTTTTGACTGAGCTAGCCAAGAGAGATGAGTAAAGAAAATGATTAGGAACAGTAAGTGAAACAGCAGTGAAATTTTAGGGAAACTGAGCCAATCCTTCCCCCTGCCCCAGTCTAGGCATAACTTTCTGATGTGCTCAGGATATAATTTACCCTCGGTCTTTTCCCCTGTGTGGCTTCTGATACAGAGAGCAAATGTTTCCCTGGCAAGGTGATGCATACCTATGAGCACTCATAACTGTGTGGTCCTTTGTGACCTCTGGTTCTTGAGTGTGTCACTGAATGCTGCCCTGCCTTTGCTGGCATCCGGGACTAGAAAAGGACCATGATTGAATTCTTGAGGATGCAGCTGAAGGGTTGGCTGGTTTTGTTCAGTTCTGATACTTGGATTGAGGCCAACCTTAACTCTTCTTTACATGGTTTTGCCTGTAGCTAAGGAAACCTCCTGTTCAACAACCTAGACACCCTTAACAAACTCGTTTAGAGGAAATTCTTAGTTCACAAAGCAACCTTCTGCAATCAGATGCTTGGTGTCCTTATATTCCCATAAGCAAAATAAGAACAACTTTGTAAGCGAGTAATATTTGAACAGATTCAACATTAATAGGGATGTGAAGCTAATTTCTCCCCTAGACAGCTCGAGTAACGATTACGTGTTAGGCAAACTTGCCATTAAAAATGCATGAAATGGATGGCTGCCAAAGACCTGGGGTCCTTATATTCATGTGACAACAAATCTGTGGGTCACCATGCATACCAAGTAAATTGGACTTGTGGATCAACATGCCAAAAAGGTTGGAAAGCAGGGCCGATGGAGTGGTGCCTCGGGAGCAGCTGCAGGTTCTGTTGGAGGCTTCCCTCCCTCATGCTAAACAGCGTGCGACTCTGACGGCTGCTTTCAGGCCCTTTGATCTCGGGTGCCTTTGCCGCTGATTGATTACGTTGCGCTCCCTCCTCCATTCCTTCCATTCCCTTGCCTTGCTCTCATCAGCAGCTCCAGAATGGGGCTGGCCGCATGGCATCTGCTTTTTGTCCCTTTTCAGTCCAGAGGGGGAAGAAGAAAAAAACCCCAAAACAAAACAAATTATTTTTAAACATCAAAGGTCCATTTTAGCAAAAGAATCTTCCCATTAATGTTGTGCCTGTGTGTGGTTTTTTGGATTTGATGGAAGAGGCTGGATAAAATCTGTGCCGGCGTCCCTCCACTTCTGGGCTGGGGATGGTTTACAGACCAGCCATACTTTGATGTCAAAACATTGATTATTAGAAGGTAGCTTAGCTCCAAATTCCCCGAGAGATCAGAGACTTCTGCAGTGTGGGAGAGGAGCTGGTTTTGCCCCACCACCTTGCTTTAACGTCACAGCAATCCCTGCCACCCTTTTGACTGTGGACCGCAGTAATACGTAGGAGTGTAAAGGGTAGGTTTGAGTGACAAGGCCAAAGCACTGGGCTAATGGATGGCCTGTAATACTGTTGGCAAAGGATCTCTTGAGAGTTTTGGTTTGGAAATGCGTACTGAAGATTGTGGACGAGGGCTAGTAGTTTCACATTTATTACTCCCTTAAGTGCTTTTTGCAGCGGTTTCCAGAATTGAAGAATCATCTCAGACAAAATGACCACCGAAGAACTCTTGTCATGCAACCTGCATGCGAGCATCATAGCTAGTTCTTGACATCCTTCTCTGAAGGCTGTGATCAGACCATGCAGCCCCTCCAGGCATTGGCTGATGATGGTGTTGAGAGTTGGGGTGCTGCCCACCAGCCCCTCTGTTACAACTGTACACCCAAAGCTGAAAGTTGACGCGGTAAATTACATCATATTGAAGATCTACTGGAAGGGCTTGGTATTCAAAAAGTCCTGTTCCCTTTGTCTCCATTTTTGGCAGCCCTCCCTAGCCACACTGGAAGTTGCCAATGTCCTGGGTTTGTTTAATAGTCTGTAGAGAGGAATGTGTTGCATTGTTTCTGTCCTCAAGTCAATTACTTGTTTCTAGACAGAGCCCTTCTGGGATTTGCTTCAGTTATTGAGCAGTCAGTGCTGCTGAGAGAAGAGACAAATGTTGACAGTTCAGATTATGGAAGAATTTTATACCAAGCAAGTTGTATTGAGTTGGTGGGAAAGACCTGAAGATCTTAAAGCAGGCATAGAGAATCTCTGGCCTGCAGACCTAATCTGACCCACCAGCCCCCAGTGCTCTCCCTACACACACACCCCCCAGTTGTTCTGTTCTGCCAAGAGCTGGCAAGGCCAGGAAAAGAGCAAAAATGTGTCTCCCAGGGAATCATCAGACTTTGTTTCGTGCTGCCATGGGTGAATGGTATTGGAGTGATGGAGAAGTTAGTGTGCCAGGCTTAAAGAGTTCTTCCATCTTGAAGTAGGCCATAAAAGCACAGCTTTAAATGGGCATTAAAGGATGGAAGAAGAACTGTGGTAAGAGGGATGTGACACTTGTGAAATGTCCCATTATATTATCCCAAATGAACCTTGACTTTAAGCCAGCCTTTTTAACCTTGGGTACCCAGATGTTGTTGGACTAAAACTCCCAACATTCCTAGCTAGCAGGACCAGTAGTTAGGGATGATAGGAGTTGTAGTCCAACAACTTCTGGAGACCTAAGGTTGAGAGAGGCTGCTGTACCTTGTGTGATCTTGTAATTGGCGCAATAATTTGGTGCTCTTGGATTAAGCCAGGAATTTCTGCCAGTATGCTAGCTGGCTCTTGATTCTGGGCTCTCTTCTTCACATAGGGAATCTGTGGTGTGGGAGTTAATTTTTCCTCCAGACTTTGCTAGGAGTAGTAGCTGTCTTTGCCACACACACAAACACACACCAGTTTTTGATTGGATCTTTCCAGTGCAGAGGTTAGAGGTGTGGAAATAGGACCGTAGGTTTTAGATGGGGTGTCAAAGGACCCTTTTACATCACTCTATAGTAAATTGCTCCTAGCGGCTGTCCCAGACTGTCAGTACAAGGCGGTTGCTTATCCATTCTGCTTCTTCTGCCAGTCCCTAAACAGCCAGCGTAAGGCGACAGTAGTCTTTGAAAGAGGACAGATTGGCAGCTCACGGGTACTTCTTGTGCTTTCTGCCCAGAGAAAGCTACAATCAGGCTCCTTCACCCTCTAGTTAGACCTAACTCTCTTCAACTTTCTAAAAGTAGCTGAGGGTCCCACCCACGCAACCTCACTCTTTTAACTTCCCAAATTACCCTCTGGTGCCCACAAATAGAGAAAATCTTGCCTTGTAATTTGTGTTGTCTCTACTGACAATTGAGAGAGACTCCTTCTATTCCCAGAGGGCTTGTTCGGGGTGGGAGGGGTGGTGGTGATGCTGCAGAGAAGTGAGAATAAGATAGGACAGTAGATGGCCAGGGATGTGTGGGTGGGAAAGAGGGCACAGACAGGGATGTGCTAGAGACATTAAGCGTGGGGGGTATGGGCAATTATAAATAGGAACGTCCCAAGGTCACGGAGTCTGGGGCCAGGCTAAGCAGATCATTGATGGTCAAGGATGCTGGTCTTCAAAGCAGCCTATTAACAATACAGACCAAGTGGTGCCATCATTTTTTAGCTCTGGATTTACAGAGTGTCAGCCAGTAGCTCTGCAGTGCAGCACCTTCTCTTTTCTGTCAGAACTAGCAGGACTATTTGCCAACTGAATGGAATCTTATGCATGCATGGAGGGGAAACTGAAAAGGGAGACTATATCAGCAGTGGCAACAAAGCCTCTTCCCCTCCATCCTTCACAACATTGCCTGATTAAATCTCTAATCTGTAGTAATTCTGATGTAGATTGGTACTTGCAGATGCAGGTTATTCCAGTGTGTGGGGTGCAGCTGATAACCAGCTCCCACAAGCCCAAAGCCTTTCTGCTTCCAGTCGAACATATAGCGTGGTATCAATGTCAAGCTCACTGTTCGGTAGTTGCATAGCCTTGATTCTTCTGCTCTATATAATCTGCTATAAGCCACCAGTGCTGGGTTCAGTGAAATCTGTCTCTTGTTCATGCTTGTCACTTCTGCATAACTATTTCCGAGTTCCTTCAGTCTCCCCAAAACTGATGGAGGCTTTCCATAGCAATCTTGACTGAATCAGTTCTCCATGGGCAACATACCTGATGTGGACAAGGAGGAGTGGCAGCAGCTTTCAGGCTATAAAGCATGCAGAGATTGCTACTTAACAGACTAATTCTGAAGCTCAGAAGGGCACATTTTGTATCATCTCTGATTTTCACTGTGGAGGATCACTTGCTTGTAAGCCATCCCAATCAACAGCAGAACCTGCTTGATTGTGCAAACCTGTTGCATGAGAAAGCTCAGTTGGAAGCCTTCTTTTCAGTGTGCAAGCTGTGCACATTTGAGGAGATTTTGGCATTGTGTTCAAGCGAGAATTCTGAGGTGGTGCACTTCCATGTGTTCTGTCCTTGTGCCCTTATTAAAGCTTATATTATTGTGTGTCAACTAAGAAAGTTTGCCCCATCCCATTTTCACATGTCGGTCCTATTGTCGTGCAGGTTTTTAAAACTGATTTCATTTAAATAATCATTTGGGGAAAATGAAATCAAATAACCTTTAATTTTTTTTTTAAATGAATATTTATTAAATTTTCCAATTTTATATAAAGACAAAAAGAAAAAGAAAAAGAAAAATATTAAAAACAATTCAGTTTCAATAACAATTTTCAGTCACATGTTTCTTTGACTTCCTTATACCTCCCCTTCTTCTTCTCTAGTTCAATTTGTTAATTCAGCAAATCCTAATCTCTTAACATTCCTTTTAAAATATCACCTTATTTTCCACTCAACTTTTTTTAAATTTAGTAACAGAAACAATTATGATCCCCATTATCTTTATCATAACAGCTGGAGACCACCAAAGTTCAAACCAACATCTTTTCAAAGTTCATTAATTTTATAATATTTCTGTAGATATTCCTTAAATTTCTTCCAATCTTCTTCTGCTGACTTTTCTCCCTGGTCGCGGATTCTGCCGGTCATTTCTGCCAGTCCCATACAGTCTAATTTTTTTAAATTACATAGATTCAGCTGTACTATTTATGAGTTCTTTCTTTCTTTCTTTCTTTCTTTCTTTCTTTCTTTCTTTCTTTCGTATGGCTCCTAGCAGCTTTAGTTCAAAGCACAGCTGCTCTGCTGCCCTGGGTAAAAATGCTTTAAAATGCTGCAGAAAGAGGTTTTTTTCCCACTGCTTCCTGTGTAATTGTGTAGGCACAAAGGGACCTTGTACAGTAAAAAAGATGGCTACCCCAACAGCACATGGAGGCATCCATATTTTTTTCCATACAATGCCCCTTTGTTTGTTCCTTTGTGTGCAACCACTTACCACAGCATTTTAAAAGCACCTTTACCCGGTGCTGTACTTTGAAGCTGTTCTTAGCAGCTTCACAGTGGGAAGGAAGGAAGGAAAGCAGTCTTCAGACCATCTTGTAAGTGGAATGAGTGAACTGTGTTTCAGAAAGGTTTGCACATCTACAGGTACAGGAGTACTTGTTTATGGAGTATGAACCAGGGGAGCTAACCTCACATTGCAGAGCAGATAAAATCCTTCCCATTTCTGTTTTAAGACCAGGAAAGAGATTCACATGGGGAATGATTAAGCTGAAAGTTACTTTAATTCTGAAGCCTTTTTGTAGTTAAACGAACAAATGCTTTTGGGCAGGATTTTCTGGACACCCCCAAAAGGCACAATTGTACATATGCAAATATGTTCAGCTGATTCCATGCCTTCTTGGATCCAGTCATCTGAACTTCAGTTCCTATATTCTTTACAGCATCTGGAGCGAGAGCCAATTTTGTGCCATCCAGATCTACAGAAGCCACTGGATTTTGGCTCACAAGAACTTCCAGATGAGTTCTTTGAGGTGACTGTAGATGATGTGAGGAAACGTTTGTCTCAGCTCCAGAATGAGAGGTAAGTTTCTTTTTCATTAGTGATGCAGTCACTCCATGTAGTATGTTGTGGCTGGCCACTGACAATAACGGAATTTTCACCATCTGTATTTTCTACATTTCACTTCCTTCTGACCTTACAATTTATAGTTCTCTCCACCATATGCGTGTGTATATTCCTATAATTTAGGATTATACTTCCAGTATCTGGTGAAGTGGACTATAGCCCATAAAAGCTTATGGCATAATACATTTGCTAATCTTTAAGTGGCCACAAGTGTCTTTCCTATTTTTCCTGCAATGGACTAACACAGCTAATTCCACCTATAGGCTGTTTCACAATCTTGCTGACACAAAGCATATCACAGTATAGGTCTGCATTGGCCTAATATCTGGGAGAATTACATGCTGTTATAATGTCGCCCATGTTCTTTGAGATTTTGAATCTTATAGTTTCCCACATAATCAAGTACGTTCACCTGTCCCAGATGGTGTTTTAATATATTTCCCTAAGAGCTCAGGAAATTAGCATAAAATTAGACACCACTCAGCATGATGCTTAGAAGAATTAAAGTACAATATTCTGAATTTAGTGGGTGTACTCCCAAGTTAGTGTGAAGCTGTAATATGATAAATAAACTATTTCATTGAAATTGGATAGGGAAGGGTTTTTTGTTTCTTTGCTCAAATTACAGGCATGGGAAATGTGTGTTCTAAGCGAAAGGGGGGAAACATTAATTTCTTTGTGAGTGCTGAGATCAGGTTGTAGTAGTTATTCCAGGCATACACCTCTGTTCTAAGGAGCTGACAAATACAGTTGCCTCCTGCAAGGCTGAAGGTTTATCTAGGCTGCTATTTTCCTAGTTGATGTTTCATTTTTGTAAGCCTTATTGCTTTCCAGTACCTCTAGCCAGTGTGTCTAGGTCACAGAGTTGTTTAGAAATTCTTGATACACTTTATGTCATCTACTAGATGCCTCTGTTATAATCACCGGAAAAAAGATAGATGACTGGACAGCAAAGCTCATGATTTCCTTGTTTATATATTGGCAATCCCATTTAGTTCCCTTTGATCACAATGCAAGTCATCAGGTGCTAAGCCAAAAAGCAAATCCATGTCAGAATCCTCTCATTTTTACACTGTGGCAATATTTTCCAGTTTAAAACTGAAATTTTCATCTGCTGTGGCAACGAAATGGGATTACACAAGACACAGGAACAAAAGAGATTACACCAATTGTGGATCAGGCAATATAAACAAGAGGAGGGATGAGTCCAACTTTATTTTTGTGTTCTTCCACAAACTTCTAGGGGGACCTAGATGGATTCTACATTTCCTCATCCCTTGACAGTTGCCTTGCCACTCCTGAATAATATTTGGGATAAACATGAGCATGTGTAGTTGTCACATTACTAATATACTCCCCAATACTGTTACGTATTTATAACACAGGCTGTCATTAGATCTCACTGATACTGTACTTGGATTTTGGAAGGAAAAAACTAAATCTGAAGACTTTACTTTAGGTAAACTTTACTGACGATCGCAAAGATAACAGATTGTCCCATTTTAGAAATTGGAACAAAGCCTGCATGTGAATTGGTCTTTATACAGAATGTGCAATAATGTGGGGGGTCACAAAGCAGCCAAATGGTGTTAACACAAGTGAAGGTAGTCTGGATTGTGATACTTTTCAATACATGTTTTTCATGATTCTCCCCCCCCCCCAAAAAAAACTTTTAGATGGAAGGACTAATGCTCAAATGGAAGGATTAGCTTGATCTTTCCGTAAGCTTGTGAATATTTGTATGGTTTCACTGGAGGTTTTTCTTTGCAGCTTTGCAAAGTTTTTTTTTAAAAAAAATAGTTGAAGAAAGTGAAGGAGTAAAGTAATTTAAATGAAAAGTGCTGTGTCATCTCTTAAAGTAAACAATTAAACTGTGGAGCTGTGAAATCTGTGGAAGAACACCTCTGAGCTGTATCTGCCGTTTTGTTTTTAAACTTTTCTGATTACAGTATATCCTTTACCGCTCATCAGTCTTGGTGAATCAACATTTTGAATTAAATGTCAAATGAATCAAACTTCCCTCTTTAACTTCCAATCATTCCTTTGGTATTGTGGTATGGCATTTGTTGCACCATAGGGAAGGCTGAATTGAGCTTTCTGTTTAAGGCTGAAGCTTCTTGAAGACTGTACAGTCTGTCCCCGCACCTCCCCATGATTTTAGAATAGTTGGAAATTGCACAGGGGGTACCTGTGTGAGGAGTTTTCAAAATATGAGCACACATATTGCATAGTTTCAGTTTATATGCTTGTCACAACTTCTTTTCTACACCACAAGGGGGAAATCTGGCAAGGCTGTTACCAGCAGACTTTTTCCCAAACTAAGTAAAAATTACAAAATGCATTATTTCAAACATTAATCTTAAATTGTTATAAATGTATAATGCTGGTGCAAACATTTGAACATAACCAAAATTGTTCGGCCACTTTCAAATATGTTTGAGATTTGTTTGGTTAAAATGATTTTGCTGCAGAGTTTCTCAGATCCTCCTCTTTTGCAATCTTGTTTTGGGAGTGTGTAGTAGTGCTTTGTTTTAGACAAACATACACAGAGGTAGAGAGCAGGAAGGAGAATGTATGGAGCTTAAGCAGATAAGATAGTTACTAGATTGTGTGGAGTGGCAGCCCCTGGCTGTATAGATCTGTGACTATACTGGCTTGCTAAGCTTCCCCTCTTCCTAGGAAGCGTTTGGAAGAATCTCCCTTGATGACACGAGCACAGCGAGAAACTCAGCTGAAGGACAAGCGTGAGCGCTATCCAAAGGTAATGTTTTGTTTTGGGTCTTTCACAAAGTGAGGAACAGAAAGGTAGTTAGTGGATGGTAAATTCTCAGGTACTGACTTCAGGTTGCTGGCATCATTGAACCATCTTCTGTTACATTCTGGGACAACCAAATGAATGGCAAACAGGGATAGCCGGTTATAGTGGTGCCCTTAGCAGGATTCTTATACCTGAAGGTTTGATGGGAATCCTGCCTGTTCTGCTCCCCTGGTTCTTTGCCCCATTTCTTTCCTTTAATTTGAGATCAGTAGCTCTCTTGGAACAATGGTAGAGCCCAGAATGAAGCTATAATAGTACTTAGCATTTATATACTGTGTTAAGTGTGTCAAAAGTTTGCTAAGGTGTCATAATTAGTATTTCCTATCTGAAAGAGAACACCTTGCCTAAGGTCACCAAGTGAGTTAATATCAGAGGTAAGATCTGAACAAGGAGCATCCTGATTAATAACTCAGTCTTAGCTAGCGTGCTACCCCAGCTATCCATTGTTGTTCCTGACAACTTCTTGTTAGTGTGGGTTTCTAAAATAGCCCTTTCAAGTATCTTGAAAGCCCCAAATATAGTGTCAACCAGTCACAGTTGCTCATTCATGAAAAGGCATCAGTTTCTCAGAATGAGCTAGTCTTGTCCAAAGGCAGAGCTGGTTTGACCATGGTTTAGGTTTACTTGAGTAGGCTCCTGCTCTTTGTTTTCAACTAGGTGGTACTGAGAGTTTACTTCCCAGATCGTCACATTCTGCAGGGCTTCTTCCATCCCAGTGAAACAGGTAAGAGTGTATCTCCCTCCCAGCTTCTGCCTCACCCCCAAGTAAGGTGCAGTGAAATAGAGAAAAGTTCCTTGCTCCCAGGCTAAGGTTTGTGACTTGAGATAGTTACACTGCAATGTCTCTAGTTGTTTTGTTTGGGCGGTGCTTTAGAAGCTTGAAACTCAAGCACTGTGATCTGAATGAAGGAGGGCTGAGATTTGTGCTCTAAAGAGGACAAATCTTCCAGGCCACTTACCGCTGCATTAGTCATGCCCAGATGAGGCCATTGAACAACAGGGTGTTGGTCTAGTGTAGTTTCAACCAGAGCCCAAAAAAGGAGCTGGAAACACTGAAGAGAAGTTGAATCAACCACTCTTCTTAAATGTGCCAGGGGCCAAAAGCAAAACCAGGCTTCCTGCACCTCTAAATAGCAAAAGGCTAGAACTTCCTGCGGCATGGCAGGGCACACACCCAACTATGCTTTCTGCCTTGCATCTGTCACCATCTACGGAACTAGATGTCCGTTCCTCCTCATGAATTTCTGCTCCTCCTTTGGCCTTAGGCTTGTGAGAGGGAACTCTAAAGCGATAGTTCTTTTGCACAGGCCTGACTAAAGTAAGATCCAGAATCTTCTGCCTTGCTGGCATGAGATGTGTGCGTCAGCCCCTGTATTCCTAGGATCCTGAGTCGGGGCAGGCAGAACATACCAGATAGGAGGTGTTACACAGTGCTGTACAGATAGCTGGCTGGTTTATCTGCTGTAAACACTTAAACACTACCATTGTTGCCTGTACCTTTTGAGGGAAGTGATTTGAATATTGAAGGAGGGGCGGAGAAGGCAGATAGGACCCTGGGTAACTACTGTTTGTGTTTCTCATTCTTTTGTGTCAGATGGCAATGGTGGTTGCTCGTGAGTAATCAGTCAGGACTCCGACCTGTCTTTTACAGGTTTTATTTTGGTGCAAAACTATTTACAGTGCAGAACCACAAGTTCATGTCTGCCTCAATTGCTAGCAGAATCTGGGAGTGGTCGTTTCCGGGTCCTCCCCCAACATAATAGCTCAGTCACCCCCAGCCTTTTCCTTCCTTCTTTGCGTTTTGCACCTCTGCGCAGGGTGGGCAACGGAAGAAGCGTGGTTCCCTCCTGGCTGGCTTGACCAGGAGTGGTGCTGAGGCTCCCAGCATCCTCCTCTGGTCCCTTCCCCTCTTCCCCACTGGAGGTGTGGCTTTCCCCACCACAGGAAGAGGAACTGCTTCCCAATATTTTCGGAGGTTTACTGTAACCCAGCTGGCCCTCTGCTTCCCTTCCCTGTTCCGATGGCAGTCCCCTGACATTTTGCTTTGTGTTGAATCTGGGTTTTTGCTCTATTTAGAAGCAGCCATGTTCCTAGCTACGCCATCTATCTTTCAGTCTAGCAAAGCCTGGAAAAATCGTTTGTGAGGGTCTCCGATAGCAAAACTGAACACCACTTCAGTTATTCCTTTCAGGGAAGCAAACCCTTTTGAATTGCTCATTGGGGGCAGAGCAGGTTTGTGCTAGCAGTTAATATAAGACGGAAGATTTGTAAGGGAAGTTTCTTCATTTATTCCTGGGCAGAAGAATTGGAACATACTGTTGAGACTTTGCATTGGGGAAACCAAATCAGATCTTGATTAGGATGATAATTTTTTCCCCATCATTGAAGGATGCTGAAGTCTCAGTGTTGGGGTGTTCATAGTGTGGGGAGGAGACTTCCAGCTATAGAGACAGAATGTGCAGTGATGAAGCTTGAAAGCATAGACAGATGTTACAATTCCTTTTGGTGAACCTAAAATAGGTGCTGACCAATCAAGACATCTCCTCTTGCTTTGTCCTCTCCATGTGTCTTTAAAGCAGTGACTACATTGGTTTTCTTTTCTAAGCACTGCAGCAACGGAGATGTGGTCAGTGCTGTAAAGAGAATGCTGCTCACAATATATCTTTTGATCCACACACCGATTTTCATGCTTTATTTGACAGTTGGTGCTCTGAGGAACTTTGTGAAAAGCCAGCTTGCAGATCCAGAGATGTCGTTCTATCTATGTAAGTTCAGATTTATGTTTTATAACTTTTAAAATGCCAGTTCTCCAGGCCTACTGTCACCATCTAGGTCTTTTAATTTTAATTGCCACAGCTAGTGAGCTATGACTGCACCTCTGTCTCTCTCCTCCCCCCTATTCCCTCTCATTCCCCAACCCTTTGCTAAACGAGCTTTATATATTTTTCTTGTTCTCTTTTCCTAATGAGAACTTTGTGTTTTACTTTAGTTACTACACCTCCCAGATGCATCTTGAATGATGACAGTTTGACCCTCTTTCAGGTAATGGCTGCATGCCTCTTCCTGTTTGGTTTGTTTTTCTTATCACAAAAATGCCCTCTACTCTGGTTTTGCTTTTAAGAGCCTGAATAATTGCCTCCTGTGGGTCTCTGTTAAGCCAAAGGTAGGTGAAAATCTGCAGTTGGAGTCTAAAGTGCTTCCCTTTGCTTGTGCACCTGGCATGTTACGAGGGCTTCCCATTGTTGAGCATAAGTGCTTCTGGCAAGGCCATTTTTGCCGTGAGTGAAGCAAATAAGCCCCACTGGGTGGAATTCAACTGAGTTGTTACATCCACAGAATGAGGTCAGCTTGCACAATGGGACTTCCCTCCCTTATATTCATATCCCCTAAATCTACTCTGAAGGGTTGGTGGAACCCGCAGAACAGGTTTGGGGGGGCATGGAGGGGAGGGGAAGTCTTGTTGCACAAATGGACTTCATTCCCCACACATACCCTACTTAGCACTACATTGAATTCTGCCCACTGTGCTTACTGGGGCTTTCTCCGGAGTTAGCATGCATATAAGCACAGCTTAAAATTGAATTATTTAGCATAGAAGCAAGCCAGCTGAAATAAAGGGAGAAGGGGCTACACATGCCCACAGTATTCACTAGTGTTCTTGTGAGAAGATTCTGAAAGGCCGTTACATCCAAAATTAAACCGTTTTCTCGTTGTCTCGTGACACTAACCATACGGAGCACTTTGATTGCAGAAGCTGGGAGGTGATGCCGATGAATTGGGCTGTTTCCTTCCAGCTATACAAGTTTAAGGATTCGTGAAAGGGGGTTTTCCCCTCCCTGACTGTTGTGTGTACCTCCTGATAGATGTGGGAATTGTTGTGGCATTGCGATCACCATGCTCCGAATTCTTGGGTAACTGGAAATGTTGCTTATATGAACTGAATTCCTGGAGGCTTTTCCAAATTGGACAACATTGCTTCACTTTAAAAGGGTGCACGAGTATTGTGATATGGATATCCTTTTCAGAAGGTATAGATCGGAACGTGAGCGCCCCATAATGCCTGCATCCCAGGCGTGTGCATCTTAAAGAAAGGCTGTGACTCAATGGTAGGCAAATGGTTTGCGTACAAAAGGCCCTGGGTTCAATCCCCAGGCAGGGCTGGGAAAGACCGCCGTCTGCTACGCTGGAGAGCTCTGCCGGTCAGCGTAGACAATATTGAGCTAGGTGGGCCAGTGGTCTTGACAGCTGAAGGCAACTCCCTGTGTTCCCATGTCTCTGTGACTTGGATCTTGACTCTTGATACCAGTCGCTTTTTTCTGTTCATGGAGTGCAAGAAGCTTGTGTTAATTATCAATGTTGAGGATCACTAGAGCGACCTTCCTCCACTTCCCCCTTCTAGGGGAGGTAATTTTGCAAGTTCTCTGAAGTTCCTCCCTCTTACGGGTCCGTGCAACCCTGTTCTGTTTTGCCCCTGCCCCCCTTTCTTTTGATCTCCTTGCCTCCGGGCCCCAGATGAGAGTACGCACTTGCCAAGCGAACAGTCTGTCTCTGTTTTGGAAGGCCTGAAAATGTGTGCTCTTGATTTTTAGGAAGGCTTACTGTGACAGAGATGAAGAACTCCTTGCACAAAAGGCTTTTTGCCTGAACCTAGCTGCGGAGCTCTGGTTTGTTTTGCTAAATGCTGAGTGGAACTGAAAGGGCCTAGCCAACAAACCTCACCGACTGCAGCTTTCCTGCCCAAAGAAAAGCGAGGCAGGACCAAAACTGTCACTCGCAGGGTATGATATACCAAGGGTCATTTGGAGGTTGACAGGTCATACAGAGTGTAACAGGAATCGGTTTGCGTAGTGTATGTCAGAGCCTCTCAGGCGGCATATTGAATTAGGAAAGGATTAGAGCTCTTCTGAAGTTGTTTATAATGGAGCTTTCCAAATTCCATGACTTCCTGGCCAGGCCATGTGGACGAGACACCAGTGCAGCTGCTGTCAGAGCACTGAATGTGTAAAGAGCCAATACCGATGGCTACCTACGTTCAAGCTCAAGACCTGTCCCCTTTCTGACACACAGTGCCTCACAACTCCTTGCCAAGAAGCTTAGGTTACCCCCCAAAACATGTCTGTCTCTGTATGGTTTACTAATAGTGTTTTGTTTGTTGCCACAATGCTTACATTGGCCTTGGCCTCCTTGACCCCTGGGAATGTGTCGGGCCTGCGCACTTTTACAGCATGGGTGTGCTTTTATTGTTCATGGCTGGTGACTCCATAGCCCGGGCATGATGTAGCGGTTAGTTGTGTTTTCTGCCGTCTTGAGGCCCCGTCGGCATGCTTAATCAAAGTGTGCACAAAATACATTTTGACTTTCATGAGATACTTCTGCAAATCCCTTTCCAATGCCAGTAGCACTATACTCTGCCGGCATTTAACAGATCGGGGAGGGAGGGTATCTGTGCAACTGTTGGCCTCCTTTTAAAGTCCAGATGTGGTTAGATGTGTTCTTCAGAACGGGGGGCGGGGGCATTTAGCCTTTAGAGTTTGTTTGCTTTTTAAGTGTTAATGGAAAAAAATCATCAAATGGTGGGGCGTTGCTGTGGGGAAAGTGGTACTCTTGAGTTTCGCTTATTTTGTTTCATTTCTGCCTAATTTTCCACTCTGTAAAGAAACAAAACCAAACTTGTGTGTTCCAGCTCAGGAATTTATAGAGCAGGTACATGCATAACCTCCATATTATTATTTTTTTAAAAAAAGATGGAAAATATTTACAAAACTGGACTGAGGTGGAAGAGGTGTTTTGCCCGTGACTAGTTACATCACCAAAATATCAAGCAGGTGCCTGTAACACTTGTGGAAGTATATTCCACACAGCAGTGATCACACCGTCTGAAGGAAGTAGTCATATTTTCTGAGGTATGCTTTATTTGTCCAAAGAAGCATGCAACTAGTTCCGCGAGCCCAACGAAGCTCCAGAGTTGTTTTTCTCAAACTGCAGGCATCCCCCTGCCCTACCACCACAGTTCCCTGGGTGCCATGCGCCAAGCTGCTTTCGAAACTGACAGGGATTTTAAATTCAGATGTTTGAAGGAAAAACCTTAAGAATTCAAAGAGGTTAGCAGAAACCTCTTGCCTGAGCTTGAAGCAGCTCTTTGGATTCTTGGCCAACAGAAGTTTGACCTTGGATTGGGGGCAGAGACATAATGTCTGTGCACAGCAAATGAGAAGCAAACACGTATTTATCATACAGTGGTGCAGAATGACCCTGAGAGCCATTTAGCACCTGAGCCTGGCCTCTGCTCAGATGTGCTTGCAGCCCTTCAATGCTGGAACAGAAACCTCTGTGCCTTTTCTTTCTGAGTCACAATGTCATCTTGGTGGGGAGCAGTCAGTTCAGTGCCTTTTCTTCTTCTCTCCCCCCCCCTTCAAAGCCACTGAAATATTTTAATTAATAGCAGAAGTGCCAGTGGAAAGGTCCCTTGTGCCTTTGAACTGGGCGACTTTCCCACTCATTGGGAAAGCAGCTCCTCCCATCTTCCCTTGTTTTGTGCCATCTTGCCCACAGCTGCCACCCAACACGATCTCCGATTCCCACACGCTTATTGTGGTCGGAAGATAGGAAAATAAGAGAAGTTTTCTGTGGAGTTCTGAGAAGTCTTAGGAGGGAAAGGTCACACTGGGAGTCTGATTAAACTAGTGATTAAAACCTGTATCTGGAAACGGAAGTTTCTCTATACGTTTTGGCCCTCTTTAGCCCAGCCTATAGGCCAAACCAGACCTGTAAAGCAATTGTAACTTGACCTATCCCATTTTAATCAATGTGGGGTATAAAACCTTTGTCCTCTTGAGAAAATAATCAAATTAAAAAGTAACACTGGGGGGGGGGGGAGACACACACACAGACATGGAGTTGCAGGGGAGTCACTCCTTGTTGTAATGTTACTACTCATCTCTGGGTCTTACATACAATGCACTGGCTGCGATTGAGTTTTGTGTGTGTCAGGCTCTTCTAGGTATCTTGAACACGCAGGAGTACTCATCCCACCCAACCTCCCATGTTGGCTTTGTCCTTGAACTTTGCTTCCCAACACAGATTTTTGCATCACCACCACCACCACTGCATATCAGAATACTTCTTGGATTTTAACTTCCTCTTTACCTAGGATGCTTTTCCTCACCTCTCTTTTTTGTGCATTTTCTGAATATATTAACCAACAGCTGCAAGGGAAGGTTTAGTACCTTCTCACTCCTTGATCCAGCTATGGCGGCTTTCTGGTCTATATACCCAATTTTGACTATGAGTTTTTAGCATTCTAATATGCAGTTTTATTGTTACACATAAAGTAGGGTTTTTGTGTTTTGTGTAAGCAGGCAGGAGGTTTGAATGATACTACAAGCATGATCCCAGACAAATAGATATAGGATTTGAGTCTTAGGCTGCAATCCTAACCCCATTTACCTGAGAGTAATCTTCACTGAATTCAATGGGACTTACTTCTTAGGTTAGTATTACTACCTTAAACTCCCTAGCGAAGTGGTTTCCTTGATATTGCCACCTATAAGGTCTTTGAGCAAATATTCCTGTTTTCATAAAGAGAGTTAGCAAAAGGTTAATGGAGAGAAGTTCAGACAATAATTGCTGCAGCGACCATATAAGGACATCTGAAAATAATTCAACACAGATAGAATATCACAAACATTATTACTGTCAAAAATGGTCTTGTTCATAGTGATCTTCCTTTGATGGTCCGTTTAAAGTCTCTGCTATCTGAACACTTCATTCACAATCTGGAGTCAGGTCTCAGGTTCCTGAGAGACTAAAGCATCCACAACAAATGGCCATCTAACCTCTGCTTAAAAACTTCCAATGGCGGTGAGTACATCACTTTCCAAGGGAGTCCATCCCACTGTCAAACAGCTTTTACCTCCAGAAAGTTAATCCTGATTATGATTACCGTATTTTTCGCCCCATAGGACGCACTTTCCCCCCTCCAAAAATGAAGGGGAAATGTGTGTGTGTCCTATGGGGCGAATGCAGGCTTTCGCTGAAGCCTGGAGAGCGAGAGGGGTCGGCGCGCACCGACTCCTCTCGCTCTCCAGACTTTGCGCAGCTCTCCGCAAGGTGCAGGAGCCCTGCGCTGGGCTCCCATGGCTTGCGGAGAGTTGCCTGTTCTGGGGGCTGGGGTCGGGGGAAGCTCGGCTTCCCCCGCCCCAGCCCCGCTCCTAGGGGGGAAATAAATTTTTTCCCCTTTAATTCCCCCCCAAAAAAACTAGGTGCGCCTTATGGGACGGTGCGTCCTATAGGGCGAAAAATACGGTAGTTTGCGATTTTACACACACACAAACACACACATAGATTGTCTATCATCTTTGTGACCCTTTTTTCGGTATTGCCCTCTTTCACAATAATGAGTTTTGGACTGAATGTGTTTCAATGTTCTCTAGAGTAGCTGCACAGCTTTCCCAAGTTGCTCACCATTTATTTTCAGCTGCTTCACAGTTCAGAAGTGCTTCAGTGAAGCATTTTCATTCATCCATTCCAGAATGCCTTGCATCAGCTTCCTCCTCTACTGGTGGCCCCTGACACCTTTTCCAGCACCTGTTCTGTGAAGCCTCTTGCAGATGACAAGCTCAGTCTGTTTCAGCAGCCCCTGCAATCTAGCTGGCCCTCTACATTCCCATTGCCCTCAGATGACTAAGGCAACCACATTTAATTTTATCTACTAGAGAGCATTGATTGCTCTCAGAGAGATGCGAGTTGAGGGCTGGCAGCACAATGTGTGAGCATCTGTGGGGGTTCCCCCCCTCGTGCCCATTCAAAGTCTGTTAGTTCCAAACCTTCAAACCTAGTTTCAGGTCAGCCCTCTTAAAGTATTCAAGCTTTTTAGCTGGCAAAATAAGTTGGAGGTCAGGGAGCTGGCCAGGATGTTTTGATAAACCTTCCTTTCTATGTTTTTTTTTTTAAGTATTTTGGAAATCTTCATTTCCAAAACAACAGGAAGGATTCTGTTCAAAACTTCACTTTTCTTGGAAATTTCTGTACCAAATGTGACTGTTAGAAAAAGCCGGGAGAATGTGAAAGCAGCCCAGGCTAGACAGCTTGAACATAAATGATGGTGGCCACTCTTCAGAATTAAGTGGTTTTAAGAGATAGCTTTTGAGGTTCAAGATTTTTTCTTCCCAAACCTCCAAATTTTTAAGGAGAGTGATGAATAGCAGTGAATTTGATCATGTATCCAGTGCTCTAGTATCACCAGTGTTTGCACAGAAAGCTCTGTAGTTTTCAGCACTATTCAGTTTTGTCAGTTCTCCTGGTTGCTAGATAGGTAAGTCCTGGTATATAGAATTATCAGAGGTTTAATATGATTTACAGGGAAGTAATAGTAGGTATGAGTTGGGCAGGTTAAGGGGTAGTAGTAACCTGTGTAAATGAGACCTGGATAAAGACCACCTTACCTCCAAATCTGAGTGCGGTGGGAGTATATCAGCAGGGTGTTTAATTAGATTAATGAATCTGTTTCAACAACAAATGGCTGGACCTGTGTGCCTTAGTGCTGCAGAGCCCAAAAAGTGTGAAGTTAGTGGCCACACAGTCCTTGAGCAGAGTTAATGGCAGGTTTTCTAGCTCATGTTTCATTTGAGTACAAGGGTGGGCGGTTGGTGTTTTCTGGTCCCAGTAGGTTCTCCTACTGTGTGTGATCAACATACAGAAAGGAGCGGAATGACCAACAAAAAATATCCTAGCCCTCCGATGCAAAGTACAGTAAGCTGCTCATGGATGTACTTGTAAAGGACTCCTGCCTGCAAGCAGATCTATTCCTAAGCACCCCAGTCTTCCCTTTTCAAGTAGTTGGCTGGAATGTTTACCCTCCAGTAGAGTTACTCATGAATAAGAACCCTGCATAGTTGTGAGTAAACACAGCCTGTGAAAACACTGACAAACCTGTGTGTGGACATAGCCGAAGTACTGAAAATTGCAGCGCTTTAACTACAAATGCCCATGTTGTCTAGAGTATTAGGACTGCACCCAAATTCTCCTTAAAAGGTGAGTAAGCCCCACTCAGCATGACTGCACCGGCTGATCCTAGGGTGTTCCCTAGGAAAACATCCGATGCACATACAATGCAGCCTAGCATCTTTCAGTAGAGCTTAGAAATGAACGTGTGCACTGTTCAGGTGCATCAAAACAGGAGCAAACAAGCAACTTATTCCTTATTCTCTTCCTTTTTTGAGGTGGGGGAGATTGCAATCACATTGCTATAACTTCCTGGGTTGCCTCTCCCTTTTCCTAGTTTAGATTGGCTGATTCTAGATGACATTTTGCTCCCTATCACCAGTATAAACATGCATTCATCCGTTCGTTCTTTCCCCCTTTTTGCCTTGAGTCAGTGTATGCTCCATGCTGTAATGGCTTCTGCTTGGATAGCCTTTCTCTGCCACCGGAGATCTGAAAGCTTGGCAGAGGCTGAAGGGGGCTTTCTTTTCTGGAGAGAAATGGGTGCGGAAGCTGCTCCAGCTTTCATGTCCCTGGCAACTCTGTTATTGTTGGATGCCCTTTTTATAGGCTGCTGGTCCTAATCGGGCTGTTTTGCCTAAGCCCCTGTGTTCCTGGGAAGGAGGTGTGTGTGTGTGTGTGTGTGTGTGTGTGTGTGTGTGTGTTATTGGACCTGTCTCGGCACTAGCGTGAGGGGCAGTGCTGAGGTGGGGAACTCTGCTGTTTGCCTTCTCCAGCATTATTTGCTGAGCGACAAACTCATGGGCACAGGAGTGGATATGTATTGTGAAGACTCCTGCTTTTGAGTCTGCATGTGACTAATGTGGGAACTGGAACAGAGACTTCTCTTATTTTTGTAAAAAAATAAACTATGTTGGTTTTGTGTACACATGGAGATGGAAGCGAAACGCAAAGAAACACCAACCTTGTTCAGTGGGATGCTCTTAATAGTTTCCGTATTTAATATAGACGAAACCACTCTATAATATTTGAAATAGTCTTCTAAGAGACTTGTAAATTAATTTAACATGGATTAACTGACAAAAAGGAGCTAATTAGACTCATGGAAACGCCAGACAAAGGCCTGCTGGAACAAGTGGGTTATAGCTAGTATGATGAATCTTCAGAAAATGTCTGTCCTGGGCTTGAATCATCAGATCTCTGTGCTCTTGAGATCTCTGCACTTTCATGCTGTGTTGTCAGGACATCAGAAGAGGCTAGACCAGGAATGGAGAACCTCTGGCCTTCGCAACTCCCATCAGCACAAGTCAGCATGGTCAAAGATTATGGGAGTTGTAATTCAATAACAAGGGGCTGCAGGTGCCAACATCCTTGGACTAGACTCTAGAGCATCCAGCCTTAACTTACAGTGGAGAGAAGAAGGACTGTCTCAGTCGATATTACAGTGCAGAAACCCAGGCCAGGCATCGGGCTCGGGAGACCCGTACATACACGGTCACTGTCGTTTCAACAACAGAATATATTGTTTGGAGGCTGGTCCTGAGAATCCTAGCTTTTGCTGCAGACCCTCATGGTTGTAGTGGAGAAAAACTAAACTACAGAAAAGCAGGGAAGGTCTGGAAAGGATTCCAGTGGCTGATGTGGCAGGTATGAGAGTGAAACATCCTCATTTTTCCCAAGTTGGAGAAGGCTGCTTTAAATGCCATTTAATGGTGTGTGGTTCAATGTAGCCTAGATTTGCCACTGTTCCATGAACTCGTTTCTACCTCATGCGGCCGCACTAAAGTCTTGCCAGCAAAAGTAGCAACCTTGCAAAAGGGAGCTGACAAGCTTTGGTTGCATTTGTCTGAGCAAAGGAGGTTCGTCTTGATTCCGGGGATGACTTCTGAAAGTTATTGCATGATTTTTCTTTTATGCTGAGGACAGAGAGATCAGAAAGTGAGTGGTCCAGCCAGGACATCTACATCATTCTTTCAGACTCTTTGAAACTGATAAGACCTGTGGTTCCAGCTATGAGCCACTCCATAGCTATTTGTGACCTCCTGAGAGAACTCAAAATGCTTAATGTTAACAGCACCTTCTTCCTATTTTTGTGAGAGAACATCCAAAGGGAGCAATCCCAATTGCATCCAAAGTGGCAAGTAGGGGAATAACTACATCGGGACATTTTCATAGCATCTCCTCTCTCTGAATTCGGTCCAGTTGGCACCAGTTTTGGTGCATAGCCCACTCACCTTGTATGAATTCCTAGGAGAAGGAAAGTCTTATGTTCTCTTTCTGCCAAACTCAGCAAGGAGGTTGCTGGGGAGGTGGGGGATGAGACAAGTCAAGTGGGAAGGAGAGTGTGCAAGGGAGTGGGTAGCAGAGACAGGATGTAAGAAACCTGCAGTGGTACAGAAACGAGGGTGCTATGGAGTAGGTCTCTGAGATTTCAAACAGTCTTTCTCAGCCCTACCTGGAGATACCGGGGATTGAAACTGGAACTTTTCACATGGAAAGTATGTGCTGTTCCCTTTCCCATACTGGTTAGCAGTGGCTTCACATAGACCTAAAGCGGGAGAGAAAGCGAGCTGTAAGATGGAGAGGGATGCAAGGAGATTTCTGGAGGGGGAAAACAGAAAAAGGAAATAGCAGATAAGAGTACGGACCAGTGGCACTTCAGACACAGAAAAGGAGGCCTAACAGGAATGCAGAGAGCCAGGAACATGCTGTGGGCCACGCAGAGAAAAGAGGCATTAACAAGACATTGTTTTTAAAAAGAGAACACTGAGCAATAAAATAAAATAAATTGGAATAAAATTTTGTTCCTTTGCAAGCCTAACAGAGTAGCCCTGCTAAGTTAATACAACTATAAAAGTGTCTCTTAGTATTTGAGTTGTGCACCCTTGAAACGGACCGATCAATAATACATGCTTTCAGCTTTGCAATCAGCAGTCATTGAGTAAGAACAGTCACTTACTTTTTTTCTAGCCAAGATTTTGCTACCTTTCCAATTATCCTGATGTGTTCTGTCCTCAAAGCTTGTGTATTAAGTTGCTATAATAAGTCTTAACATTTTGTCTGCTTTTTTCTGTTCAAACCTTTGGGACCAAAACAGCCATTGCTATCTAACAAGCTTTCTTGTCTGAAGATGCATCAAGCTATTCCAGGAATCCCATTATTTGAAACACAGGCAGTGATAAGGGTCACCGGACCCTGAGTCCTTTCTGATTTCTGATACCTTTTGTTTCTAGAAAGTCTTGGGGTGTTGAGTTCCTCCTCTACCCCCACCCTGGGAAGGCCTTGCTCACTGTGATGGGCTGAAAGAATATGGATACCTTAGATGGTTACCCTAGCAGGGGCCTCTGTGAACAAGTGCTGGAATTACAAGGCTATGACTGATGCTTATTTTCCTTACAAGGTTGAAAAGGCATCTAGAGCTACTATTGTTAAACCCGATAGCCACCAGAAAGGGGAAGAGACTTCAACTGTGGGATCAAAGCCAGGAAAACAAATGTTGTCAACTTGTCTGCTTTAAGAGAAAAGGGGTTGCATCTGAAGAGAGCGTCCTGCAATGTGTGCCTATTTACTGGAGGGCGAATGTGCAGACTGGCAGCAACATGGAGTTTTTGGAACCCATAAAGACTTCAAGGCATTGCTTTGATATTTTGTTATTGCTGTTTGTGCTGGCTGCATTATCCCCATGTCCCATGAATTATTTTAAAGTGTTCTCGAGGGCAGAACTGATCAACTGCAGGCTTCTCTGCCGAGTACTCCAGCCAAGGGGTCCCTGAAGCTCCAGCTGTGTGTGTGCTTTTTCTTAGCTAGTTGGACTTTCCCCCTCCCCACTCTACCCCAAGGAACACACACTGGCATGACTCAGTCCTGGGGCTTAGGAAAGGCCAGTTCACAGATCTCTGCTTGTGCTGGGAAGCAGTGAAGAGAGGTAAGCATCCCAGAGTCTGGGAAAGGCAGCAGACAACTGTGGTCCCATCTTCAAAGGAGCTGAAGAGGCCCCACATGCTTCCATCTAAATATTTATTCCCCCCTCCAATGTATCTTAACATTTCTCCAAGTGTTGAATCAAGCTATTCTTGGCTTTGTCAACAAGAGGAAAAATACAAACGAGCCGAGGATCTTTTCTCATTGCTGTTCTACTTTCATATTCTTTGGTGCGGTTTTGGGTGCGCTCACATCTTTGAGTCAGTGAATCTGATGCTGGCAAAGCCTATGCAGGTTGAGAATCTTCCAGTAGATTTAGATACAGGTAGGTAGCCGTGTTGGTCTGCCGTAGTCGAAACAAAATAAAAAAATTCCTTCCAGTAGCACCTTAGAGACCAACTAAGTTTGATATTGGTATGAGCTTTCGTGTGCATTCACACTTCTTCAGATACACACAGACTTGTTACACAGGGACAAACTTGGCAATTGAGTTTCCAGACGCACAAGGTACCTTTTGAAGATTGAACCTTCATTTTTGTGCTTCAGATGGAATGGGACACCATGGTTTCCCATTGTGTCTGGACAAAGCCTGTGTAACCAAAGAGAGAGCAAAAACAGCAATTACAGTGAATATTGCACCTTTCTAGTTTGTATGTCAAGTCTTAGTCTGTTTACTGTCCCTCTGTGTTGCTCTTAGCAGAGAATATATGCCACTAAACATGTTAGTTTCTGGTATGATTGTCTGTCCTGGGTGGTTCCATGTGTCCAAACAGACCAGATATGTTCAGTACTAATACTGTTAGTACTCCATGGTCAGAACTTGCTGTACTTTGGCTTGGGAGTATCTTAAGTAGACTGTCTCCACTTACTTTACCCTTGTGTAAAAGTTCCCCTTTCAGACCATATCTCATAAAAGGTAATAGACTTAAGCCTCTGTTTTCCAGCTGCCTCACGCTCACTCTCTGTTTGATCATGGTCTCCTCTGCTTTGGAAAGCTTTTTTCTTGGGTATTAAATGAGACACGGCCATTTAGGCAACGTCCCTTTGACTGTGGTGGTTCTCATGTTTGTTTCCTTTCCGGGGATGCTCTTTGCTGCTTGTCAGGGAAGCTTTTGATGTGCTAGCTTCCCCATTGAATTTTCCAAGTGCTGATTTCTGTGTATCTTGAAGGAATGTGTGTGTGTGTGTGTGTGTGTGTGTGTGTGTGTGTTTGGGGGATGGTGTTGTGAGGTATTTCATGCTGGTAGCTTGGATTTCTGCATTCATGCGCATGTCCCCTTTGAAGCCCTCATTTATTTATTAATCTTTAAACATCAAACTAACAGTGGACCTGTGGCACTCTAATCATTTCAGCTCATGTAACGGAAAGAATGCTTCCTCTTTTGGCAGCTGCAAGTCCCTGTCCTCTGTCTCCAACTCCCCACCCGCCCCCACCCCTCCAAACAAAAAGGGGGGAAAAGAAAAGAAGAAGACAACAGCCTCTTCCTGATCTCAAGGTCTCCGAACAAACTTGGCAAACTAAGTAGCAGTGCGGTGAATTGCATCCTTTTGCAGCAGCCTTTTGTTGTAGAGTGTGTGTGTGTCCCTCAGTTGTTAGGGAGGAGGATTTATAAAAGAAAGGCTGTTGAAATATTGGAGGGGGTGTGTGGGTGTGTGCAGCCTTTCCACTATAATGTATATACTGTAATGTAAGGATCCAGGGAGAAATAGGTTGCTTCAAGTAATTGCCTCTGTTTAGCACGCTGACAAAGATCATTGTGACCAATGTTCTTATAGGACTGTGTTCAAGGCTTCTCCAGCATGTCATGGGCTCCCCAGTTGCCTCCCACACTCCCAGCTGCACTTTTTCAGTGGCTTCTCATTTGAATCTATGACGTGCGACTTCAGGTGCCTGTTTCGGTTGTTGCTCACCTGATACTCACCTCACTCCAGTTCATCTAGCATTAGAGTCTATGTAGCAAAGTTGGGACCGCTCAGAACACGCTAAAAGTGCCAAATGATTGGACTTATTTTTATCCCCACTTAATATAGGCAGTAAGGCTCTTGAAATAGGGGCAGAGAGTAACAGTCTTTCTAAATTAGAATGGTGGGGGAGAATAATGTGATATGTACTCCAGGACCGGTGAGGAAACTTCCAATGCCTTAAAACTTTGAACACTATTTTATTTCCCTTTAAAAAGAAGGCAGCTCTTAAAATTATTATGTTGGAGGCCTCTTTCTTTTGTGACTGAGAAGTGAGAAGGCTCAGACTGCTGCTACCATCAAACGAGAGGGTGTTTCTGAGCTGTGAGATTCTACTTTGCACATGCAGTCCTGATTGATTTATATTAACTCTAGAAATACTTTTCTAGTTTCTAGGGTAGCTTGGGTTTTGCCAGTTTTTTTATCCACTAGTTTCTTTTTTTAGACTTGTGATGCCATAAAGAAACAAGACTCTCATCTTTTGATTTCATAGCTTATGAGTGTTTCTCTCTCTGGGGCGGGATTCAGCATAACACTAAGGCAATTCGGCTTGCTAGATGAATCAGTCCCCCATTTCTTCTGCCTGCATTCTGTTTGGAGTTCTTTTGAGTAGTTATGCATAGAATTACACTGTCAACAGCAGTTTCTCAAACTTTGATATCTGGTGAATAGTTCTCCTGCAGCCCCTTCACTCCACATTAAAATGGGAGGCATTGTACTAAAGCATTTTGCAGAGCACTGTAGGAGCACCTTTCCTTCCAAGATAGCCCAGACCAGGCATGGCCAAACTTGGCCCTCCAGCTATTTTGGGACTACAATTCCCATTATCACTGACCACTGGTCCTGTTAGCTAGGGATGATGGGAGTTGTAGTCCCAAAACAGCTGGAGGGCCAAGTTTGGCCATGCCTGGCCCAGACAATATTGCTTCCCATTATCCCTCCCCTTAGCCTTGTGTCAGTCAGGGCCTAGGATTCAGACCATGCTTTCTGGACAGTGGTGAGCTTTCTGGGATTGCCCTGCATCTGTCAGTTCATAAAGCAGGGAGGGGGGGAGAGGCTGCTGCTGCTGCTGCTTGGGCCTCCCCGCTCCAAGAGGCACCAGAGTGTGGTGAATGTGTGCAACACGGTAGCTAACCTTTTCAAGGCACTCTTGAGCTCTCTTGCAGCACACTCTACTTTAACAGCAATTGGTGAAGACCTCTTGAGCTCTTCATAAGAGGAGAAAATGTGTATTGGCATTTTTAACTTTAAAAAAAGTTAAAGGACCCCTGGACGGTTAAGTCCAGTCAAAGGCGACTATGGGGTTGCGGCGCTCATCTCGCTTTCAGGCCAAGGGAGCCAGCGTTTGTCCACAGACAGCTTTCCAGGTCATGTGGCCAGCATGACTAAACCGCTTCTGGTGCAATGGAACACCATGAGGGAAACCAGAGAGCACGGAAACGCCGTTTACCTTCCTGCCGCAGCAGTCCCTATTTATCTACTTGCACTGGCATGTTTTCAAACTGCTAGGTTGGCAGGAGCTGGGACAGAGCGACGGGAGCTCACCCTGTCACAGGGATTCGAACCACTGAGCTTCTGATCGGCAAGCCCAAGAGGCTCAGTGGTTTAGACCACAGCGCCACCCGCTTTACGTGTACCTTGAGCTAGTTTAAATGAACTGTCTAGTCACCTAAATCCTGTATTTCATGCAGAGATGTCTGTGTTAACGTTTTAACATGCTGACTAATTCCATGTCCTGTTTGTAAGCTTTCTGAAACATCTGGCTAGCTGCTGTTGGATATAGAAGTAGATGGACCCCCAGTCTGATCTTGCAAGGCACTTCCTAAGTTCTTTTGTTGTTAATGTGTTGATACCTCCAGGCCAAAGCTGAGATGCTGTGATAGCACAGATCTGTCACAGTCTCCCCTTTTAACCAAGACTATCAATATCAGCTTTTAAGAGCATTCAATTTTGCATCTTTTCACGTGTGCCTCTATACTTTACCAACTTAATTTGGTAAGCTGCTTTCATTTGTGTAAAAAGACAGAGATGAATGCTGTGGAAGGACCCTGCAATATTCCATTAAATTGCAAATAGTCGTATATGTTTATATAAAGCTTGGCAGGTTCTTCTGAGAAAGAATGGTACAAATGAGGTTGGACTGCACTCTACTGGACTACCCTTGGCTCGAGTGTCAAATAACACAAGTTCCTGTATTAGGCACCATCTGTTCTTTCTAAAATCTAGCTTTTGGAAGGCTGATGCTACTCGCCCTCTAACTTGGGTTTTGATTTTGGAGTCTTCTACTCTTTCATGCGTTCCAGAGGCTTTTTTGGCCGTTAATCGAAAATATAACCAAAATGAGAATGTGATCTTCAGAAGATCTGGAGAATTCCTGATCCTAATGTGTTATCCCGGAAAAGAGGCAGGAGCAGGGCCAATCATTCCAAAGCCAAAGGTATCCATAGCCCAGAGGCAGCATTGAGTGACTCATTCCTTGGAAGCAGTTGCTGCCAGCGGCAAAATCGGAAGTGGCCTCTAGTCTTCTGTTTTCATTTAATATTCTGTCCCATGGCAGAAAAATGAAAATGGCATGGAGATGCCATCAGATGGTGTTATCCCATAGCAGTGAAGTGATAGGAATGTGTAAGAGTTCAGTGGCAAGGTGGATTTAGAGAAGGAAAGCAGAGGTGGAATGAAGTTGTTTTCTCTGTAAATCTTTTTAACGTGTTCAAAAGCTACCCTGAAAGTCCATGATGATCATTTTGCTGATTTTTGTGTGTTGCAGGCGAAAGGATATAATTGGTCCTATTGAGAGAATATACTTTTCCTTTCCTTCACCCATGGAACGTGTTGTGTCTTTGGGATTCCCGTGTAATTTATACAACAGACAGAGGGAAGCAGACAAATGACACACAAATGAGCCTTAAAAGTAAAGGAGGGAGCTGTGGAGAAGCCCCTTTGAGGGGAGGTTTTTATTGGCCAAACTCTAGGAAGGGAAAAAGGTGGGCAAGGGATGCAGAGCTGGGAGGGGGAGAGGAAAAAACGAGTCTGGAGGAGGTGGCTGAATGTTGTGTGCTTACGAGCTGCTGTCCCATTCCTTTAAGTCTCTTCCAATTAAAAGAGCTTTCGACTGATGTCTTGCCAGTGGTGGGAATTGGTTGGGAGAGGAGGAGCTCAGAAGTTAAAGCGGGACTTATTTGTCAACCTCTGAGTAAAAATAGGGTAGCGGCTCTTATCGGGGCATGCTGTGTGTGTGTGTGTGTGTGTGTGTGTGTGTGTGTGTTGCAGCATTTGTGCCTCGTGTGTCTCTCATTCTTGAACTATGTTCCTCTGCGCTCTGTCTATCCCTTCTTTCTTTGTGCCTCACTCACAGGCCCTGCCATGAATTTTCTCTGACCCCTTGGGGCCATTCCCACATGAAGCTTTGATGTGTGTGCCCAGAGCTTGATTGACAAGGAAGTTTTAGTGGCAGCAACTGGAGAATCGAAGAGAAAAGGGCAGGGCTTTGAACTAAAGGGCTTTGAGCTCCGAGATGCTGTGCTTAGTTATCTCCTTCAGAATGTTAATTATTCATCATGATAATTGGGCAGGAGAGGGGAAAAAGAGAGGGGAGGTTATTAAAAAATTCCAACACTAACACACTACAAAAACCTCATTTTCCAACGTTGTGACTGGCGTGAAAAGGATAGTGTGTATGTGAAGAGGTTTGGGGGGGGGCCTTCTTTTTTCTTTTTCTTTTTTTAATCCATTCCCTAAATAGTAGGATCCCTTCAGATGAAGGCAGCGGGGACATCAAAGCTTTTGTAAGAGTTTTCTTGGGGGTTTCTTAACTGTGTCTGGTACTTTTTAATTAAAAAGTTTACGGAGAGCCGTCTTTGTGACTGGCTTCTGGTGGAGCTGGCAACCCTGGGTCCCGCTGCTTGAGAAAGAAAATGTTTTTAAGGGGCCTAATAAATATTGTTTCCTACTGCTAGGATGTCAGGTTGGCACTGTGAAAGACCTCGTCGCTAGAAAGGAGGTGAACCCTGGTGCTGAGGAGGGCAAGGAGTGCGGGCTTTTCCTGGGAGCTAGACGTTGTCGGCCACTTTGAGTGCCCATGCCCACATCCGCCCCTCAGGTGCTCATTCCAAGTCTATGGCGAATGGGTCAGGAAGAGACATTCTGCGGTCACTGTTATGCAGGCGTATTCTTAGTATCCTGACATTGTTTCACATCAGTCGCTTCAAATAATGGAAGCAACGTGGTTTCTGTGGCAAGTGAATATACACCATCCTGTCCTCTTTCGTTCCAATACATAGCTTTTGGACCCAAATCAGAGGTTCTCCATCAAGAACACTGATAATGGAATGATGTGTTTGGTGGGAAGCATAAGATTTCCAGACTTACGATGCTGGGAATTTTTGCCTCAGTGTGCATCACCTTTGTAGGTGTTTACATGGAACAGGATTTGCCATGTTGTTGCTCCTTTAGTTTGGAAAGATCCTTGTGGAGCTTGAGTTCTCACCATCCTTAATAACTTAAGAATTCTCAGGTATATTCCATCCAGACCCAGTGAGCTAAGTTTCTAATTTGTCAGTAAGTCCTAGAATGTCATCATCTTCCCCCCTTCATGACTTAGATCTTCAGATGCCCTCATTTCCAGGAAAGTGGTTTATTAGCAGATATCCAGTATTATTATTTTTTGCTCATCCAGCTTTGCTGCAATCTCCCTATCTTCCTATTAGCATCCTTTCTCTCCTTTGTCATCTAATGGTCCAACTGCCTCCATGTCCTGCTTCTGACATACTTAAATTTTGTATTAATACTTTTAGAACATGTTCCTCACTCCCTCTCCCCACCCCACAAGCATTGCCAGGCACTTAAAAGACTTTGGGTACATGCCCATGACACCCGCTTGTCCTAATTTATATTTATAGATGCCTCTGGGTGAATTAAGATGGTGGGTATCTCTAGAGCAAGGGGTGGCAGGAGGGTCTCACAAGCACTGTGCTTTGCAAGGCACCCAGCTGCCCTCTAAGCAAATGAATGTTACCTTTCAACTTCCTTTTAAATATAGATACGTAGATACATAGATAGATGGTAACTAAATCTTGTTCATTTGCTGTTGTTGTATATTCATATTTATAGGATTCTTTTTTAATTGCCCTGTATTATATATTGTTGGCTAACTTGGGTGCTTGATGTAGAAAGTCAAGATATTACATTTAATTATTTATCCACAAATCCCCATTATTTAAATTTTCTCTTTTGAAAACAAATGTGACTGTGCTGGACATTCTGGGCAACTTTCCACTTACATATGTATTGAATTTAGCAGCACAGTCAGTTCATCAACACTTAACATCTTACACCAGACTTCTCCAATGTAGTGCCCTCCAGATGTTGTTGGACTCCCAGCTCCCATCGGTTCCATCCAGCATGGCCAGCCATCGTAGTCCAAAACACTTGGCAAGCACCAGATTAGGAAAGGCTGGGCTATATTGTGATTGCCTACACATATGTAAAGGGCTTTGTTGCCAGCATAGTCGCATTCTCGGTATTCTTGAAATGTGGTGACCTGGTTTGCACAGAGTGGTAAGCCATCGTTTCTTTAAAAGTCTACAAGTTAACCACAAGTTGTCCCGCGGACAATGATTACTTGGTTTTCCAAAGTTTGGTTTGTTGCTTCTCCTGCTTCTCTTGCCTTTTCCTTTACAGTTTGGTAAGCATCATCTAGGATGGGGTGGTCAAACAAACCATGGTTAAGGAAGGATGCTGGGAGTAATGCCAGGTCACTGTTAGAACAAACCAAGGTTCAAACCATTGCTGCAACAAACCATAGCTTCAGAGTGTAGTTTGTTGGCAGTAAGTAAACCATTGTGAAGTTGTTGGGCCGGGTTCACACATAACATTAAGTCAGTTTAGTAAACCATGGTTTAGCGTTATGTATGAAACCAGCCATGTTGTGACAAGCAAGATTTCCCCACTTTTAAGTTTCAAGGAAACAGTATTGTTCTGTGCATGCATGTTCCCAAGGCTGAGAGGAGAGGCAATTCTGGCCCTGGCTGTGTTTCTTCTAACCCTGGATATTTTCTCTTGTTAATAGGCTAACCTCTTCCCTGCTGCCATTGTACATTTTGGATCTGAGATGCAGAAAGGTGAGTCACTTATCTTCTTCCTCTCCATAAGAAACTCTGCATAGTTGTTACATGAGCATCTAGATGAACTGTGTCCACGGTTTCAGCTATGGTGGCTGAACTCTGATTAATGTGTTGGGCATAAATAAGTGGATATTTATAGCTCGGGGCTCTTAGAGGTTCATGAAACCTTTTCGTTTGATGCAAATTAAATGATAGCCCAATATGGAAATGGTTGTAAGGGAAGTGCCCACTCTGGTTTAAGGTGAAATGAACTGAATCTTGGTGCCATTCATTGTTTGCTGTAGAAATTTTGGTTCACAGGTGGCTTTTTTCCCCAATTTGGGGGTGAGGCCTGTTTTTAGGTGAAAATCTCTGCTTCCTATGTATCACCCCTTTCTCAATTCTTTTTTGACTCAGCTAGGGAGTACTCTTTGTCCTATTGTGTGTATCTTGAGTTAGCTAACAGCTATAGAAATCTTAATCATGCAAAATAGGTGAGGTATTATCTTTTTTGAATTGGCCCATCTTCAGTTAGTGTGCAGAATTGCACACTTTTTCAGGGTAGGTATTTAGACCTTAAGTAAAAATTGGGTCCAAAGTTTGGCAACTTTATGTATATCTTCTGCATCTAACTTATTTTTTTGGACTAGACACTAATACAGTAAATGTCCACGTGAACATTTCACAGTTGTCTCTCGCCATGGTTCACTGTTAATCTGAGGACAAATGTCTGTGTGGTGCATACTGTTCTGGACATCTTTAAAATGCAGCAGGACTGACCACCATAGTTGGATGGGCTTTAGGGGGATTTGTCTGCAGGGAAGATCAGAGTAGGGTTGTGCTGCAGGTTGAAGATAACATCTGGTAGTCTCTCCTAACGGTTCAATTTACTAGGAAACTGCCAAGAACTAAATGATAAAAGAAACGTATACAAGCAGGGGGAGACACCATCCCTGTCTGGCAGTTCTATTTTTGTGTAATGTTGCAGTCTTTACTCAACTAGTTCACAGAATAGAATCTGATAGGCAGATGCATGTTCTAAAATACACAATCTTAGAAGTTGAGATAAATGTTTCACAGGTTGGGAGAAGAGTACTGAAGAGGATTAGTGCAGCTTGTTGGGGCTATTGGTTTCACAAAACAACAGAGTTGCATTATGGGGCTTCCTAGCTCTGAAGGACAAGAACTTTGAGTGAGGGGTGTGTGTGTCTGTTTAACAGATTATCTGAGGTCGGACCTCCTGGAATCTGCTGTGTCCCCTTCTGAAGCTGACATCTTAGTAGCTAGGTAAGTAGTGTGAGTAATTCTTTTTGAAGCTGTTGTGGATGAGTGAGTTATCATAGAACTGCAGAGTTGGAAGGAATCCCGAGGATCCTCTGTCTAGTCTAACCCCCTGCAATGCAGGAATCTCAGCTACAGCATCCATGACAGACAGCCATCCAACCTCTGCTTAAAAAGCTCCAGTGAAGGAGAGTCTACCACCTCCCAAGGGAGACCATTCCACTGAGTTGTTGCCTTGCCCAATGAAGAGTTTGCCAGCAGTTTACAAAGCTTGCTTTTACACGTGTTCTCCCACTGACAGCTTTGAACACCCCAAATGAATGAAGAGAGACCCCTGTAGTATCAAAAGCCATAGGGATTGGAAGGCATTTTTGCTGATATGCAACCTCTGGCTTTCGCAACAGTATTTGCAGTGATTTACATTTTGGAATATGTAAGCTTAGCAACTGGAAGACCCATATGAACATCTAATACTTACCTTTTCTCTCAGGCGGTTGTCTAAATCAGCACCTCCCACTAAGCGAAATTCAGATCCTGTTCTTAGTTCCCTACCTAAACCAAATGAGACTGATGGGAGCGTGGCAAGAGGACACTCAGAAGCAGCAGTGGCTCCTGAAGCAGCACGGCCACCAGTAAGGAGGACGCCATCTGGGAAAGTGCCGAAGTGGCTGAAGCTGCCAGGTACCTTCTTAAGTATTACAGTGATGCGGGTGGCGCTGTGGGTTAAACCACAGAGCCTAGGACGTGCCGATCAGGTTGGCAGTTTGAATCCCCGCAATGGGGTGAGCTCCTGTTGCTCGGTCCCAGATCCTGCCAACCTAGCAGTTCGAAAGCACGTCAAAGTGCAAGTAGATAAATAGGTACCGCTCCAGCGGGAAGGTAAACGGCGTTTCTGTGCGCTGCTCTGGTTCGCCAGAAGCGGCTTAGTCATGCTGGCCACATGACCCGGAAGCTGTGCGCCGGCTCCCTCGGCCAGTAAAGCGAGATGAGTGCCGCAACCCCAGAGTCGGTCACGACTGGACCTAATGGTCAGGGGTTCCTTTACCTTTACCTTACTTGTTCCTAGCCATTGTACTGCTCCTAAAAAAGATTCTGTGCAGCAGTCTGGCTCGTCAGCTAAGTGCGTATCTGAATATCCTGATTTAGGGCTGGGAAGGAATTTCCCTCAAGCAGATCAGAGTTTTCCTTTCCTTTCCCACTACCCCCATACTCCTTTCCTACTACCCATCTTAGGCATGGTACGCCATGCTTGTCTCCCCCTGTAAAACGTGGCCCTGTTTAGTCTCCTACCAGCAGAGCCCTAAAATATTCTAATGTACTTTTCAGTCTGAAAGGACCTATCATTTGGGAGGCTCTGGAAAGCTCAGCAGTTGGAAGCTCCACTATATCAAAGTTTGTAGTAGAGGTTGCTTTCACAGTTGCTTTATGTTTGCATTTCAGGTGGGAAGCGATGAAGGACTTGTGATTTCCACCTTCAGAAAGTTGCCTCACCTGGCTGAGAGGCAAGTTGGGTTGCTCTGTTTTCCTTCATGTGAAGCTGCTGAAAGACAGGGCCCAGCAAACGGATTTTTCAGAATAAAATTGCAAGCACCATTTTCTGTTGCCCATTCTGCTGCTCTGTGTGCAACATTATATTTGGGTGGTGGGTAAAGCAGAGACACACTCCAGCCACGCTGTTGTTTAACTAACATGAAGTAGACGCGGAAATTTGTAGAACTACTTTGCTGTATTTGTTGTGTAGGTGCAGGGAATTTCAGGACCAGGTTGTTGATGATAATTAAAAACCCAGTTGGGTGGTCATATATGAGTCTGTGACACTTACGTCAGTTGTCAGATGATCACCTTTGTGTTGTATAAATTGTCACCAAATCCCCTATGTTGGAGGTTTGCTTCTGGTAACCCATAGGACTCCATGCCTGCCACACGCTGGACACTCCTTTTCCAGTGCTGCAGGCACCGTACGTTGCTGCAATATTTTGTAGTTCTCAAAATCTGTTGGTAGATCTGAATGAAGAGATGCCTTAGGACCTGGCAACACTTAAGAGAAGTCAGTGAATACTCTTTTGGGGTAATAAAAACACACACATCCCCGCAAAATTGCTTCAGACAACATAGGTTAGTGATAGCCAAAAAGGATGTCATCTCAAAGTCTTCAGTATGTTGCTTTTAATTCTTTAATGCCATTGGCAAGTAGAGGCAAGCCAGAATGCACTTCATGGTCATCTTTATATTAAAGATATGTGTGATGCACAAGCAGAGGATGTAGGAAAGGTCACATGCCAAAACCCTTTTGGAGCTTCAGATCCATAACGAAACTTCCATTGGCTTATCTTTTTAAATATTCCAGTGTTCCTGGAGCCTCTTCCTACTTCCTTTTGAACACTAGCTTACGGTAGTTTCTGTTGATTTCATGCTGTCACTTCTTAATAAGCACACAGTTCGCTTTGCTTTATGTGCATGTTTGAATCATGTACCGTATTTTTCGCCCTATAGGGCGCACCTAGTTTTTTTTTGGGGGGGAATAAAGAAAAAAAATTATCCCCCCCCCCAGGCGTGGGGCTGGGGCAGGGGAAGCCCGAGCTTCCCCCAACCCCAGCCCCCAGAACTGGCTGCTATCCACAAGCCTAGGGAGCCCGGCAGGAACTCCCGCCGGGCTCCCCAGGCTTGCGGAGAGCTGCCCGAAGCCCGGGGTGCGCTCCGCTGCGCTCCCCGGGTTTTGGGCTGCAGGCTGCTGTCCGCAAGCCTTGGGAGCCCGGCGGGAACTCCCGCCGGGCTCCCAAGGCTTGCAGATAGCTTCCTGAAGCCTGGAGAGCGAGAGGGGTCGGTGCGCACCGATCCCTCTCGCTCTCCAGGCTTCAGCAAAAGCCTGCATTCACCCCATAGGACACACACACATTTCCCCTTCATTTTTGGAGGGGAAAAAGTGCGTCATATAGGGCAAAAAATACGGTATTTCTACACTGCTTTTCACTGGAAGAAAATATCACAAAGTGGCTTCCGAAAAAGCAAATGTAACAAAAAATAGATCATACAATATATAAAGCGATAAAACAGACAAATCACTAGAAAAATGCACAGATGTGTTGTGCTTCAGACTGAGCCCTACTTAAGGCTTCCATCAATTACTGGGAGCATTTGAGGAACAGCCAAATGCTGGTTTTCTCCTTCGCTACCCTCAGAGCCTTCAGATGTTCAACTAGTTCATATCTTTGTTGAAGTATTAGTCTGTATTCCACCTGTATCTTTTTTTCCTGAGCTGCCTTTTCTCCAGTTTAAGCTGTCTTCATTTCTGTTTCCTTGGTTGTTTTTTCTAAACCAACGGCTAATATTGTGCTCCCTCCATGTCCAGTCCCTGGCAGCACGAACGAGCACCGGCAACTGCTTCCTGTCAACCCATAGTTCAGATTAGGCCCAGAAAGATCGGAGTGGCAGCAGCTTACGACCCCTGCCCATCAGCAGTTTCAAGGGCTCGGGTTTCTGCGTCCTGGGAACTTCCTAACCATGCCAACTCCTGATACCAGGCTTGCCAGAAGGCTGCCAAAATAGTAGCAAGGTGGAAAATATTTACTCTGGGAGAGAAAAACACCACTGGCTTGCTAGTTGGCATCATTTTGGTCTGAACTGCGATAATATCTGGTAGTTTTCAGAACTTTTGACGTTTGTTCTCAATGAAAACACTGTTATTATATAAAAATACATTACAAAACAGGAAAAAATATGTTATTCTAACTGAGGACTTTTGCAATGATTATTCCAATGTGCAGCAAAAGGAACCCATCTGTGCAGCGGTTAATCACAATTTGTTTCCAGTTGGAGTCATATCAATATATAGTTGGCATGTCTATTTCAGCTGCAAGGAGCGCTTTCCCAGCTCCTCCGCAATAAGCCATGGTCTGTTGATTTCTAGTTTGTTAAAATTACAAATGCAGTAACTAGCATTTTCAATTAGAGCTTTGTGGTCCATTAGCACCTCTCCCTAACAATATCATAAAAAGAAACAGGTTGCAGCTTAATCCAGATTGTTATCAAATGGATGTTTTCCCCATAAAATTCACTAACCAGAAGGTATTCTCATCACATATGTATAACTCCCACCCATATATGTTGACTCATTGAAGCATTTAGTCTTGTCACTCACTTCTCCCTCCTCCCCAGTCATATTCAAAAATATGAAAGTTTCTCTGAGCCCAGGGGGCCGCTGCACACATCACATTATAAGCAAGGGATACCTGCCAGCAGATTGCTGTGGATACATGCAGATTGCTCTAAACTGAGACATGCAAGGTAGCTCAGCCATATACAGGGCAGCAGTGAGCCAACTGAGTGCATTATTCCTCCAGCCCTTATTGAATTCAAACCGTAACCCCTGTTAAATAATCAGTTGCTGAGGAAGGCCATTAAGGGCTATAGGTCCTTAAATAACATCTGCACCCATCTCTTCCCATGACAACAGTATGGTGCTCCCTAAACACTTGTGCAACTTCAAAGGCTTCTGGATCCAAGTGTGATTCAATTGCCCTTCTGTAAGCAGTTGTGAAGTTAAGCTAATTTCTTTAACTCTGTCCTATATGCTATTCAAAGACCCTGGCTCTTCTACATAATAGTTGATGAATAAGAGGAGGAGGAGAAATATCTCTGCTGCAGGCTAACAGATCAGGCTAGTTTGATGCTAGATGGGTGCTAAAAGTTACACTTTTTTCTGAGAGTGCATAATTTGTAGGTGTATGGAAGCAGGGTGACCATAAGAGGCCTTTCAATTAGTCTCTTTTTGAATTGCACATCCTCTCCACCTACTTGTTCGGGTTCTCTATCAGTTCAGAGTAACCTGCTTCCTGTTCAGTGTGCCTGACATGGCCCATTTCCCTCCTGCCCCTGCTTTTCCAACAAAGAAAACAAGAGCATTGTACCATCTGAATGAACTTCAAAGTGGCTGGAAGGGGCACCAAGGGTTCCTGGCACTTGTCATTGTCTCCCAGACTGACCAACATTTCCCTTCAGGTCTAATTACTTCCAAATGCTTCCAGCCGCTTTGAAGAAAACCAGGAGGGGAGGGGGGGAGGGAAAAGGTAGGGAGAAAAGCTTCAGAGCACACAGGGAGCAGAGAGCAGTTAAAATAGCAAAGGCGCAGATCTTTAATGTCACCCAAAAACTGAGCCACCAAAGAAGATGAGTGTATAAGACAACAGCTGACGAAAACTGAATCCTGCTTGTTGCTGTACTGTTCCACACACACACTGCTGCCATCTGTGGTACTGGGAGGGTGGCTGCTACAGAAGACAAAGTGGAAACTAAATCCAAGCAAGGTTAGGACAGTGCCAATTCTAGCCTTATTACCCTTACCTGGAAGAATGTGGTCTGTGTGGTTCTTCAGTAAGTCCATTTCTCTGTGCTAGGAGCTTGGCAGATCTCATCTTTCTGCACTCTACGTTGGAGGTTTCTAATTGTTTCCTTTGGGCCGGTTAGTGTTGACACCCAAGCTGCTTTCTGGTTTTCCCTGTGATCTGCCCTTTGTATCTTTATACTGTAAGATCTGTCACATAATCAAGCAGCCAGCATTCTGCGCTGAAATGTTGTTCAAACAGAACACACACACTGCTGTTAGGACAGATCATACGCATTAGCATATGGGTCTCTGGCTGAAAGGTGTATGTGTGTTCTTGAAAAACAGAATTTTGTTTTATTGCTATATTTTTATTACAAGCCATGGAGGGAAACAGGGAAGGGATGACGCCCTGCGGATTGAAGCCCCAGACTGAAAATGCCAAGCTGTCTTGTTTCTAAGTTTTGACCATAAAGTTACTTACATTTCAAAGGTTGAGGGTGGTTGTTTTTTTTCACTCACAACATTTTCATTAGAAGCTGTTCCTTGAAAAATGTAAAACAATTAGTTGATGCTGCTATAGTTTCTATACTGCAGCAATGCTTGCTATTAAGACACATGTACCTCATAATCCCTAATTGTGGGTGGTCATTCAGTTCTTGCTTTTGCTCGTGTCTTCCTTCAAAGCGGAGAGGAGAGATCTGTGGCCTTCCAGGTGTTGCTGGACTCTCATCAGCTTCAGCCAGCATGGCCAATGGTCAGGGAAGATTGGACTTCTAGTCCAATAACATACGGAGAGTGGTGGGTTCCCCCACCTCTTGTTCAGAGAGCCCTTCTTTGCTGTACTTGCACACATCCTGCCCTGTGTCAGATTCAAGATCTGCACTGGTTGCTGACTCACTTGCCTATCCTAAAACAACTGAGCAGGTAAGAGCGCTGGTTTGATCCTACCTACACTGTCACTTAAAAAAAATAAAATCCCTATGATTGCATGTAGTAGTAGTAATTTTCTTCTGCCTTCCTTTCTCCCGGGCAACAAATGCTTTAACACTGATACATATGCAATTGTAAAGTGTAGAGTGTCTCTTCTAGGAGCAATAATCAGTCAGGTGTGCATTAGGCACAGGGTGCATTAGGCTCAGGGCCCATGTTCAAAGGCTGAGTTGTGACCAAAGTAGGGCTATGAATAGATTCAACTGCAGCAGCAATAAAAAGGACCCATCAGATCATAGCTGTCAACGTTTCCCTTTTTTAAAAAGGGAAATTCCCTTATTCCGAATAGGATTCCTCGCAAGAAAAGGGGAAAGTTGACAGCTATGCATCAGATAATCTCTAGAGTCTCAAAATTAAAATCTTGATCATGTTGAAATGAAGAAGATGCAGCTTGACTAGCACTTCCAGCTACATTGTATGGTTGAATCACACCTCTCTGCTGCCAGAGTTTATATTCCCAATAAATTTGTTTGGTACTGCACGCAAACTCACTGTGCCCTGTTTAAGACCAAGACTTTTAATAGTACATCTCTATCCCACAGAGTTCAATGAGACTTTACACCCAAGTAAGTGTGTACACAGGATTGTAGCATAAATCAGGTGAAAAAGAGAGCCAGTTCCCTCTGTCCCATTCATAGAGTAGGTGGTGGGGAAGGATAGCATATTACCATAATCCCCCCTCCCAATTTTTAGCACCAGGTTTGGGCCATAATTTGGATTTTCCCCTTAGAAATTTAAACAGAGACATCCTGTTAAGTCAGTGTGCAAGTGTATGCAGAACAGAGACCTACATGTGTTTTAGTTTAGCTTTGCTGTGGGTACATGTGTGTTTAAACCCATATTAAATGTTCTGTAGTACATTCACACCCATTGCTTAATGGGGGATTAAGCTTTGTGTTTAGTCAAAGCTGCTCAACTCTGGTGATCGGCCTGTTTTATACAATTCAGAGCTATATAGGAAGCAGCTGCCTGGGCCATTTGCTCGTCCAAGGCCTAGACTACATTAAACCAAATGGAAATGGAGAAGATACTTGCAAATTACGGGAAAAGTTAGCCTTTAAGGCTGTTAACACTTTTGACCAGATCATTTTGAGCTCAGTGAGACTTGCTTCTGAGTAGACTAAAAGCAAGGTTTTAGGCCGGTACTTTAAGACACTTCGCTTAACAGATGGCTGTAAAAATTCTGATTGATCAGATACCTTTAACTTCTAGCCTAAGCCCTACAAGTATCCTTAATGTACATGTCAAGAGCAGTGTGGTACACTGGTTAGACTAGTGTGGGTCTGAGAACACACTGGTTCAAATCTGCATTCAACCAGGGTGACTTTGGGCCAGTCGCTATCTCTCAGCCTATCCTACTTTACAGGGTTGTGGTGAGGATACAAATGGAGAAGAACTATGCACATTAGTTCTTGGGGGACACACACAAAACTAAATACTGTCTTTAGTACTGCTCTTAAGCCCACATCCTCTGAAGTAAAGCCCCACCAACTTTAGATTCCCAATAAACGAGCACAAAGGAGTGCATGCATTATCAGTAGTTTGTAGCATACGTTTTATGATGCAACAGAGCGCAACATTGTTTTCATGCTTTGTCACAATTGAGCAAAATAGCTATAAATATTGCACTACCATATTTGTCTAATGCAGACATAGCAAAGAGCTACAAATTCAATTTCTGGTTTAAGGAACCAGGATGGGAAAGAATAGTGCCTAAGAGAACAACTCCCAGGTAGAGTAGACTACATGGACAAATACTTTGACCTGATACAAGGAGCATCCTAGGGTTTAGTGTTAATACGCACTGATAAATCCACTTCTGTTTTTAAAATCTGATGAAGATGAGAATACTGGAAACGCTAAACCATGGTTAAAAGGCTGCTAAAGCAGGGTAACATGTAGCACTCCTAGAATTTGCTGGATTCCTAACAGCTCCTGCCAGAATCGCCACCAGTGGTAAGGGATCATGGGAGTTGTAGACCAGCAAGAGCTTACTCACCCCTCTGCTAAACCATGGTTGAGGCTGACAAAGGCAGAACAGGAGAAAGGGAAGTTGCTTTTGTAACGCTGGTTCCTAATTTATAGGCCATGGGTTTGTAGGAAGACAGCATTATGACAGTTCTGGGAAACGGCAGCATTCCACCTAACCCTCATCCTGTGTTTTTCAGCGTAAACATTACTGGGTATTTCAGAGCCAGCATTCAAAGCCAGCAGTCCTTCGTCCCTGTCATTACCAATACGTAGCAACTGGTACCTTAGAAAAGTCATGCGCGTGCTATACCTATCAGGCAGCATGGCTGCTAACCACTAGCTGACAGTATCATTGCTGCCTTGGTCTTGTTCTGCCTCTTGGCGCACTCCTCTCTATATCCATTCGGAAGTAAGCCCCGTTGAGTTCAATGGGGTGTAGGCCCAGATCTGGGGGAATAGGATTGCAGCCTGTCAGTACCTTGAGTGGCAATTGCTTCTCACTCTGTAGGCCTAGCCTTTATTTTGCAATAGAAAAAAAGCTTCATTAGGCTATGCCCTGCCCCCATGTATACGGTTTACTATTTCACAGCTCTCTTCTCTCCCCCCAGTCCTGCCCCGCTGACACAGAGGGGCTGGGCTGTGCGTGATGTGGGATCCTCACACATGCTGTTTGTTATTCTGCCCCTTTTTGAAAGTTTTTCTTTCGTCCTACAAAGAGGGTGGGGGGGAGGCCAAACGACTCTTTGAAGCTACTTGACTTTCTATGATTAATTGCAACAAGGAGCCCCGCGCGAGGGAGGGAGACTATTTTTGATTTATTGAAGTTTCTTTGTGAGAACAAATTTATAGCAGAGGGAAGCAGCTTCTGAGAGGAATATCAAATGGTTAAAAGGTTCCAAGCCCTCTTTGATGTCATGGCCCCAGTGGAATGCTGGAAAGGATTGAGGGACAAGCACTGTTTATTTATAAAATAAAGATCAGGTACCTGATGCTGGCACAGACCTGGGGCTCGGCTCCTGTTTAAGAACTCAGACAGCAGACAGGCCCGGAGCTGGCCTTTAAATGCCTGCTGAGGTGATGAGAGCCCACGGTGTGGGGAATGCTTCCAGGCATACTCACTCTTTCCACACACCCCTACAGGAAGGCACCTGCTTCTCCCATTGGAAAAGAAAGTGTAGACTCTGCCTGGCTGTGAATCGGAAACAGCAGCAGGCTAGGACGCAGCCTCAGATGGTGAGTGTCACTGACTCCAGGCATCCCATCACAAAGAGGGAGGGGTGGGGGGAGAGAGAAAAGATTCCAGCCCTTAGCAGCCAGCCTTTGACCATCATGGAGTGCCCAGAAAGAGAGATAGCAAACAACCGCAACTGCGCTGGCAAGGAAGGAGAGAGGTGATGAGAATATCGTCCGAGCAAGCAGAATCACGGCGGGGCAGATTCCATTTCAAAGCCTGTCTTCCACTTTGCTCCAGAGGTCAGGCCACGATCTTCCCCCTAGCAGGAATGTGGGCTTTGCCCCATCAGGTTTCTAGAAGTCCAAAAGCTGTAAACATTAAGCGTTTTTAAGTTACTGTGAGCAAAGAGTTCTCCCCAAACTGTTTGGCTGATTTGCCTGAGTTCCAGTTGCCCAGTGAGGATATTACTAACCAGCCAAACATCCCCCCAAAGGAAGGGGATTAAGATGCCTTTGCCCACATCCTTATCCTGTTAATTTAGGAATCCAAGCTGTGCGTTACATACCAGCTGCGGCAGCACTTTTTCCACGTGCTCCACATCCACCCTGGTCAGGTCCTCCGTTTGAGCCTGCCGTGCGGCTCGTGCGGCTGCCTCTGCAAGAAACACACAAGGCAGGCAAGGTGCAACAAGTAGGGACTGGGAAGGGTAACAGAAATGGCCTTTAGGGAGGAACGACATCTGTCAAGTAACAAAAAAGTTACTTTGAGAGGCTTTGCTTGGGAACAAATAAGTCTGCAATTCACAGTATTAATACTGGACTTTCAGCTCAGGAAGTGTTAACTTCTCACCACTCAGCACTTTTTCCTTGCCCAAAATTGTTCTCAACGTTCAGGCAAATTATCCCCAAGCAAAGCATGTGCTACCTTCTGAATGTGCACATGTCCACCTAGCTCCACCTAGCTGCTGAGGCTCCAAACAGTCCTGGTTGGGGAGCCTATGGCCCTCCAGATGCCGCTCAACTCCAATTCCCATCAGCCCCAGTTAGCATAGCCGGTGGCTGCAGATGATGGGATATGTACTCTTGCAACATCTAGAGGGTCCCAAGTTCCCCACCCCTGCAGCAGTTCATGAACTCATTCTGCTGAGAAAGTCCTAAGCTTTATATATCTGATGGAAGCATCATTAAAAATAAGCTTTCAGCATTTAAGCTATTCTGTATCAAGCCTGGAAAATCAAGCTCTATTGCCTGGCTAAAGTGTAAGGTTTCAGGAAGAATCTACTAGTTTCTGATAGAAAGATCAAGGGTTTTCTTTCTTCAGGACTTGGTTTTTGTGCTGAACCAAGATTTAGCTTGTCCTGCTTTCTTCCTTCTAGTATCTCCTGTCGACTAGTACTGAACGAGCAGTGAGGCTACACCTTAAAAGAATAAAGAGTTTTTATAGTCTTCTGATTTTTGCACTAATTTTCGTCCTTCTATGTCATTCATCTGTGACTGCCATTCTATGGAAAAAAGGCACAGTCCTTTACAACTTACCTCGAACGAACACTTTGAGCATTTCTGCCATGAGCAACAGAGCATCACCACTGACTGGAAAGAGGGGAAAAAGTAACCATGAGAAATGCCCAGCCCAGTTATCTGCCCACAACCCAGGAATCATGGTTACCTCTGATATTCCAGGGCATGATCTCTCTACAGAAAAGTTTGGCAAGATTGTGAGCAGGAATTGGCCTCCTTATTGAGACAGAAGGAAAAGCAATTACCTCGTGTTTTGTCATCTTTGAAGTGGAGCTGGAGCAGTTTGTTCACGGTCTCCTGCATGGAAAGGAAATCAGTCAAGGGGTGTTAATGGAGAAAAAGTGAATCTCCCTGTCTTTCCATTTCAAAGAGATATAAAATAGGTAAAGCAATATCTTTTATGAGATCAACTTCTGCCGGTGTAGGAGTACATCAAAAGAAGCTCAGCCAATAAAGTATATTACCTTACCTGTTTTGCATCTCATTCTCTGGGACCAAGAGAGCAACAACTATTGATGCCAATCTTCCATCCCTGGGCAGGGACCACATAACTGGCTCCATCACCCACCATTTCTCTGTTGCTGAGGCCCAAACTTTTTTATTAATCGGCGATAATTCTCCTCCCCACCAAGTGCCTTATTTGTGCTATCTTATTTATTATAGGGGTTTTTAATTCTGCCTTTCTGCTCTGAATACAAGGGTGCCCAAGTTGGCTCTCATCAGGGTAAAAGCAATACATAATCAGAACACAATCTCAAAAAACAGCAGCAGCAGCCAAGAAAACCATACTGGAGATGAAAAAAGGAAAAGAGACACTAAAGTTGGGCCAAAAGCTAGCAAGAAGGTCCTAAACCTGAGGCAGAAGACCAAAAAGCAAGGGGGCTACGTGGCTCTTCCTAGACAGACAGTTCTACAACCTGAGTGCTCCAAACAGAACTGCCCTCTTTTCCTGTTCCCATCCATTGTACCTCAACTGGTGGTAGGACATGCAGAAGGAGCCTCTTCAACCCAGCTCAGTGGCTGGATAGAATTGCATGAGATTAGAATCATGTTAAACAATTTTTAGTTGACTAGTCAGTAACATCCAAATTCACACATGAATTTCTCAGAATAGGTTGCTCACTTGCACCTTCAAAAAGGAAAACTAACATTCACTGCCAGATGGAAAGGCCCTTTTTAGCATTTGCTCTCCTGTTCTGTTAGAACCAGAATAAACTAAAGAAATAAGGTGTATGCCCTTAGCTTACAACCATCCCAATAAAAAAAGATGCCCTTCCATTAATTAACTAGGGTTGCATCCAGTAAAATCATTGAGCTTAAGGCAAGGACTTCTGCATACACAAAGGGTCTTGTTCTCCACATATACAGTGGTACCTTGGGTTAAGAACTTAATTCGTTCTGGAGGTCTGTTCTTAACCTGAAACTGTTCTTAACTTGAGGTACCACTTTCGCTAATGGAGCCTCCTGTTGCTGCTGCGCCAACACGTGATTTCTGTTCTCATCCTGAAGCAAAGTTCTTAACCCGAGGTACTATTTCTGGGTTAGCAGAGTCTGTAACCTGAAGCGTCTGTAACCCGAGGTGCCACTGTAATCCCTCTCCCAACCACCACTGCACCAATCTGCTCTGGAGGTTTGGGGGAGCCCCAGAAAAGATTTATTTTATTTATTTCATATTTCTTCCATCTTTTCCTCTAAGGTAACTTTCAGTTCTTGGTAGAGATGTTACCACATCAAATCCTGTGAAGTGGGATTTACTAATTTTAGCCCTGGCTTTCTGGACTGGTATATAAAGTAGCACTGCACACTAAGAGAAGAAAGATGTATAAAAATGAGAGTCATGAAAAACTATGCATTACAGTGACTTACAGTTTTAGGAATTAAGAATTGCTCAAGAAAGGGACTGGTATGAACGTAAGTACTAACAGAAGCTGCAGTGACTGTCCCCTGAATCACTTCAGATGAGCCAGAAAACTGCATCTTTGTAAAAGCAAATTTAGCAGCTAGGCCACAAGTGAAGAATGTTTGTGGTGTACTGAAGATATAAAAATATTTCAAGGAAAATGCAGTTGTGTTGTATTAACAAAAACAGTATAAGGAAGGCACCAGTGGCAACAACATTATACTGGTTCAGTACTTATTAGGCTTTTCTTTGAAAATTCTGTTTGTTCAGGATACCAGCAAACACTGAACAACAAAATATGACTAAGTGCTTGGAGTACACAGTATGAGAAAGGATGCAGGAACTCTTGGGAAAGAGACTTGAAGAGATATATTAACAATGGCTAAATATCTTAACAAGTTGTCAGACGAAAGGGTGATCTACCAGAGCAGTTAAAGAATAGAGCACCAGCAAAATAGATTGACTGCTATTAATTTATCTCCAAGCATTTTAATCTTGCTTTTCTGTTTTAAAAAGACACTGAAATCACATCTATATAATACAGTGTAAAAGCTATCAGCAAAAGCTTCCTAATTTTAGGAACAGCTGATTAATGGATCAAGTTATTTGTTCTATGGAATTTATGGTAGTTTAAGTAACTTATGAAATAAGTTTTTGGTTCTGGAGGCGAGTTCAAAATATCTTTTTCAACTCATGATTAAATCAGTATTACCCAACCTGATTCTCTCTAGCTGTTGCTGACTACAATTCCCATAATCCCTATTGGGTGTTTCCACTAGGGCTGATATGAGTTGGGATCCAAAACATCTGGAGGACAACAGGTTTGGGAAGGGTTAATTAAAATGTCAAACTCTTTCTTCATCCAAATGGAAAATACTAGCTTGATTAATGTATTGTAAGAAAGCCCTATCCAACACCCCTATGAGGGACTGGCTGTTAAGATAAAATAATAATGACAAATAAGATCTAGGCAGGACTGTGCAGAAATGGCTGTAATCAGGATGCTGGTTGCCAAAACTGGATTTAAAAAAGTGCCCCCCCCCCGATTCTGTTACAAAGGATTTCTAATGATAATTTCATTTTATAAGCGGTTAATCAGCCGTCTGAGCCTTAACTCCGTACCAGAGTCAGGAACATGGCGGCATGCCTTAAAGCAAGTCAGACCATTGCTTTGTCTAGCTCAATATTGTCTGTGCCAGGTATGAAGAACCTCTGACACTCCAGATGCTGCCGTACTACAATTCCCATCAGCTCCAAGAAACGACCAATGGCCAGGGATCATGGGAGTTGTAGTTCAGCAGCGTGTGGAGGCCAAAGCTTCCCCACATCTGGTTGACACTGATGGGAAGTGGCTCTCCAGGATTTCAGACAAAGGTCTTTTCCGACCCTAGCTGGAATTGCTGGGAACTGAACTAGAGATGCTATGCCACTGACTACAATCTTTCCTCTAAATCTTTTGAAATCAAAGGGTTTGAGCGTGCCTAACTCAGCATAACATCTAGATTAGTATATAAAGAATCCTTTGCACAAGAAGGAACAGCTTACGGATTTTATCATGTGGGCCTGCTAGAAAATAAAATACAAAATTAACTAGGCTGTAGCGCTACCTGCTGCATATATCTGGAAGTGCTCTGGAGAGTTTCACCAGTTTAGCATATTCCATTAAGAGGGTGAGTAGGAAAGGGACTGAAAGTCTGCCAATATCATGATGGCATTCTACAAAGCTATGGCACGTGGAATGCTAGCTATAATTCTGGTTGCCTTGTGTGATCAAAGGACTGAATCAACTACCTTATGAAGAAAAGTTGCATTTGGGGCTTCTTAGTTTTGAAAGAGTGAGTATTTGGGGGGATGACATGACAAAGGGGCATACAATGATGCAATGTGGAGAAAATGAAGCTTTTCTCCCTCCTTCCTCTTAATTGAACTCATGAGCCAATCCAATGAAACTGAATGTTGGAAGGTTCAGGACAGGCAAAAGGGAGTTCTTCACACAGCACATATGGAATTTGCTCCCACAAAATGTAGTGATGTCTACCAATGTGGATGGATTTAGAAGGAAGATTAGTCAAATTCACAGGGGATATCATGACTACCAGCCATGACTAAATTCACTATCAAAGGCTGTAGGTGTTTGAACGGCATTTACTGGGAATCAAAAGTTGGGAGAGTGCTGTTGCACTCAAGTCTTGCTTGCGGGCTTCCCATCAGCATTTGGTTGGCCATTTGGAACAGGGTTCTAGATTATATGTGCCTTTGGTCTGATCTAACAGGACTCTTCTTATGCTCTTACCATGAAAGTGTGAAAGTGCATTTAAAACATTTTTACCATATTCTTTGGCCAAAAAGTCCCCCAGGGCAGCTTACAAGGGTCAGTCTTATTACAGGATGAATGGAGAGACATCTGCTCTGATCTCCCAAAAGTTATGGTTCGGTTGTAGTACACCTGCTTTGCAATCAGAAGGTCCCAAGTTCAGAAGCCAGCCTGGAAGCATTTTAACTCTTCCTATTCCTTTCCTTTCCCCTCTTCTGAAATTTAAGTTTGCCCACGTTTGACTTCATGGGCAGGATTCCGCATTCTTGTATGTTTAATTTGATAGGGCCGTGGTCTCTTTTCCCAATCAGTTCAACATCATTTACATCTTGCAACAGGTCCTGGGCTACCACTCAGGTTTCTAGCTGTAATCCTAACTACTACTGTGGTCTGGAGGGGCTGAACAAAGTGGCAGGACCAACACTGCACCCACAGCTCTGTCACCATCACCAGGCGGGATGCTGGAGCAAGGAAGTACCGTATTTTTCGCTCTATAGGGCGCACTTTTTCCCCTTCAAAAATGAAGGGGAAATGTGTGTGCGTCCTATGGAGCGAAGACGCCATAGCCCTGCGACCCTCTCCCGGCTGGAGAGGTGACGTGCGGCTATGGCAGGAGCCTCCATAGCCGCGAGTCACCTCTCCACCCGGGAGAGCGTGCGCGCAGTGGCGTAGCGTGGGGGGTGCAGGGGGGGCGGGCCGCACCGGGCGCAACATCTGGGGATAGGGCAAATCCATGGGTTAGGGGGCGCAAATCCACGGGTTAGGGGGCGCAAATCCACGGGTTAGGGGGCGCAAATTACTTGCCTTGCCCCGGGTGCTGACAACCCACGCTACGCCACTGCGTGCGCGGGGCTAAAGCAACCCCCCGCGACCCTCTCCCGGCTGGAGAGGTGACGCGCGCCTATGGCAGGAACCTCCATAGCCGCGCGTCACCTCTCCAGCCGGGAGAGCGCGCGCGGGGCTAAAGAAGCCCCCCGCGACCCTCTCCCGGCTGGAGAGGTGACGCGCGCCTATGGCAGGAGCCTCCATAGGCGCGCGTCACCTCTCCACCCGGGAGACCGCGCGCGGGGCTAAAGCAGCCCCCCGCGACCCTCTCCCGGCTGGAGAGGTGACGCGCGCCTATGGCAGGAGCCTCCATAGGCGCGCGTCACCTCTCCACCCGGGAGAGCACGCGCGGGGCTAAAGCAGCCCCCCGCGACCCTCTCCCAGCTGGAGAAGTGACGCATGACTATGGCAGCAGCCTCTCCGCTGCGCCTTTCCGCTGCTCCCTGACCTGCTCTTTGGGGCTGGTGGTGGGCTTCCCCCCGCCAGCCCCAAAGAGCAGGTCGAAAGGAACCTGAAGCCTGGAGAGCGAGAGGGGTCGGTGCGCACCGACCCCTCTCGCTCTCCAGGCTTCCAAGGTAGCCGCCTGAATGCACCTTAAACGGCACCTTGTTTTAGAGCGGGAAAACAAGAGGGGGAAAATTCTCCCACTCTCTGCGCAGCGCCTCCTGCCACTTCGCTGAAGGGGCGCTGGGCAGAGAGCGGAATAATTTTTTTCCCTTGTTCTCCCCCCTCTAAAACAAGGTGCGTCCTATTGTCCGGTGCGTCCTATGGTGCGAAAAATACGGTAAGTGTATCACAGCAGCAGCCTGCAGCTGGTGCAGCAATAAGGCCTGATGCCACAACACAGCATTACTGGGACAAGCTTGGGATCCAACAGCACATCTGACAGGGTGAAGGGGAGCTCCCTACTTGTGGCGTGACGCCGGTATCTCCCTGCAGGCAGCAGGGCTGGGCAGAGGGATACCTCTGCCCAATTCAACCCCCTCTCCAGCCTGTTGTGAAGGGGATTTAGATTGTTCTGCAATTCCAGGGTCATTCCCATTTATTTGTTTTTTTCTCCAACAGTTTCATGGCGCAGTCATTTACATACGTTTTGCTTTGTCACTGCCTGAACGTGAGTTCACCTAAGCAACTTGAAGGCAGCTGAAGTTACCCATTATTACAACATCCATTATTACAATTATTTTCACACTCCCAGCCCTCAGATTTCTATAGCAAACGAAGGCCATTACAAAATGACCTGCAGACAGACATAATATTATGGTGGGTAGGCAGCCCTGGCTAACTTACAAATTCGGACGCCAGGGGCAAAAAAATCCCTCAAGCAAGGAGGGGGGGCCCAATGGATAGGGCTTAAACACTACCAATTCATGTCTCTCCCCAACACCACTTTATAGTGGAACCTCCTTGGTCCTTCCCCAACCCCATTCCACATCCAACGCCTACCATTTAAGGAAACCACCCCAGCTTCTGAGCACCCATCATCATCTGATTCTCCAGAAGAAGATTAAGCCCAACTCTTGCAGTCTTGAATTGGCCAAGCTGCTCTATCTATCCACTATTCTTTAGTGCCCCCAAAACTACATAAGACCCTTCCTCTAAACCTGTGTTTCCCAAACTTGGGTCTCCAGCTGCTGTTGGTTTTTTTGATTACAACTCCCATCATCCCTAGCTAGCAAGTCAGGGATGGTGGGAATTGTAGTCCAAAAGCAGATGGAGACCCAAGTTTGGGAAACGCTGGGAGTCTAAACCAAGAGCCCTCCCAAGACACAGGTCTTCCCTGAGGGAACCTCTTTAGGCTTCACAGCAGGATTTGCAGAACTTGACAAGCCACTGAAACAACTTAACACAGAAACCTTCCCAAGTTCCTGCCATAACAGTTTAGCGCGTGTCTGTAAACTCTGAACTCTCAGGGGTCCCGTTCACACACACCCTTTAACCGCTACCCATCACTTTCCAAGGTGAATTCCCTCCTGGCCCCCTGCTCCCCCGCCCCCGTCCTGACCTTTTTGAAGCCTTTCGCGCCTTCTTCCCTCTTCTCCATTTCAAAGAGGACCCGCCCTCTTGACTCTCCTCCTCAATCACTGCCCAGAGGCGGCGCCGGAAGTCCCGAGGGCTCAAGGCATCGCGCAATGCATGCTGGAAGATGTAGTCGGTCTGAAGTCGGCTCCGGCTCGCGATTTCATCCCACTTCCGGTGGCAGAAGAGGCCTCCTTGGCCGAGAATTGTGGGAGTTGTAGTTGACTCTTCCCTCCGTCTCTTGCGTTGTGTTCTCTTGACTCAGTAAGTAATCCAAGGTAGAGACCTGAACGGGAAGCCCGGCCTGGGGACCTGGGGGTAGGCCAGGATCTGAAGGCAAAGCGATATAAGAGGGAGAAAATAGGCGGTGTAAGAGCCGCAGCTCGAGTAAGTTCAGACAGGAAGGGTGGTTTTCTTGCTCATTTGGTAGTGGAAGTGGTATTTTTTGCCCTCATTGCCACGTGCGCCTGCTCCTGTGCTCCACTGCCATAGCTGATTCTGCTCACATCTCTACTGCTCGTAGTAACCATGTTCAGAATAAACTAGTAGCTAGTAGGATAGATTGCAAATGCATTTTCCACCAGCCCTACAGGATCATAATTCTAAAGCCTATACTTGGAATTAAATTTATATCAGTAGGAATTACTTTTTAAAAAATAATTACGTCCCATTAAGTTCAGTAAGACTTCCTCTCTTGTACATTTGTGCAATCAAAGACTGTGACTTAGTCACACCGAATTCGGTGGGATTTACTAAGTAAACATTTATAGGACTGGATCACACAGTTGCAGTTCCTGAGCTTGCTTAGCTCCCTGGAAGTAGTTCTGTATCCAAAAGGTTTAGGGCCGGGCCGTTAGGCTGCCTTCCTAAGTCAACTTAAGTCATTGAAAGTCTGATTGAATTTAATGCATCTTACCTCTGAGTAAACTTGGCTAGGACCAAGCTTTAAGTCCGCATACTAGGCACTGGAGCTACTGACACTGAAATAGTACTAAAATGCTTCTATACAACTATTGTCACCATCTCTTAATAACTTCGTGCCAACTGTATGATGGGTGCTAGAAAATACACAAATAAAGTTGTTTTATTTCTCAGGGTAATTTTAGTCAGAACCTTCCTTGGCATGGACACAGCTGACGGGCTGAGAAACAAATAGTGGGTACAGAGCAAGGAAATGTGATGGCATACGCTTTCTCTAAATTCCACTAGGCCAGGCAAGGTCTAGCTTTCCCTAGGAGCAACTTTCCCAGCCAGTGTTGGCTGGGACCAGAGGCAAATGCAGACAGAGCAATGAATATAAATGTTATTTTGTACAGTAGGCTATTTTCTACACACACACAAATACCCCTATTATTCTCCATCCAGACTAGTAGGAATCATTATCAGAGTTCAATGACATATTCCAAATAGGCAAAAACACTCAAAGGGAATGTGAATCAAGGCCTTTAGTTTGGTGAGGAGCACTACAGTTCCCAGGATGATTGGGGGGGAGGGGAGTCATGAGCTTTTAATGTATAGTGTGGATCTGACTAGTTGATACACTTTGCCACCTCTTCCCACAATTCAGCAACTATTCAACATTCCCGGTGCTCGTCTTCCTAACGGCTTCCCTGTCTCCATGCTTTCAATGGAGAGCAGCAATTCTTCCTTTAGTAAAACTTTCAAATAGAATCTGATGTATGCAGAATCTGCTGCTGATTCAGCCTTTTAAATTTGAAATCCACACTGATCAGAACTTTCACTTCTCTTTTTCCTCTATCCTACTCTTCTGTTCATTTGATTTTCTCTTCTTTTTTGTCTACTGAGGCATGAATGGGTATGAAAGTGTGGCTGAATGTATACAATTAGTATATTCACAACAAGTTTTTTAAAACTGCAAGACAGTGTTGAAGGGAAAGTATAGGGAGAGAATGGGCGAGGCAAAGTAAGAATACATATATGAAACCGTTTCAACCAATTTCTTATTGCTTTACATATTTTTCTTCCAATTAAGACAGTGGGTGGCGCTGTGGGTTAAACCACAGAGCCTAGGGCTTGCCAATCAGAAGGCCGGTGGTTCGAATCCCCGTGACGGGGTGAGCTCCCGTTGCTTTGTCCCTGCTCCTGCCAACCTAGCAGTTCGAAAGCACGAAGTGCAAGTAGATAAATAGGTACCGCTCCGGCAGGAAGGTAAACGGCGTTTCTGTGCGCTGCTCTGGTTCGCCAGAACCGGCTTAGTCATGGTGGCCACATGACCCGGAAGCTGTACACCGGCTCCCTCGGCTAATAAAGAGAGATGAGCGCCACAACCCCAGAGTTGTCCACGACTAGACCTAATGGTCAGGGATCCTTTACCTTTAAACTTTTAAAAAGCCAAGTGAGTAGTTTTGTTCAGGGGAAGCCTGCAGATTTCAGAACCAATGTAATTTGACGTTTCACACAGTGACTTGTAGACACAAGAATTAACTGCCTCTATTGAAAAGAACTGTGCTTGGCAGTGTGAGGTGATACATAATGCTTGAAATGTGATAGTGGTTACTTTTGCTGCAGTCACTGAGTGGTTAACATGTATGTGTGAACTCATCCTGAGACTGAACTGTTACTGTGAACTAATTTACAAGTAAGTGGATTGTTCTCACATAAACATAAAGTGTCTAATTCTCATCCCTGATGGCACACTGTAGTGTCATATTGTACCCCACATCTCTATAACAGTTTCTCACAGAAAACATGTGTGATTCCAAGGCAAACCTCCAGGGATGCAGACAACAACTTGGCATCTTTGTGTGAAAGGCTGGCTTCATCCTTCCCAGTTAAATTAATGCATTAATTTGATAACACACACACAAAAATAAACAAGTTTTCCCGAAGTCCTGTATTCTGCAGAATGTGCACCCCAGATTTCAGCATCTTACATTTCCACAGAATATGAGAGACTAGCCAGACTTGCATTTTGATTCTGGCTAATCTCTCACGTTCAGGAATCTTGTAGAACAGCCACACTAGATATTTATTTTTAAAGGATTCTCTTACACCACACGAAGACCACAGGTGCCTCTTATTTTAGAGAATGGCTGTCCCATAAAACAGGCACTGAAGGTCTCTCGAGACCTTTTAAACATGCTTGATCTGCCAACTCTAGTTCTTGTTAAGTTGCCTTCATTACTTCAGAAACTTAACCTAAAACACTTTATCAGATTCTAATTTGATTTCATATGTATCATTATATGTGTGTTTACCCTGTGTGTTTAAAACAAGAACTCCTTAGCAGAAGGAATGTCCGCAAGAAAGTCAAATATTACTTCTAAACTTCAACTCCCAGCATGCCTTACTTCCTAAATAATAGGATTTGGCAGAGGAAGAATTTAACTACATTACCCATCATGCTCCGTTCCCCTTGGTTACATAGGCTGGCGCTGGCAGTTGAAGGGTGAGGCTGTATTTCTAGCAACCCTCAGTGAGTGTTTGGAAACCTGACTGCTTTGTCTCGGGGTAAAGTTGGCTAGGCTGGTGCCATTCCTAGTGCCCTTATGTGGGGTTTTCTTAAAATCTTAAAAGCATGATTACCTGAGAGAAAGCACTCAGCAGCATGTATCAGGGTGGTAACATCTGACTGTTGCTGTCCCCCAGGCTACCCTCGGCTGCCATTTCATACCGGGACCCCTCTTAATTCCTCATCTACGTGGAGGGGCATGAGTGACACTGATGCCTGCCACAGAGATGGATGACTTCCGACGGTCCTACGTTAGGCTGTGCAAGGAGAGCGGTGCTGAACCCCAGGAAAGTATCCTGCAGCACTTGGAGGAAGCCTCAGGGAAAAGCCGCTTGGATTTAGCTACACACACCCTTTCTGTGGAAACCTGCGGGGTCCTGGGCAAGCTGTTGCAGGATGAACTCCAGTTCACCGAGATCACGCTGAGCAATTGTATGCTGAGTGAAGAAGGTGGGGCTCTGTTTGTTCATAAGGCAATTCTTGATTTCTGTCCTTTCCTGTGAATAGACCGTAAAAGCCAAAGTCCGTGGCCTCTTTTCCTCATGGCCTCTCACCCATCCTTCAGTTACTGATGTGGCTTTGTCACCCATATGTTTTCGTTGCGTTGCACAAGTGGGAATTTCTTCTTCTCGTAAAAGGGGTTTCCAGTATCACTTGGGAAGGAATAAAACAAAAGATTACAAGTTGCCATGGGAGGCCCAGGAATAAAAGGGCTTGGAATACCTGCTGGTGGCAATTGCCGTAAGGGGATTTGGTCACTATTCAGAACCATGATGCCTCTATGAGGGGTGCATTTGAAATCCCATCAAGAGTCAAACAATGATGTGTGAAGTGATGTAAAATTGATTTTTGCAGAAAGTGGATTTTCCTCAGTGCCACAGCAGGGGAGGAAAGGGTTAACACCCCCCCCCCATGCTTGCTAATTACCAGCCACCCAGGCTGGGGCATTTTTTCCATAATGTGAAGACAGCATTTAACAGACTAAGCCCCAGAAAATATTACACTGAAACAGAATTTTCCCAGTTCCCAAATAACATGTTGTTAACAGAGCCTCTTACACAGGGCCAGGCATACACTGCAATTTCTGTGATTGCACTATGTAATAATTGGCAGTGGGGGCAGAATACAGCATTCTGAGAATACAGGCTTATTCCTAACCCTAAAACATGGGTGAAAAGCTTGTTGCCCTCCAGATGCACTTGTTGCACTCTCTGATCGCTGGTCATATGGGCTGGTGCTGATGAAAGTCATAGTCCAAAACATTCAGAAGGCACAAGCTTGAGGGAGACTGCCTCAAAGCATTCAGGTAAAATAACAGGAGCTGTAAGGCAATTAGAGAAGGCCAATGGCCTCTCTAGAATTGCCCCATTTTTCTTTTTTTTGACAGAAGGTGTGCCTTTTGGGACTGCCTTCTACAATATGGATGGGAAACATCCAGGGGTCAAATGTAGCACTTTATCTGCCTCTCAAGGCTTCTCCCCCCCCCTCCCCCAGACACCTCTCCCCTGCAGACCTCCAAGTGTGGGTCCATTTAGTGTGGGCATTCCATTAAGTACTTGAGCCTAGAGCCAGTAGCAAAGCTTTGGATTGGGCCTGATGGCTCACAACATGCATAAGATGGTGCTTTAAATGAGTTATGCCTCCCCTTTGAAACAGCTTTTCCAGGCTAGAGTTATAGGCAACACATAATCCCAGAGGAAGACCTTTTGGCACCCATTAGAGCAGGGATAGCCAACATAGTGTGTTCTAGATATTTTGGACTACAACTCATCCATCGTCCATGACCGTTGGCCATACTGGCTGAGGCTGATGGAAATTGTCCACAGCATATAGAGGGCATCTGTTTGGCCACTCCTGTGTTAGAATCATAGCAAGAAGTTGCTGACTACAGAGTTTGCCTGACTGAAACAAATACCTGCTGACTCTTGCTGCTCATACCCAGGGGTTGAGAGGCCAGACCTTTAGTACAAAAAGGAATTAACTGCTCTTTCCTTTTTCCCTTACAGGGGCTAAGCTACTACTTCATGGACTTTGTTCCAACACTGTTGTGAAATCCTTGGATCTGAAGGTGAGTCGGTTCCACTTCCAAGTAGTGGGGTCCAGAAATGACTAAAATGCAACTTTGGAATTTTGAGAATCCCAGCTATTTTTAAAGGCTGAATTCCTCATCTTCACAGTTGCAGAGGCACAGTTTTAAATGTAAAGGCAGGAATTCAGAATCGTAAGTCCCAGTTAATTGCTTTAAACTCTTACAGGTTCTGTGCATATGGTTTTGCATCCCAGTCCTAAATACATGTGGAACAAAGTGCCAATAAGAAATAACTAGCTCCTCATTACCCCCCCCCCACAAGCCAAGAGAGACAAATATTTTGCTTAAGTTGCAGCATATGATTAGCCCAGACCTCAAATGTAAATAGCGTGTGTCTATGTTGCTAGTACAGACTTTTTTTTTTTTTGCAGTTTAAACGCCATGGCTTTCTCCCCAAAGGAATCTTGGAGTCTATTTATGTACTAACTAAATTTCACCCTGCTTTTCAGTTCAAATAACACAAAGTGATGTACAACAGCAGAATCATAAAAATAATAGTTGATAATGAAAATAAAAACATAACACTGAATGTGAACTGTAGTTCACATTCACAAGAGCTAGTCACAACATCTTTACAAGTTTCTAACTCCCAAGAGTCCTTGGGCAAAGCCATGGTACAAAAAGTTATTTTAAAGCAGTGTCGTTTGTAGTGTAGATGTACTTGTACCTGACGACGAGGCAAAGCAAGCAGCTGAATCCCATTTAATGGGGACCATGAGTGGGAGAGGGCCATTGTGCTGCTGGCTTGCTTAAGGGCTTCCCACAAGCATCTGAGAACAGGATAACAGACTAAGTGGGCCTCTGGTCTGACCCTGCCATGCTCATATGTTATCCTGTTAACTGCTGGGGCTTGGTTTGTTTCAGGGAAACAACCTACGATCTGTGGGGGCAGAGGCTCTGGGAAAACTGCTCAGGCAGAACAAGACAATCCGGAGGTGAGCAGCCACAGGGATTTGGGGGTACATCATCTCCTTTTGGACCTTTCTGGGGGTGCACTGTGTGCATGTATCACATCAAGTTCTTCGAAATCTGACCAGGAGCAGCTTCTCCTGTTGTTGCTGAGCGAAACTGAAAAGATTGGGTGGGTTCTTTCTTGTCTCTACAAAATTATTGTCACACAATATTACCTCATAAAATTGGTACTGAGTGCGAGGAAAATTAAAGGCTCCTTGCTTGGTGTATGGCCCAGTCTTAGCTGTGCTGTTACGTCTCTTGCCTAACGTGGTCTCTTTGCCTTTCTTTTTGACTCTTCCCCGCTCCCAACTCCAGCCTCACTTTGGAATGGAACAACTTGGGTGTATGGGAAGAAAGCTTTGCCATTTTCTGTGAGGGCCTTGGCGCCAATGGTCACATCCAGTACCTGGATCTGCGCAATAACCAGATCAACCACCAGGGGGCAGGAGAGCTGTCCATGGCGCTGAAAGCCAATTCCAGTCTTCGGGAACTTGGTAAGACTCAGATTTACTTCTCTGGGCCACGCTTTCAGAATAAAAATATGCTCATGCCACACCAAATCAGTCAGCAATACATTGGAAAACACAGCTAGGATTGTCCTTGGTATTACTTGATGCTCTTGCTCTCATTTTAAAAAGATACATATCCATAGTCTAGAAATAAATATATATTATGTTGACACTATATTATACCACACTTAAATGTTTAAATGTTCCTTGGATGGTCCTTGAATCTTCCCTGCCCGGCTACATCAGTGGGGGATGCCACACCCTTTGAGAACCACTGCTCTAAGCAGTGAAGCATCTTCCCCTTCTTGTCAGCCCAGTTCCTTTTTCAGGGAAGCGATGACTGCTCTCCTGGCTTGAGCCTTGGACTCTGCTTACTTCTGAAGGTATCTGCAGTGACACACTTTCACCCTGGGATCGTTTGACTCCTGCACTGCAGCCACCAGATGCTACCGAGCAGCATCCGCAGAATTGGAGGTGGTGCTGAGGCAGCTGGGCATCTCACTTTGCAGATTTTGATACTCTGTTCAGAAAGATATAAACTTGCCCACTCTCGACCAACCAAGCCAGGGCTTAGAACTGTACAAGTGCAGACACGGCCTTAGTGGCCTGTTCTGTGCCTTTTGGCATGAGGCCTTCAGCCATTGAGCTTTATTGGCTGCCTGGCTGGCACCTGAAGCAACGCATGGCAAAATACATAAAACTCCACACACACACGCAAACGCAAAGTCTCGCTAGCCTGCAAAGTATCCTTACATAAGCATTTTCAAGTTGAGCCCTGTGCATAATTTGGTGCACACGTAAACCCATAGTAATTAATGGGCTTAAGCACCTCTTAATTATGCATAGAATTATACTGCTCGTTTCACACACGTATAAGAAAGTATGGATCTGTTCCTTTGCTAAACTTTGCAGCAGTTCAGCAAGCATTTATCTCCCTAGTGCAAAAAAAAGGACATGAAGGGGAATGCCACCAGAAATTAGCCTCCTAGCCCTTTTCACTGGACCCTCGATGAATTGCAGTTATAGGTAACACCCCCCCCCCCAAGTGGCCTAGTTTCAGCTGCTGGTGTGTGAAAACTTGGGAAAGCGAGAGCTTGTGTTTAACTGGTGGTCATGTGTGGTGCTTTTCTTCTTACTTAGATCTGCGCTGGAATAACATTGGGCTCCTGGGGGGCCGTGCACTCCTGAATTGCCTGCATAGCAACCGGGCACTACGACAACTGGAATTGGCCGGGAACAATGTGCCCAGTGACATCCTGAAGGCTGTGGGTGAGCAGCTGTGCCAACCCTTTACGTGCTTAGAGTTCTACATTCAGCTGTTGCAGCGGGCTGCCCTGTACCCAACGGTCCTGTACAAGAGGTCAACGTCCAGCCTGAGACCAAAGAAGATTTTCAGACAAGCTCACAGTTCTTTGAAGTTGACAGTACATCCTGGGCTGGGAGGGAGGGCAGCACATTTGCTGGGTTTTTTAAGTTTATATTATGGGCGTCTCAGAGGTAACTGGTAGGCCCCTGTTGAAAACAGAGTGTTTGGTTTACTCCAGCAATGCTCTTCGTATGTTACACTCCCCATTTTGATGCCAGATGCACAGGGAACATACTAACAACAATTGTTGGATTTCACATTTGTGACTCTGGGACAAAACTGACCTTATTGGTCATAGGAAGCTGTACGCCGGCTCCTTCAGCCATTAAAGCGAGATGAGCGCCGCAACCCCAGAGTCGTCCACAACTGGACCTAATGGTCAGGGGTACCTTTACCTTTACCTATATGATTGATTGATTGATTGCATTTATATCCCCTTCCCTTTTCTCCCAAGGAGCTCAAGGTGGCAACAGCCTTGTAAGGTAGATTAGGTTGAGAGTTAGTGACTGGCCCAAGGTCACCCATTGAGTTTCATGACTGAGTAGAGACTAGAACCCCAGACTCCCAGGTCTGGGTCCAACGTTCTATCGACTACACATCACTGGCTGCTCACCCTGAGCAGAATATTTGGTGAAAAGGTTCATCTATGCACTTTCTCTCTCTCCCTCTGGCCCAGATCAAGCCATGGAACACAACCAAGAACGTCAGAACATCCTCTGCAAGAGTCGGAGCATGACCCAAGTGCTCAGCAAAGAGGTGATAAGCTTGAAGGAGAAGAACTCTAGACAGGTTTGTTAGCTTTGCTTGATAGTTTTTTGGGGGTATGTACTACGGAGCTGTCCTGTCTTCTTCATCCATGGATTCAATCAGATTCTCTATGGAGTGGAAGGGTTAATTTGTAATGGTGCTTGATCTTGAGGGCATTGCATTTCTAACCTCACTTGGTGATTCCTCCCAAGTTGCCAGAGGAAGTCGTTCTGATCTACAGAACCCTCTCAACTTCAGGTGGCAAACTACTTTGAACATACTAGAAATTGAAGAAAGCCTCGACCAGTTTGTCTGGTCTGGTCTAGGGAGAATTGTTACTGTAAAGTCATCTTTCTGGATTCCTGTGGCCTGGTAGAATTGCTGAAGCCAAGAGAAATGGGTAGTGCTCTGTGTAACTCTCAGCCTCCCAGAAATATCATCTGCACTAGTCCAGTGAAGAAAACTTAATTCCTTAAACTCCCTGAAAGTAATCCATTTGATTGAATGAATCCTTGGTCTCCCTATATATACCTGACAAGACACCTGTGGATCTAACCTGTTGCTCTTCAGCATCTTGGTGTTTACCTTCAGCTCTTGTGACTACAGTGATAACGTTCCCACAACAAAGAAAGACTTGCGGTCTTGTGAATAGAGCTTGAGGCTAGGACTGGGGAAACTCAGGTTCAAGCCATAAAGCTAATTGGATGAGTTTAGGCCATGCTACCTCTCAACTTAACCTGCTTCAGAGGATTGTTGTGTAGTTAGAATGCAGGGAGGAGGCATTGTGCATTTCCCAAAGCTCATTAGTAGAAGGGTAGGATTAAAAATCTATAGAGATGTTAACTGGAGGGCTGGGAAGAAAAGCTGTGGCCTGAGGCTAGAAAAGTTCGACTCTCCCAGTACTCTTGAGTACATTGGCCTGCTTGCTGCTTGAATTTAAAACTCAGGTTACTGATTTTATACATATGTGATTTGCAGTACCTGGATATGATGGACACCATTGACAAGCAGCGAGAGGTGATGAACCACAGCAGTAGGTGAGTGGATTGTGAGCTGCAGATTTTTTACCTCCTCAGCTGAGTCCAGACCTTGGTTCCTCAGTGTTGTTTTCAGGTGCTACTAAGGCCTTACGCCAATTAGAAATGGTAGCATGGAACAGGGAGCATCTCAAAAAGAGGATACTTCCACTGTGGAAGTTTAGGGATATTGCTATTTTACTTTGCTTCACTTTGTATGGTACAACCATGACATCTGTGCTGACCCTAATAGGTCTTCTGGACTAGCAGTCAGAATACTGTTATTTATTTATTTTAAAGGGGTTTTTTTTGCACCCGGCTTTCCTCATATAGTCAAAGGCAGCTTACAAAAATATCAAAACAGGTTATTCAAAGTGCTGAACCCTTGTAAAGCATTACCTGTCACATAGGAACTATCTACAAAGTATGCTGTGGGTTTTTAGAAAAAAAATGATTTCTAAGAATCTTCCTTCGGCTTGTTACTGTTTGTCCCATTTTAACCAGTACTTTTGTCACAACTTGGCTGCTCCCTTCCCTGCTCTTGCTACAAAGTTTATTTTACAGATAGTCCCCTACCTGGATATTGCCTCTCTCCTCCATGCAGGGTATCAGCGACACGAATTGGGCAGTTGCAAGAGGCCCTGACGGAGCGACATTCCGTGTTGAACTCGCTACAAGCAAAGTAAGGAGCAGCAACTCTCTGGGGACCCGCTGGGCAAGGGGGTTGGAAAAAGCAGGATTTCATTTCCACCCAGATATCTGGCTCAAGGGGAATCTCATTCTAAAGTTACATCCACACCATCCAATTAAAGCCCTCTTATACCACTTTAATAGTCATGGCTTCCTCCAAAGAATCATGGGAACTGTAGTTTGGGTTGCTGAGAGCTGTTAGGCAACTCCTCACAGAGCTACCGTTCCCAGTGCCCTTAACCAGTTCCCAGGATTCTTTGGGGGAAGCCATGACTGTTAAAATGGTCTAAGAGAGTTTTAAATGGATGGTGTGACCCATCTAATACACCATCTTGTTCTCGCTACTGGGACTCCCTCCTGGATCACAATTTGATCTAGACCAAGTCACACCAACCACACTACCGCTATGCAGAAATACAGCTAAAAATTAAGAGGTGGGTCCCCAAGTGCATGTCTTGGCAGAAGGTGGTCCCAAGTCTCAAAAGGTGGAAGATTACTGTCGTCGTGTACGCCTGGAGAAATACATTGGACTTGACCTGTGTTGCATGAATGCTGAAATGGTTTTCCAGCATCCAAAATGGATATGCTGTCTCTTTATTTAGTTATCACAATTATTTACATTCCACCAAGGTGGCTTACAGGTAGTATTTCAATTAGGTTAGTATTTTTATTGTATTTCTAAAATATCTATCAAAAACACATCCTGATCCTTCACACACAACGTTCACCCTGGCGTTCACCCTGCGCGTGAGGTTTTGTGGCTGTAAAGGTCTTCAGGTTGAAAGTGATTATGCAGGACAATTTGGCTCCTCCACCATCTGATTCTGGCCACAAGCACACGGGTGTTTGCTTTGCTGCATGTCCCTAATCTCACGTGACACTTCCTGCCTTGCAGACTCCAAATGACGGAGGCCGCTTTGGCTTTGTCCGAGCAGAAGGTGTGCAACCTGGGAGAGCTGCTGAGTACGGCAAAGCAGGAGCAGGCGAGACTGGTTGAGAGCCAGGCCAAAGAGTTGCAGCAACACAAAATGGTAGGCCGGGATGATCTGGGCAGACTGGGGCCATCTGTGGCTGAGAAAGTGGCAGGTGGCCAGTGTGGTGTAGTGGTTAAGAGCGGTAGTCTCGTAATCTGGTGAACCGGGTTCGCATCTCCACTCCTCCACATGCAGCTGCTGGGTGACCTTGGGCCACTCACACTTCTCTGAAGTCTCTCAGCCCCACTCACCTCACAGAGTGTTTGTTGTGGGGGAGAAAGGGAAAGGAGATTGTTAGCTGTTTTGAGACTCCTCAGGGTAGTGAGAAAGCGGGATATCAAATCCAAACTCTTCTTCTTCTTCAGCATGGAAGAAGTGGGAAAGGTGCCCAGAGCTGATGTGGTGGTATGGGAAGCAGTGCTACATAGGGGGTATGTGAGGAGGATGGAAGAAAAGTAGGGGAAGAAGAACTGATAGTTGCCACTGCCTGCCTTTGTAGGCATCTGCTAATCGAGAGGCAACACTTCAGCGAGAACTTTCAGCAGCCCATGAGAAAAACCTCCTGCTCAAGAATCAGGTAAGAGAATGGCTTGAGTATCTGCAATGGGTAGCTTACCTGAGTCACACACACAGACACACACCCCAGGAACTCCTGACAGCCCATCTTCTCCTTTTCCTGCCACCAGGCTCCTGCCTCTCCCCCTTGTCCCAGCAGTCCAGGGTGCAGAGACTGGGCTTGCCTGGGTATCATGAGAGTCGCTTCCTTCTAGGTGAGCGACCTGGAAAGAAGGTGCAAAGCACAGCAGGAGCAGCTCTTCCAGGTGAAGGAGGACCTGACCCACACAACTGCAGAAATGAAGCTGCGGGCTGTACAAGCTGAAGGTGAGCAGGATTTGGGGAGTCTGGAGCTGCTGAATGTAAGATGCAGTCTGGATTCCACAGAAGAGGTGAATCGGTGAAGGATCAAGCAGCTGGCACCTCATTGTAGTTCTCCCTGCTTATCCTCAGAGCGTTTGGACATGGAGAAGAAGAGGTTCAAGCAGGTCCTGGAAGATGCAGAGTCCCTTCGGCTGAAGGAGGTGAGGTTGAGGGCGGCCAAGTCCCTCAGCAGCGTCCCTGGGGAGAGGGGGGGGGCATGATAAGAAGACAAACACAGATCCCTTCTCAAGGAGGCAGAGCTGACTCAAGCTAACTTTCTGTCTCGGGTGAAAATTTAATTCCTTCATTTAGCATCTTGCTGCATAGGATGTAGGGTCGCAGAGTTTTTCCTACAGGAGGTTTCAGTCCCTTTCCCATTTCACATGACTGAATGAAGAGAAAAGGAAGGGGGTGCCCCCAGGGCAAAGTGGGGGTGGAAAGGCCTTTTGTTCTCTTTTGGGGGGAATTCCCCAATTACAATCTCCATTTCCCTCTTCTCCATACAAAGGACTGGATGCTTTCACAATGGTTCCCACATTTCAGATCTTACTTCCCAAGAGTCTGGGGCAGGGGAAATACATTTCCCCTTGAAGGATCTCCCAATTAACCTGTATGGCTTGCTGTGTTAGACTGACTCTAAGCAGAAGCTCCATAGTCTGAATCAGTCCTCATTTCTTATCAGGAGGCCAGTTCATTCATGTATCTATATTAAAAGGAAGGCTTTGCTCCCAAACCATTTGGGACAGAGTGGAGCCCAACATCCCTTTCTGAGCTGAGAATGAGAAGGTCCCCATTTGCTGAAGGGGTTACACTAGATGGTGCTCAGATGCTGTTATGTACCCCCTTCCTTTGTGCCATTCATAATGCAGGTAGATCACCTGAGCCATCACATGGAGGCAAGTGAGCGGTCCCTGCAGGAGCGCATCCAGAGACTGGAAGCCATCCGCATAGGGCTTGAGGAGGTGAGTGGAGCGGCAGCAGATCCGCCACAGGGTACGAAGTCCCAGCCATAAGCTGCTTACTGCCATAGGCAACCTTTGCGTGAAAAACATACCCAGTCCCTATCCTCTGTTGTTTTTCGACCTCCTCTAGGATCTTGGATCCAAATGCAACCTGTTGGATGAGAACACTCAGGAAGGCTGAAGTGACGTCGAGATTCTTAACAACCCAAAGTTGTCACGTAATGCCCTTTTTTTGCTTTTGTAACTAGGAATTGAGCCGAGTGAAAGCTGCTGCCCTTGTAGAGCGAGGCCAGATTGAGGAAGAGCTCATCAAAGCCAAGAACCAAGCCAGGTTGGAAGAGGTGAGCGCGGCTGGGTGCTGAGGGTGGAGCTACATGTTATAAGAAACAATGGGGGTGGTTGCAGAAGCTGCAACAGCAGCAAACCACTTGACTTGTCCCCATTCCATCCATAATGTGTTGTACCGCCTACATCATATCACATCACTGTGTTTCAACAGCCACACGAGTGGCACCCAGTGATGTGGAAACAGGGCCGGGAAACTCTCCATGTCATAGCATCAGGGTGTGAAACCACTTTGAGAGAGGGGGGATAACCATTTTGGAGCAGTGGGGGAGTGTTGGCATTTTCCATGGCAGCTTCATGTTTTCTTGCCTCTGCAGAACAGCAAAATATATGTTGCAGAACTGCACACTTGGAAGCGAATTCAACATCACATTGTATTGCTACTTCCAAAAACTGCAGGTGGCAAGCACGGTCTTAGAAATAGGAATTCCCCTTTCTCAAACACACACACACGGCTAACGTGAGCCCACAATCTATGCTTTTTGCTTCACAACTATGGCTTTTTCAAAAGTTGTGTGCAATTTCAGTCGAATAACTAAAGGATTAAAATTTGCACCAATAATGGGTGGAGGTTTTCCTTAACTGGAAGACGGCCCTAATTAGTGCATGCCAGTGTTATATATATAATTTCAAGCAGTTGCTTTCCCACCCCCTCCTCTCCCACCTCCTTTTGGGCTTTGCAGCAACAGCGACAGGAGCACCTGGAGGAGAAGCTGCGGCTGATGATGCAGTCCCGCGACGAGGCTCAGAATTACTGCCTGCAGCAGAAGCAAGCAGTGGCTGAGGCCCAGTCTAGGGAGGGCCACCTGAGCCTACAAGTGGAAGGGCTCAAGAGGCGGGTGGAAGAACTTCAGCAGGTGAATGGAGAGTGTGGTTTGGAAGCCATGGTGACTGAGTGGTATATACCGTATTTTTCTCTCTATAGGACGCATTTTTTCCCCATCCAAAAATGAAGGGGAAATGTGTGTGTGTTCTATGGAGCAATGCAGGCTTTCGCTGAAGCCTGGAGAGCAAGAGGGGCAGCTATCCGCAAGCCTTCGGAGCGCGGTGGGAGTTCCCGCCGGGCTCCGAAGGCTTGCGGATAGCAGCCTGCAGCCTGAAGCTCGGGGAGCACAGCGCTGTGCACCCCAGGCTTTGGGCAGCTATCCGCAAGACTTCGGAGCGCTCCCCCAGCTGCGCAACCTTGCCTCCGCTCCCAGAGCTGTTCTGGGGGCTGGGGTCGGGGGAAGCTTGGGCTTCCCCCGACCCAGCCCCATGGCTAAAAACGAAGCCGCACACAGCCTCTCCTGGCTGGAGAGGTTGTGCGTGGCTAAAGAGGAAGCCAAGACAGCCAGCGGAATGGATCCCGCTGGCTGTCTTGGCTTCTTTGCTCTTTGGGGCTGGGGGGGGATAATTTTTTTCCCTTTATTTCCCTCCTAAAAACTAAGTGCGCCCTATGGTTTGGTGCACCCTATGGAGCGAAAAATATGGTAAATTGCCTAAGCAGCAATAATAATAATAATAATAATAATAATAATAATAATAATAATAATAAATAAAGTGGAGAAAACGGGTAGGGCATCCTTCACTGCCAGAAAACCTAAGATTAAATTTTCAAACACATGCAATTTCTACTGACTGAAGTATTGAATTGGTGTAGAATTGGGTGTCTGTAAGACATGGTAGATTACCTCGGGTTACATACGCTTCAGGTTACAGACACTTCAGGTTACAGACTCTGCTAACCCAGAAATAGTACCTCAGATTAAGAACTTTGCTTCAGGATGAGAACAGAAATTGTGCAGCAGAGGTGCGGTGCCAGTGGGAGGCCCCATTAGCTAAAGTGGTGCTTCAGGTTAAGAACAGTTTGAGGTTAAGAACAGACCTTCGGAACCAATAAAGTACTTAACCCGAGGTACCACTGTACAGGGAAGGGATGGGATGGGCATCTCCTCTGAGCTTTTAAAATGGTTCATACTTAGCCTGCAGCCCTCTTGACTTGCTTTGTCGCCTGTATTTCGGATGGCAGGAGTTGAGCAGCAAGGAACAGGAGAAGGTAACTGAGATCAACAAAGTGCGAGTAGGGCTGCAGGAGCAGATAGGACACCTTGAGGCCGAGAGGACGGCACAGGAAGGGCTGCGGGAGAAGATTGCAGCCCTGGAGCGACAGCTGAAAGGTAGGGAATGGTGTGTCTCTGCTTCCCCGGAAGCTGCAAGGAACAGGGTGGTATGCCATGCCTGTGAGACCAAGGCGATCTATTTCTAACTCCACCAAGTACTCTTATTGCATCCTTTGATGCCTTGGAGCCGGGTCTGACAAATGGGACCTTTTGCATCCTGCTTCCCTCTTGCTGGCAGATTTGGGACTGAAGGAGGCAGAGATGGCTGACATAGAGTCCCAGCAAAGGAGGAGGAAATGAGAGGGCTGTCTGGAATCCATGTGGCAGCCTCTCTCAAACTGAGGGGAACACATAAAGAGAAATAGTAGTGTTTGATGCAGGGCAGGAGTAGAAGATTAAGTGGCTTGTACATGAGCAAGAGGTGTAAAGGTGGGACCTTTGCCGTCTACCAGCTGGGGACAAAGTCACATCCAGCCCTCGGGATTGAGAAGATTGGGGCGCCCCCTCTTATTTCTGCCTCCCAGGTATCCCAGATGCCAACTCCCCAAACAGCAGTGCAATTGCAGCTCTTGTCCAGTAGCATCTTTGGAGCTGGAGGAGTGACTTGTCACTGGTTTGCCCATTTTGTCATTCTAGGAGGTTTACATTCAAAGAAGAAACCTAGATTTCTCCACCAGTAGAGATCATATGGGCAATGGGGGCTTTCTGGTTTTCTGCCACTGCTGTGTAAAGCTTAGCCCAGCCCCAAGAGCATTTCCAGAATCCTGAGGACCACAGAGGTCTTGCTGTGCTGATGCTTTGTTCCTCCTTATGTAGTTCTGTCCAGCAACCACCGGGAGGCGCTACTGGACAAAGAGGGTGAAGTCTCAAGCCTACTGGAGAAGCTGCGGGTTCGTGAGGCAGAGATCTCCAGGATGAGGGAGGAGGAAGCCCAGCGAGTCAGCTTTCTTCAGAACGCCATCATGTCTTACGTGCAGGGCTCCCCGCGAAGCACTCAGAGCCCCAAGAAGTGAGCATGAGGATCCTGGCTTCAAGGAAGGGTGTCTCAATTATTACTGTGGACAGGTTGTGGAGTATCATGGAGTCCATCTTCCTTATGTCGCTAGGAGATCCTGCAAGAGAGACTGCACTGCGTCAGCTTACCTGAGGCTGGGCCTGAGGTATCATTGGAGTGTTTGCCGTTGCCTTAGGAACTATTTTAATGGTCTGCACCAAAGCCAAGTCTTGTTTTTAAACCTTCAAACTATGAGGAAGGCTCAAAGGCAAAGCCATCCATTCCAGTTTGTGAGACCACAGAACGGTCTGGTCGCACGGGCAGGAAATACAATGTCTTCCTACGTGACAGGCATTAGCCTCAGCCTTTGGTCTGATGCACGTTACCTCAGTGGCATGACCTGAAGCAAAAGCCCCCTCCCAGCCGCAATGTAGCCAACTGTCCTACTGTATCAGGAAGAAGTGAAAGCACCAATTTCTCAGATACCCCAGATCATGTAGGTATTTGCCACGCCAGACTTTCACCTGCACAGGGACTACTGATGCAGACATGGGGGAAATTCTATTTCATGGAGAAGGTTGGGACAGGAATTGCTTTCTATAGCCTGGTCTATATCCATCAGCTCCTTCCACAGAGCGTATAATTTGCCTTCCATGCTTGGGAGGAGCTCTCTTGTTGCAGCTTTCGAAAGTGATCATTACAGTGAGCAAACCTCTAGCTGCGGGTGCATTATTTCCTTGGCCTGAAAGTGGTACAGGTTTGAGTGGCCTAATGGGGCAAGGATGGGGCAAATTTGCTGTGTTCCTTTCATGGGAGTGGCAAGCTTGGTGTTCATTTATTATTCTAGCTTTAAAGGCAGGATAAAAATGAAATGTTTCTACTTTTGCTCCAGTTCAAGGGCCGGTTTGTGCACAGACCAATGTTCATTTTATGTGTCTTTTCACATATAACTGTGACGCTGTTGCTTATGTATAATTTGACAATGGCCTGGTTCGCAAGACGCGCTAAGCCAAACCTTAGCTTAGCGAGACCATGCAGTCTCCCCAGGGAAAAGCTTTCAGCTGCTTTACTTCTCCCTTTTCCTTTATGTTGCCAAACTGCACTGAGCTCAGCTAATGTTTGGTTTAGCATATCGTCTGAACTGTGGTTAGTGATGAGGCTACTTAACCACAAGCCCCCGGTTCAGATGACACATCTTGGCTTAGCTCAGCACAGCAGCTAAAAGCACCAGGGAGGAATACAGCAACTGTGAGCTCCTCTCCAAGAGCTACACACTCTTGCCATCTCTCACTATGCAAAGGTTTGGCTTCCTGTGCCATGCAGACAAGACCCACCCTTCATACACGCTACAAAAATGAAGTAGCTCATTTATATACTATTATGAAACACCCTGTGATCTTCAGGTGAAGAATGGTATACAAATTTTAATAATAATAATAATAATGCTCAGTGGGTTTTGAGGAGGAGGCAAAATCCCCCTCCTATAGTCTGGAATATTCACCAAACTTCACAGTAGTGTGTGTGTGTTTGCAGCTTCCAATAATACAAATTGTGTGCCGAAATAATTTTGTTTCTTTTCAGATTGTTGCCACCATTTGTATGGGGAAGCAATACCACTCATCTCTTACACTTTCCATTTCCCCAAAACTGGCAGAAATCCAAAACTGATTTCTAAAGGAAATATTTTATCTCTTCTCTTCCAAGCCCCTGTTAAAATATGAAACGCATTGTATGAAGATGGCCTGAACTTAAATCTTGTTAACACAGGGTCTTTTAAGAGGTCAAGGCCTGCTTAGTTTTTCTTGGCTAATAATAATAATAATAATAATAATAATAATAATAATAATAATAATTTATTATTTGTACCCCGCCCATCTGGCTGGGTTTCCCCAGCCACTCTGGGCGGCTTCCATAGAAACCAAAAATACACTAAAATATCACACATTAAAAACTTCCCTGAATATTATTAGCCAACGGCTGTGGCTTCCTTGTGGGAGATGTACTCTATGAGGATATAATTGTAAAGTTTTGTACATCTTCAGTAGCTTTTCAAGTTTCTTACCGTTTTAGGGATGATCTATTGGTGGTGGGTTTAATAGTGCTTGAGAATTGCATGTGCCTGAGGTGGGATTTCAAGCATCTGCCCCTTTTTCTGCCTTCACTAACACTGTGTCCTCCTGCTTATACGAAAAACAACATGGCTGGCGACAGAAAGGACACAGCTCAGCTAGAGAAGAGTGTTTGCGAAGGCAGCGGGGTGAGAAAAAGGACAAAGCTACCCTAGTTTATTCTTGCTCTTTCAAAGCTTTGTTTATATGGTTTGGGAGGAAACCTGAGTGCTGTTTGCTCATGTCTGTCTGGAGTAATCAGTACCCTGCAACCCTCTGCCCAATGGCAAGGACATCCCTTCCCCCATGCACACATCTACAGTGCCCCAGGCGTCAGGTTTTATGAGGCAGACTCTTAAAAAAAATAAAATCCTTGCATGGGTGTTTAATGGGATCTGACTGATTCTGTGGGAAAGCAGAAATTTGTTCCCTCTTAGGCTTGTCCTGCATTTTGGGGAGCTAATCGAAAGGGGCAGCAAATCAGCAACCATCTTCAGCTATTTTACTAAATCTCAGTGCCAATTTGAGGTTTCCGTAATGTGCGGGTGGCAACTGATGAGTAGTCATATATGACACTAAAAGTGACTTTGAGCCTCGTGTCACACTTTAAATGCACACAAAAGTTGCCATTACGCGATTAAACATGCACAAGATAAAAAAAAAATTAATCAAATATACTTTCTAACAAATACCTTTGCATTTATTTATTCACTGCCCTAGCAAGGGCTGCACGAAAAGAACATACAGTTTAAACAGTAACAGCATTAAAACAAAGGGTTTTCTACATAAAGCAAAATAAACAGGCATAGCTGGTACAAAGGCCTTTCAACTTGCTTATAATACTCCATGTATAAAACCAGTACATTGGCTGGAAATATAATCGCATATGGTCTAAGAGTTATAGGGGGCAACCCCCCCAAAAAATGGTGCCCCTGGAGAGACATGATTACTTGCCTGGAGACACATGGTTGAAATTAGCTTTGCATCTCTCAGGTCACAGCTTGGCTGCTATCCAGAGAACTACATTGGTTTCCTGAACTTGCTCTTCACTGCTAGACCATGACTTTGATAGGAAGTTATATAGCAAAGATCAGAAGAAATGTGCCCCCCATGGATGCAGCAAGCAGCAACTATGGTTGGCAAATCTATTTTCAATCCTAAAGACACAACTCAGCTCCCCCACTCCACCCCCTTAGGCTCTGAGAATGCCATAATTTCATAGGTTCTCTTGGGTGGAGTTTGAGAGAAAACGTTATATGTACACACACACACACAGTGCTATTTTTCTAGAAAAAGAGGTGCCGGAACTCACCATGGATGCTTCCCTTGTTCTCTTATAATGGCAATGGCGCCCACATGAGAGGTGCCGGAACTGAGTTATCATTACATTTCATCCAAGGAGCTCAAGGTGGTGTACATGGTTCTTCCCCTCTCCATTTGATCATCACAATAACCCTGTTAGGTAGGCTAGACTGAGAGACAGTGGCTGGTCCAAGGTCAAGCAGTGAGTGAGCTTCATGGCCGAGTGGAGATTTGAACCCTGGTCTCCAAGCCCCTAGTCCATCACTATAACCATGGCACCATACTGGGTGTCAATTACCTGTTCTCAGGCACCTGGGTTTCCAGCAGCTTTGTGGAAAGATGGTGATTTGCATAGACGGTTCCTTGTGTTGAGTTGGGGTGCTTGCCTGAGTTGGCCTCCAGGGCAAGGAAATTGGCTGGGTGTTTCTGCACTTATGCCTGGGAAGCTGCCTCCACTAGGCTGCTCATTTGAGTTTATGTATCAGGGCTTTTAACCAACCCCCTAATATAGCTGCCAGATGGAGCTCTGTGGCTTCAAATCACAATTCCTCACCAGGTCACAATTTAGGAGAAACCAACGACTGGAAGTTCCAGACCCACCTCTGCCACTCCAGAGATGCACTAAAAGGCTGGTTGCTGCAGTAATGGGGCATAAGGGCTAACCTGACCTCTTTCATCCCATTTGACAGGATGCCCTCAAAGTAGCTCTGTAAAACAAGTTACTGACCATAGCCACAGAGTTACACTTGCAGTGCACGGCTAGGGCTGCCACTTAGCCTCAAGACACTAATGGCTACATGATCCAGTGCTATTTTTCTAGAAAAAGAGGTGCCAGAACTCACCATGGATGCCTCCCTCATTCTCTTATACAGTGGTACCTCGGGTTAAGAACTTAATTCGTTCCGGAGGTCTGTTCTTAACCTGAAACTGTTCTTAACCTGAGGTACCACTTTCGCTAATGGGGCCGCCGTGCCACTACCGCACAATTTCTGTTCTCATCCTGAAGCAAAGTTCTTAACCCGAGGTTCTATTTCTGGGTTAGCGGAGTCTGTAACCTGAAGCGTCTGTAACCTGAGGTATCACTGTAATAGCAATGAAGACACAGCCTTGTAGCTCAGTATTGCCAACACTGGCAGGCAAGCAGCTCTCCAGGATTTCAGGCAGAAGACATTCCCAGCCCTATCGTGAGGATGCCAGCGAGCGAATCTTGGACCTCTTCCACACAAAGCAGATCTGAGCCACAGCCCTTTCTGTTGTAGCGGAATGCCTGCATGCTTATTTATTAAGGAATGTCAGTATCACTCTTTATATGCGGCCACAGGGTGGTTCACAACAGAATAACCATACTGTGCACACATAACAATTACTTCAATCTGACTCAGAAGATAAACAGCAGCATCAGACTGCTGTAGACATTTAAAGGTGCAGTGGCCATGCCAGCAGAAAGGTGCCAACCCCCTACGGTAATGTAGTGGCTGCAGTGTTTGACTCCCCACAGGGATAGGGCACTTCTGGTCCTCCAGGTAATGTTGGGATCCAGCTCCCATCAGCAGCAATCTCAGCTAAAGCATCTATGACAGATGGTCATCCACCCTCACATATTTGCCCACCTCTTGGAGTTAGGGCCAGAGAACCCAGGGTTCGAATTTCCATTCAGCCATTAAGTTCTCATGGGGTGACCTTGGGCCACACTTTCTCAGTCTCACCTACTTCGCATGCTTGTTGTGAGGACAACATGTATTGGAAGTCATGGGAGTAGCCAAAGGGGACAGGGGGCAAATAAAGTAAATTAATAAAAAATACTTAACTAACTGATGTTCTCCCCCGCCCCCCCAAAAAGACCATAAACCCTGGCTACACCTATGCTGGAGGTGGTGGTAGTCTGCCACTCGAACACAAGTGGGGCCAATGCTGTTGAGGCCATGCCCTGCTATGGGGCTACTTATGGGTGCCTGACTGGCCACTGGGAGGCCAGAACGAACCCTTGCTGTGACCCAGCCGGGGCTCCACTCCTGTTCTTCCAGGATCTGGAGCACCTCGGCAAAAAAGGCAGGGCATAAATGCAGGCAACAAATAACTACTAGACTAGAAGAGGCTGCCTTTGCAGGCACCGGGCTCTCCTTCGCTGGAAGTTTCTAAACAGAGGTGGATTGGAGGGGTTCTGTAGTCCTGATTCCTGCATTGCAGGGGGTTGGACTAGACGACCCTCGGGGACCCCCTTCCAACTCCCCGGTTCTAGGATTCTGTGACTGCAAAGGGCCCGATTCTGACCATCTCCCCCCCCCCCCCGTCGCCGACGGTGCTGGCTGCTGCTGTCCCAGGCGCCACCAGGCAGTGCAGCAGTCAGTTGCTAAGCTACCGCGGGTTGCTCCCTAGGCGCCTGCTGGGTCCTAAGATCTGGGCATCTCCTGCAAGGTGCCTCTGCTCTGCCCCGCTTTCTTCCACACGGCTCCGCCGACGCGAGTCCAGGGGTGGCAGGGAGGGGCCACAGGACTCCCACGCTGCTGCCTCCTCCTCCCCTGGCCCCGCCCGGGTCTCTCTCTCTCTCTCTCTCTCTCTCTCTCTGGCTCGCTCTCTCTCCTCCCTCCCTCCCTCTCTCTCGTTCACTGCGGCTGCGGGCGGCATCCATCGCCAAAGAAGACGAGGCACACGGAGCCCGGCGCCCGCCGCCGCCGCCGCCATCGCAGCCCGTCTCGCTGCCGGGGCTAGATGCAGGCCATCAAGTGTGTGGTCGTGGGAGACGGGTGAGCGCCGCCGGAAGGCATCGCCGTCGGGGGGCGCGGATGGGCGAGGCTGGCGCTCGGCCCAGGCGGCAGGGGACCTCAAGGGTGGGGCTCTGGGCTAGCGGGGGGAGAATGAACGCCGACGCCTCGCGTAGAGGAAGAGGATGGTGCACTGGAAGGGAGAGGGGGGTCTGGGGGAAGAGGGGGGTGGGTTTCCACCAGCAGAGGGGACCTGAGCACACGCCCATCTAGCTGCCTCTTGGGGAGGCGCCTGCTTTCCTATGCCTGCGCGCGCGCCCCCTTACACACGCATCTATTGTTGCCCTACGAACCCCCCCATTGCCTTGCTAGCCTTTGCCCCTGATCATACCTGCCACCCCATTCTTCTGTGCTGCCGCCCCCCCTTTCTGCTGCAGTCTCCAGCAGGGGTGCCAACTTGAATAAAAATATTGGGGGGGCAGGTAAGCCCCACCCCACGTATTCAATCACAAGACAGGGCGCACGCATACCATTTGAATGGCAACACTCGTCAACTTGGGGGGGGGAGCCCCATCAAATATTTTATGGGGGCGGGGGCGAAGGGACCTCGGTCCCCTAGGAGTTGGCTCCTAGGGTCTCCAGGGAAGGCTTCCACCCACCCCACGCTTCTGATCTGCCCCTCTGTTCGTCCTCCGGGTTTCCGCACTTAGCATCGCCATGTGGTTTGGTGGGAGCCTTTATGAAAGCCCTTCGCCTTCCCTTTGGCACAACGCCTCCCCGCCTCTCCCGCGCACATACACACAGCTGGATCGAGGAGCGGGGCGGCTGCTTTTATTGCGATAGGGCTCTGACACCGATTCAGCGAGGCGGGCTGAGATAAGGTGTGTTTCCTTCTTTGAATCCTAAGATGATATGACCGCCCTGCAGATTGGCAGAGATGGGCAAATACCCAGTCTTGATGGAGTGCCATTCTCTCTCACACACGCACAGAGCCATGGCTGTTTCAAATGCCGTGATTCCCCAGCTTGCAGGTTTAAGTGCCACCAGCCAAGATGATGTGTGAAGATAGCTTGGCAAGCTGACAGCAATAAGCCCTGGTGCAGGGTAAATCCCAAGGATGGTTGCCAGCCACCTCAAATGTTCCGGCCAGCAAAGGAATACAGTATTGTGCTCAAATAACTATGTTGGTAGATGGATTCAGGGATTTAGGGAACTGTCCTGGTGGTAGGGATGCAGGGGGCGCTGTGGGTTAAACCACGGAGCCCAGGACTTGCCGATCAGAAGGCTGGTGGTTCGAATCCCCGCAACGGGGTGAGCTCCTGTTGCTCGGTCCCTGCTCCTGCCAACCTAGTAGTTTGAAAGCACGTCAAAGTGCAAGCAGATAAATAGGTACCGCTCTGGCGGGAAGGTAAACGGCGTTTCTGTGTGCTGCTCTGGTTCGCCAGAAGCGGCTTAGTCATGCTGGCCACATGACCTGGAAGCTGTACGCCGGCTCCCTCAGCCAATAAAGCGAGATGAGCCATGCAACCCCAGAGTCGGCCACGACTGGACCTAATGGTCAGGGGTCCCTTTACCTTTACCTTTACCTGGTGCCAGGGCTTCAGCATGTAGTGTGCTGTAGAAGGCATGTCAGTCATGGAACACAGAAACCTGGGTTCAAAGCCCTGCTGGGGGCGGGTTGGGCAAATCACAGAGTCTCAGCCTATCCTACCCCATAGGGTTGAGAAAGAGGAGGTGATATCAGGTATGCTCCCTTAGCTCCTTAGAAGAAGGGTGCAATACAGATGTGATAAATGGCAGTGTGAAGTCAGGAGCCCCTAGTTCAGACATCACTTTAGCGGTGAACTCTGTAGCTGGCCCTTCAGCACAGAGGATCTGGTTCAAACACAGTCAGCTATTTTTGTGGCGGTTGTCTGCCCTCTTCTGACTCTCTTTCTCCCCTCCCCACCTCATTGTTGCCCTAGCGCATCAATCTCCCACCACCCCAATCTCTCAGCTTCAGGTTCCCTGGCTTCCCCTTCCAATAGCACTGACCTACCTTACAGTGGGTTCTTAGTATTATTTAGGCGATGCACACGAATCACTTTGAATGCTCAAAAAGCATTCTGTAAATGCCACATGATATTTATCACAAGGCATTGGGTGATCCAACTTCCCTGCCACCATTGATTGGGGGTATCTCCATTTATGTGCCTCATTGCTCCACTGATATGAGAAGACTGTCTTCCTGCATGCTTACAAAGATAAATTAAAACGTTGCAGTGCATAATTCTAACATGATCAAACTGCACCTCTCACCCAATCTGTTCAGACCTTTACTCAAAGAAAAGTTAAAATAATCTCCCTGTTTGCAGATGTTGGCAATTCCTGCTTTCAATGCTTCCCCGCCCCCTAGAAAAATAGGTTTTGGTACTCAGCATGAAGTTCTTACAGTAAGTGCCACGCTTTTTAACAACAACAACAACAAAAGGTGCCAGTACTGCGTGCTCTTGAGTACCTCCTGAAGACAAAAAAAACCACACAACACTGCCTGATTTAAACCAGAGCCAGTGAAATGGGGAAATGGCTAAGAATCAGAAGTGCGAGCATGCAAATGAAATTTCCAGCACATGGGAAGGGAATGCTGTGACTGGGTACAAGGTGCATGACCTCTCCCTATGCAATGGCTTGCCATTAGACAATGCTGGTGCTGATCTTAACAGAATCAGTCCACAGACATTATATCACAAGCATCTTTTTTTAATGTGTGTTGCACAGAAAGGACAGTAGAGAGCAATACATTTGTTTCCTACCAAATGGTTTTCACATGTATTCTCATGTACATGAGATCATATGGGTGAAAATTTGTCCCTTTGGCTTTTGTGCTTGCTGGCTGGGCCATTGAGAGATCCTTGGTATGCAAAAAGCAAGCTTAAATGCAGGATCGTTGAACACCGTTTTTCCTGTTGGAACTTAAAATCCTTGGCTATTAATTGTGTTTTCACTTTTTAACCCAATTGCACCCTGTTAATCTCAACAACGAGGGGTGTTTTTTTTAGGTTATTATGAGCCCAGATTAGTAGTGTGTGAAGAATCTCACTATAAGGGAAGGGTAGCTTTCCAGTTGTTGCCAGACTACAACTCCAGTTATCTTGATCATGGCCAAGCTGGCTGGGGCTGATGAGTGTAGAACATTGGGTACCCCTGCTGTATAAGGTGTGTTTCCTGCCCCATAGAACAATGTCACTGAAGGAAGAAGTTTGGGTGTGTTAAGGCTAGATCAGCTATACAAAAATCTAGATCTGATCCAGTGGCTGAGAATTGGGGAAATGCACCCCATTTCCCCCCTCTCAGCCCCACTCCGTGCCATCCTGTTGTGTCTATGCTGTACGGCTCTGCTTTCGTTTCTTCAGGGCTGTGGGGAAGACCTGTCTGTTGATCAGCTACACGACAAATGCCTTCCCCGGAGAATACATCCCCACTGTGTGAGTATAAAGGTTCTACTACATAGTTGTGGGATAACATGCATGCGAAGATAATATGGTGGTTTGTAGAAGTCCCACACTGGGATGCTGATACTCTGGGTATTGAAAGAACTGGGACTCCTAGGGACACTTGAAGTGGGACAAATTGAGCAATAGTCTACTAAACCGGATAAAGTTAAACACAAATGACTTTAAAAATAAAAAGAAGTATTTTGCTGTAGGCACATCTGCAGGGAAGCTGTAATTAGCCATTGTTTTCCAGTGTGTGTCCACACATAGCAAAAAAATCACAGATGATCTATATGCCTGCTTTTCTTATGTGGAATTTTGTTGGGTAAAATAGCCCTGGTTGTGATGGCTATAGTATCCCTTAAGGATTGTTGTCAGAGCTGCCCAAGGTCCCAGCTCACAAAGGACCAACGCCACTTCGTTGTTAAATACGAAAGTCTTTATTGAAGTTCAGTTTCACTTCCAGAACCACAGCGTGCAGCTCTACGTCTCAACTTTCAGACCGCTGATGCTCCGTCTGAGTCTCCTCCCCCCATACACCAGTTTAAGACTCTAGCCTTACTCCACCTCTTCCTCTGTTCTTTCCGCCTCTGGTTCCGCCTGTCCGTTGGGGTCTCGCCCTTTCTAGACTCTTCTGACGCTGAATCCCCTGAGCCTTCCCCCTCCCTCCTGCGGGCTTTAGGAGCTGGTTCCCCATCCGGGTCTCCTGCTGTCCCCCGCGCCTGTACATTTGAACTTGGCGCGCGCGCCCAGCCAGCAACTTTCCTCCTGACCGTTTCACTGCTGCTGTCACTGCTTCCCCCTTCAGGGAGGCTAGCTGCAACTGACCTCCCCTCCGTTGGAGGCGTGGTCAGCCCTGACTCACCTTCTCTCCCCGCTGGAGGAGACGCTGGCCCTGACACATGTGACTCTTCCCCCCCACTACGCTCTGGTGGGGAAACTGGTCCTGATCCCCCGCTGCTGCTTCGGGGTTCCCCGCTGGCTCCTTGTTTCTGGTGCGTTCCCCCTGGGACCCCCCTTGCCCTGACCATCGGCGCCCGCTTCTGGGAATCTTCTGATTCGCTGGAGAAGCTCATGGAATCTCTCGGGCCACTGTCATACTCCCCTACGCTGCCCTCGGATTCTTCCCCTTCGCTCTCCATTTCCTCTCTCCCCTGTGCTCCTGCTCCTGAGCCCCTGACAATTGTGCTTAAGAATAATAGCACTATGGGAAATGTTCACTAGAGTCATATCATTTACATGCTTCTACCCTTCTTTCGCTTGGAAAGTAACAGAGAAAGGGTTGGTGTTAAACTTATTCTCCACCTCTGTACAGGTTGCCTGTTGAGTAACTTACTGAAATGTAATATACAGATTAACTCAGGTTACTTCTGCTCTAGCACGCTTTAACATTCCTGAGGCATTGCTTTTCTGCTCTCAACTGGAAGCAGAATTAAAAGGGAAGTTCAACAGATCACTTAATATATAATCCTGGAATGCCCACCACTATGGCTGTGATCTTTCTTATTTCCCCATTCAGCAAATGGCCCTTCTGACATCATTGAAAAGTGTCCTGCTTGCAGGTTGTCCTAAGACAGCTTTTACAGTGGGGCTGCTGATGTTAATCGCCCCTCCTAAATGCCTCTCATTATCAGTGCCTGTTTCTCCTGAGGGCTTTTTAAATTAATGGGGTTTAACATTACTAAACAGAGCTATTTCACTATATAAAAACAAAAAGAACAAACGTTATGGGAGGAAAATAATATTTTTAATAAAGACAGCCAGGGGCAGGGGTAGGGAGGTAGAAGAAGAGACTGTGCTACTACTTTTCAGGCATGATTAGGTTAGACAACAGATGTGATTTAAGTGTGGTGGAGGAAGAAATAAAGCTATGTGATTGAGGCGATGCTCTAAAATGTGTAGTGAATAGTTACTGCTTTAGAAGAGAGAAGTAGTTAGTAGGAAGTATTCCAGCACAATTAATCTAGCATGGAATTAAGGTTGCAATCTGAAACCCACCTATTTGGGAGTAATCTGAATTGCTCAATGGGAGTAGATATGTATAGGATCGCACTGTGATACTGAGGGTGTGACCTGTGATGGTGGAGTAGAGAGTGATTCTCTGTTGCTGATGGAACATTTCCCCCTCCAGGTTTGATAATTATTCTGCCAACGTCATGGTAGATGGGAAGCCAGTAAACCTGGGACTGTGGGATACAGCAGGACAAGAAGACTATGACAGGCTAAGGCCTCTTTCCTACCCACAGACGGTAAGTGATGAGGCTGCCCCTCCACAAGTGGAGTCGGATTATATCTCCTTTTAGAGAAAGGCCCCTCCACGTCTACCAAACTAGGCAGTACTCTTGTAGACTATGCACAAATGCATTCCATGTTCTTTCTGTGACAAACAAGTTTGAATTACGTGACCATGAGAGAAATCTTCAGTCAGTTCAATAAAAAATTAAGCCAATATTACACATCCCTTTTGTGAAATCTGGTATTTTGGGGCGGGGGCTAAATTGAGAGGACAGTATTGGGACACAAAGAGCTTGCAGGTGCACAAGATGCATTTCCTACACTTGTTGTTTCATCAGAAGTTACATACCACCCTCGTCATGTATCCTGCTTGTATCCTTGCAGGATGTTTTCCTGATTTGCTTCTCACTGGTGAGCCCAGCTTCCTTTGAAAACGTCCGAGCCAAGGTAAGAGGCTTTCTCTTAAGAATGCGGAAGTGACTACCAAGAGGTAGGCCTGTTCGTAGCAGCCTAGCCACAGATTGGCAGAGGGTGCCTTTCATCTTGCTGCCCAAAGCACATGAGTGATGCCTCAAGGACAGGATTAAAAGTCAGTGAAGTAGAATCAGGATATTTTCCTAAAGGCGTCTCCCAGGCATCTTTGGCAAAGCAAAGAGCCAGAAGGGCCACCTATCCTTGGGTACCATTTTGCTTCTAGCGCACAGTAACTTCTGCCGTCAAGGATATTCACTCCCTTGCTTCTCATTTTCAGTGGTACCCAGAAGTTCGACATCACTGCCCCAACACACCAATCATTTTGGTGGGCACCAAGCTGGATCTGAGGGATGACAAGGACACCATTGAGAGGCTGCGTGACAAGAAGCTGGCTCCCATTACCTACCCTCAAGGTCTAGCTATGGCCAGGGAAATTGGTGAGTCTTGGAAGCGGGGGCTACAGGAAGCAATGGTGAACTGAGGGGGACACAGCATTCTCCCAACAATTAGAAGTGTTAGCTTCTGTGGTTTTCCATCTTTTTGTCTATCATGTGCACTAGAACCTTGCTTCCCCCTGAAAAAAGAATTTTATAATCAAGGTTTAAGGATCTGAAGGGGAAGCAGAGAAATCGCAACTCTCCCTAAGTCATGTTGTCTTCTGAATTCCTCCAGGTTCAGTCAAGTACCTAGAGTGTTCTGCCCTTACACAGCGTGGCCTCAAGACTGTCTTTGATGAAGCCATCCGTGCTGTGCTCTGTCCTCCCCCCGTGAAGAAGCCTGGCAAGAAGTGCACCGTGTTCTAAGGGCGTCTGAGTTCAGCATGTTATGGGTGTCTCCTCCTTGTATGTGCCAGGAGGAAGCGTTCGCTGGGTGTTCCCGCAAGGGGAGAGGCGGGGCCCTTCATCATGTACGAAGTCAGTGTTTTTTAAATGTCTCTTTGATTTAACGTCTGTGTCGATGTAAAAGGGCCGCATGGGAGGAGGAGGAGCTCAATGCTGTCCCACCCCCAGGGCGGAGCGGTGGGAGGTGCATGCTCCCCGTGTCTCCATGCCGGGGGTGGGGGGTAATGCGTGAATGGAAAGCCCAGCCCTTTATTACTACTTCTATTGGTGCTAGAGCATTGTGGCAGGAGCAGGTAACAAACCCCAGCTGGGGCAGGGAAAGACAAACGGGACACAGGTTGAAGAAGCAGCCTTTATAGTGCTTTATTTGCACGAGACACTAGCAAAGCTAAATGATCAGTGCAGCTCTGTGCCATCCCAAGCTGCCTTTGCCTTTCAGGATATCAGCCTGTGTGCTGCTCCTCAGCTGGTTTTACAGACCATCAGCTCTCCCAAAGATGGAGAGTTGGAGGAAGGCCTCTTTACCTTGTCCGGCCTGAGCAGGACAGGGCCAGATGGCAGGAACCTTTCTGTAAGATCAAAGATGATGCAGGTGGAAAGGGTTATGGCCAACCCCTTCCTTTTGTCAGGTGGGATGGACTGGGGGGTGGAGCAGGGAGAGCTTTGGAGGGGTTGTGATGGAGACGGGTCCAGTTTTTAATCATCGTGTAGAGTGATGAGCTGAACACCTCTTATTTTATACAATAAACATTTCTCCATAAGTAAGGAAGTGTGATTTGTTCAGGGTCAGCGGCAGAAGCAAGCATCCTACAGCCCTCACTTTCCGCATGCATCCACTAATGGGACCTCCCACTTGGTCTCTCTCTCGGTGGCCACAACTTCCGTCATCCCTGGTTATTGGCCGGGCTGATGGGAGCTGGGGCCCATGAAGATCTAGAGTTGCGGCAAGTTCCCCATCCATGTTCCACAGAATTTCATTCCACGTCTCAGTCTGTTCCGGATGACTCAGTAGGGGGAAAAATCACACAGGGAAGACGGAAGCAAACGCTGTATTTTAGCAGGCAAGGAATCCCCCGTCAACTGGCAGCATGGCACCTGTCGTCATGTTGCTTTGGTTGCTCAGCAGGAAGAGGATGCTGTTCACCACATCGTCCACCTCTGTAATAATAGATAGACCAGAGGCAGCTCTAGGCTATCAAGTCCACGGAATCCCCTTGGGCTTTCAGAGGTGCATGAAATGCCTCACACTCCTAACAAGATCTTCCCCATCCTTGCACTTCCACATGTACTGTAGCCCCGTCCCAAGACTGTTCTCTCTGGCAGATACTAACTGGAGTCTGTCAACCAGTTATACATGTGATAGGACTCCTGCATGTGATTTCTCCCAAGGCAGTTTTCAACGGATTGTGTGCTTTTCAAGCAAATCCATACAGGACAGGGGAAGTATAGCCGCTGTGTGAGAACTGCACTCTCCTGACTACTGACTACTGCACGTACTGACTAGCTACCTGTCTATCAGGAAAAGGGGAAATAGCAGTTTTGCCTGTCCCTGGAGGGATGCCCATTTGCCATGATCTTAAATGGTAAGTAATCCTCCTTCATTTTGAGACACAATCCCTTTAGGCCAGTGGAAGCAGGGTATTTTGGGGGAAGTCAGAGGCAATCTCAACTGTTCCATGTTACTCAGAGGAGGCTGCCATGCTCCTCTCTTTTCTACTAGGTTTCCAAAGCTACAGAGGCCCCCACTTGCGCTCCTCGTGGGAAACTGATGCTTCAAGTTACCTGCAAATTTCCCCAATGGGATGCGGCTAATCATAGGTCCAGCTTTCTGGGGATCAGTCCAGTTGAGGCGGCCCATGTCCGTCATGACCACTGTGGGGTTCACACTGTTCACCCGAATCTTGAAAAAGCAAGGACAGGAAAGTACATAATGAATGCAGGCTTAGCCCATACATGCCAGCAGGACACCTGCTGGGGCTTTCAGATCTTCCCCCTCTTTTATAACCATTCTTGTCCAGAAACAGAAATCTCCAGAGACAGAGATTTTCCCAACTGGCATGTAGGAATATACGTGATTCTGACTTATTCAACCTGATTACCTTCAGGGCAGGATCCAGCTGAGTTTTCCTCTTTGGCCTACATCAGGGATGGTGAACCAAGTGGCCTTCCCAGATGTTCTTGGACTACAATTCCCATCATCCCTGACCATGTGGCCATGTTGACTGAGACTGATGGAAATTATAGTCTAACAACATTTGGTGGGGGGGGCACAGGTTCCTCAACACTGCCATAGGCATATATCCTGATTCAACCACTATTAGCCTCTGTTTACTCTACTCTGACTACACTATAGTTCTCATGGCCTTTTCCACTCCAGATGTTCACATTCTTATAATAATTCATCAAGGTTCAGTTCTTACCTTGTGGGGACCCAGCTCCAGAGCCATTGTCTTTGTCAGCATATCCAAGGCACTCTTGGTGGAACCTTCAACACAACAAGAGAATTTAGTGTCCTGGGTTGCTGCCTGCTCCTCCCCACACCCCAATCCTGCCCCTCATGCTCTCATCCATGGCCATCTTGAACAAGCATGGCTTGAGGCAACGTTGTCACTGCAATCACTGCTTGCAGATTCCACCTGTGTTTAGCAGGAAGGACAGCAGCAAAAACCTTGTAGTTTTACTCACAGTAAACCGTGTGATCGGTCAGAGCCCGATGAGATGCCTGGCTTGAGACATTCACAATTGCACCCGGCGCTCCCCTGGCAATTAGTTTCCGAGCAACAATCTGAAACGCATGGCACCCGATAAAGGGGTGAGGACATTGTAGCTTGGGGTTTAATGTGCACTATCACCATTGTAACTAAAGACAGGCCTTGAGCACAGAGGAGCAGTTACATGGAGAAGTTCTAATGTACCTCAGCCCTGAAGGAGCATGTGACTGCATGTTCAAAGCTCTACATGTTTAACACCTTAAGGCTGTGGTCCTGTGCACTTACTAGGGGAGTAAATTCCATTGTTTATTTGTGAGTGTTTACTTCTGAATGAACATACATAGGATTGAGCTAGAATTCCTACGGGAGGCCAGAATACTAGCCCAGCCTCTGAGTCTTTTGCTTGGCTGCTCAGAAGTGAGCATTGCCCTCCCAACACCGCGCAGACTTCTCACCTGGGAGACATGCAGTGCAGCCCGAAGGTTGACATTGAAAGACCTACATAAAAGCAAAGTCCGATTAAATATGCAAAGCAAAGCAGACAGCAATGCCTTGAGGTTACTGCTAGGGACAAAAATATGCAGGGACAACACTTGTAACCTGCAAACAGAGCACCACCCCCTTATTTTAGCAACGGATCTGCCTTGACAATAACCAAGCAGATAAAATAAAACTAGCCTCTCCGCCCCTCTCTCCAGTGGCAGGAAGAGTTGTGGTTGGCGCCTCAGTGAGCCAGCTCTTTTATTTGGCAAACTGGGACAGATTAAAATGAAAACATCAATCTAGGATAAAGGTTTTATTACACATCTTTCAGGATTGGATGCAGAAAGCCTCAAGGGCTCAGAGTGAGAATCTGCAAGGCACATAATTGTATGACAGCTTGCAATGTGAAATTAGGCATCTCTTCCCCTAACCACCAGATACCAACAAGGGAACCTGCCTGTAGCCCCGGGTCTGGGATTACCTGTCAAAGGCCTCCTTGGTCACCTGTAGGAATGGTTGCAGCAGTGCTACAGCAGCATTATTCACCAACAGGTCAATATCCCCCACTGTGCTCAGTGCTGCCTCTGTGGCCTCCCAGTCTCCTAAGTCTATGCATAGCGTCTGGATGTCAGGGCACTAAGAACAGAGAAAACAGATAGAGATCAGGGTTAAACTAGTGGAGCAGAAGAGAATCTGGGTCTGCTGGTGCCCCAGTTCCTGTTCTTCCAACAAATATACAGACGCACAGAATAGGCTGAAGACGTATGTGGTTGATGGTTCAAGATTAGGGTTGTCAGATCCTATCTTCACCCTGAAATTAATTCTGTATCATTAGGGGCACTTTTACACAAGTGTGTGTGACATCGTCTGCATCTCATATGAGAATGTAACATCTTGGATGAGGGATAGCTCAGTTGGTAGAAAGCATGAGACTCTTAATCTCAGCGTCGTGGGTTTGAGACCCAGGTTGGGCAAAAGATTCCTGCATTACCGGGGTTGGCTTAGAATTATGATCTTTGTGCTCCTTTCCAACTCGTAAGATTCTATGTAAGATCTACACAAGCTGGAACGTGCATTTCACATTTTGTACCCTACATTAATAATAATCACACAAATAGTGCCACAGGTAAAAATATCACAAGGATTGCATGGAAGACAGAACTGTGCAGGCAGATAATCACCGCCCCCGCCCCCCAGCTATCACATTGTTTCTCAGTAATGCTCCTACACCCTGAATAGTGTAGGTAGTGATAAGAAATTCAGCAAGTGAAGCTTTTCTCAGCACCGGGTCTTCATGAAGATCAGCTATCCATATAGGATCAGGGATCAGCTGGTGGAGAGGTGAGAGCATGAGTGTGGGCAACCCCAGCCAGTAAGAGCCCTCTCAGAAGCTTGACGACCCTACACGAGCTTTTCTGAAAGAGGCACTGAAGAAGGACTACCTCCTTTTGCAGGTGGTCGAGATCCGCCTGGGTCCGGCTCAGCGCGACCACCTGGGCCCCGGCACGGCTCAGCGCCACCGCCACAGCCCGGCCGATCCCTGCAAAAAGGAGTAAGGAAATGCCTCTTAAATGGCCGGAGAGGGTGCGCGGGGGCCGCTGCTTTCAGGCCGGAGACCCCTGGCCGGTACCTTTGCCCGCCCCCGTCACCAGAGCCCGGCGTCCCGAGAAGCCCTCCATCTCCCTCCGTGGCGCAGAAAGTCTGGAGTCCGGAGTCCCCGCCTCGGGGCGAAGATCAGAGCGCGGGGCGTGCAAAGAGGGAGGCGGGGCAAGACCGGGACCGCCCCTCTCGGACCCTGCCAATCACAGCTCGCCCCGGAACCGCCCCTTCCCTCCCGCTTGAAAACGGGGCTCCTTTTTCTCCCGACTCAGGTTTACTCCGCCCACACAGAGGTAAACAGTAGCAGACTAGCCTTTCCTTTGTCTAAGGATGGGTCTGCTCCGTTACTTCTGACGCCATGTTTCCCCTCTGAATTTTGTAGCTGCTGTTCCCTAAGAGGCAATGGCGAATGCGAAGACTTCCCTCTCCCCTGGGGATGGGGACCTTCTCCCCAGTCCCGGTCATTCTTTTTCTTTCAATTTGCAACGTTTTCTGGCAACATCTTAAAAATTGCCCTGCACAGATATTGTCCACGGTGTTTTGTTTTCATTTTTACCCCATTTTGCAGGCGGGGTGAGGCGGGACCGGAGAGGATGTCACACGTGCCTGTCAATGTAATTCATTTTTTAATATTATTACTATCAACCTCATATTGCAGGTCGGGAGGGCTGAGAAGGAAAGCGGTTTATGGCAGCCCTTTAGTGTTGCCCACTGGGTGTTGTTAATCCTCAAATTGCTAAATTGCCTCGCCTCAAGCAAGTGCCTAGAAGAAAGAAAGAAAGAAAAACCCAAGTTTAACTGAGTGTGGTATATTCCATTCATTTGCACGCTGGCCCCTTTGCGCTTTTACCCATCCTCATAAATGATCTCAAATAAAATAAACTGGCCTTGAGGGACACCGATCATGGGTGATTCTTACTGGCAACATTCAGGTAAACGTCTCTGGTCTCCAGTAATTTAATGGTCCATTCTTACACTTCCATAATCCCATTGTTACTGGACACCCCCTCTTAAAAATAAAAATAAAAAAGACAGTTCTCAGCTCTGACCTGCTCCGTGAACCCAGATCATCATCACAGGACTGAAAACAAGCTACTGGATATCGTATTTGCTGGATTCTGAATCAGTGTGCAGTCAGTATTTATCTTTATGCATGTCCAAGGTAGTTCATACAAATAAATAAATAAAACAGTAAAATAAACAAACAGCAGTTAAATATCAGGTTAAAAAGCCTAGGGGAATATTTTTATTTAATTATATGAAGCAAGTATTCTGCAGCACCATATCATAAAACATATCAGGGGGGTGCACACTATAACACAATATCGTTTAATTTAAACTTAATAATAAAGAAGTATTACCTTCATTAAATATCTATACAGCCCAGCACCCATGGATCTTAGAGGGGGTTCACAACATTAGTAAACACATGCATCAATGTAGGGCCCAGGTGAGCCTCCATAAGGAACAAATTCTGTAAGCAGGGTGGGTGCAACTGATAAAGCCCTCCTTGGTCACCACTGGTGACCAGGAATTCCACATAGGCGAGGAGGGACAGAGCGTTGTTTCACCTTTGTCAAGTGACTCAGCTTCCATACTTGGAGGACGGGGAATAATGGGCTCCATTGTCAGTGTGGAAATTAGCTTGGATGGGGAGGAAGTGAAGCCGCCTCTGCAGCCTCCACAAACACAGCAGACTGGTGACAATGTTTCTCCTTTGCCTGCCAGCTGTGCTTCTAGCCTGCTATTCTTCACCAGCCTAATTCTTATTTGTAAAAAGGGCCCCAGTAACTTTCGAGGCCTTAGTAACAAGGCTGGCATTATCTTTACTAACCCACATTTCGTGCAATTGCGCCATGACACTTTTTGATTTTGATCGTCTGTGTTTTGATTCTGTAACACTTGCGTTGTAACACCACACCACATTTCCAAACACAACAGATGACGGGCTACTTGAGGCCTGCCACTTGACATAATTTCCTACTCGAAAGGCGGCAGGATTCCTGCTCCCTACCACCCAGCTTTTTGTGGAAATAAAATTGGTTGCTTCGGAACATTCCAGAACATTCCTGTCCCTGTGACATCACTTGCTGCCTGCCACACAGCTAGAATCTCCCCCTGGCCCATTCAGGCCAGTCTGCGACTGCTGGCCTCTCCCTGTCAATGTTGAGCCGCAAGCAGCTGGTGCAGGCAGCACAGCTAGCAGAACAATGTGGCAGGTACAAGGACATGGCCACTGCCATGAGGCAGCTTGTGATGGAAGGGAAAGACCCACTAACCCACGAGGAGAAGACCCTGCTTTCTGAGGCCTACAAGCTCCTAACACAGGAGCGGTGCTCTTCTTGGCGACGGCTAAAGCACTCCGTGGAGCAAGGGGTGGGAAAGCAGAAGGAACAAGCACAAGCTTACCGCGAGACCATAAAGAAGGAGCTGGAAGCAGAGTGTTGGGAGATCCTCAGCCTCTTAGACCACGTACTGCTGAAGCACTGCAGTGACACAGATTATGAAAGCCGGGCGTTTTACCTGAAGATGAAAGGGGACAACTACCGCTTCTTAGCTGAGGTGGCCCTGCCCGATGTCAAGGAGACGCTTGTGAAATCTGCGCAGAAAGTTTATGGGGAGGCTCAGGAAATCAGTCAGTGGCATTTGGAACCTACTCATCCGTTGGCTTTGGCTGTGGCTCTGAATTACTCCATCCTTTATTATGAGGTTCTCAACAACCCTCAGCAGGCAACCAAACTGGCCAAGGCTGCGTTCGATAAGGCAATCGCTGGACTGGAGACTCTCAGCCTAGAGTATTACAAGGAATCCACAGTCATCATGCAGCACCTGAGGGACAACATTGTGCAGTGGACTGGTACCCAACCACAGCAGGAGGAGAGCAACGGGGGAGAGCTTGAAGGCTAATAACTGGAGTCCTGAAACTGGCATTTTAACCACAGTGAAATGAACCATAGAATCCATTGAGGAGCAGCAACAATACAGACTCCCTTAGCCTTTGTACAGTATTACATTTGCCAGGTACCAGACCCATTCCATAGATGACTCATGTAAATGCAGATGTCCCTGCTAGCAATAATAGCCCATTCCTAATGCACTTTGGCTGTACTGCTGTAAAGGTTTAAATCTTACAGGATATTATGTAATGCTAGGGACTAACAAAAAAATTAAATCTTGCCATCGCACCCTGATTCTCTTCTCTGTGCCATTTACTACTCCACGCTTGAGAGTAGATGAAATACATGCTTCAGATAAACTCCTGTCAACAACTAGAAGAAATTGGCAGAACAGACTGGTATCTTTCAGTGTGTTAAGACATCTACTGTCGAGAATGTTCAGAGATGGGTAAACAAACACACACAGAGAGAGATGGGTAAACACTGTGTTATGGCTTTAGTTAATGCTGGAAGGAACCATGGTAACTTTGTACTTTGTGCAAAATACTTTTGCACAGCTTAAGAGTTGAATCACCTTTGTCAAACTGTTTGAAAAAACCATTCCTGTGACATTAGATTAATACTGTTATCACATGGTCAGGATGACTGAGTCACAGCAAGAGGCATTGGTTGTTTCTAAACATACATTTCCCCCATTAAAATTAAGCACTGGAATGTGAACCATTCTAAGTTCTTAGACGTACATTAAAAAGGTTTCAAAATGCTTACAATCTCTTAGATAATCAGCATGTAGGTTTATTCTAATATTGCATTTTAGATAGGGAAAATGTATTAAATGCATGTTTTCAGCAGGGACCCATTATGAGGATGCATGTACCGGTATATTAACTAAGTCCTGAATACCATTCAAAAACATGGTACAGCAACTCAGAAGGAAAGGAGAGTCAGTGAAAGACTTTATTTTTTAGATTCATTTTCTAGAAAAGAAATGTGGTAGTTGCTAAACCAGTAAGTGCCAACATCATTTGCTCAAAGCAAAAACTCGCACATAAGCAAATTGAGCATGGCTAAATTGACAAATTGACACTTGTACAAAAAGAAGTACAGGTGAACAAAGCAGAAGATCTTAAGGCCCCAATTAAGTCTGGAAAACTGACACCACCACCTTATGCACTGCAAGGCTTGAGTTTATTCTCCTGTGCCTCAAAACCATCTTTAAGCCTTTGCTGACGCTCAATCAGACATCACAGCTAGTTGCAGACTCGACTCCTCATTTTACTCTACTAAAACTTTAAGAGCTGTGGTGTTTATAAAAAGCTATTAGAATCCTAGAGTTGGAAAGGACCACAAGGGTCACCTAACCCAACCCCTTGCAATGAAGGAATCTTTTGCCCAGCGTGGGTCTCAAATCCCATAACCCTGAAATTAAGAGTCTCGTGCTCCAACAACTGAGCTATACTGGGTTCAGTGCTCCTTCAGTGCTGTGTAGAGAGGCAGTTGGGTGTTCCAAGGTTTTTCACGATTGAGAATAAAAAAATAACACACTTCTAAAAATTGCTATTTCTCATTATCATTTATTAAATTTCTATACCACCCTTCTTTACAGGATCACAGGGTGGTTTACAATAAAATATTTATTTCTGGGTGGGTTGGGGGGGGGAGATTTCACTGGGAATGCTCCTGCATTCAGAAATAGCAGCAGAGGCTGCAGCAGTCTAATCATGCACAAACAATTCAACACTCCAAACACTTCACTTCTCGCCAGTGCTCTGCACAGACAATAAGCAGGTATACTCTATAGCAGGGATAGCCACCATGGTGTCCTCTAGATGAGGTTGGACTACAACTTCCACTATCCCTGCCCATTAGCCATACTAGCTGAGGATGATGGGAGCTGGAGTCCAGCATCCATAGAGCACCACAGAACACCTGCTCTATGGGAAATTAGGTGTCAAGGAAACCAAATTCAGAAATAAGTATGCAAATGTGCATAAAAATAATTTGCATTATTTCTATAGGGTGAGATCCAATGTTAATAATTAGGTCTCTGAATAATCAACCCTGTGGCCCCTGGATTGAATTGACTGTCTCTGTGGAACCTCAGGGGCCACTCACCTTGCCCTAGTTCCACCCCCAAAGCAATTCAGGAGGTAGGATTGGGTTAGTAAGGTTTTTTTAAAAAAAAAAAACCCTGAGCAGGCGGCTTTGAAGTTGGCGGTGCTGCTTAAGCAGCTTCCCTGCACACAAAGGAAGCTTGTTTGCAGGGAAGCTGTTTGCAAAAGAGCAGTGACCAGCTCCACACAGGATCTGCTTCAGGAAGCAGGAAGGAGGACAGGCCTGGCAGGAGAGCACCTTGTTCCACCATGAAGATGGAGCCACCCAGTAGGTTCCTCCTTTTTGCGGTTTCTCCTTCTTCCTCAAGACTGCCTCTCCTTCCTGCCTGATGCCCCACCCCCATCCCAACAGTCCTGGATGACACTGGGCCACTTAATCCAACCTACAGAGATCTGGGGCTGTCTCAATCGAACTCAAATGAGGCCCAGATTCCTTTGAATAGTTCAGTTTGCGCTAGAGATTCAGGTCTCAGGACAAATCCAGTGCACAGTCCTATTAATCGTACTGTGGGTGGTCCATGCCAAACACAATTTAGTTGAGTATCGCCCGATTGCCATTTTTTTTGAGAGAGTTGCATATTTATTTCTATTGTGATACAAGCAGTATGAACAATGAGGAAAGGCAGATCTGAGGCAATTATAAGCCCATTCCAGAATGGCAGAGTCAACCCAGTCAGATGGGCAGGGTGTAAGAAATAAATTGTTGCTGTTGTTTGTTAAGGATGCTGAGAGTTGTTAAGAGGCCCTTGACAAACTGTCTTCATGACTATTAAAGTAGTATGAGTTCCTTAAATGGATGTGTGGTACCTTCATTTTCTTATGGTTGCAAAGGTGGGATAGATTCTTTGAGAGGCCTGATAAACTGATAGTTTGTCAACATTTCAGTTATTACTTATTTCATCTCAGGTCAGGGCTGCACACACAGAGTTCCTTCACCTTTTCCCAAAATGCAACCCCCTTTTAACTTTTTGGCGAATGCTGCGACAGTATTTACAAGCAGGGTTATACCATGCCAGTATGGTACAGTGGTACCTCAGGTTAAGTACTTAATTCATTCAGGAGGTCCGTACTTAACCTGAAACTGTTCTTAACCTGAAGCACCACTTTAGCTAATGGGGCCTCCGGCTGCCGCTGTGCCGCCGGAGCACGATTTCTGTTCTCATCCTGAAGCAAAGTTCTTAACCTGAAGCATTATTTCTGGGTTAGCGGAGTCTGTAACCTGAAGCGTATGTAACCTGAAGCATATGTAACCTGAGGTACCGCTGTATAAGTTTGTAGTTTATTCTATGCTAGCTGAAGACTGATTGCAGAGAATATTAAACATTCACAGTTCCAGGATTATAAAACGTCCTTTATAGAGCTAATCCAGTCCATCATCGAAAAAGTCCTTAAATAGTATGACATACATCATGAGTTAACAAATGTTCTTTCCTCATATATCCAGCATATTGATTGTGGAATGCATCAAGAAGAGGAGACAAGCTACAATACAAAAAGCAATAAACGTATAGTGGTCCAGCCAAGATAAATGGGGGTTTCAATTATATTAGTTAGTGGTGAGGGCACAGAATGCTCAAGACAAATAGGTGTGGGACTTGGAGGTAACAGTGGGGGACTTGTGTATGTATATGTTTTTCAGCCAGGCAAACGTGAAATACAGTACATGTATAAGATAGCTTTCAAATGGCCATAAAGGCAAGTGGCTCTGCTATAGCATGGAACACAGGAGCAGTATAGAATCAAAGAATTATAGTGTTGGAGGGGACCTGATGGGCATCTAATTCAACCCCCTACAATGCAGGAATCACAGCTAAAAAAATCCCTGACAAAGGCCACCCAACCTCTTTAAAACCTCCAATTAAGGATAGTCCACCACTTTCTGAGGTTGTCTGTTGCACTGTCATAACAGTTCTCCCTATCAGAAAAGTTCTTCCCAATGTTTAACTGGAATCTCCTTTCTGGAATTTGAATCCATTGGTTCAGGTACTACACTCTGGAGTAGAAAAAAAAAGGGGGGGGGAAAGCTTATTCCATGTGACAGCCCTTCAGATATTTGAAAATGGCTATCGTATCACCTCTCAGGGTATTTCTGAGAATACGCACTCTGTAAATACTGGTCTACTTTATAATCATTAGTAGGCAAGCAGTCACTAGCATTTCTAGTGTGGTTCCACAAGGATACAGATGCTGAGGCAGAATAAACAACAGGCTACAACTTCTTGATTACACTATTTTTCCATTTAAAAAACCCTCTTGTTTTCCTATGTGAAGTCTTAAAACAAAGCTTTGTGCTTTACTCCAAGCATTCTAGTAGAAAGAAGATTAGCCCTCAACTATATTGCTACAGTGCCAGACTGTAACATTCCTGAGTTTGTACAAATGCAATGCAATAGGAAACAGGTTTGGCTAACATGACATATATGTGATCGGAAAAGGAGTGAGAAGAGCATTGCAGATATAGCTTATGATGTGCTTCAAGACTAAAGATATGTCCAAAGACCATTTACAATAGTGGTCAGGGCATCTCGACACTTGCTTTGACCTTGTCTTCCGTTTTCTCCCCAAAGACAGCTTTGGCTGCACATTAAAAAAAAAGGACCAGCAAGAGTCCTTGATGAATGTTAGGACAGATATCAGTTCACTGTTAGACTGGGGCACCATCCAGTGTCAGGGTAGAGGAGACAGTGGACAGATTTGAATCTGCAAATAGAAAGAAAATTAAAAACTGTCAGAGGGGTTAACACAATCTGGCCTTAAATATACAAAGCCACCAGTGCAGGGACATTGGCCATAACTTGTCAGTATATTTTGCTGGCAAAGAAATGCCATTTCTTATTCTTGTGCTTGGATTTGTTAGTCAAATTGATTTCATTTGAAAAATGGTTACATACGCACCGAGTTGGATCTTGCTGTATGTTGAACACTTCACCCACGCTTACAACATTGCGCCTGTTCTCAGGACCACCATAACTCAAGGTAACCTGACAGTGGGGGGAAAACACGTGCTTAGAAACAGCACTTGCCAGAGCATGGCAAACAATACAAGAATAAGGAGGTGGCAAATGCAGAAGTGGCAAGGGAGGGATAGTAGCCTTGTGATATTTCCAAGACAAATAGCAGAAATCATGTAAAAATAAATGGTGAACAAATAAGTTGCTGGTGAGTGATCCCTATCTGCCACTCAGGATAATGCAAACATAGCTTAGGCCCAGACTAGATGTGTCAAAAGGACATTCCCCCAGAATGAAGAAGACCAGGATGAAGCAGGTCATTAGTGTTTCTGCCTCTTACTTTCACCTGCTAGGACTTGTCACAGTTCAGAAAGATTATGTAGCAAAACCATCAAACCACCCAAGACCTGAATTTAGGGCTTCTCAAGCCACCAATTCTATTATACTTTCACAACCCCTCTCCTGGCACTAGATATCTTTACATCCTGCTTGTTCATTCATTCCATTTCTCCATTCTGTTAGCAGCGGTGTAGCTACCACTTTTAAATGCCTCTTCAAAGCCTGCTCTGAAGTTCAGTGGCGTTCCCTGCTTTTATTCATTGCACCACTTTCAGGCCCTCAAGGCTTTCCTCACCACCACCACCACCAACAATAATAATAATAGCCATATTAGTGTATGCTGTTTAAATATGTGTAGAGATATATTTGTTTTCCATAATTTCCCCCTTCTTGGTTTTTCCATGGTTGTGGCAAGCCTTTGGAAAAGGCATATGTATTACAGTACTTTTATAAATTGTTACACACACCAAACTCTTAGAATAGCTTCAGCCACAAATCCACATACATGTATCTATTTTGATGGACAGGCAAGCGGAAGAGATATCTGCATGCATTAAGGAAGATTTGTCCATACCTGTTTCAGCACAGCTTCGCCACGCAGCTGCTGCAAGTTTTCCAGATGAGAGTGGAACAAGGGGCTGCGCAAGAGTTTCACCTCCAACAGCCCCTCAATAATGTAACCAATGGTGCAGTCATCGGGGAGTCGAATTCTCTCTGCAGTGCTGATGAAGCTTCCTAGGCTGTCAAAAGACAATAAATCAGAGAATGAAATCTTCTAGATTCTAGTACGGCAGCAGAAAAAAAAGAGAGAATTGTCCAAGTAGCACATACCTAGCCCAGGGGCTCATCTTGAGGGCAAGACCTCTGCTGATGCAGAACCCTGCACCACCTGTGGCAAACCAGAACTTTGCAGTGGTCTACCAAGATAAACAAATAATATTTCTGTCAGCTTTATGGTCACCTGGGTAAGTCAGATCCTATCCATGCATCAGGAATGTTTACGTTGTTTGATCTCCATATCCAAAGACTCTCAACAGATCATAGAATCGTACAGCTGGAAGGGATCACAAGGGTCATCTAGTCCAACCAGCTGCAAGGCAGGAATATTTTACCCAGTTTGGCGCTCGAACCCACAACTCTGAGATTAAAGGTCTCTTGCTTTACCAACTGAGCTATCCTGAAGAGCAGCACAATGCGACAGCACAACAAGGATGAAGCATGGATCTGAAGGACAGAATCTGCAAGCAGAGGAAGGTGCCTACCTTCCTAAGGCACCTCTGTAAGATGATTTTCCATCCCAGAGTAGCGATGACTTAGGAAACAGCAGAAGCCATATAATTATTACTTCACAAATACTTCCTTAGGTAGCTGTGCGACCACCGAGAAGCATATGAAGAGAGGGGTGGAAATTATTTCGCTTGCATCGGAAGCTGGCAACCCTCCGAGTGTAATTTATAAAGATATCATATTTAGACTACAGGGGGATGTGAGCAAATCGAGAGAGTATCAGCTGAATTACAGATGACACACCACGTCCCTCTACTGCCATCTCAGTTTAGTATAGGATAAGATAATGAGACCTAAGAAAGGGTTGAACTCTGAGTGCAAGCAGCTGCAGAAAACCTCCTGAGCACCGTATGTGTTGGGAAAGTGTTCCCAAGTTGCATTCTGCAATGGGATGGGGAAACCTGGCTGTAAATAGCAAAGAAGGGGGAGAGCTTCCAGGATATTTAAGTGAGGAATACATAGCGAGTGCAAGAATCTGATTTGTTCAGTTTGAGATAACAGAGACTCAATTATAGAACATGCTCACTGATCCGTCATTCCGAACATGGTCTGCTGCTTCAATTGGATGGTCTAGACTTGGTCTCCCCACATATATATCTTGGCTGTGTGAAAAAGCAGACAGGAGATGCAGGAGATTGTGCAGGTTCACATAGTTATCATCATCCACATGACAAAACCACCTGCAGGGAAAAAACAAGACATGGAGAGACACAGAGGAGGTCACAAGGCATTACAAGATGGCTCTTTCTACCAGGGTTTCTTTGGTGAAAGTGTCTACCTCACAGAATCACAACCATGAAAAGGCAAATGAGGCCACAATCTGAGAAGGCAAAAGTAGAGAAGCTCTTCTCAACTGAAGAAAGTTAGATCAGAAGTCAGTACAGTGGTACCTCGGGTTACAGACACTTCAGGTTACAGACTCCGCTAACCCAGAAATAGTACCTCAGATTAAGAACTTTGCTTCAGGATGAGAACAGAAATCACGCAGCAGCGGCGCGGCGGCACTGGGAGGCCCCATTAGCTAAAGTGGTGCTTCAGGTTAAGAACAGTTTCAGGTTAAGAACGGACCACCAGAACGAATTAAGTTCTTAACCCGAGGTACCACTGTATCTTGATTTGCTACTCATCCTTTCAGACAAATTTGGTTTCTTTTATGCTCATCAGTTGTGCTGGAGGTAGCTCATGCTAACTCACTGATGCCAGAAAGGAGAATTAAAAAATAGGCACTAATGGAAATAGTGACTCTCACTTACTTTCGCCCAGACTCTAGGAATTTATCATATTCCACGGACATCTTGCAGCAGAGAGCTTGGCGAGTGTGAACAGCTGAGCAGTTGGTATTGATTACATGGTCCCCTATAAAAGAAAAATGATTAAAACAGGGGAAGATGCATGATTTGTAAGAGAGATAACAAATACAGTAGGGCTTGCATATGAAGAAATGCTCTGGGTAATATTCAGTGTGGATTACATAGACATCTGATACAAGCAAAGCAGAATTCAGACCTTGCAGCAGTGTGGAAGCAAATATTGTTTACTCAGCTAGGGGTCTTTTATATTTCCTGCTACTTTATATCCCCTTTTTTAAAACTGGAGATGCAAAGGATGGAACCTGGGGTGTACTGCACACAAAACATGCTCTATCACTGAGCTACTGTCCCTCTCCTAGGAAGATAGCAAATTTATTTAACATGTGTCACCTATAAATATAAACCTGTTACAACTTTCAGAAATTTGGGAAGCAGCTTACCTGCCCTGAGACGCAGCTCCTGATCATCCCAGTCTGTGAATATAAATGTCTGTGGGAAACATGGAAAACAACAAAGAAAGACTTTATATCCTGAAGATTTTGAAGTAACACTAATGTTAAGTTTTAGTCTGAACATTGAGCAAAAAGACATTCTACTGGTTTCCAGCAAGCTAAAAATCAGGAAAGGATCAGTGTCTCTTTCCTATGTGGAAATTTAATCAGCATTTGGCTACCTAATTTGGTGGAGAGAGAACCAAATATGTCATCTAACATTGCACAAGCAGGTTTTTGCTCAACCCAGGAAAAATTCCACCAAAACAAGGACCAAGGATTTCACATTCCCCATGAATATCTTGCATATAACCTATATGTGAGGGTGGGACGCGGGTGGCGCTGTGGGTTAAACCACAGAGCTTAGGACTTGCCAATCAGAAGGTCAGCAGTTTGAATCCCCGCGACGGGGTGAGCTGCCGTTGCTCGGTCCCTGCTCCTGCCCACCTAGCAGTTCGAAAGCACGTCAAAGTGCAAGTAGATAAATAGGTATCGCTCTGGTGGGAAGGTAAACGGCGTTTCCGTGCGCTGCTCTGGTTCGCCAGAAGCGGCTTAGTCATGCTGACCACATGACCCGGAAGCTGTACGCCGGCTCCCTCGGCCAATAAAGCGAGATGAGCACCGCAACCCCAGAGTCGGCCACGACTGGACCTAATGGTCAGGGGTCCCTTTACCTTTAACCTATATGTGAACATAAGAGATCCTCCATGCAAGGAAGGCTCTGTTCCATTCAGATCACCCACCTCACATAGAAGATCTCTACACACATTTATGTCAGTTTACCCACACAGTCCCTTCTCATGCATGCTGAATATCCAGTTGGCATGGTAGCCTGATATGTTACTGATGTTGGTAAGATTAGGTTGCATGGCCCCATGGCCCTCCTCATGCTGTCTCTGAATAAGTTCTATGAATTATACCTGATGAGAGAGTATGAGATTTCAGTGTTAATCAAGTTAGTATTTTAGCTTGGTGAGGAAAGTGTTCTTACCTGCCCCTTAGCCTGAGAAATCCATGTTTGGAACAGCAAGTTCAGCCTTGTTCTATGGTACTTCCTTGTTGTTTTCACAGCAATAAAGATATCCTTCAACTCCAGCTTTTCCTTAGCAGAGGCTAAAGCAGGTTCCTCATGGTCTTTCATCAAATTGTCCAATCGATTAATTGGGCTCTCATTCATCTTTCTGTTAGCCTTCAGACCAGATCTCCCAGTGGTTATGATATAGTGACTCCATTCTTCTAACAGTTCTTCTTTCACCAAGGACACTATATTGTTCGCCTCATCATCCAAATGATCAATTGAACTGGACTCCACCAGCTGCAAAGTGATGTCACTGTTGCTGGAACCATTAAAAGGAAGTGGTGGCTGTGGATAACTTCTAGGTTTCCAAATGGCCTGGAATTTGGGGATTAGCAAGAGGAGAACTGCACAAAAGATAACTGAGAGCAGGAAGCAGATCTTACTGAGCTTAATGCAGGAAAAGCTCATTCTTCAGCCCCAAGGGCCTTTGTCATATTGTAAACTTGTGACATTATTTTAAGGTGAGAAAAACAGAAACTGATACATTTGTCAAGGCCTAGGAATTTCCCAGCAACAGAGTATAATTTTTATGGCACTCAAATACCATAGACACCTACTTATATTTCAGTTTCTAACCTCTGGACTTGTCATCCTAACAGTAAAACACAGAGTTGGCACCTGTTCCACAGGGAGAGGGAAGCCTCTAAGCCACTGTATTATTTGTATATGTAAGTTCATTTAATCAACTTTAAAATTGTATATTGACAAGTATTGAGGCTGAATGTTTAAAGACACCATGAAGCAAAAATCAAGACAGGTCTGTGCACACAAAGCTTTACTCTTTATGAACACATGGAGTTGCTTTAAAGTCAGATGGCCTATCTGATACAGTATTATTTTTAATGGCAGCAGCTCTCCAGAGTCTTAGGTAGGGGTCTTTCCTGTCACTTGCTATCTGGTCCTTTGGGTCCTTTGGTTGGAGACGGAATCTCAGAGTTTCTTCATGCCAGGCCTGTGCTCTATCACTAAGGTACAGCCACTTCTTATTAACGTGCATTATCAGTGTCCCATCTGCACCTTTCTTCAGGTGATAGGCACACTTTCAATAAGATGAAGTTTTTCTGTTAAAAAAAGGACATTGTTATAATATCATAAAAACAAACACATTTTAGAGTTTTCTGTACGTGAACATGAGAACCAGGAATTCTTTAAAAAACTACACATACATTCTTAACAACCTCTGTGAACCAAGTTGCAAGAGACAGAAGTGCAACTAAAGCACAGTTATTTAAACTTGCTATTGCACTGCAAGTATCTGTCACATGGCCTGCCAATTTAAATCTATTTAAATATTGCAGCTGTGCATGTTCCAGAAACCAATTATTCAGTATAATCTGTAGTGTATTTAATACACTGACAGAAGGGAAATGGTCGTGAATAAAAGCTTCTTAATTTATTCTTTCATATAATTATCACCTCCCTTGCTGGGAAATGAGATGAAAAAACATAGGGTTGGATACAGATTTAGTACTTTTGGAATAGATGCACTGAAATCAATAGGACTTGATTTCAGTGGTACAGCTCTAAATATGCCTAAAGCTACAATCCTAATCCCATTTACCTGGGAGTAAGCCCCATTTACTTCTGAGCAGACATGGGTTCATATTGCACTGTAAGTATGACTCAAACTGAGTCAGATGGTATTCTTTCAGGAAAAGATTTGGAAGGAAACACACACACAAACGGTCTCATTCCCAAACATCACATGTCTTTGAAACAAGGTTATAGCCCAAACCTATTAGGTGCACCATCCTAAACTCATTGATTTCTGTGAGCTTGAACAAACCTAACATTGAAAAGAATCAGACATATCTGTTTCAAAGACCAGTCCTGTGTGGATGCCTGGTGGAAACCTGCCTGAAATAAGTTGTTCTGAGCTTCCACAAAGAGGGGCGTATGTGTAGTCAGTTAATATATTGCAGTTCCAAAGAATGAAATGCTAAGCCTGACAAAGTGCTCCTGAAAACAGAAAAACATCTTAGGCTGGTTCACAGTACAACCCTATGCATGTTTCCTCAGGAGGTTCTCCTCACTGGGATCTTACAATATTTTCTCCCAAGTAAGCATCTATAGCAGGGGTTCCCAAACAAGGGACTAGTGCTCCATGAGCTTCATTCACTTGGCCCACAGCATGCCTGCATTAAATATTCACATTGATTTGCAGAATGTTTAGAATTCAAGTGGTAAAAAAAATGCATGCAACGTAAGAAATAAAAAGAAGAAATGAAATACAATTAAAAATCATACACCATGGACCACCGTGCATTATAATTTCTGCTACGGGCCGGGGGGGGGGGGAATCACTGAGTGGCCAACCAAGAACATCAGCAGTTTTTGAAGTGGGACAGAGTTTGGGATCCACTGAGTTTTAGGGCTGAAGCCTCTGGTTTAAAGGCTCTGCCTGGCGACGGGCACACTTAAAACAGGCATGAACTAGCCATTCCCGAAGGATTAGTACAGGCCTCGCTTCTTTAACTGGGATAGCTTTTCAGCAAAAAGAGCTGACTGCGCCCGGGGAAGACGGGACTTTTAGAGGGATCATGTCCCAGAGGCCCCATAAGTGCCCTTCGCAGCACTTTAGGCCTCTCAAGCCGGTTGCCATAGAAACAACTGCTCTTCCGCACCCCGGTTGGTCACCATGGCAACAAGGACACACACACCTTGACATCCCCCCCACCCTTCTCCCGCCGCCGCGGCCATCCCGACCCTTCTCCTCCTCTCGCCTCCTACCTACGCGCAGCGTCTCCAAGGCGGAGGGACGCGGGCGCCGTCTCGCTGCCCGTCTTAACTCACCTGTCGCCCAGCTCAGGATCCGGCGCCATCCGCCGAGCAGATCGGGAGGGGCGCGGCGGGGGCGGGGGGTTGCGCGTTGGCAGCGGGCAGCGAAGGCTCCGCGGCCCCTTTAAGGGCTTCACCTGTGGAACGGACGCGACCCGGAAGCGGAGCGCGACCCGGAAGTGGAAGAAGAAGGGGGCGCGACCCGGAAGTCCATGGTGCGAGGGTCAATATGCCGCTACCCGTCCAAGTCTTCAATTTGCAGGTACCGATGAAGTTTCGGGGGGGCGGCGGCGGCGGCGGGCTCGGGTTCCCCCCATACAAGGCGCTGCTGTTGTCCTTCCGTCCAGCGAGCAGGGCTGTGGTTGCGGGCGGGCAGGATCCCGCTGGGTCGCCGAGGAGGATCGCGCCCCTGCGGGGGATCGCAGCGCGTGTGTCATTCTGGGTTGCCGCCCCAGGCGGAGCCCTTGAGGAAGGGGGCCAAGGGGGGGCGGGATACGCAAGAGGGTCGGAGGGCTCTGAATGTGGGCTCAGGGCCCCTGACCTGGGCGAGGGGAAAGGCCGTTGGCCGCGGTTACGGCCTGCCCTGCCGTCTCACGCCTTTGGTTCTGCCGCCGCCCTTGCACGGAACCCGGTTCTGGTTTTGGAGAAACCTCCGAGGGCCTGTGCTGCAACATGCCGTTTAATACCTGACAAGTGAAGGCAGATTGTTTCTGTTTTAATGCATGTCAGTGTGCACTGTGGAAACCACACGGTGTCATGAAATTTGCAGCTTGTTGGAAAGGCGTGGGTGGACATAGTTCTTATGCTTCTGAATATCTTTAAGTGTAGACCCTTGAGTTTAAGACCCCCACCCACCCCCGAAATCGTGTGCTGCAGAGGAAATGGATGGGATTGAATGATCTTATCCCATGTGCAGGCCCACATCCTGATCTACGATAGCAATGGCTCAATGCGGTTTTAATGTAATTACTTGAATAGTAGAGACCTGTTTAATCTCCGCATTGCAAAACGCAGCTCCAGGGATATTACAGATCCTGCACTCCTCATATTATGAGAAAATTAGTTCTACCAATGGAAATGGGGAATGATAATAATAATAATAATTGTTATTATTTTATTATTTATACCGTGCCCATTTAGCTGGTTTCCCCAGCCACTCTAGGTGGCTTACATCATATATAAAAAAATCAAACATTTAAAACTTCCTGGTACAGGGCTGCCCTCGGTTATATAGTTCTTTATCTCCTTGACATCTGGAGAACGTTCCACAAGGAGGGCATCACTACGGAGAAGGCCCTCTGCCTGGTTCCCTGTAACTTCCTTTTTGCAGTGAGGGAACCAGCAGAAGACTCTCAGAGGAGGACCTCAGTGTTCAAGCTGAACAATGGGGGTGGAGACGCTCCTCCAGGCATACTGGGCTGAGGCAGTTTACAGCTTTAAAGGTCAGCACCAAAGGTCAAGAGGATTTGGCTTTTATGTGTGGTGCATTTTAGTAAGTTGCCTATTTTATGGTTGATTCTCCTAATTGTTTATCTGCTTCCAAAAAGTGGTAGGATCAAAAACAACAAAAAACATGGTGCTTGAAATACAGTAGAGTTTTTCATACTGAGAGATCTGGCTGCAGCAGCTGTAACACAGTGGATAAATAACTCTCAAGGACTTGTCTCCTAGCAGCAACTCGCGTCACAACTTGCCTCTGCTGTTTCAGCAATATTTCTCTCTTCAGCTATGGTCTAACTAAAGAACAGTGTTGCGACTCTACACAGCATACCTGATCCCTTCAGGTGTTTTGACAACAGATTTTATTATAACTTTATAAAAGAAATATTTGTGTCTCTCCTCTAGCATACATTTTTGTGCTCTCCCCCCTCACCTGATGCTGGCATTTTCAGGTTGAATTTTGCAGATTGTGACTTAAATCTTGCTGCATGTGAAGATCAAAGTTAGATCACAGTGCATGTTCATCTTAAAATATTTTAGTTCCTGTCTTTCAAGTTTGTAATAGTTCATAAACATATTCTTTGCTATGTTCTACACCCTTTCTCAGACATATTCCCCATTTTTCTCTTCAACACCTTTAGATAGTCATGAGAATTTTCTTGCAGTGGAAATGGGTTCAAAACAGCACTCATATCTGCTCAACAAGTTCTGTTTCCCATACTTTATGTTTTGTGAGATGATAGAGGATTGGGAGATACTAACTGTGGATGCTGCCTAGAAGACAAATTACAGGAATTAATCTGCTTCACATAATGTGTCATTTTATGAAGGCATTGAATGCAAGCCAATGATGTCATGCAATTTGCTGCTCTTTAGTTGACAACAAAATACAGAGTTTTTATATCCAATCCTGTCTTTCTAGCGCTCACTTACTGTGGCTGTGGAATGCTAACTACATAGCAGAAGTGGGGAACTTCAGGCCTGGGGGCCAGATGCAGCCCTCCAGCCTTTTCATTTGACCCTTGGAACTCTTCCCAAGCCACAACCCTCACTGGCGCTGCTTCACACCCCAAATTTTGACTGTCTAGAAAGTGTCCTTGGAATCTGATAATGCCTCTTGCTTGCCCACATGGAGGATAGAATTGGGGGTGTGTGTAGACACAAATATAAAATTAACGTTCATTGCTCTGCTTGCTTTTGTCTCTGGCCCCACCCACCACTGCCACATGGCCCTGAAAAGGTTGCACAGAAGGAAATACAGCCCTCAGACTTAAAAAGGTTCCCTACTCCTTGCTGTGTATGGTAGGATGGACCAAGGGGCATGCAGCACAGTAATACAACAGTGAAATTAACAAACGCCTGCAATGAAAACTGGAGCATATTATTGTAGCCTAACCTGAGCAAGAGGCGTAATGTCTATGACTGCAGAGGCATTAATTACCTTTCTTTCCTTTAGCAGCCGGCGAGCTCTGTGTCAGGGCGAGGGGGTACAGAGAGTCAGGACAGGATGAGGGATAGTTCAGTTCCGAGCTCAGCTTCCTCGTCAGTGACAGATCTATACAACACCCCCCGCAGCAGTAGGTCAGAACTCTTCCTCCCAGGTACATCTGGAGACTTCAGCCTAAGTGCCTGCTTATCAGCCTGCACCCTGCTCTATGAGGTATCTCAAAGGAGAAAGCACTCAAGGATGACTGAGTGAGAATGACTTGACTTTTGCCAGCACTAAGCCATACTTGTTTAAAACGGTTCTTTTTTTTCTGAAGTGGGTACATCTTTTTCAAATGACAAGTGACTTTGCATTGTGTGGTTGAGCACAAACTTATAACAGCTAGAAGGATGGTGTATCTAGAAGAGGGATGATGGGGACAGGCTATAATCTGTCACAGAAGTTAATGTATCCTAAATAAATAATATCTGTTGTAAGTCACAAGACAGCTTGCAACATATTTAAAACAATAAAAATGTAATGCATCAAAACCACCCAAAGTAAAAAAACAGCAACATGTATTATACGCAAATTACCTTGAGATGGTTGTTTAGAAGGCAATTAATAAATTGAATGTGATGGCGATGTTGTCCATCGCAAGAAGCCAAGAGCTTTCATTTGGCATTTAAAGGCCAGGAAAGTAAGTGTTGAGTAGATTATAGGAGAGAGATGGCGTAGATGAGATGCAACCACTGAGAAAACCCTGTTACTGTTACAGAAGCCACCCAACTTGCCTCAGAAGGTGGGGTCACCTAGGGCCTGGTCTCTAATGAAGACCTAAATAATAACAAAGCATGGATCAGGTGATTCTTCGTATGAGTATGGGTTCCAATGTCAGTCCTGTGCACTATTGCTACAGGATCTAAAATTCCATGTTAATATCTCCATCTCCCTAACCTCTGCATCTGGAAAGCCCATCACTTAACAGAGCAAATGTTTTCTCTGCAGAAAGTCCAGAGGTAATTCCCTGGCATTTTCAGTTAAAGCAGCAGTGAGGAACCTCTGGCCTGGGTGTCTGCAGTTGAGCCAGAAGGGAGTTTTGAGGATTGGTGACACCTACAGAGTCCTGTGCATAGCGCTTCATAAGCACTGCATCGGGGCTTCCAGAGTGCTGTACACAGGGTTTTGCAAGCCCTGAGGATTAAACAGTTGTTGGGACTTGCACTTTGCTGTGCCTATGCCCACGCAATTTGATTTGAAAATGCACAGGGGAAAACAGGTGAGCTGACATTGTTGAGGTGTCAGGCGAATGAGCCGATTAGGTTGTCTGACATCTTTTAACTCAGGCGGAGAACTGAGCTTGTCCCTACCTCCTCTGGGCCTGTCAACTGAAGGAAGGGTCAGGCATGTTACTCAAAATCTGAAAGCCCCAACCTGATGACACCTAGTACCTGAAAACGTCAGCCGGCAGCTTCTTGCATTTTTAGTTTCCTCTGAAACTATAAGCTTAAAACTGAGGTTGAAACTGAAAATCTAGCAGCTTTATTTCATTCACATGCATATGTAGGGGTTGCATCCAATGCTCTGCATGCGTGGTTCTCCTGGTGCAGTGGGACCTCAGTTCCATCTCCACCCACACACACACAATCTGCTCTGGAGGGTCACCCAACCCTCTGCAGCTGGTTTTGAGAGCATGGGGGCGGGAGGCTTGAGGGGACAGGTGAGGAGGCCACAGTAGGAAACTGCGAGCTGAGACAGGTGGACCTTTTGCCTGATTTAGATAGACTTGTATTCGTAAGGCCTAGGTATGTTGTAGGGGAGGGGGTTCTCAAACTGTGGTCCACAATCTTCATTCAGGTGGTTCACAGTGTGCCTGTTAAAATTTAGTTTAAAAGCCTACGGCATCTAGCACAGCACATTACAGTTACTCCAACAGGCAGACAACTCAAGACCCTCAGCAATTTTCAAGTGATCTGTGGGGAAAATATCTTGAGCACCGCTGTTTTAGAAGGTTCACAGAGATGTGACTGGTTCTAATTAGGATCAAGGCTAACCCCAGAACAAATGGCACCCTGGCAGTGAGCGTCTTTAGTCACTTGATCAACTTTCAAATTCCTTATTTCATATTGCATTTGTAGTCCATGCCATGACTTTGAAATGCATGGTTTTGCTTTAGCACTATCATACCAGATAATAAATTAGCTTGCTAGGATCTATATTTATTGGATTCTTTGTTTCAGCTGCTGAGTGATGAGTTCAATAGATAACCCATGAGCCACGATTGGTGGTTCTGCAGAATTATGAAATAACCCCACTCAACAAACCAAAGGATCCTTTTTTTTTCTTTGGCTTACTTTTGAGAGGCAGCATTATGCCCAAGATGCAGGTAGTGGTTAGAGATTTTAATATTGTTTTCAGCTGCATATTTGAATTTAGTGGAATTATATGTGTGTGTATTGATGCTTGTTCTGAGCTTTGACAGTGGAGTGGGCCATATAAATCAATGAAAAGGGTTGAGTGAATGAACTGTGAAGCAAGAGGATGCTCCTTTTTGGTTTCCTCAAATTGTTTACTCCTACCCCAAGCATAAAACTATTTCAGCTACCCTTGATTCTTCAGAACACACATCCATAATGTCTTTGTGGAAATTATAAATACCTGGCTCTTACTGGGAAGGTGCCACTGAGCTTATCTTCCGGGGTTTTTTTTGTTTCTGTGATGGCTGCTGTTCAGAAAATCATCAGACCCCCTTGCACTTTCCTTTTTGAAAAAAACATTGAGATCAGAGAAATCTGATGAGTCATGCAGAGTGGGAGCAGTATTCCTGGCAAGTCTAGAGATCAAGCCTAGAGTTCAAGGGAAGGGAACTCCAAGCAAAAGATGTGAAAGAGCAATGTTTGGGTTTCTAGCCATGCTATATCTGCTGGTGAATGAGGACCTCTTTCCCTTGGGCTGGGAAGGAGCTTCCTAGCTTCTGCTTAACATATACACATTGCTGTTACAGGGTGCGGTGGAGCCCATGCAGATTGATGTAGACCCACAAGAAGATCAGCAAAATGCACCTGATATCAACTATGTGGTGGAGAACCCGACTCTGGTATGTGTTGGAGGGTGACAATAAAAAAGGAATTCTTAGGTCTGCTAAAAACTTAGATTTTATCCATCTAAGCCAGTGGTTCTCAAAGGGTGTGGCAGGAGAGGATGGCAAGTAAAGCGGGAAGATTCGAGGATAATCAATATTACATTTCTGGGAATGATTCACGTTATGTGGCTGCATTGCGTTATACTTTCTGGATGTCCTATGATCATATCACAAAGCAGTTGTATTCTGTTTTTATAAATCAAGCACTGCTAGGAGTTGTTTTTCATTTCCCCCTCCAATGTATTTCTTATCAATAAAAGAAATGGTGTGGCACCAGCAAATTTTTGTTCTGAACGTGTAGCCTAGAGGAAAAAGTTAGATAACCAGTGATCAAAGGTCATGCTTTGGATAGGTAGGTAGGTAGGTAGATAGATAGATAGATAGATAGATAGATAGATAGATAGATAGATAGTTCTATCCAAAGTAGCACAGAGGAATGCGTACTGTCAGTACAAGGATTTCCACTTGCACAGTGGGACCATCCTCCCTCGCCACCTCCCACACCCCCCTAAATCTTTTCCAGGGGGTCCTCCAATCTTCCAGAGCAGGTCTGAGGAGGGCACGGGGTTTGCTCAGGGGAAAGAGAGTGGGAGAATGTCTCATTGCACAACTGAAAATCCTTGTGCTGATTGGACGTGTTGCTTGGATACCTCCCATAATGTTTGATTGTTTATTATTATTATATTTATTTCTGTTCTGCCTTTTCCCTGGACTGGGGCTCAAGGCAGCTTACACAAATTAAAACAACACACAGAGAAATGTTTCATCTGCATGGTTTTTCCAGCTAGACATTTATTTTGTTTGTTATATTTTCCTTACCCAATTTCTGCATGGTCTTCCTGAGCTGCACAAACATTTGCTCTGAGTTCAGGTAGAGGGTGTGCATGGGATGATGTGAGCATGGGGCAAATGTGAGCTGGACAAGAAATTACGGCATCTTGACCAACTGGCAAGATTACCATGAATTTTATACATAGTCCTGCCTCTTCTGAAATGAGTTAACACATCCCCTTGATGCCACTATTCCTGATTTCTCACTGTTCTAAATTTCTCTCTCTCCCCCCCCCCCCCAGTATACTGTTATGAAGCAATTTTACATTTCAACCCTCCTGTTCCAAGGCTCCCGTAGGAGTTGTATTCTGCACCTGCCATGCACAGATCCTTGCCCTGTAGAGTGGAGAAAACAGCAAGGATGAGATGAATGCCGTTAAACCATTCTCATAAAGCAGGGGTGGGGAGACTTTGGCCCTCCAGATGTTTCTGGACTCCAACTCCCTAACAACATCTGGTGGGCTCCCCACCTCTGTCACAAAGGAACAGAATCTGCTGCATGGTTCTTGCTGCAGGAGATAGTCAAATGACAGTGGAAGAATCCTACAATTCTAACTGCAGGGGAAGACAGCTTGCTATCTGGGCCATTGCTTTCTGCTGTAAATGATCATTTTCTTGTTGTGCTGTGGCCCACAGGATCTGGAGCAGTATGCAGCAAGTTACAGCGGCTTGATGAGGATCGAGCGGCTGCAGTTCATTGCAGACCACTGCCCGCAACTGCGAGTAGAATCCCTCAAGATGGCCCTCTCCTTTGTCCAAAGAACATTCAATGTTGATGTTTATGAAGAAATTCACCGGAAGTTGACTGAAGCCACCAGGTATTAAGATGAAGAAACACTGAAAATAAACCTCTGGTTTGTGAGAATCCCCATACTGGTCAAATGACCCTGCATAGATCAATTCTCTTGTACTGCAACTGCCTATAATTTCAGTGTTTGTGCTTACTTGCAAGGTAGTGCATGCACCCCATCCTCCCAAAGAGAGTTTTCTGTGTTTTTCTTCTTGTGTTTGTTAATTTGAGTTGCCCGTAGCCAGTAATGTCCTGTGAACAAACTACATGAAGAGAGGAGCAGCTCTGTCCAAAATTGAACTTTGTGCAATTATGCCACTATAGTTAGCTTCTGGTCCTCCTGGTTCTTTGATTGTGATCTTTAATAATACAGTGGTACCTCTGGTTACGCACTTAATTTGTTCCGGAGGTCCGTTCTTAACCTGAAACCGTTCTTAACCTGAGGTACCACTTTAGCTAATGGGGCCTCCTTCTGCTGCCATGCCACCGGCGCGCGATTTCTGTTCTCATCCTGAGGTAAAGTTCTTAACCCGAGGTACTACTTCTGGGTTAGCGGAGTAGTACCAAAGTTTGTAACCCGAGGTGTTTGTAACCCGAGGTACCACTGTAGTAATAATAATAATAATAATACTGATCTTAAGTCACATACATGCATGCTACTGTCCTTAACTGAAACTAATTATGAAGCAAAGTAGGCTGAATTCCCATTCTCCGTTCCATCTTCCCAAGTGACTCTCCTATCCATTAACCAGTTTTTGTTACTTTTATCACAGTCTCTTTTATTGTATCTATGTGACCTTCCATGCCTCGTTTTATCATAGTTTACACATCATAAGCCCCCTTGCTTCTATACTAAACTTCCAGTGTATTTGGACTTTAAACTATTGCATTATAGGTTTGTGCGGACTTCCACTGTTTCTTCAGTTAGAAAACAGTTGGTTTATAGAGTTGCATTAAGCAAACCATTATTTGTACTTTTCTAAATCAAGAGAGTTTTTGTCGACTGCTGGATGAACATCTTAAGAAACCGGCTGGATGACACACTTTGCTAATGGTTATGATTCCCCTCTCCCCCCATTCTTACAGCATCAAACTCTTGATAGCTCATTTATTGCCCTTGATAACAGTGAATCGTGTGCCTCCCCTTACTATCTGTCTGCTGCTTTTTTTCCAGAGAGTTACAAAACACACCTGATGCTGTCCCAGATGGAGGAATAGAGCCCCCTCCTCTAGACACGGCGTGGGTTGAAGCTACACGCAAAAAAGCTCTTCTTAAGCTGGAAAAGCTAGACACGGATTTAAAGAACTATAAAGGGAACTCAATCAAGGAAAGCATCAGGTGATCAGCTGTAACAAAGATGCCTTTACTTGGGAACAACTAGTTCTCAGTTCAAAGCAACATTTTGTATCCAAAGGAATTAAATTGCTTTGTGAATTTGCATGCACTTCGAAAAACAGTTTTAATGAAATGCATTGTTCGCACGGTTCAGTGGTAGATAATCCCATGAAAATTGACCTGTCCAGGACTCAAGTTGCACAGGTGACCTATTCAGAGAAAAGGTTTTCACATGTGCACACACACAAAGCCATTCTAGAAACCACCTTGTGAGTGTTAAAATGTCTTTCTGAACTGCTTCCCACTAAGAGTCCCACCCACCCAAATATACTTTGCTATTTAAGGGAGTTGTGGAAGGGATGCGGGTAGCACTATGGGTTAAACCACAGAGCCTAGGACTTGCCGATCAGAAGGTCGGCGGTTCGAATCCCTGCGACAGGGTGAGCTCCTGTTGCTTGGTCCCTGCTCCTGCCAACCTAGCAGTTCAAGGAGTTCACCTCAAAGTGCAAGTAGATAAATAGGTACCGCTCTGGCGGGAAGGTAAACGGCATTTCCGTGCACTGCTCTGGTTTGCCAGAAGTGGCTTAGTCATGCTGGCCACATGACCCGGAAGCTGTGCGCCGGCTCCCTCGGCCAATAAAGCGAGATGAGCGCCGCAACCCCAGAGTTGGTCACGACTGGACCTAATGGTCAGGGGTCCCTTTACCTTTACATATGTGTCTCCTACTTTTATAATTTCTACAGAAGCTCATTACTTTAGTTTTGTGTTGGGCTTGTGAATATTCTGGAATCAGATTCATGTTTGGAAGCAGCTGTTTGGGAAGAGCAGAGAGAGGGCTTTGTAGCAGGAAACTATTGAGGAGATTATTGTGATAGCGATGCTAGAGTCTTTACAAATGATGACTGGCTCTGTCATGCTTGATATTCTGCACCTTGCCAAAAATATAGAGAAATGCCTTTATTCTGTGCATCTGTTAACTCTGAATAAGCACAGCCTTTTGCCTGAGCATGTTATCCAGCAGCTGGACTTGTTAGGTCAGGGCTGTGCTCTGGCCTTGTTTTGAGTTGTAATTTTGGGGGTGGGCTATGTGTTTTGCATCCTGGCTTATTCATTTTGCAGCTGCCAGCATCCCTTCTTTCTAGGAGAGGCCATGATGACTTAGGAGATCACTACCTTGACTGCGGGGACCTCAGCAATGCCCTCAAATGTTATTCGCGAGCCCGCGATTACTGCACCAGCGCAAAGCACGTTATCAACATGTGCCTCAATGTTATCAAGGTAAAGTACAATATATGTCAGTGGTCCTTTTCAAGTGGGACACACTTGTGGAATTTCGCCTTTATTCAAGATACGCTCTACCTGCTGCACATCATCAAATGAAATCTTTTTTCTCGCCCACCACCTGGAACTTACAGCCTGATGACCCATCAAGAGAAATGAGTTTCTTCGTTTACAGATGTGCCTATTAGAGAGACAGAATTCCCAGGGAATGGGAGCTTTGCCTCTTACTCAGTGTCAGGGGCTGGACTGAGGAAGAATGGTGGGAGCCACCCCCTTCTCCTGAACCTTCCCAAGGGCAGGAGGACAGAATTGATTTAGAACAGTGGTTTGCAGAGGGGCATAGTCCAGAGGAGTAAAGCTGGGAAATACTGGGTGAGGAACAGCTAGAAGAAGGCACACCAGGAGAGAGACAGCTGGCAGATTCAGTGTCCTTGGACAGCATTCCTGACCCCCCCTTTCGCCCAGGACTAGACGGGCTCTGAGAGTGATAGAAAAGAAAGCGCAGAGGCAACACGCTCAGGTTAGCCGACGCAGCAGTAACATAGATTAATGGAGATGGAGGGGGTGAACCTTAAGTGGGAGCAATGCCATTTTTAGAGGGATATGCATTCCTTTGTCTCTCGCTGTGATTATTAAAGAAACTCTGGTAAGAACGCTCCTTTTGTGTGATCTTCTTAATCACTGCCACCGGGGAAGGGATCCGATTCCCTGAAGCCTGACACTCAGCTTTTATTGCAATGCTACAGTCTGTTTTCTTCCTCTTGCAGGTCAGTGTTTACCTCCAGAACTGGTCCCACGTCCTGAGCTATGTGAGCAAAGCCGAGTCCACGCCAGAAATTGCAGAGGTAGTAAGCTTTTTACAACATGACTATTGCCACCAACCCAGGTCCGTGCCTTTTATTTTTACTTCATTTTTTAACAGCTGTATCTAGCCATTCTTCCAGCCACACACGAGAGAGTAGAGGTCCCCCCCTCTCATTTTACCCTCACAACAGCCCTGTGAGGTAGCACAGGCTGAGAAAGGCCATCCAGCAGGATTCATGGCTGAATGGGAATTTTTAAGCCAGGTCTCCCCACTTCTACTCTTAACTGCTATGCTGTGTTAGCTCTCAGCATGGTAAGTGGGGCCCTGGATTTATGCCCTGAGGCTTCATAATTTCCTTGTCAAATATTGGACCTCGGTGCCCCACAGGAGGATTGTGGCGGCAAATTAACTAATACTGCGTTTTGCGGGGTTCTAATGCACCCCTTGAACAGAGACCCTGTTTCCTTTTCATCCTGCTTGGTGTTCCTTGTTGAGCTCTGGGTGCCTTTTCAGACTTGGATCATGCTGGGAGCCAAGGAGATTGCATAGCAGAAGTGCTTCCTCAGACGGGTTTAACAGAAGGAATTAACAAACAAACAAAAAAGCAAAAAAAAAGAAAAGCTGCTGTTTATTTGCTGATTCTCTGCCTCCTCCCTCTCTAGCAAAGAGGAGAACGTGACAGCCAGACACAGGCAATCCTCACCAAATTGAAGTGTGCCGCAGGTGAGTGAATTGCATGCCTCATAGATACAGCATATGCCCTTAGTGATCAGACTTGCTGTGTGCAGAAACAGCACAGCATTTAGGCATAACAAACTTTCTTGCTTGCTTTTTCTACTCCATGATAGAGCAGGGCAAATTCCCAAGTACAGCTTCTGCGTTTTAGTTCCCCTTCCTCTGGCCTTAGATGTGTGGAAAGGTGTGGAGCTCCTCTTCTAGGTTTCTGTGTGACCCTACCAGTGTGTCTCTCCTAACACATGCAAGCAGTTTCTTGGACAGAAGACTAATTGTTAAGTCTGGTTTCTAGGCTTGGCGGAACTTGCTGCCCGGAAATACAAGCAAGCAGCAAAGTGCTTCCTGTTGGCCTCATTTGATCACTGTGATTTCCCTGAGGTAAGCATTAGGCAGACATATTGAGAGCTGGGGAAGCTGTGGGGTTGGTGTGGGGGGAAGATGCCAGATAGCTGTGGCCTGTTCCTAATATGGCCTGATTTGCGATGAGGGATCATGTTCTTCCTTGATTTTTCTGAGTGTCTTGAAGACCAGCTTTTCTGTGGGCATGTGAACAGAGCAGGGTTCAGACTACCTAGCTGTCTACACCTGTAGCTATCCTTGAAGATCGCTTCTTCAGAGGCTTCCTCTCCTCTCTTTTTCTAGCTGCTGTCCCCTAGCAATGTGGCCGTGTATGGTGGCCTCTGTGCATTAGCCACCTTTGACCGTCAGGAATTGCAGCGTAATGTCATCTCCAGCAGGTGAGAGCTTTGGAGGACCTTGGGCATGAAATAGGCCAACTGAATTAGAGCTGTGTTTTGTTTCTTGTTTGTTTTTTCCCTTTTGGGTTCTGAGTTGCTCTTAGTCTTTGGTAAGCAATTTAGTTAGATGACTTCCCAAAGGTCCTGGATTTGATTTCTAGCTCGTCGTTTGAGTGGTGCTGTCGGACCCTGTTTGTAGACTTCCCAGAGGCATTTAGTTGCCCACTGCTGAAAACAGCATGCTGGACTAAATGAACTTACGTTCCTAAGCCACTGTGTCTAGGTGTTAATTTCCCTGTTTGAGAATAGAGAACAGTGACATGTCTGCACTGTGCTAATGTGAGAGAGAACAAGAAAAGGATGGTGAAGCCCTTGCGAGTTAAAAGGAAGAATACAGGGCAATTGCATTTGGTTTCCTGTGGGTGTGTGGAACTTGGAGCAAACCAATGATGAGGAGAGGTTAGGCAGGTTTCTCTCCTCCCACCAGTCCTCTACTCCCAATATCCATCCTGCGACTTCTTTTCAAATTAAAAAAATAAAAGTCTGAAAGAAGAATGGTAGAACTGTCTGGCCCCTGAGCAAGGCTGAGTTCTGGGCAGACATGCCTCCCCATAACTAGGGACCACATCTCCCAAGATGCAGAAGAACCTATTGCAGCCTTCCCTAACCTGAGGGGAAGTTTTGGCCTATCGGTTTAGTGACTCATTCTTTTTCAACCTTTTTTGCACAATCGCCATATAAACCAACATGTGCCATTCTTGTAGGGGAGAGGGATCCTAGCCTCTTTTTAAAAGGGTGTGGGAAGTGGATGACTTTGTGCTCTGACCCACTGTATCTGCAGCTCCTTCAAACTCTTCTTAGAGCTGGAGCCACAGGTGCGGGACATCATCTTCAAGTTCTACGAATCCAAATACGCCTCATGTCTCAAGATGCTGGATGAGATGAAGGTGAGTCCCAGAGAGCTGATCTCTCTCTGTGTGTTGCTGGATATATATTTTTTTTGCAGCATAGTTTTTATTCATTTTCATCTATGTCAAGCTATGGTTTCCTCAAGCCAGGAAGAACTGATTAATTAAAAGGAGTCCAACGTGCCTTCCAGGCTTGTCCCTTAGTGCCAAAACCATGGTTTGGCATTATGTCTGACCTGAGCCCAATAGGTTAGCCTCTCCAAGTAGCTTTATTGCAAACTACCTGCATCTGCGAAGCTCAGACTGGCAGCAAAATAAAACACAGGAATATTTAAAGCTATGTGTGTAAATATGTACGTTCGTAGAGAGATCTTTTCCATGTCTAAATAAAGAAAAGGGGGGGGGGACAAATGTCGCTTGAGGAAAAGGCTCTGCATGCATATGTAACTTTAGTTGCTGGTCTGAAATTACACTGCCCTGGTGGTGAAAGCAGTTACATAAAATAAATGTATCCACTGCTTACTTATCATCTCCCTACTCTCTTTAGCTGTTTTATGAAGACTGTGCTTGTTCGGAATTGGTCAACATAGAGAGGGCAGAATTCCTCTCTCTCTTCTGTACTAGCTGGGATCAGTTTTCTCTAGGTTAATAGCAGTCAGTACAAATGTTGTGTATCTTTTGTTGGATGTGAAATATCACTATAGCCACCACTCAGGCTATGAGGTGCATCTGACAGTGCCTTTGTAACCTTTAATAGCTAGAGAATTTTGCTAACTTCACAGATACATGTCTCTTGCTGTATCGGGGGTGAAGGGTTGGGGAGAGCTTTAAGTGTCAATTGTTCCTGACATACTCAATTCTGCACAGGATAATCTGCTGCTGGATATGTACCTGGCACCTCACGTGAGAACACTTTATACGCAGATTCGAAACCGTGCCCTCATCCAGGTAATGCCATCCTAATAATTGCTCTCCTATTGTCCTAACTGGTCGTTTTCGGTCCCTCACAGAAGCGCAGCATAGAGGGCCATTAATGGACATTTTCATTCTCTGCTCCTTTCTCGTTCTCAGTATTTCAGCCCTTATGTGTCAGCAGACATGCGGAAGATGGCCACTGCCTTCAACACCACGGTGGCAGCTTTGGAGGACGAGCTCACTCAGCTGATCCTAGAAGGATTGATTAATGCCAGAATAGACTCTCACAGCAAAGTGAGTACCAGTCACATCCAAACTAAACCTCCCTGACTGCTGCTGAAAGCTAATGGCTTGTTACTGTAGTGATAAAACCTGAGGGGGAATTACCAATGCAAGGCCTGCATGAGGGCTTCTGCTTGCACCATGAGGCTTCCCCCCATCTCCCCACCCCCTTGATATTGGCTGGGATGGTGGGGGGAATTGGGACAACCTCCGGAAGAGGGGATTGGGGGTGTTGTTCTATCTGGCAAGCTGCAATGCTTGCATAGATGGGACTTTTGCCATAGCACAATGATCCATTCCACCCTGAATGCTCCACACATTTCTTTCTCTGTAAACCAATTTAAAAATAAGCCAGTGCCACATGAAAGCCCAAACTGGGTGCTAAAAAAGGCTAAAAAAGGCCTGCTTAAAATCCCAATTGTGGCACAAAAGTTTTCAGGATATTTAGGCTAGTACAAGAATTGCAGAAGGCTGGTTTTTTATCAAAAAGGATTTAGTTGGGGGGGTTATAAACAATGGAGAGGAAAGGGGGTTCTCCAAGATGCGCAAGCCATACCTCCTTGTCCCTGGAACTCCTCCCTCAGTTCCATTCTGGCTTCTGAGCCTGTGTCCAGCATGTCGTTTCATTTTTGAATGCTAGAAACCACCACTCTTTTCATTTTAAACTTCGGAGTTTAAAGTTCTCTTCCACAAAGGCAACTTCATAGTGTCCTTGTTTCCAGCAAATCAGACACTGTCCCTCCAGTGAGCATCAGGGGCTTGGGTGGCTGCTGTCCTAAAGGGTGCTGTGAGCCCTTCAACTTTCCTGTTGTTGTTTTTTGTAGATTTTATATGCACGGGATGTTGATCAGCGTAGTACTACCTTTGAGAAGTCCTTGCTGATGGGGAAGGAGTTTCAGCGTCGCGCCAAAGCTATGATCCTACGAGCAGCTGTCCTGCGTAACCAGATCCATGTGAAGGTCAGCAAAGGGTTAACTTTTTAAACGGTTTTTATGTTTCATTGCTGTAAATTTCAGACCTAGCGGTATATAAATATTTAACAAATAAAGAGGCTCTAAATTCTGGGCAGGGGCTTGCTACTTCTAAAAGTACTGGGCGATCTGGCAGAGTTTTGTGTGTGAATATTAAGTCAGGAGCATTGGGGGTCAAGCTGATACGTACCATTTGAGCCAGCATTTCTCTTAAATGCCCTGAATAGCTTTACCTTACAAATGTAGCTATTTACAAGCAACTAAGGTAAACATGGGGGGGCAGTTTTCATGAATTCCACTCATATTGATCCAGAGCAGATTCCAACATATAATTAGCAGAGTCAAAACTTAAACACATTGCAGGATTCCGAAAAAAATAGACTAGAGGCAATTAATATTTCATCCAGCAGAGATTTACTGCTACTGAAGGCAAATGAACATAATGGGCACAAATCCAATACATTCAGGATTGGCACTGTCCATAAGAAATCCAGTTGCTGCAAACTTAGAATAACTTATAACCCTAAGCATATTATACACAGAACACCACAGCAGAAAGAAAGAGAGATAGAAAGTGAAACCCAGGCTCCTTCTGGCCCTATTATTATAGTCAGCATGACCTTGACAGAAAGAGATGACAGAACCAGTTTAAGCCAGCTGTACTCGGCTTCTCTGAAGGAATAACCCAAACATCATGAACCTTCTGCTTGTTTCTAGGCAGAATAGAAACTTTGTATGTCAGCTAGAAACTTCCAGCTTGCACCAGTTTCTTTCACAGAGAGAAGCTTTCAGAACCCTCTTGAATTAATTAGAATGGGAAAGATCTCTGCATATCAAATCAGTACTTTCTGTACCAAGAAATGCAAACTGACAGCAGTATCCAATTCTCCAACTCTGCTGCCGTAACAAAACTCTGGGAATGCTGTGGAACAACTTCTTTCTCTTCTGTCCAGTCTCTTGTGTGCCCTCAAGAGACTTGCCTTGGAGACTTGGGGGACCTGCCAGAGCACATTTTTGGCCTATTTTGGATGGAGTAGAGCTGAAAATAATACCAATATTTTTCACATCTGGCAACCAATGCACCTCTTTGGTTTCAGGTAGTACATGGGTAGAGGAGTCAGTTTAGGTGTAATCAAGTATACACTTCCAGAGTCAACATTAAATATATTGCTTCTGGTAAATGAGCCACCATAGCTGCTAGAGGGCCATGGAAATTTGAGGCTTTTTAGACTTGACTACCCATGTACCATCCAAAACCAAAGGGGCACATTGGTTGCCAGAGGTTATTTTTCCCCCAGCTCCCCTACCCCACTAGGAGGGCGAGAGGAAACAGAAGTCCCATTGTGCCAGCACAACCAAATGCACAGAGCACTGGATACAATCTATCCCCTTAAAAAAATAAATTTATAAGACTAAAAAATAAGTAAATTTGCCTCGGTGCAAAATGACAGTTCATGTAGTAGCTGCAATATTTAAGGCAGGAATGGGAAACCTTAGACAGGGTTGGGGAGCCTCAAGATGTTTTAACAGCAAACTGAGCATAGTCAAAATGCAGAGTGTTGTTGGCTGGTTTACAAGGGGAAAGCTCAGCTTGCTGCAAGACAAGGCGTTTGTGCCACGCTCCTCTTCAGGGTGATGAAGTGCCAAGGATCATTCAGTTTGACCACAGTTTATCATGGGACCAACCAGAATGTGAGATGTGCAAGGCCTGGATGGCTAATCTCCTGTTATTTTATCCCAAGATGAAACGTCTATAAACTTTTCCATATTTAACCACCAATTTCTACAGCTCACTGCTGAGGTAGGAAGCCCTTCCCTCGAAGGACAACTCATTGGAATAACTGGATACAGGGAATAATCCCATCTTTAACCATTCTGTTGTTTTGGGGGAATGTAGTCGCTGCTCATTCGGCCCCGGTCTGGGGTTTTCCTCCACTTGCCTGCAACCACGGACCCTTGTGGGTTGGGAAGAGAAGGTGTCTTCCCATCTTATCGTTCCCTGGGCCTGCGGCCTCTCTCTCTCTTTTTCTTGCAGTCTCCTCCGAGAGAAGGAAGCCAAGGTGAACTCACTCCAGCAAACAGCCAGTCCCGGATGAGCACCAACATGTGAAGCTCTCTGAATCTCCAAGAGACTCTTCCTTCCCCCGCACACCCAGGGCCATGTGTATCCAGCATCCAAGCCACCAACTGTTCCTTGGTGCCTTTTCGGACTCTCTAGGTGTGGGAGGGGCAGGACTGTCAGGGGAGTCTGCCTTTAGAGTCTGATAATTCCTCTTAGAACAGAAACTTCCATTAGATGCAGCACGTCGAGAATACGCGAGCATGTGAGAGTGCCGGGGTGCACCTTCTCCTTCCCCCAGGGTATTTCACAAACAGGGGCTTATCTTAAGCTGCCAACAGAGCTTTCTGGGGTTTCCTTCCCGTAAATGATATGTAGCCTGAATCTGGAGGAACAAGTGCGTTCCCGTAGAACTTCATTCACACCGACACATTGTCTCAGACCCGGAGAGTCCCCTTGGGGCAACATCCAGCAGGAAACCAAGCGTCAGCTCCATTCCCTCACTCTCCAAGGCTTGTGTTTGCATTTACCCTGGGTCGGCTCCATTTCAATCTGTTCTTCCCGTTTTAAAAGGTGTGCGCTCTGGCTTGTTCTCACATCCCTGGCCTGGTTTTGACTGTGGTTTTCAATGTTCGTCACCCAATTTTACTGCTGTAGTGTATGGTGGCTTTCTAGCCTTTGGGGGTGCTAATAGAGAGAGTAAAATGACATTAAAGTACATCCATCTGCGTCTAGGCAGGAACCTGCTTGCCCAGGTGTCGGCACTCCTGACACCACTTTTTATTTATCCCTTACAGAAAAGGGTTGTGGGTCACAGGCCAGACTTGGGACTGTGTTCTCTTAATGAGCATTGTTTAAATGTTTGAATATTCCACAGTGACTTCCGTTTGGGGTTCATTCGTTGGTGTTTATCCCAAGGACAAAAGTTGCAAATTTGAACCTAGCCCTTGACAACTCAACTTTCTACAGGCACTGTTAATGCTGTTTAGTTTAAATCAAAGTTCTCTCCTATGCATTAAAAAGCATAATTGTAAAGATAACCTTCAGATTGGAGCATTTGTTCTTTTTTTCCTTCTCTTTTTCTTTCCTAAACCTGGAAACAATACAATACTCTAGCACAGGATCCGTGGAAACAGCAGCTGTATTAGGTGTGATCCCTGGAAAGTAACCCCCTCGTACATAGTGGGCTTACTGTAGTACACTATTTTAGAAACTACTGTGATCTAAAAAAACAGCTCTTTCAAATGGTGGTGAACACATATTTTTCAGAACAAGGTTTGGAATTAGAAACACACTCTGGAGTCCTCTTGTCCAGCACTTGACCAGGCATTAGGAAGACTTAAGTCATTTCCATAGAAAAGCATCATGAAAGTAAAGCAGTAGCACGACATCTGTTTACATGGCCTGTATTTCTTCCATTGCTTTTTGTTTCTTGCATATGCTCTTAACTGTGAGACAAAAGGAGTTTAAGAGAGCTTTGGTCCTGCTTCTCTCCCCCACCCCCTGAAATTATCCCACCCAGACACAGCTCAGGTGGGATTTTTTTGTCTCAGGTGCCAAAATAATTTACTTTTGGCACTATGCACCTTGACACGACTTTTTGCAGCATTGGGCAAGGGAGAGAACACCATTTGTTGCTTTGCCTCAAATACCAGAATGTACCAGGCTAGCCCTGCTTAACACTTCTTGGCATCACATTATCAAGTCCCTGCAGGGATGATAACTAGAAAAATACCTCTGTGGTTGTTTCAAGAGGATGTGTCAACCAGCTTTCAAAATGCTTGTGTCAACCATTTCAAAACATGGCAGTGTGTGGCATCACCTAAAGGCGAGAGGCTAGAATTCTCCATTATCATCTACAGACAGTGCTACATCTCAGATGGCAAGTAAAAGAGGAAGAATAGTAGAAACACTTGTGTAACTGCTGTTTTCTCTGGCTTCTTTAGAAGCGTCTTGCAGGATAGCGTCAGTTTTTTAATATCGTGATCTCTCTACCCAATGCTGCTTAAAGGCAGAATTATTAGCAAATATAAGAGAGCTCAGAATTAAGATGCCAGACCTTCCGGAAACTTGTTTTTCTGACTTTTTTATTGCTATCCTCATCTTTAGCCCACTATGGTCCCCACAGCAAATTGCAATAAAAACAACAATGATCTTCAATTTGAATGACAGCGAACATTTCAAGCTCTGGCCTTGCATGGGAAAGAATGTGAATTTAGGCCTTGTATTACACTGGGGTCGTGTTGACAGCATTCAAATGTACATTGCATTGTTTACTAAGTGATCACAATAAGATATAGCCTCGTTAACAGCCTAAGATAACTGAAAATCCAAATAAATTCAGGGTAAGTGTGCAGAAGACTATAGTGTCAGGACACTACAGTGTTTAGTCGTTTCTCTCTGGTCCCACATTATGTAATGTAGCAGTCTGTGAGGGGACTGTAGCCACAGTGGTGAATGACTACACCATTGTTGTCAGAACATGAGGCTGCCTAAGTAAATGGGTAACGTCACAAAAATCACTACATAACAACTTACATTGTTGCCTAAAGCACTTGAAAACAGCCTTCACTTGCCTGATAGGGGCAACAGAAAAAGATAAGAGTCACCATTTAAGAAACAGCAGGGAGGAAATGGGGGGGGGGAAGCCCGCAAATAATCTTTTTTAAAAGTTCCATATACAGTGGTACCTCTGGTTACATACGCTTCAGGTTACAAACGCTTCAGGTTACACACTCCGCTAACCCAGAAATAGTGCTTCAGGTTAAGAACTTTGCTTCAGGATAAGAACAGAAATTGGGCTCTGGCGGCACGGCGGCAGCAGGTGGCCCCATTAGCTAAAGTGGTGCTTCAGGTTAAGAACAGTTTCAGGTTAAGTACGGACCTCCGGAACGAATTAAGTACTTAACCCGAGGTACCACTGTAAACTAAAAGAGCTAAGTGATTTTTAATTTAAATTTCATTGGTCCAGTTCACAGTCTTCACTTATTTAGGAAACAAATTAATATTTACAGGAAGCATTTAATTAGCTGATATTAATTGTTTATGGCAGGGGTCTGCAAGTGGCTCTTTTACACCTTTGCCGCGGCTCCGGGGCGGATACTAGCGAGGGGAGGAGGCGCATTGTGCGCCCCGACACTCCCCACTGTGGCGGGCGCTGTACTGGCTGTGACGTCGCATGGGGGTGGTGCGTGCGTTAGTCACGCACCGTCCCGACGTCACCTTCCCGCCCGCCCGCCCGCTACATTGTAAGGGGCATGTACGCTGGTCACTGCATTGAAAGGGGGCATGTACGCTGGTCACTGTTATGAAGGGGAGTGAAGAACACACACACAAAAAAAGGTAACTTGTTAATTTAACGTTTATTTCTATGAGGAGGAGTAATTCTGAGGGGTCAAACAAATAAATAATAAAAAAGTGACAAAAAGTTATTTTTATAATGACGAGTTTTGCGGCTCCCAGTTTTTTTTCCTTTGGAAACGGGTCCAAGTGGCTCTTTTTGTCTTAAAGGTTGCAGACCCCTGGTTTATGGAAATAGCATATTGCTTCACCTGTTTTAGGTATCCTATTTATTCTAGCTTCGGTAGGCCTTCCTTTCAGCCAATGTTCCTCTCAGAATATCAGCAGGCTGACAACATGGCCCTACTTTTAAAGCACGCTAAAGTTCCATCAAGTGACTTTATCCCACCCTCTATTTTTAAATCCAGGTTGCCAAGGGATGTGGGAAGACTAGACCATCTATAGGCAACTTAAATTGAAACTAGTACTTGGTTGTCAAATATATCACTTACAGAGGAAATTATCCTGGTTTGGTTAAGGACTGGGTATGCAATCCCTACCCATCAGTACCCACAGAAATCAAACTAACATAAAAATTAGACTGGTAAAACACAGCAATCAAATCAATACCCAGTGTGAGCTTATAGCAGCGTGTTTTACAATGACCATAATACATAAATTTATGAGGCCAAAGGCCCACCTGAATAAAGACACTGACTACCAGCAAAAAGACATCATAAATGAGGCTAGACAGGCTTCCCTTGGCAATTGGAGTCTGAGCCTTGGCACAACCACATAGAAGGAAGGCCAACTCTTGAGTAAGCTCTTGCCAGACATGCTTCAGAATTTTGGTAGGACAAAAAGGTGTCCTGAAAAACCTTATAGAAAATCTGGTCTCTTGGAAAACTTTGTCCCAATTCATGTAGGGTTTTGTAAGTAATAAATTTCTGAGCTGCGCCTGAAAACAGATCAATAATCAGTCACACTGTTGCAAAATTGGAGCTGCAATCTCCCTGGAACCAGCCCTACTTGCGGCCCAGCAATGGAAAATTAGTATGCGTCAAGTTATTTGATGGGAGAGGCATGGGCTGGGAGAAACTTTGCCTATTTGTGGCTTTGGAGTTTGTGAAATTGGGGCGCCCAGGTGTGCAGGTGATGTAGCTACATGTTCATGATCTATGTGCGCAAGATGGCTTCAACACCATGTGCAAAGTATACTATGAACTTTGAATGATGCTTGGCTCTGAGGTTTGCTGAGGCACTTTGACCTTCTTTTGGTACAGTTCATCCCACAATGATTTGCTGTGTGAGTAGGTTGGATCACCCTGCAGTAACTCTTAAGGAGTCTCTGCTTAACATACAATCCTAAACCTGTTTTGCAACTGAAATAAGCTTCTGCCTCACCTTTGGTGAGATGGTCAAAGGCACAGGAACCAAACTGCTTCCAGCCTCTGCTGGCATTATTTATTCAGTAGTTGCCTCCCTGCACTTGGGCAAGACCCATTAGCTGGAGAGTTAATCACTGTACTTGTGTGCCAATGCAACCAGAATTGTGGTCAAGAACACTGCGGCCTGTTTGTTCACCTAACTCTGTATGTGGCTTAATGATTTCTTCCTTCACTTCCACTGTGGGCAAAAATTAAGAATGGATCTGAGACTTTACTTTTAGTCCACAAAGCAGAAACAATGTTCCCAGGGTTGTGTTTTGAGGCTCCTGGTTCTGCATCAGGGAAAATTATGCGGCAGTATGTAACCCTAAACACATACTGTAGGTCATGATGCAACTGTGTTTGGAAAGAAGGGGTGCTTCTTTAAAGAGTACCTGATGTATCCAGAAACTGATAAACATACTTCCCTGCCCACATGCAATGCATGCCCTGTAACACCCAAGTCATATGACTATTCACCCTATAAAGGACAATGAACAAATGTTGCAGTCACCAGAGCAATAGCTAGTCCCTTAAGGCTGAAAGCAAACATCGAAATTAACATAGGTGCAGGCATGTGGGATATAGGTGACAGGTGGCTTATATTTTCTCTTGCACAATAAACACTAATTCATAAATGGTCCCCCTTACCTTGTTATTTATTAAGATGTAAGTCACTGCTCTGAAGAAAGCTGAGCCTGGCATTTTTCAAAATTGAGTTTATTTTGCATCCACAAGGGAGAATTGGGATGCTGCAATCAGCTGCTTTAGAATCTTAATAAATAAAAATAGTGAGAGTATTTCCCCACCTTATCAAAGCCATTGGGTGGTGGTGGTGGGAAGTATATGCACTCCTACATTGTAAGCTGTTTTCATTTTCAAATGCACCCAATTTGCTGGTTGTATGAGATGAGGGGAACTTGCCAAAGGCATACTGAGACTCAATTAAGGCAGATAGCTGCCTGACTATTGGTCTTTGTGCCTATGTATGTATGTGGTTACTTATTTAATATCCCATCCTTCAAAAGCAGCCCAGAGTGTCAAACACACAAACTAAAAACAACTAAAAACAGTTCCAACATATAGGATAACAAGCCTCATATAACTAACATGCTTAAGTCAAATTAATGCATGAAGGGGTTAGTACCACAGAGTAAGCTCTCCTGCCAGGCCTAACTATGCCACGTCAACTCACTTTGGGAGGAAATAGGTAATCAAGCCTATTGGTGTAGCTTCTCAGTCTACCTGAGAAGCTCAGTTTGTGAAGAAATCTAAGCTGCTTGCTCCAGCTCAGCTGCATGGCTCTCACAAGCCTCTCTCTTACGTTGCTCTACCAATAATTTATGAACTGTTAGCTTAGTTACAAACTGGGTACGTTTTACTGCCTGTGCAACTTTTCTGACTGTGTCAATTTTCCAGCAGCTTACTAAAATCACCCTATTGTTAGAGGGATTAAGTACTTCTCTAAGAGGACACGACATAACAATTAAGGAGGCAGAAATTTTGGCTCACCTCCACACAGGAGCTACTTCAGATGAGCTGACCTCTTTTGATGACAAGCAGCCCACACCAGCTGTAAATCTTTTAACTCCAACGCTAACACCAGCTTTCTGAAGTCAAGCAACAAGCTTCCACTGAGATCAGTCCTAGTATTTTAATACAACAAAGTAACACTGCAAATATCCCTTTACACCAAGGAAGATGGGGAAAGAAAAGGACAGTTACTCATTCATTAGATTGTATTCCATAGATTTTGAATAGTATGAGAAACTCCCTGGTACTCAGCAAACCTGGAGATTGCTGCTCATCTTTAAAAGTACCATCATACCCAGTATGCTGCTCAGTGTGGTGTAGTGGTTAAGAGCAGTAGACTCGTAATCTGGTGAACCGGGTTCGCGTCTCCGCTCCTCCACATGCAGCTGCTGCGTGACCTTGAGCTAGTCACACTTCTCTGAAGTCTCTCAGCCCCACTCACCTCACAGAGTGTTTGTTGTGGGGGAGGAAGGGAAAGGAGAATGTTAGCTGCTTTGAGACTCCTTCGGGTAGTGATAAAGCGGGATATCAAATCCAAACTCCAAACTCTTCTTCAGAAGGAAGCAGTTTCATTATCGGGGAGGAGGGATACCTAGTGCAGCTCAAGGGGGTGAACCATCATAAAATATACTTGAGATGCCTCCAAAGAACAAATACAGGGAATCACAGCCATTAGAGGGAACCTCTACTGAGAATCAGCTAAATAGCCTAAGGGCATGTTCAGCTCAATTGGCAAATGCCACAATATTTCTTAAGAAGTTTGGAGCTGACAATATTAACTTGATCAATAAAGGTAAAGGACCCCTGGTCGGTCAAAGATGACTATGGGGCTACAGAACACATCTTGCTTCAGGCCAAGAGAGCCGGTGTTTATCCAGAGTTTTCTAGGACTAAACCGCTTCTGGTGCAACTGAACACCGTGACAGAAGCCAGAGTGCACGGAAACACCATTTACCTTCCCACCACAGTGGTATCTATTTATCTACTTGCACTGGCGTGCTTTCGAACTGCTAGGTTGGCAGAAGCTGGGACAGAGCAACGGGAGCTCACCCCATCACGGGGATTCAAACCGCTGACGTTCTGATCGGCAAGCCCAAGAGGCTCGGTGGTTTAGACCACAGCGCCACCTGCAACTACAGCGCCACCTGCGATGTGACTCTGGACAGCTTTTGCTAATAAAAAGAAAAAAGGGAAGGAGGGGGGAAAACATTCCCACTCTTAGTAAGAGACTTGGAAGAACATCCAAACCATGAACTGACAAGGATTGCCTTGAAGCCCAAAGAGCACTTATTACTGCAGCCTGCCTTTTTAGACGGTCAAAAGGAGCTGCAGTGCACCTGTGGCGCAATGGATCAGTGCATCTGGCTGTTAACCAGAAGGTTGGTGGTTCGAGCACATCCACTTGACGCCACTATCCCTGATTTCTCTCTGTTCTAAATTTCTTTTTTTTCGGTATATCAATTATGAAACAATTTTACATTTCATATGTTCCTGTTCCAAGGCTACCACAGGAGTTTTACTCTGTGCCTGCCATTAGAAAGACCTACTTTGAACCTAGACATAAATTTGTGCTAACTGGTGCATCTTATAAGTGTACAGATTCAGGGTTTTATACATATTCAAAACTAGTGTAAAACATTTACCATTCATAGGATCATTTGCTGCATCCCAACACAGGGGCACACACTTTTTATGCACTAAGTACAAGCATAGCAAGCTACAATCCAAGAGGCAGGTTTTTTTTAATCAATTACTACATAGGTGTGCCTTCCATTTAGGAACCTTGAAGCAGCTCTCCCCAAGTTTCTCAGTGCCCTTTAACAGCTGCTGACTTGCTATTGTTCTGTGCCTAGGGCTGGCCCACATCCACACCAATTTACTTATGATGTACCAAAAATACGTTCTGATATAAAAGTTTTATTCGCCAATTTTAAAACCACACACAGTTTAAAAACAGGCAGGTCAAATCTGTAGAGGTGTCTCCAATGCAGCATTTTAAGGCCAGCCCTTCTGGCTCAGTCTTTGAAGTCTTTCGAACACAGGATGAAAAGCTTTCGTTGCATCCTTTTATTTCCATTACAGGATATTTCCCTGAGAAAGACATTTTTCCTTAGGTAAGACTTGTCTGTCGTTTAAGAACAGGTCTGTGGAGTCAACTGTTGTGTTCTGGAAGCAGATTATTTCTTTGGCCCGAGGAGACAAGAGGCTGGGAAGCACAACCAGGAGGAGTCTCCATGCCTCACGCTACACCATCAATAGCTTCTTTGAGCAATATAGTCTCCTCCACCTCTCCTTTCTGTGCTGTCACTTCAATATTCTCCAGACTGGACTGGCCATTCTTCCATGAAAGGGACTTCTCATATTTGGTTTTAAAAAGCAGACCATGACCTGCAGGGGGGGAGGGAAATGGTAAATGTGCCTGGGTTAATTAGCAGCTAAAGTGGAGCTATTAGAGAAAGAAACACTCTTTAAGAGAATGAGGGGTTAAGCAGAGAACTAAAAAAAATAAAAATCTTCCAACCTGTATCAAGTGATATTACATAATTGCCATCAGCCAATGACTTTTTTTTTTAAAGTGGAATAAAGTTATAGCTTAGAAAAGGAATCACCAACCTTTTTGGGCCAGCGGGCACATGTTTGATTTTGGGAAAGTGCTATGCAACACCAGTCATAAAATGGCTGCCATGGTGTGGGTGGGATGGGATGGGGGATGTCATAACACAAAATTAAGGAGAGTACAGTGACTGCTGCTTCCCTGCTCCCTGGACGACCTCAGGTTTACCATAGGAAGTCAGCTACCTTCTGCTGGTTCTGATTGTAGAGATTATACAATACAGTGGTACCTCGGGTTACATACGCTTCAGGTTACATACGCTTCAGGTTACAGACTCTGCTAACCCAGAAATAGTACCTTGGGTTAAGAACCTTGCTTCAGGATGAGAACAGAAATCGTGCTCCGGCGGCGCGGCAGCAGCAGGAGGCCCCATTAGCTAAAGTGGTACTTCAGGTTAAGAACAGTTTCAGGTTAAGAACAGACCTCTGGAACAAATTAAGTACTTAACTCGAGGTACCACTGTATTGATCTCTCTCTCACCCCCCATGCTGTTCCTATCTAAGAATAGCAGGGAGCTTTCCCCATTACCATGTATACTACTCTCATGTGCACATACACACATATACCTCATGCATGTGTTTTCTCTCATTCATTCATATACACACACTTCATGTATACCTCTCTCTCTCTCCCCCCCTCTCTCTCCCTCTCTCTCTCTCTCTCACACACACACACACACACAGAGAGAGAGAGAGAGAGAGAGAGAGAGATCACATTCATAGCTCTCCTCGCTCTCGCTCTCTCTTACATAAACTCTCCTCCCTCCCGCTCTCCCATACGTCTCCCCTCTCTCCCATACATGGGTGTCCATAGGAATTATTCTCTCAGACATGGGGAGAAGGAAGCAAAGTAAAACACTGAAAAGGTCCAGAAGGCTAATTTCTAACTAAAAAAATTGAGAAGAATGGTGTGTTCACATTTTGTATCATATCACAAGTTCTAAAAATGCTAGAGACTTTCTTTAAAAAAATGAAAGCTGGGAATCTGGGGATTATGATTCATCCCAGGGGCACCAAATAAGACCTTTGCTGGCACAATGGTCCCACAGGCATCAGTCCTTGGCTTAGGCTTTAACACAGGGTTGAGGAAACCCATTTTTCCATCAAGGAATGCCTTTCCTCAGGGGTAATCAGTGAGAGACGGGCCTATGTCAAAAGTGGCCAAGGTCTATGGAAAAGAGGAAATGTAATGTTTCAATGGTTCATCATAACTTGACTTAAACAATCAATGCTCAGCTAGCTATTATGAACATTTTAAAAAGCAGCTCAAGAAAACCCCATTCCTTACATTTATTTGGTTAATTCACAAGTGCCAGCACAACATAAATAAGTATGCTGCTTTTACTTAAAAACCAAATCAGTCAGGATTTGAAATCTATACTCTGTTATTTTTTTAAAAAATGCTCTAGTATTCTGGAAAACTGAACTGGGTTTCGCTTACCTGGACAATCTGCTGTCTCTCTAAAAGCCCTTTTCTTACAGCAGCCTCGGCACAGATTAAATACACATTTGTTACCCTGGGAAGAGAGACAAACTAATTAGCTCAAAGTTTACATATTCATCCCAAGTTGCCAGTGAACATGTGGCATTGTAGATAAAGTGCTTTGTCAGGGTTGATTTGGGGTATGAAAGGCATTTCAAACCCCAAAGGTTTCTCAGAATATTTTTGGGTAATAGATTTTCCCTTTCATAAGAAAAAAGGACCCAACCCCAAGTTGCATGTGTTGTGTGCCCTATTAAAGAGGACAAGGCTGGCTTTATGGGACTTAAATGAGGTGTGTGCATGAGCTGCAAGTAATCCATTTAAACTGCTTAAATACTGCCCAGGCCCTTCTGAAACCTTTAGAAGCACAGCCTGGTCATATAGGTTGAGAAAACCACATATCAGCAGCATGTTTTCTAGGTAGTTTCCTATCTCTCCTTGATCCCTTCTGGCACACCTCCAAACCTCTAGGAAAGTGACAAAGAGGACACACCAACAATGAAAAAGGCCAGTGAGTTTATCTGTATGCAAGGAAGGGATCATCATTATAAGTGTACATGGAGGAGGAGAGAACCTTATAAAGGAATACGCAAATATACAGAGGAACTAAGGTCAGCAGTACACCACTGTGGGAGATCCTGGGCATGTATGGAATGTGAGCCGTGTGTGTAAAGGCGAGAAGTATGTAACAATGTAAGGAGTGAGGGGTACATGTGTATATGCAAGTGTATGGTGAGAAGTGTGTGTCTTGAGGATGCATGAATGAACAGGCAGAGCAAAAATCACAAGTGGCTATTAACCTGCAATATTACTTGGATCACTACAGGGTGCCAACCAAGCCTGATCCTCTCCATGATTTCACTTCAACTGAATTATTTTAAGGAAAAAATTTCAATTTGGGATGCAAAAAAAGAAAAAAAATGCTAAACACATATAGATTAACACTCTAAACAGCTACCTTATTTAAATAACCAAACACAGAAATTAATGATGTAATAAAATCACTCCATGGAACATACGCATGTTCCTAGAAGTGTACATAAAAATTATAGGAGCACTACCTGCACTTTCAGACACTTACATAGCTCACAGTAAAGTAAGTTGTCTCCATCAGCCATTAGGGATATTCATTCAGCAGGAGACAACACAGGTATGAACTCACTGACAAATCAACTACTAAGAATGCTCTTTCAGGAGAGATAGGGTACATCAGTTAAAACTACTTAGTTCTTTTAAACTTCTCACTGGGCTGGGTTTTTTTTTTGCCATTTTAACTATGACAGAGCCCTTTGCTCAAGGAAGGGTTATAGTACACATAATTTTACCCAGGGATTTAATGATTAATGTATGAATTACATTACAGGGAGAATTAGAAGGAGCAAACCAAATGAAGACAGACCTACCTTTGGGTTTCCACACTGATCACACTTTGCATATTTAGCTGAAAGGAGGAAAAAAGACTTTTTAAAAAAGTTTTAGTCATTTCAAACTGCTGCTGATGTGCAGAGGAAGAGCATTTTTCTCCATCTTGGGTACTGACAACGTTTACATCATTTTCAAAAAAATCTACAGGAGAAGAAGCTCAACAACAACAACAACGAAGGGTTGTATTCAACACACCATTAAGTAGTGCTTTGCACAAGCAGAACAACTTATGCTGAGCAACTGGATTCTGCCCTCCTATCCTCCCCCTGCCTCCTAAATCTGTTCTGGGGTTCCTCCCAATCCTAAAAGAACACACTCTGTTTTCAGAGGATGCACATGTGTTCAGAAGGAATAAACCTGGAGGCATTCCCTCCTGAATGCCCCTTCTAAAATGGCACTTGCAATTTGCAGTTTTTAAAAAATCCTTATATTTAAAAGAAACTGGTAATAAGAAAATAAAATGTGCTGCCCAATTAGTCAGAAACACATCTTATGTTGGTTAAAGGGATTACTATCCATTTCCCATAGGCTAAATATTGCAGCCCCGTAGACTTACGTTTTAAGGATGGATCAAAGCTTTTATTAGGATTTCTCAATTTCTTCTTTTGCTTGTTCTTTGAGAGACCGTCCGAGTTCCCATCATCCTCATCCTCCAAAGCTCGTTTACCCCGGGTGCTTCCTTCCATGCCACTAGTGCCATTTTCCTTGCACACCTCCTTGGGCCTGTGATGTTTCAACACCAGAGCATTTAAAACAAAAGCCAATCATTAGGTTTTTTTTGCTAACCCCACGGCTATAGAAGTCTGTAAATGGCATGGGCACCTTAAAAATAATAAAAGCAAAGATAATGCTATGCTATGAAAGAATGTGCAATCATAAAATGGCTAGTTGCTGACTGGGGGAAGCAAGTAGGAACTAACACTCATAGAGAGCCAGATAAGATCATGCAAACTATTCTTGGGAACAGTAATTTCATCAGGCACCTAAAGTTCCAACACATTGGAACATCCCATTCCACAGCCCAGTCCTCTTCAAGAGAGAATGTAAACAAAGACTTTAGATTTGGGTTGAGGAGCCTATGGCCTTCAAGATGCTAAAATAAAGGGTTTTCAGTGCTGCTCTAGTAAATAAAAAGATGACAGCTGCAGCACATTACTGCCTAGCACCCATGCATAATAAAGCAACGTGACTATGTGTGATTGATGTTGGTATCCATCTGTCTTGGGAGACAATGGAGGAGTGTGTCTTTGAGGGCGAGTTCAAACTGTTGGAAGGTTACAGCGCCTGCTGTGGCTGGAGAGACTGATACGGGAGAGACATGTTTTGTTGCAGCAGGGGCAGATGAAGGCATACGGTTGTGCTGCTGCAGATGCACCATGCCGTTTCTTCTCTCTGCTCTCCTCCCAGCAGTCATTCCTCCTCTGGTCACTACTATGGATGCATGACCTGACTGTCTGTCTCCAGGCAATGAGACATGTTTAACCTGTGTAACACAACTTAGGTCTCATTGCCTGGAGACAGACAGTCAGGTCATGCATCCATAGGGCTGTGTGTGTGGTCCTCAAATCTTGAGTAAGCGAGCTTCCAGAGTAAGGAAGCATGCATATCCTCTACATGGCCTCTACATGTTGTAGGGAGAGGATAAGTATTCAGAAGGAAAGGGAATAAAGTGCCCAAGCATTTGCAATGAGCCCCCATCACCTTGCTTCTTTTTGTTGCAAGGCAGGGTGTAAGAGAATGCAACAGTGGTTTGCTAAGCTATAATTCAAAGACCATAAATAATCCTTAGGGTAGAAGAATGTGTGCTGTATGCATTGCACAAGCTTTGTTTTGGGTTAACGCTTAGCGACTCACCCAGGCCTGACATATGGCTGACAAATCCAATGGAAGAAAGGCAATCCTCCTTTTGGCTTCTCGTCTTCCTTCAAATTGGCTATTT